>NC_090446.1:804308584-805035123 GCF_031143425.1 Pleurodeles waltl
CATTCATGCACACGTCCCCTGTGTCCTCTCCCACTGTGTCTGTGCCCCCTCCTCCCAAAGTACACAAATGCAAGCACTCAGACACACAACAGACATCGTTCTCACAACAGCATCCAGCCCATGCACCTGCAGCCAAACACAGCAGACAGACACCTCCTACAACCACTCCCAAACCTTCACCCTCTTCCCACCCCAGCGTCCCTAAGAAGCGTCTCCTCCCTGCTGTTGACCTCTTCCCTACCCCTTCCCCCCTGTCCTTCACATCGGGCCAGGGTGGTCAGAACCCAGGCAAGCACCTCAGCCTCCCAGTCCATGGCCACAGTAGTGTCGGCAGCTTCTGCAGGTGGGAAAGACTCCAGGGAACCGGCCATTAGCACTGACAGTGTGCCTGCAACTGCTGCCAAAGGGAAGGGCAAGAAGGCACAACCAGCTGTCAAGTGGAAGGGCAAGGAGGCACCACCAGCTGCTAAGGGGAAGGGCAAGGAGGCACCACCAGCTGCAAAAGGGAAGGGCAAGGGGCCTGCACCTGCAGGCAGAAAGGACAGGAGGCCCGGTGCTGGGACTGATTCTGAGCCCCCACCACCAACCATGGTGGTTCAGCCGTCTGACGCTGCATGGGAAAGGCTGGAGCCTCCCCCCACCACTGGCATCCCTGACACCAGCACCACCACCAGCACTGCTACCAGCACCCCCACCAGCACTGCTGCCAGCAGCAGCCCCAGTGGGCAGCCGTCTGAGGCTGCAGGGGAAGGGCTGGAGCCTCCCCCCACCACTGGCATCCCCGCAACCAGCACTGCCACTACCACTACCACTACTGAGCAACCATCACTGCCGGCGGGCAGTGTGTAGTCCTGCCTCTATGGGCTGTAGTGCGTCCTGGACCCTGCAAATCCTGTAGGTGTGACATCCAGGTGAGAGACTGTGACCTTGCACTCCCCAAGTGCTGCATCACAGGGTACAAGGCCCCCTCCATAACTAATGGAAGAAGTCATCCACTCACCCCCTCTTTGCCAGGATGAAGCACACTGGGCACAAGGCCCCCTCCAGAACCAGTGGAAGAAGCCATCCACTCACCCCCTCCTTGCCAGGATGAAGCACACTGGGCACAAGGCCCGCTCCAGAACCAGTGGAAAAAGCCATCCACTCACCCCCTCCTTGCCAGGATTAGGCACACTGGGCATATGGCCCCATTCCAGAACAAGTGGAAGAAGCCATCCACTCACCCCCTCCTTGCCAGGATGAAGCACACTGGGCACAAGGCCCCCTCCAGAACCAGTGGAAGAAGCCATCCACTCACCCCCTCCTTGCCAGGATGAAGCACACTGGGCACAAGGCCCCGTCCAGAACCTATGGGCAAACCACCCACTTGAGAGACTGTGGCTTTGCACTCCCCAGGACCAAGCAGTGGGCAAACCACCCACTTGAGAGACTGTGGCTTTGCACTCCCCAGGACCAAGCAGTGGGCAAACCACCCACTTCAGAGACTGTGGCTCTGCACTCCCCAGGACCAAGCATTGGGCAAACCACCCACTTGAAAGACTGTGGCTTTGCACTCCCCATGACTGAGCAGTGGGCAAACCACCCACTAGAGAGACTGTGGCTTTGCACTCCCCAGGTACAGCAGTGGGAAAACCACCCACTTGAGAGACTGTGGCCTTGCACTCCCCAGGACAGAGTGATAGGGATGTTGCCCCCTCCAGGACCAGTGGTGTACCATCGTCCGGCTGAGGTGCCCCCCATTCCACGTCCCCCTGAGGTGCCTGTGTATTTTTGATCTGATGCCCCTGCAGTGTTCTTTCTGTGTTGTAGGAGTCAAGTGGGGCCTTGGCCTATGTGATGTGGCCCTGTGGCCCACGGACATTGCGGACTGGGCAGTGTCCCTCTATTTTTATATATGTATATACTGTTTTGATTTTGAAGCACAAATTTCTACTATTTTATCTTATTACACTCACTTTAATCAATTCCTTTTGTCCTTGCATTATTCCTGAGGGGTACGGGGTAGATATGTGATGTTATTGCATCTGTTTGTGTGTATGGCGTTGGGGGTGTTGCGTGTTGCGTGTGTTTGTCACCCTTTTTTCTCCCTCCTCCCTTGTGTGCTAGGTGGCAGTACTCACCGTGGGCGTCTTCGCCGGCGTTGCTGATCATAATGCATGAAAAGGTATACAAGCATGGGGAAGATGTGCAACTCGGGCTCCATGGCGTCGTGGTCCTTCCTTGAGTCTCCAGAGGTGAGTCCTTTGCCTTCTTTGTACTGTTTCCGCAGTGCTTTTGATGTTGTTGGCACCACCCTGGAAAAGGTGGCGGATAGGCCTGCTGTAATACTGTGGGAGGTACATTGTCTTCCGCCTGGCTGTTGGCGGTTGCTGCCACGGTGCTTGTTGCTACTGCCGTGGAGGTCGGTGTGTTAAAGTGGCTGTCTGTGTGGGCAGTTTCCGTTGTGGTCATAATTCCAGTTTTTTTTACAGCCGGCCTGTTGGCGATATTACTGCCATTTTATCACCCACTGCCAGGGTTGTAATGAGGGCCCTTGTTTTTAAACTTTACAGGGCCTTTATTTGTTTCTCATCCAAGTTGCAATGCGTAATTAAGGAAATAGGTCCACTGGTGAAAGGGAAAAACAAAGTATTTGATTTACTTTCCTTGTCACTCTTATTTCTTGGCTTTTGATTTGTGAACTAAAGGTCAATCTCGTGTTTTTACTAATGCATTAGGGACTCTATGGGAGTGCATGTGTTTTCAAGTTGCCTTCCTTGTGTGCGTCTCTCCACCTGCTCTCCATGTTGCTTTGTCACTGCTATTTTTGATACCCTCCTCCTTGCACTCCATTGTGTTCTTCTCTCTATTGATTCCCCCAACCTCACCCTCTGTGCTCTTTTCCCCAACCCCTGTGTTGTTTCTGTGCCCATCGTGTTGTAGATGACTACAAGATAATCCAGGTATCCGTGTCAGAGGGTTGTTTTTTCAACTTTAGCCATGTTGAACATTGTTTGGATGCTGTGGGGTGTGGCTAAGCACCATTGGCAAAGACATGACGCAAATGTAAGCCCTATTGGCTTTATCAATGCTTGCTTATATTGTAAATTCATGTTGTAACACAATTGTGCGGCCACCATTAATTACGGTATTTGGGGCAAAAATCATCTAGCCTGGCGTGATCATGTATTCTAGAACTATTCACATACTATATACTCAATTGAAACCGGAGTTAGAGCACAGGCAAATATGAACACACATGCCAGAGTTAACCATAAGAAGAATGGAGGGAAGGCGATTCTGTACTGGAAGTCACAGACCCAGCCCAGGGGAACCTCAATAGTTTACTTATGCTCAGGAGGGGCTTGTACTAAGAAGCTGCCCTTAGGGACCGTGGCCAGCAAACTGCAATCTGATCATTGGTAAAACCCAACCTAACTAGGATCCACCAGGTGATTCTATTTCAGTTTTTCCCTGGGTGTTTACGGCTGAGAATGAGGCAACGTTTATCTTACAACTATCCTTTCTTTATTTATCAATAGTGTTATGAAGTGGCCCTTGACCCAAATTGAGCAAGGCAAAGCAAAGTAATGCTAGGTAAGGGAAAGATAGGATCAGATTTACTCATTGGATTAAGGCAAATCTGTTTATTGATTCTAGTGAAACTTTAAGAGACATTTAACAGACTTGATCATAGGGTGCTTTGAGGTCATCCTGAAACTGTCTGTGGTGTTGGGGAAACTCTTTTCTGATAGATTGCACCAGGAAAACCAGTCTTTTCCATAACCAACTCAGCAATCATCACCTATTGAGCCCTTCAAGGGTCTTCACTCTCCGACACTCTTTATGGCTTATATTGTCGCTCTCTGTCTAACATTTTTGGTAACTAGCACATGGTGACCAATTGTTTGCAAGCAATAGCCTTACATATCATATCTGTGCTTTGCAGGATGGCACTATAAGATCAAAATACAGAACCTTGCACCTACTATGGAATTTTTTAATGTCTTGTTTTGTGGGGATAGTTAGCTTAAAAATATATTTTTTCAAACAGGTGTTACTTGAAATTAGTGAGTGAAATAGTGACTATATTGTTCTCTCCGGAAAAAAGAAGCAAACAGGCTTAATCATCTGGTCAAGGATATCCATTTTCAACAATAAAAAGCAGGTGAATTGTTAAAACCTGAGTCTGTCTCTAGAATGTACTACTGAAGCTGTGCTCCTCAAGTTGCAGCTAACAATGACCACTTATATGAATATGAATTTGTTGACTTAAAAATAATGTTACATGCTCAACTGGTTTAAAATAACACTGCCAGAGAACGCGTTAGTCTTCCGTTGATGCACAATTGTAGTTGTGCTTACAATGGTAAAGTTATGGAGATTATACACATGGAATTCTGCAAAGTGTAATTTACTGGTGCAGTGCAGGGAGAGGCTACAACTCAAGGAAGGCTAAACCTTGGGCCCCACATGATGGCCCTCTCCTCCCTCAATAAACGTAGTTGTTAGCATATTACTCCTGTGCTGCACTGCGTACGCACGCTTCACGTCTTTCAAAGTAATGTATTGAAAATGAACAAATGCTAATTAAGGCTCTTTTGAACTTTGTTACGTTAGGATGTCAATTAATAAAGGAAAACTTAGAGAATAACCAGCAGTTAATAAAAGGACTCTAGACTTTGGCCTCCTCCATCCAAAATAAAATAAATCATTCTTCTTCTTGTTTCAGAGTAAAACATCAGAGATTAATTAAATTCTGAGAGATGATAGATACCTTTGATTTATGTTGCTAGGAAATCTGGGTGCTCTTATTTTCATGTTTTTTATTTGCATTTAAACGTGGCAACTTTCCATTTAGCGTACCATGTGTTCAGAATGTATTACACTGATAAATAAAAACATGTTACAGTGCATTACATCATTTTCACTGAGGTAGGGCAGCCTCTATCGTTATAGCTATGCTTGCAAACGTGCTTCAATGACATGTCGTGACCTCCTTGCACAAAGGCTGTCAGTCCATCGTTTTTCTGGAGAGTGGTAAGGAGTGTGCTCCCGTTGCTTGTGAATGTAGGTGTCTCTGGCGTTTCCCTTCCTGATCAGGATATCCAAGCTCTTCTGAGAGGGAGAAATGCCCTGATGTCAGCAGTATAGTCTTAGCCTGAGGCAAATAGGACAAAGCAACCTCTGAGACATCCATGTGCACCATACCCTAGTAAGATAGGAGTACGGTGGAGGCAAAGGCAGGGTAGTTCCTCCATGGGGTGGCAAGCGACTCAGAAAGCAGCAGGAAACCTTCAACCTTCACTGAGTCAGTGTGAAACAAGACAACCTGACTTTCTTGAGGTGGGTTCAGTAGGGTTCTTCTGCTGAAAATTATTTACCAAAAATATCTATGCGAAATCATTCTTTTTGCAGTACAGTTCTCACATAAAATGGTTAAGAGCCATTCCGAAGTTGAATAAATAATGTTCTCCTAAAGCTTCTATCCTTTACGTTTATTCACATTAATCACAGCCACACAACATCTCACAACTCCACATCCACACAACCCTGCCTCAGTTCTCTGTGACTCGCAAGCCTGTCAAGGCTATTACAAATCTCCCGACTATCCCCACCAACATAAGCACTAGCGAGTTCTCAGTTTCTCAAAATTACAGTTTCTCAAAATTACAGTTTACAAAATACCACCCTTCTTCACTGGCCACTTTATTGACTCTCTTAGCTCTCCACTACATTTCACTGGTATCACTGAGACCTGGATTGATCACAAAAATACTCCAATACTTCAAGATTAGATGCTGATTAAGGCCCTTTTTCCCACACACCATGCAACAATGACACATGTGGGGGAGCAGGTATTATTTTAATTATTCAAGTTCAGGTTCATCTGCCTCTGTCTCACTCAACTCGCAATTTTGAAGAAGTTTGGGCTCATTGTAAGTATAGAAGCCAGTCAACAGTCATGATGGCATGAACCACTTCGCTTTGTTTTACAGAACAAAAACCACAAAGTGAGAGTTTGTTTCTAAAAAAACAAAAAACTGCAATGCCTGTGATATGTGGGACGTTTTGACCTGGGGTTGGGGGATACTAACTGTTTTTTCCAGTTTTTGACTGAAATGGTAACCACTAAGAGGAAGATAGTGTCAGATTCCCCTTTCTAAATAAAGTTTGCCATCCGATGCAATAGAGCCAGTAGGTCTGTGGTGGCAGGCTGGTAGGAGGATGGTTCTAACATCATAGTTTTCCAAGTCTCTGCTTGGAAATTAGGTATTTCCCACATTTCTAAATTTGATGGGGTTAAAGTTTGATGAGGTAAGGTTGAAAACAACTCAATGGTGTAAAAAAAGACCGCAAAGAATCAGTACACACTGATCACTTATCATATGTGTTTTAACCTAATATCCTACAATTCGTTACATGTGGTGTCCTCATAAATGCAGCAGCAGCACTATGAGGGGCTGGAATAGGTGGCAACTGCGGGGGACCCGCTTTGACGAAAGTGTGACAATAAGAGGGACTCCAACCCATAGTGACTGATGAGGCCTTGACCTGACGCCTTGAGAACCAGGTAGGAATTAGTCCTACCTAGTTGCATGTATGAGGACACAACATGTAACTGTTTGGAGGATATTAAGTTAAGACTTAAGCCCTGACGATGGACGCAAGACTCACTTGAGAAAATAATTTCCAAGCAAAGGACTTGTAAGATACTGAAATAAGCTGGCATTAACAAATGATAAGTGATTAGGATGTACTGATTCTTTGCGATCTTTGTTACACCACTGAATTGTTTTTAACCTTACCTCGGGCCATCATTAATAAAGTAGTACCTTTAGACAGGCGCAAAGGTATTCTTAATTATATTCTGTAACCCTGGTTCTTATTTACCATAATAAGACTTAATCTGATCTACCTGTCCCAATAGGAGCTAGTTCTCCTGTGGGGCTATGGTTGAGACCACCAAGCCAATATCATCTTGGCTTGGTGGGTTGGACTGCCTTTTGATGAAGCATGCCACTATTATGTGGGTGAGGCCTTTCCATCCATAAAAGAGTATCCTTCAGTGAGAACTGGAAACTGTACGAGTGATTGGCACAACTTTAACCCACTCCACTGAGTGATATGTTTCTTCTTTTGTTACCGAGCAGTTCATACGTTACAATGGTAATCTAACAAAGTGAGCTATAAACTGCCATCAAAAAGCTGCATGCAAACTGCATAGCACAAATTGGAAAGTTAAATTTTTTCCAGAGTCTTTCATTTTCCTTATGCTGCTAAAAAAGGTTTGCTTGCATAGAAATATCTACTTATTAAAGTCAACACTAACAACTGTGTTATGTTATGAATTGGGAGTTTGTGATTTGCCACACCAAGCACTCTTAGAAACCTTCCTACCAGTGTGGATGACATGTGAATGTTACACCTTGTAGTCCCCTGTAAAGTTGTCTGTCAGTAATGATTAATGACCGCCAGAAGACCGTACCGCGGTCAAAAGACCACGGCGGTCATTCTGACTTTCCCGCTGGGCTGGCGGGCGACCGCCAAAAGGCCGCCTGCCCGCCCAGCGGGAAAGCACCAGCAACGAGGAAGCCGGCTCCGAATGGAGCCGACGGAGTTGCTGGTGTGCGACAGGTGCAGTTGCACCCGTCGCGATTTTCAGTGTCTGCCAAGCAGACACTGAAAATCAATGTGGGGCCCTGTTAGGGGGCCCCTGCAGTGCCCATGCCAGTGGCATGGGCACTGCAGGGGCCCCCAGGGGCCCCACGACACCCGTTCCCGCCAGCCTGGTTCTGGTGGTGAAAACCACCAGAACCAGGCTGGCGGGAAGGAGGTCGGAATCCCCATGGCGGCGCTGCTTGCAGCGCCGCCGTGGAGGATTCACAGGGGCAGCGGGAAACCGGCAGGAAACCGCCGGCTTCCCTTTTCTGACCGCGGCTGTACCGCCGCGGTCAGAATAGCCCCAGAAGCACCGCCAGCCTGTTGGCGGTGCTTCCTCCATCCCCTACCCTGGCGGTCTCGGACCGCCAGGGTAGGAATGACCCCCCTAGTCTTGTAACCAAGGATATAGGTACAGACACCAAATGGTTAGATGAAGAAAATGGCAATTTTCTAAAAGTGACATTTTCTTAATTGTTACTTACAAAACAACTTTACCATGAAAAATAATTCTAAATTACAATTCTTTAGACACCAAACTCGAAATTCCTACCTGCTCCCAATTTAAAGTTATCATAGGTTAACCCAATGTTATCGTATGGGAGAGGAAGGCCTTTTAGTAGTGATAAATTAATTTAAGAGGTTTTCACTACTAGGACATGTAAAACTTGTAAAGATCCAATCTTTCACATATACTGCACTCTGCACTCAAGCTGTTTGGGGTCTATCCTAGGGTGATTTATATGTAATATATATGTATATGTTTTATATGTATATATATATATATATATATATATAAATGTAATACATATGTATATGAAGATTTAGGCTTGGCAAAAGGTTTATTTTGCCAGGTCAAAAGGGCAGTTTAAACTGCACAAACAGGCTGCAATGGCAAGCTTGAGACATGTTTACAGAGCTACTTACAGGGTGGCAAAATCAGTGTTGTTGGCCCACTAGTAGTTTCTAATTTACAGGTTTTGGGCACATGTAGTACCAGAGTTTTACAAGCAAATTCATTATGCCAATTGGGGAATTTCACCATGTTTAAAGTAGAGAGCACAGACACTTTGCACTGGTTGGCAGTAGTAAAGTGCACAGAGTCCAAAGGCGTACAAAAGCAAGATCAGCAAAAATGGAGGTGTAAGGCAAAAGGTTTGGGGGAAGACCATTCTAATGCTGACAGCTCACACGATGACCGTTTGTTAAAGCCAATAGGTCTGCTTTATTTAAAGTGACCCTCCTGCTATAATGATGTTTTACTTGGTTTAGGAGTGGGAGGCTACTTTGATTTTGGTGGTCATGACCCAATAGGGGTCAAATGGGATTCAGAATGTCACAAAGGTATGTTCCCTATGTTTACATTTGTAAATTAATGCTCAGCATTTAGTAGTATGTGTGTAATAAAAGTACTTTTTCATTTTCAAATAAAAAGCACTGACTCAATCATCATTTATTGGGCTTTATTACTGCGTGGCAGCGAATGGTGATTACTAGCCCACACCACCTCCCCTACCCTTAAATCGAGCAATTCTTAAACTTCTTTGCTTCGCTAGCCTGAGAGAATCAAGAGCTTCATTTGGGTGCTTGGTTCCCAGTAATAAGAAATTGTGGAACTATTACTTGTGCAGGCCTCACATCTTGCACAACTAGTAACCCAATTTCTTACACTAATCCACAAAGCTGCAGTGTGAAAATTTCAAGCCAAGCCATTTTTACATTTTTAGGTCTACCGAGACGTTGAATAGGTTCCTTATATCTTTGGATGGAATCCTGCAGAGTTCATTTGTATAACACGTGAATGTTATACTAACTTGTATGTTTTGATAATAAGGGAGGCACAAACGTCTTTTTACTACAAAGGCCCTTGGGCCTAATGGATACTGACTATCCATTAGTGTCTCCTACTGTGCCCTGAGTTCCAAGCGACAGAGTCCGGTGATATATCATGGAGTAAATAAATAAAACCTCTCACCTGTCACTATTTAAAACAGTTTGTTGAATGATCGTCATTTTTTTAATTTGAATTCTGAATCACTTTGCAACTGATAAACAGAAAATTGTATATGAGAGAGTGAAGTGAACTACTTCAGAATATCAGTGAATAACTAACTATTCTACCTATGTGACATTGCAGGTCGTAATCTGATTTGCAGGATGGTCTTGGCCCATTGACAGTTGAAATCAAGTAGGCAAAAATAAAGCTAGGCAAAATATTAGGTAGCAAAAAAAAGAAAACAACATAGGAAGAAATTATTGATATTCCAGCACAACAGTATGGCACACATTTTGTTTCTGGAGTCACTGTGATTTTACAGTACACTAGGAAGTTGGTAAAGGTCCATGCGCAGAAGCCAAACATGGAAAAAAGGGAAAGGAAGACTATAAAATGCCATTCAACAGATGAGTTTGCTAGCACAAGCTAATTAAGCCGAATGTTGACATATCTTGCAAATTATCCTGCCAATAAAACACTGTGTACACCTGTTGCCGCGATCTCGGTGTACTAGCAGACTGCAGTGATTGGTGAAAAGTATTAAAGTGCTCTTCCGGCCAAAATAGTGGTGGTAGTCGAGTCAAGACTACTGTTATAGTGTAATTACCGTTGAGAACTTTGTTTTAAATTTCCAATCGTTTTATTGAGAATAATGAAAAAATAACATACAAAGAAAATAAAAAGAGGGTTGAAACGTTACATGGTAAATGTGGTAGTTGTATACAGAATTGAGGAACAGTCATATCAAAATAGTAGGATGACACATTTAAAAGATTAAGACAATGTTACATGCTAGGCTCATACAACTTTTGGTGAAAAAGGAAAACAAACTTTAACAGAAGGAAAGAAGGGAATGGGTAGCAAAGAGATATATAGACAAGATGATTGCCTGGATAAAACTTATGGTTACAGCAGGATTATAAAAGGGGGATATTATATAAGGCCAAAATATTAAGGTTTTAAAACATTAAAACGTTAGAGTGGGGGAGATTACTGAACTTTGCCATGTTCATCTTGATGGTGCATACTTAGGGAGGATTAACAATTTTTAGAAAAAGGTCAGGTTTGTTCCAGAGTGTCTTATTCGCAAAAATCTGAGGGTACTGAGTCGATAAGAATGCATGGGCTCCTCTAAAGTATCTAAGCCATTGCCACCATTCATGATATGAGGCCTTGTCTAATGTTTTCCATGAGGAAAGAATAATTTTGTGTGATAAGATAAAAAGTAGAGCAACTAGTAATAGGTCTTCTTGACTCAAATTCAAGGAGAATGCCGAGTGATAAATCCAGGGAATAGAGAATGAGAAGCAATTAGGGAATTTCATCTTGAAAATGTTGCTGATCGTCTCATGGATTTTGGTCCAAAAGTATGTCAAATGAGGACAATCATATAACATAAGTCGTAGATCTGCATGAGGGGAGTAGCGGTTCCAGCAATTGCTAGTATCAGAAATGCTAAGTTTGAATAGCTAGCTGGTGAAGTGTAAAATAAATATGTATATTGTGTATAGTGAAAAATTTGGTGTGAGCAAGATTAGGAGATTTTTTTGGGAAAAGGAGAGTTCCAAACTTTGCACTAGGTGACGTCTAGAGGGCTTTGCAGACCATCACGTCACCATTCCTCTTGCCATTTCTGTTTCAGGGAAGTTTGACTGAGCTTAGCACACATTTTAGATGGTATACGACCATTTCTTTGAAGTACCAAAAGAAATCTGGGTTATGATACTGATTGGAATGGATAAGCTTTGTGTTTTGAAATAGACACCTTTATTTTGGGGAAATTGTAAAAGTGGGGAGGACGTATGTTGAATTTGAGAGAGATATTATTGAACGGTAGAGGGAGATTTTTTGAGCCCAGATCCCCTACCATAGCTATACCAGCAGACTTCCAAACATTGATTGCTTTGGAAGCTACGTTGAGCTTGATGTCTTTGTTGAACCAAATGGAAGCTCGTAGGGAGTGTCTCATTTTTATGTCAGAAAGCCGAGCATCCAAAATAAGAAGGGTTCATCTAGTATGATTTAGAATGGTATTATTAAGAAAGTAGTGGTCTTTATTAATTGTTAAGAGCCAAGGTAGTGGGGGATGATCTTTTATTGAGCACTCACATAGAAGCCATAGGGGTGTATAACATAAAGGGTTGGTGAACCACTTAATTCCCTGGTAGGGTAGAAAGCCATCTAATATCTCTTAAAATCTGCTAGGTTAGAACCTCCTAGTTTTTTATGTAAACAAAGGTTTTTGAGTCAGATACGTGGTTCTTTTAGTAGCCTAAAACAATGGTTGAGTTGGTGGTCTAAATGGATAAAAAAAGTAATCAAGGCATAGAATAGGTGACATTGTTAACAGGTAACACTCTGTTCTGCACATAGGGTGGAGTGGGACTCCAACCCCATCATTCCTTGTGGCAGGAGGTGGCCACATGACTCACCTGAGTGCCCGGAGGCACTACATTTGGGATGCTCTTGCCCCACAGCGCAGGATGCACTGTGCTGCACCTGGGGTCGAGTAGGACTCCAACCCCCATCATTCCTTGCAGCAGGAGGAGGCAGCATGACTTACTTGAGTGCCCTAAGGAGCTATATTTGGGATGCTCTCACCCTGCGGGACGCGCTGTTTTGCACATGGGGTGGAGTGGGACTCCAACCCCCATCATTCCTTATGGCAGTAGGAGGCCGCACGACTCACCTGAGTGCCCGTTGGTCATACATTTGGGGCGCGGGATTTGCCTGGACAAGACCAGGACAAGAGTGGGCCCGTCTGTGCCCGTTCGTAGGCTGGTTTCTGTGGTTCCGGTGGCAGTGAGTCCATCCTGTATATTCTGACTTTAACTGTAGTTTCCTTTGTGGTACGTTTTTCAGTTTGAACCTTGGCTTTGGGTAAGAGAAGGGCTCCATTAAATGGGGGGAACAGAAGAAAGTTGCATAATAAATCTTGCTAAAGTCTCTCGAACTATATTACTGGTGCAATTTTCTCGATACAATCTCTGCACCCTACTGTAAGATCTGAAATGAGGGCTTTACTTACAACAATGGATCAGGTCGAAAACTCTGTTTCTGCGTCCTTTGAATATTTCAAGGAGAGGCCAGTGGTAATTCAAACCTTTTGTAGTTCGAGATGTAGATATTACAGCAGAAGGATCTGTTTTACCCCATTCAGGAGACAATAAATGCCTGGGGGAGGTCAATAACTTTGGACCCACTGCAAATCCTCCCCCATCTGCCATTAGTGCAACACAAGGCAATACCAGTACTTTGGAAAGTGAAACGATTTTACATAGGGGAAACAAGTATTCAGACAATGGAATTTCTCACCCCACAGCCCTGCCTGCCCCAGTAAATGGTCTGCCTACAAGTAATATTGCATTGTCTCCTGCTGATCATCTTGACCTTCTGCCAAAGTCAACCCTCCACATAGTAGTTTTAGCTAACATCCTCATCCTACAATCAAATGGTCAAGAGTCCTGGGATTCCCTAAGAAACAAGTCTCTGCATTGGGTAGGGAAACATACAGTATGAGAGAACAGGGCTGATTGCAGAGGCCTCCTAACTTTTTGCCCCCATTTTCCACTTTTTGCTGGTGTTTTCCTGACTCTGATGGTGCCCTGGGTATTGCTAACTAGTCCCAGGGCCTGTGCTCTGTGTAAAATCAGTATGCAAATTAGGATAATTATAATTGGCTAAGTCAACCTACCTATAAGTCCCTGGTATATGGTAGGGCATGTAGGTTTAGGGACCCCAACATAGGTAGTGCACCCATAGGTGCACTGCTGAGGTGTCCAGTGTCATTTTAAAGTTATATGCAAATTCGACTTTGGAATTAAAAGTAGTTCCAAAGTCTTAAACTACCTTATTTTAACATATAAGTCATACCTAAGGTGTGCCCTATGTGCCCCTAGGGCTGGGTGCCATGTAACTATAAGTAGGGACCTTATAAAAATAGGTTTATAAGCCCTGGAGAGGTAAAACAGACAAATTCGTACATTGTAGTGAATGGCCTCCAAAGGCTAGAATGGGGAGACTTTATTTTAATGTTTAAAGTCCCCTTAAGTAACAGATACCAGAAGTTTGGTATCAAATTAATTGTTATAATAAATCCCACAACTTCCAGTTGTGACATTTAATGTAACTTGTTCAGGTAAAGATTTTTTAACTTTACCTGAAAAGTTGCCAATTTCAGCCCTGCATTGTTTTTGCTGCTGTGCCCTCATTGGCCAGCCTCTGGCAGCCTGGCCAGGCTGCATTGATGAGGTGTGAAGTGGCCTGGCTCCACACAAAGAGATGTGCCTGGGGGAGGATGTCTCCCCTCAGCCGATGGTGAAGCAGAAAGGGGGAGGGCTGCCAAACTGGTCTTCAAAGGCAGAGAAGGACATTTGGAGCAACCCAGCAACACCCTCACATCCTGCAAACGTAGACAATTAGGTGCCCCCTTGATTTCTGAATGGGTGGACCACTTTTCAGGTATGTATTAGAACCCTGGATCTCATATTGACGCATTTGATTATTGCAGGGATTGGGCAATATAGATGTGATTGTTGCAGCACTGAATGTTATCTTAAGCATTTTAAAAATTTGCTCTGTTTTATACAAAATGTTATACTATTTTATTTTAACTTTTTAAACTTTTTGGTATTTGTTTTTGTTTTTTTACTTTTACGGCTTATTTTAACCGAATAAAGTATTTTTGACTGACTGACAATACAAGTGGCTCTGACAATAGTGCAACTATGCCAAGAGTTCTGAAGGCTTATATGATAATGAGGACCCACATATTTCTAGGGGCCTGTTAAACTGTTTCCATATTTCATGGAGACATGTGAAATATGACTTTTAGTACCGCTGCATTCCGTGCAATAAAATCACCCAAACATACAGTATATAGGTAATACATAATGGCTGTGTAATATGGATTTATATTGCATCTACGGTTCAGGTGACATTTATGGGCCATGAAGCCTAAAGAAGAGTGGTTTGTTATTGTCACCAGAATCCCGAGATGGCAAATAGGAACATGTTAACCATTGTGATTTTTTTCTATTGCATGATTATTATTCTACTAGTTAACTGTTTACCTCTGATCTAGAGATTGCACACTATCGTGTTATGGGCTGGTGAAACTTTTGACAATTTTGTTAGATTCTAAGTCGATTGTATGTTAAGAATTCTCATTTTTTTCAAGTCGTTTTATTCAGTAATCACTGCTTACTCAGTGTTTATTCGTAAGCGCAATTAATTAAAATAGAACTGTCTATTGAACAATATTAGTTCCGTCTCGTTTTATCTGGTAGGTACCTTGAGACGCGCTTATTTTTGTTGCCATAAAACGATAGAAAGGTTAGGATTGCTTACTTGATTGATGACAGTCCTTTCTCTCGGCCTAGAATGTTCTACTTATGCTTTAAGTGAACGTGTGTGCTGTCATGTTTCAGCTGAATCTGTACGGACTAGTTTCATTGTTTTATGACCCAAGCAATCATTCAAAAAACATCCACGAGAAATGGTAATGTTTGTACTGTTGACTTAAAAGAAATGCTGCTTCAACAGGTGAGAAACATAAACCTCTTGAGATACTGCCCTTTCCAGGAACTCTAAGCATGGGATCTGGCATTGCTATGTTCACCTGAGCCTAAAATACACAGAGTTGTGCTTATCTCTGCTTAACATGTGTAGGGAGTTGCAGAATGACGACACAAGCCCTCCTTTCTGGGGACTGAGGTTTCCTTTCATCATCAAACGTAGGCCTAAAGCAACGAAAGAAAGGAAGACACAAAAAAGGAAGAAACGTGAGGAAAAAAATATACAGATACAGTTAGAAAAACAGTGACGAAGTAAAAGTCATTGATGAAAAACCTGTGTGAGTGAGATAGAGCCAGAGAAACTGTATGAAGGTGGAAGGAGAAGGCATGAACAGTAATTAGGACCAGGCAACCGTGACTTTCATAAGCACCAGTGGAGGGCTATTATTCATATTGTCTTACAAATTAAAGTTCATCTAACTGAAATGCATTTTTGCCTGTATGTTGTGAGTTGTATTTGGAATCAATTGAACATCTACATGGGTAGCTAACGGGGTCTGTATAGAGTATATATAGACACTAGTGTTTGCAGATATGTTGGAGCATGCTGAAAGATCTAGGCAAGATAGTTACTGCAAGCTTCGTACAATTATTTTACGATCTTCTTTCTAATATTTAGTGTATACTGTGGGTGATTACAATGTTCTTCTTAGATGTTATGGTTTTCTTAGAAATTTTCTAAGACAAAAAAATACTTTGTGTGACTCCATATAAATAAGCCCTCTTGTGAAGCAAATTCAGGGTCACTCAAGTGGTGGCTTTAACACTGATTATAGTTGAGGAAAAGCAGTAATCTGTCGCACTCATAAGAAAGTTGTGATATGAAAACTTCTGGAAACGAGATAATGACTATAGCAAAATAAATATATTCAGGTTGAGGACAGGGTAAACAGTGTGTGTCCTCTCCACTTTTAATAGTAATATAGGTAGAAATTGATGAGGAACAGTGAGGCTGAACGAGGTTTATACACTTTTCTCGAGTAGCATGTAAGCAGGTTGATGTATTTGTTTATTTGTGAACAGAATAGGCTATTTTAGATTTGGTTCTATAATTGTGGTGGTGGTGCTCTCTACAAATGTTTTTGAGTATCGCCATGCATACTGTAGGTGTTGTGTAGAAGAAATCCTACTTTTTCACCCTTGTGTTTTACATGGGTCACAAATAGAGATACGTGTGTATGTTAAACCCTCTAAAAGGCTATATACAAATGTACCTATCCAGCCAAAATGCAACATCAACAAGTAGGCAATACTGCAAATTTGATAGCAAAAATATTGTCAAAAATCATGGTAATTTTGTTTCTCTAATAGGTTGTAGGTAACACTACTGAGTTTGTATCACTAACAAACAGTACAACAATAGCGAACGATACATGCAAGAAGAGGAATTGGCTACACTGATATATACATTTTATACAGAACTTTCAATAAATAAATGTTATTCTGCAGTCTATTCTTGGGCAAAGTTTTTACAAAATTTTGTGATTCAAGATTGCTCATGAGGATTTGCGTAACCAATCTGATACAAATAACTGAATGATGTGCTGTAGATATTTAAGGAATGAACATTCCTCAAGCTACTGCTATGTGATAGTAGAAAATGATATGCCCTCAAAGTGGCCATTTTGAAAATACAGCATTCCTATAACAGCTCGTTGTACAAAAGAAAGAAAAACATGACCCACGAAGACCATCGCAGAAGACTTGTGATATCTGTGGGCTCTCTGTCTCTATGTGCAGCTCAGTTTGCTATATAACTCCTGATGATCCGTATCCTAGAAAGAGATACATCCATGCCCCTTTACTGGAGAAGAGAGTGCTAAGAAAGTGTCTTAGGGAGAGAGGGGCAAGTGGCTGACACTAGAGATTTGTGATTTTAAAATAATAGGTGGGTTATGAAAAGTATCACATAAAAACAAAGAGGAAAGCACTCTGATCTGTGTGTATACGTGTACAGCTATGAATAAAGTGTGAATATAGCAATAAAGCAATGGAGTGCTGTGTGTGTGAGAGAAGGACAAGGGGAATTTACTGGAGTATCGTATTTAAGGCTGTGCCGTTACTCTTCTGAAGTATTAACAGGGATGCAATCAGTCAGGCTCCTAGCAATAGGGTATAAAGAACCTGGCACAGCAGTTCTGTATCTTATTTCTCCTCACTTTAATAAGCCCAGTCTGGTATGAATTCATGTACCTGAGAGTCATCACATATCCCCTCTGCCAGGTAAAAGAAAATCATGATTTGGAAAGCGTTACTCACCGACAAAATAAATTACTCTACAGAAGATGAGGTTTACTTAAAGAGGACTAACTTTTAAACTTTAAAAACGTTTGCTCTTATATAGCAAACGCAGAAACCTCTCAAAAAATATTCATGATAGCCAGAATAACAACAGACGCAAAATCATTGAATGCACCCTCCAATACTACCACAGACACATGTCAAGTATTACACTCCACAAATATATAAAATATAAGAGTAACAAATAACTACTGTGGTCTATTGAAAACTGAATGGGGACAAGAGAGGGAGTAACAACCAAAAATATATCGCGTCACTCAGAACACCTGTAGGGGCCCGCACTGACAGCAATGACACGCTCCCTCTGAAAATAACTGCCTGACTACAACCTTGGGAGCAGGAATATCCGACCTCTGCCACAGTGAATGGGGGTTGTATTACAATATGGAGGCTGACATATCGATGTAGAGATGTATCAGGAATAACACTGAGACCTGAAATATGCTCAGGGGACTGTTGATAATAGCAAATCTACTCTTACCTTCATGATAATTTAGGACTGAATATTATGGTGATAATATATCTGTAGAACGATATTTCAGGAGTTAATATTGTGACCTACAACCCACCCAGCGGTTGAAAACAAAATCAACATACGGGGAATATTTTTAATATTTATTCAGTTAATCACTGTGAGAGAATGACAGTAACAGTTATTGTGCCCAACCATAATATTCTTTGTAGTATGCTGACAAATGTCAACAACTACTGCATTGTTTTGCACAACATTCTTCCAAACTGTACAACATTTATTTCACTAATAACTTTGATTTGCCATTTGAACAGCTTACGTACAACACTGTGATTCTCTCATGTTGCTCTCATAAAAGTTATCTGCTGGTGGATGGCACCATGGGCCATGCCATTGCAGCTGCTAAAGGAAGCTCTACATTGAGGCAGCTACTTTATTTTCTCAGGTAATAATGTACTTACTCTTGCCCGACCCAAAATTTCCTTTAGCATTATGATCTTTATGTCTACTTCTGTAGTGACCCCCAGTGTCTCAATGAGTGTGTAAATGTCCTGTTAGGCAGGCATACGTGGTAACCTCTACAAATTATTCCAGCTAAAATATGAAGGAATTTGTGCAGGCACCAATGAAGAATCAGAGACAAAATATGGCTGAACTTGACATTTCAAATCAGATGCAAATATCATTTGTGACACATCTGAAACATGTGAAATGAGGCTGCTAGGTTCACAACCGTTTCAAGCACCGCTGCTTCATGTTGTGCAGTAACACTGTAGCTAGAACAACAAAAACGTAAACAAAAGGTTGATTCATATCACCATCTAGTTCCCTATTGGCTTTCACATGCTATGGGTTCCTTAGGTATTGTTGGTACCGGCCCTCCCTGTTAGAAATGGGGTCTTTGGTTGGCAGTCAGGTCACCCCCTGTCTAAGCAAGGACCCTCATTCTAGTCAGGGTAAAGGAGAATCACCCTCAGTTAACCCCGCTCACCCTGTGGTAGCTTGGCACAAGAAGGCAGGCTTAACTTCAGAAGCAAGGTGTAAAGTATTTGTACCAACACACACAGTAACTCAGTGAAAACACTACAAAATAACAAAACACAGGTTTAGAAAAATTGATAATATTTATCTAAACAAAACAAGAAAAAAAAAAAATCCACTGTACACAAGTCCTGATATGAATTTAAAAAAGAATAAGAGTCCTAATCCTTAGAAAACAGTGACAATGCTGTTATTGCACAAAAGTACCAATGGAGTGTCAAAATAAAGCTGCATGGGTGAGCATGCTTTGAAAAAGGCCAGCAATGTGTTGATTTCTCACTCGCAAGTGAGACCATGCATCGTTCCTCCTCCGGTCGGGTCAGCGTGCGTAGTTTCTTCTCTCCCACAAGAGAGCGATGCATCGGTCCCGGATGGGTACCTTGGGTCCAGGCAAGCTTTGCGTTGATTTACCATACCCAGCGATATTGCGTTGAAATCCAGTCACATGCTGTCAAGAAACTGCGCTGCACAGGGGCTTGCGTTATTAACAGCAGCCGCTGCAGGTGTTGCGCATCATTTCTCCAGCCGTGTTGCATCGATCTCCAAGCCGCTATGCAGGTGGAGCGTCGATTTTAGCAGCAAGACCGGTGGCGTGTCGTTTATCAGCTGTGGGGTGGGAGGTGCGTCAAAAGTTTCCCTGCACGGCAGTCTTTGCGTGTATTTCTGTCCCTTTCGACTAGCTTCACCTTTCAAGGGCCCATAGACAGGTGAGGGCACCACCTTGCAGGGCAGGACTCTCAGCAGAAAATCCAGGTGCTGGCAGAGAAAAAGTCTTTGATGTCCCTGAGCCTTCAACAACAGGAGGCAATATCAGTTCAAGCCCTTGGAGATTCTTCACCAGTGGTAAGTCACACAAAAGTCAGTCTTTGTCCTCTCTCAGTCAGAAGCAGCTACTGCAGGTCAACCCAGCAAAGCACAGTCACAAGCAAAGGGACAGTACTCCTCCTACAGCTTCTCCATTTCTTCTCCTGGGCAGAGGCAGAGGTTTCTCTTGGTTCCAGAAGTAATCTGATTTTCAGGGGTTTGGGTCCTCTTCGTATACCCCTTTCTGCCTTTGCAGTAGGCCTACTTCAAAGAGAAGTCTGTGTTGTTTTCAAGATCCTGCCTTGCCTAGGCCAGACCCCAGACACACACCAAGGGGTTGGAGACTGCACTGCACTGCATTGTGTGAGGGCATGCACATCCCTTTCAGGTGTAAGTGACCACTCCTCCCCTCCAGCTCAGATGGCCCATCAGGATATGCAGGCTACACCCCAGCTCCCTTTGTGTCACTGTCTAGAGGAGAGGTGCAAACAGCCCAACTGCCACACCGACCCAGACAGGGAATCCACAAACAGGCAGAGTCACAGTATGGTTTAAGCAAGAAAATGCCTACTTTCTAAAAGTGTCATTTTCAAACACATAATCTAAAAAACAACTTTACTAAAAGATGTATTTTAAATTGTGAGTTCAGAGACCCTAAACTCCATATTTCTATCTGCTCCCAAATAGAATCTGTGCTTTAATGACATTTAAAGGCAGCCCCCATGTTAACCTCTGAGAGAGATAAGCCTTGCAACAGTGAAAACCGAATTTGGCAGTATTTCACTGTTAGGACATGTAAAACACATCAGTACAGGGGGTACTGATGAGCCTACCTTAGGGGTGTGTTACATGTATAAAAAGGGAAGGTTTAGGCCTGGCAAGTGGGTACAGTTTAACCTGCACACACAGACACTGTAGTGGCAGGTCTGAAACGTGTTTACAGGGCTACTAATATGGGTGGCACAACCAGTGCTGCAGGCCCACTAGTAGCATTTGATTTACAGGCCCTGGACACCTCTAGTGCACTTTACTAGAGACTTACTAATAAATCAGATATGCCAATCAGGGATAAGCCAACTTACACATAAAATGTATATAGGGAACATTCACACTTTAGCACTGGTCAGCAGTGGAAAAGTGTCCAGAGGAAACAAAACAGCAAAAACAGAGTCCAGAACACAAAAATAACTTGGGAAGCAGAGGCAAAAAGTTAGGGGAGACCACGCCAAGGATGCCAAGTCTAACACTCCCCCTTTTGCTGAATTTGGTTTTCTTGGCTCTGCACTTTACCACTGCTAACCAGTTCTAAAGTGCTTGTGCTCGCTCTATAAGCATGCAAGAATTGCCTTGGACCCAATTGACATATTTAATTTAATTATAAGTCCCTTGCAAAGTGGCAATACATGTGCCCATGGCATGCGAATTATTTGCTACCAGTGGGCCTGAAGCACTAATTATACCCCCACATAAGTAGCTCTTTAAACATCTCAGGTTTGCCACTGCTGCCTGTGTGCTGTTTTTAAGCTGACAGTTTGACCTGGCAAAACAAACCTTTTGCCAGCCCAAAACCTTCCATTTCAATATTTGTAAGTAACTCCTATTGTAGGCCTTGGACATCTCAGAGGGCAAGGAGCAGTTTAATTTAAAAAGTTAAACATACACTTTCAAATCTTACACGTCCTGGTAGTGAAAAACTCTCACATTTATTTTTCAGTACTGCAAGGCTTACTTCTCCCACAGGATAACATTGGAGTTACCTTCTTACATTTAATAAGATGTAACTTTCAACTGGAAACAGTTAGACCGTTTATGTTTGGTGTCTATGGAATTGTGGTGAACAATCCTCTTTTATGGTAAATTTGGATTTTAAATTACAATTCTGAAAATGCCATGTTTAGAAAGATGGCATGTCCTGGTCATTTAGTGCCTGTATCCTGTCCCTGGGTCACATGGCTGGGCGTAGCCTACAGTTGGGCTTTGTGTATTCCTCTTAGACTGCCACACACAATAGAGTGCTTAGGTGTGCCTGAATTAGCCATCACTGGCAGGTTGGGAGGGTGGAGGTGGGCCCAGCCCTACTCATACTTGAATTGGCTGGGCCCGGCCTTCACACAAAGGGATGCACATCCACAGTAGTTAGTCAGGGGCCAGAGCAGGGAAGGCAGCGTGTCTTAGGAATTCAAAGGGAAAGTTCCAGAAGCTTCTCCAACCTTCCACAGGAAGGGAATCAGTTATAAATGCTTGATCTCTCACATCACCTGTTCAGTACATTTCTGGACCTGTGGATATATCTGCCAGGAAGAAGGACAGCTACTCTGCTGGACTGCTGATCTGAAGGAACTGCTGCCCTGCTGTGCTGACCTGATGCCTGCTGCCTTCTTGCCTGGGTGAGAAGGGCCGGGCATTTGTGTAACTCAGGAACCCAAAGTGACTCCAAGGGCTTGCCTCTTATCTAGAGTTTCAGGGACAGAAGTCTCCAACAACCTGTAATCCAGCACCTGGATTCTTCTATCAGTGAGTCTTACCTTGCTAATTTGTGTGATCCCAATCCTAGACCCTTCGAAGTGGATCTGAAAGTCCATCTGAAGACCCTGCAGAACAGATGCACATCCTTTACTTTGTGGCTCAAACCTAAGTGGAACCAGCACATCTGCTGTGAGGGTTCTCCAGATGCAAAGGACTCCGCATCAACCTCACAGCCGCATCAGAAACACCACCTGTATACAGCTTTCACGATGCACACCATTGGTAGGCTCGATGGCAACACAGGGTCTCACATTGTTGCCTTACAACTCCTCAGATCCGATGCATCGCCTCAAACGTGTGATGCATGCATGACACCGGACTTCCCACCACAAGCCCTCATCAATTTGTTCATCAACGACGACACAGGACCTCCGATCGCAACTTTGCAATGTTAGAAATGGGGTCTTTAGTTGGCAGTCATTTTACGCCCTGCCCAAATAAGGACCCTCACTCTAGCCAGGGTAAGGAAGTCACATACCTATGATAACCTTTGCTCACCCCCTTAGTAGCTTGGCACAAGCAGCCAGGCTTATCTCAAAGGCAATGTGCATTTGTATACACACACACAGTCAAAACACAACTAAGTATTCTACACCAGTTTAGAAAAATAGCTAGTATTTATCTGAGTAAAAAAAGGCCAAAATGACAAACATCCAACAAATACAAGCAAACATATGAATTTTTAAAGATTAAATCCCAATAAAGTGCTTAGAAATACAATAGTTAAAATGGGTGCTATCATGGCGTCATGACAGAGTCATTCCCAACAGTCTGACGCTACTCGCAAGGGAGTGCAGAACCCGTTATTTTGTTGCAGGTTCCCCAAGTACATGAGAAAGCAAAGACGTTGCACGGAGTCTGGGAGGTGAGGTATCACTGGAGACGGTGTGGTATTAGTTCCTTACTTCCAGGCAGTGGAGGTGAGGCATTGGTTCCTTACAGTTGCAGGGGAGGTGATGTGGCAAGGCGTTGGTTCCTTACAATCTGGCGGGGTCGATGAGTCCAGGAGGTCAAGACCCAATGAGGCGACTTCTTGGTGTCTCATTCAAACCATGGGGCCACAGGCACCACAGCAGAGTCTGGTGTCATAGACATCGGTGACATGCCAGTCTGGACTCATGAGGTTGCAGGACTTCAGAGGTGCTGTAGCAGCATCAGGCCTGTGGCATCGGTCACGATCATTGCACTTCAGCGGAGACCACAGCTTTGGGTACAGGCAGCAGCATGAAGTCGGGCAGCGGCCCCAGTTCTGGAGTCCTCCAGAGTTGATGTGTCTGTTTCTTATGTGTCTGATGCCAGATCTCATTCCCAAGGGCCCAGGGCAAGTCCAGGTCCTCAGCAAGGGAACCCAGGGGCTGGCGGGTGAAGTCTTTGATCTCCCTGAGACTTCTCAACAGAAGGCAAGCTCAGTCCAAACCCTTGGTTAAACGTCACAAGCAGGATACACAGCAAAATCCAGTCTTTGTCCTCTTGAAAGCAGAAGCAGCAACTGCAGGCCAACCCAGCACACACAGCTAAGTGGCAGTACTCCTCCTCACAGCTCTTCAGCTCTACTCCTTGGCAGAGCCTCCTCTGGATCCAGAAGTGTTCTGAAGTTGGGGTCTCAGAGGTCCAATACTTATACTCATTTCTGCCTTCGAAATAGGTAAACGTTAAAGGAAAGTCTTTGTAGTGCACAAGGCCCTGCCTTTCCTGCCCTGATCCCAGGCACACTCCAGGGAGTTGGAGAATGCTTTCTGTAAGGAGAGGCACAGCGCCATTCAGATGTAAGTGGCAGCTCTTCCCACCACTCTAGCCAAGGAAGACCCATCAGGATATGCAGGGCACACCTCAGCTCCTTTTGTGTGACGGTCTAGAGTGAATTCACAAACAGCCCAAATGTCATTCTGACCCAGGTGTGTATTCCAGCAGACAGGCAGAGACACAGAATGGTTAAGCAAGAAAATGCCCACTTTCTAAAAGTGTCATCTTCAAACTTACAAGTTAAAAACGAACTTCACCAAAAGATGTATGTTTAAATTGTAAGTTCTGAGACCCCAAGCAGTATTTCACTATCAGGACGTGAAACAGACTAGCACATGTTCTACCTTTTACATACACTGCACCCTGCCCATGGGGCTGCCTTGGAGCTACCTTAGGGGTGACTTATATGTAGAAAAAAGTAAGGTGTGGGCCTGGCAAGTGGGTGGCACTTGCCAGGTCGAACTGGCATTATAAACTGCACACACAGATACTGCAGTGCTAGGTCTGAGACATGTTTACAAGGCTCCTCTGGTGGGTGGCACAATCAGTGCTGCAGGCTCACTAGCAGCATTTGATTTACAGGCCCTGGGTACACCTAGTGCACTTTACTAGGAACTTACTGGTAAACCAAATATGCCAATCATGGGTAAACAAATTACCAATACCATTTTGGACAGAGAACACTTGCACTTTAGCACTGGTCAGCAGTGGTAAAGTTCCCAGAGTCCTAAAGCCAGCAAAAACAAAATTCAGTACAGGATCAAAACAGGAGGCCAGAAGCTTAAAGACTTTGACATTCAACTGCTCTTAGAGTTATGTGCCACCTGTCGGGTTGGGGAGGGAGGCCTGGGGAAGAGTTGGGCATTGCTGCAATGTATTTGTGTATTATTGTTTTTTTTTTTTTTAAAGAAACTTGTTATATTAAAAACTCTATTTTTCTAAAAGCGGTGTCGGATCCTTTTGTGGTGGGGTTTCACTGTGTTACTGTTTGAAGTGTTGCACAAATCATTTACACATTGCCTCTGAGTTAAACCTGACTGCTCTGTGCCAACCTACGGAGGGTTTAGCACAGGTAAATGTAGGGTCTGCTTGTGATTTCACCATGAGAAGAACTATGGTGGCTGCTTGAGAAATTTAAAATCTTTTCACAAAGTGGGAAAGTACTTTGATTATTATTAGAGCTTAGTAAATGTAGTCTTCAGGTACTTTTTACTTGCAATGCTTCACATTAGCAGACAACATTCCTTTAAAGCCAGACCTATTGCCATTACCAGGGTTTGTTCAGAGGGTTGATGATCACCAGATGACAAAATAGACATTGTGAAAATCTGTTTCTCCTCCTTTTTTTTCCGTTTTATATCTCACCTTTGTTTGCCTCTTCATGGATGACTGGGTGACCTTTGTATCTGTCTCATTTCACTTCTCCTGATTTCGTAGCCTTCCTCCCTATTCTTGTGTTTGTCCCCCCTATGAATATTTCAATCTCATTGTGATTGGATGTGCACACATCTGCTGAAGCCCTCTTGAATATAATTTTTAAAGCAACAGAAAACGTATTCAAAGATGACAGCCCCACGTCCTCATAGAACCCATCTAGAATTGGCAAAGCTAATAGGTTTCACAGGGTGAACGATTAACTTTGTCAATGTTTGTTTGCTAATGTTCTCTGGTGAGTTTTTGTTTTGTCAGACAATTATATTTATTAGGAAAGTACATACCCTCCTGTTCAACACCTGTCACTCAAGTAACCACTTTACATTCCATGATTTGTATGCGTTTAAATTCCTTTTTAAATTGCAATGGAAATACGTGCTGCATTAACCTTCACTCTTTAAAAAAACTAGCTCTCCTCCAATACTACTACTTTACAATTATGTTAGAATTTGTCCCATAAGAGCTGTTCGTATACATTATTTAAGTGTGCTCAACTGTAATTGTTTCCTTTTCATCTCCTAGGAAAAAATGTGGATACCAATTTGTGAAAAGGGTGAATGAATTAACTTTTCTTCAATGAACGAACATGAGGCACTTTTCATTCCAACTGAAATCTTCATCAGGGATGATACTACTGAATCTACATGGACGAAAGCGAAGACTTTACAAACGCACCCGGCTCTCCGCACATTCCGTTTAAAGCAATGCTGCTTGGAAGAAGGCAGTGGCCCTCTGTTCCATTCACTCAAAATGAAAACGTTGAAATATTCCTCTTGATTATTTAGAAGCATCACACCAGCTACATTTCCACGACGACGCAAAATGCACTCAAATGTTTTTTTATCCCTTATGCACAGATATTTTCTTTCAGTAAAGGTGCACATGCGACAAGTCAAGCGTTATTTGGTCATCTGTCATAGCTAATTCTCATACAATCAAGACATATCTAAGCATTTCAGGCTGTAATGCACAAGTTAAATTACTTACGAATATATTTAGGCATAATTGAGAAATCAAATGCCTTAAAACGAGTAAATGATGATGCCTCTATTACAATCAAAGGGAAGGAAACACATTTGTTAATACCTACCTAGCTGTAGAGTGTGCACTCTTAATATACTGGGAACCAATCTATATGTAATGTATTTTCCAAATGTTATAACATTAACCGATAATACATTTGTTGAAGATTTTTCCTAATTGGTAAAAAAAATCTAATTAGTCGTGATCATTCATAAATGAAGTATGAAGCGATTTCTTTGCAAGTCCGTTTTTTTCTTCTTTAAAATATAGACCTCATCTGGTGCCTACAGGCAAGGATAAATAATGAACGTCCACCTAAAACATGCAAACAACAGGTTTTAATCAAGACAAACGCAAGGCTCTTTTTGACACATGGTAGTTTCATGCTATTATTATAATGGGTCGGAAAGGAACCCACTGTCTTACAACATTGGCCAATAACTCAATGGAAAAGCAAATCACAAATGTGCAACAGGGGCTACTGAAAAGAAACAGCATCGATTCCATTGATTTCCTGTTGCAACAAACTCACCGTCGAAATAAATCCCAGCAAGTGCGTTTTAAAGATGATGGCACAAACCAAAAACAAACTGGTGCAAATGGATTGGGGGATAAACCCGTGAATGCCACTTCAACGCAGAATGGAACGGCAATAAGGGTTGGGCTGTACAATTTGCCATCTTGCACAATATCTTTCCCTCGATCAAAACGAGCACTTCGAAATATTGCTATACAGACGTCTCCAAGCCTCAGAAAGCACTTCCCAGTCTTCAGAAAGAAAATAGTTATGACAAGTAAACCATTTAAAGAAGTGTCTTTGGAGCCCAAGGGCTGTTTTCAGGTTAATGGAAATCTTCGTGAGTCAGACAGTACCATGTTATCGGAGCTAGCTCATTTAAGGATAGCGGATGATGCCACTAAAACATTAAAAAAAAAACTCACATTCAAAAGAAAGACACGAAAGGCACAGGACAAAGGACTGGTCAGTAATTGCTCTGAGCTCACAAAGTTTTTGACACTTGAGAAACCATCGGAATCATATGAGACAAATCACCACCATTACCAAAACACATCACAAAACACCGACACTTCTAATTCCACTACAGAAAAGTCAATAGATCCAACATCTATTCTTTCTAATGTTGGTAAGCGCCAATCCAGTAGAAAAGAAGAGCACAGTCATCACACAAGTCATTGCAACCGGAGAAACTTAAAATGTGATTTTTATGAAGCTAGTAAAAATGGAACTGAAATATTCATTCCAAATAAACATTCATTCATTAAGAGATCTACCACCTCAGCTAATCCATCACTTAAAGCCTCACTGCAGTGCACCCACAGAGACCAAGGTCAGCCCTCACAATCCATGACAAAGAGTGTGAATATGGCATTAGTCAGTGACATTCCAGCACACATTTCATTACCAGGCAGTGGAGAAATTCAAACATCAGCTCAATCATCACAGTCTGTTGTAAAATGTGAAAGAGACAAACAGGCCTCTAACAGGCCCTCTGAAGGTCCATGCCTTCATAAGATCAAGCCCAACTTTCCAGGAAATACAAGTACCCTCAACACTGGGAATGAGATTATACAAATCAATCAAATAAACCTTTCACCAGGTGAACTATGTGCACTCAAGGGCAAAATGAAAACCATCGAGGAATCACTGAATTCCAACCAAGAGAAAATCAAAGTGCTTTTGAACGTGATCCAGGACTTGGAAAAGGCTAGAGCTTTCAACGAGGGGTAACGTGTAATTTAGTATTGTCTTAAATCTTCAGTATTGGGTATTGTGCGTGATCATTACAAATGCTTGACTGCTGCTCTACATTACATCCTTAGACTCTGCACCAAAAATATTTCGACATTATCTAGAAAGTACTGCAGATGTAGTCAATTTGCACTCATTTAAAAATCAAAACCAAGTTCAGGCTCCAACAACTGGGGCAGAATTCGCAATGCAGTCTATTTTAATTAAAAATTGACATCACTGTCCATATAATAATATATATCACGTCTGTAATTTTGAACAATGCCTCAACATTGAATATATTTTGCAAAATGCGAAACTGTAGTAGTGTACCCTTTTTTTTTAACTGTGACCACTTCAAACCTTTAACATTCTCACTCTTTTTGCACACACTCTTGCAACCATACGTACAAGTTACTTACCTTCGGTAACAAAATATCTGGTAGAGACATATTCTAGCTGCAGATTCCTTACCTTAGAATTTCCCCCAGGCGTCAGACTGGATACAGAGATTTGTCTTAGAGCAATACCCTTGTGCGTCTGTAAGTGGCGTTTCTGGTCCATGGAGGTCCTGGCTTGGCAGTTCAGGCTGGACTGTTCCCATGAGGAACAGGGTCAAGACTGATTTGCATATGGCTGGGCCCAAGCTGGGGTGGCATTGTGAGCAAAAGAACGATGGATTAAACCCAGATCTGTGACTGGGGGTGAGTGTTTGCATTGTTCAGCACTCCGTCCATCATCCTTTTGTGCTGCTAAAGTTGCCCTAAGTGAGAAGGGTATGCCCAGACGTGGGTCTCTTGCTCACTGTGCCACTCAATTCAAGCTAGCCTGGCTGATGAAGGGTGAAACCCTGAAACCGATCCCAGGATGCTTGTTTCTGGTCCAGGGAGGTCCTGGCTTGGCAGTTCGGGCTGGACTGTTCCCATGAGGAACAGGGTCAAGACTGATTGCATATGGCTGGGTCCAAACTAGGGTGGCATTGTGAGCAAAAGAACAATGGATTAAACCCAGATCTGTGACTGGGGGTGAGTGTTTGCATTGTTCAGCACTCCGTCCATCATCCTTTTGTGTTCCTACTGTGGAAATAAGCGTCATGCAAGTCCAAGTCTACCATCCAGTCTCCTGAGTCTCAGGCAGACAGAACCTGAGCCAGGGTGAGCATTTTGAATTTCTCCTTTTTGAGTAAGTAGTTGAGATCCCGAAGGTCTAGGAAGGACGTAAGCTCTTGTCCTTTTTCGGCACCAGAAAGTAGCAGGAATAACAACCACAACCAACTTCTGGCACAGGAAACGTCTCTATAGCTCCCCTGGCCAAGAGAGCCACAACTTCCTGGTGGAGAAGTGCCAAATGATCCTCTGGGACCATGGCCGGTGGGGCAGATTCGAAAGGGAGGGAATAGCCCTTTTAAACTATCAGCAAAACCCACCTGTCCATAGTGATGGATTCCCGGGGGTGCAGGTGATTGCTAATCCAGCCACCAACTGGATCGGAGTGGTGGGACAGACTAGGAGGGTTTGGAGGCTGCAGCGGGGGCAGGGGTGGACTGGGCAGACCTCTGCTTTGCTTTCCTACACCCACATGGGATTCCTCATCCCTGGCCACACAGCGGCTGAACAGCATGGGTGGCATGGTGGCTGTGAGGGGGATGCGACAGGGAGCCCCTTCCATGGCCACAAAAGGGGCGAAAGGTGGACTGCTGGGGGCGAGGGGCATCAGAAAGACCAAGGGACAGAGCCGTATGTCAATGGCAAAAAAGGGCTCAGATGTGGAAGCCCCTTTTTGAAGCACCTCCATCAAGAGACTGGACCTGACCTCTATAGTAAGTAGCCCAAGGCCCAGGACCTTAGCTGCCCTACTGACCACCACAGCATAAGTTGCTCCCTCCTCCGTAGCCACGGTAGGAGGAGACAGCATGCCAGTGTCTGGAGAAGTGCCCAGTCCACTGACTTCGCCAAATTCCTGTGCCCAGTCCAAAGATGGGTCATCCTGGTATTCATAAGGGTCCACGGACCCCACCAATCCTTCCCCAAATGTTTACCCATAAGCAAAAGGGTCCAAATTCAAACTGGGGTGAGTAAGCCCCATCGAGGACAGAGGCGGCGTCGGCAGATGCCGCTCCAGGATCGGGTCGACATCAATAGTGGGCATTACCGACATCGGGTGCATGGCCTGGCACGCGGAGTATGACTTCGGGTCGTGGTCGCGCTCCAGGCACCACAAACAAACCCGATGCGGATCCGTCACCAACATCATGTGGTGACAGTCCTTGCACTGCTTGACACCAGTCTTCGGGGGAATCCTTGACGCTCAAAGAAACTCACGAAAAACTCGAGAAAAGCATCAAAGTCGGTCAAAAATAGACCAGGGTAGCTCTCTCCGGATCAGCGTGTGGCGTGGAAAGAAAAGAACTGACGTCACTGCGCTGAGGCTGTGTCTATGTACTACTCCCAACATCATCACAGCGACTACGACTCCAACTACGCCTGCAGTGTCGACCAACACCACCTACTGACGCGCAAGGGTATTGCTTGAAGAAAAATCTCCGGATCCAGTCTGATGCCTGTGGGATATTCTAAGGCAGGGAATCTGCAACTAGAAGTCTCTATCAGATAGCCCATGATATTTTTATTGTATTTGAACTACTACTATATTTATTATTTTGTATTTTAACCATTCCCTGTACTTGTATGCCCTAACCGTATAATATCTGTCAAAGTATTATTCTCAATTGTGATATTTAACTGCTATATTATTGTTCTTCCATGCCTCTAGATCTGTTGGCAACTTCTCAAGGACACATGCCCACTGACTCTAATCCACTCTCTACTATTGCATGATGGTCCCCACAAATCAATTCACAGATCCACAATAAATTCCATTATAAACTGCTCAACTGGCATTCTTCCAGTGACAGCATCCTCCAGGTCCAGGATTCTCTTCCTACTGAACTGAAGTACAGCTACAATAGTGATGATCAGGATTCTCTGGCAGGATTCTGACCTACATTTAGACCTGTCTACCAGCAGGAGATTGACATAAGCAGCTTTTAGAACAAGACTTGGTCCAAATATCCAAGTTAGATGTTGAGGTAGCTTCAAAGTTTTCATCAGCAGATTTAAATTTAAGAATCTTTAGATGCAGATGAGGGATTCTTCTATCTTACTTTTCGGAACAGGTTCTGAAGAAATTTGAACTTTGAATGAAAATGTAAGGTGTACTGGTCTAACAATCATAGGCATGTCTCTTTGATCCAGCCCCTGCCAAGATCTCGAACTTCAACATCCACTTTATCAACAGTGTAATACTACTAAGAACTAGTGGGATTTAGTTTGAGGTAACCCATGCATCAGAATGGCATTCCTGGAAGACCCAGGATTGTGGAAAGCCTACTTGAGCAAAGAATTTCACAAATGATCACAAGGCACCTAAGAGATATCTGAGACCAAAGAGTCTGTAGGTGCTATTCTCTTATTCCAGGCAGGTTCACAATCCCATCTTCCATGCTTTGCTTTTGTGAAAAGACCCTTGACTTTTGGAAGCTAAACAGATGCATACTCTTGCTTGTGCTCGTGAGATTTGCATTTTTTGCCTATCCTGGCAAAGAGCAGGCAACTACTGAATAGTATTACCCTGGCTGGCAAAGTAACAAAAATACAAATTTATACATTTTCCCTCAATAAGCACAGGAAATAGTGAATGCAATAATTCTGAATATGGTATTTACCACCAAACTATGGATACTAATTGAGGGCTGAAACCCTATTGTGGGTTGAAATCAAATAATTAAAAGAGATACTTACGTAAGTCCACAGGTAGACTGCTAGTGACCCCACCCAACAAAATATGTTATTTATATATTATATTATATAAATATGTGATAACTATTCTTCCTCCACTTACTTTTAAAACTGAATAGGTTTGTAACAGTACCAAGGTGGCTTTGCACTGCTCCAGTTAGCTGATAAAGTGTCAGCAATTAATAACTTGGTCATTGTCATCAGGCTTGCTGATATATGCCAAATCAGTTCAGCTATAATAGGTACTGCAGCTGTGGTGGGAAACAACATGTGATTTTTGCCAGCCACATGGGTCTGGGACCTATTTAGAAGTCCTGAAGCTTCAGCAGAAATAAATTATACGGTGTCTCAGAAGCAAATCCTAATGGACTAACATGTCAAGTAGATGAAGTTCCTTACACTCGTCCACAGAGGTTTCAGCCACTGTAATAAAATAATCAAATTATCAAATGATATATAAGGGGCAGAGACCTAAGGTATAAGAAGATTTGAAGTCATTCCTTAAATATGCCAACCATTCTACTTTCATCCCTTATGGCAGATACACCAACATTCAAAATCAGCATCACTTTTTTCACCATTAATGCATTTCTCATACAGTAAAGTATTTGAATACTTATAAGCTGCAAGACCACGTCACATCATCTATAATAATAGATATGTAGGTTCTCAATACTAAATTTAACCCTTCACATCATATTTATTCTTTCTCCTAACCTCCTGAAATTCCAGGAGAGGGCGCATCATGTAATGCTTCTCTTTTGTGTGTGTATGTGAATTGCCTGTATGTGTGAATAATGAGACATACTGAAGACCCCCTTATTTTAAAAATAATAATACATTTCATTATTTATTAAGATGATTTCAGTAAATATAAAATGCTACAGAAGAAAATAACATCCCCTGAAAAGGTAGGAGCCAGAACAGTGACAATTGCAGTATCTTTCTGGACACCACCCAGAATTGGTTGATCTTTGCATATTCTAATAAGTATTAGGTAATTTATTAAAGTAATGTCTTTCTGACATTTATGGTAATTTAACCTGTTCTTAAGACTAAGGCCCACATTATGAAAATGGTGGTATAAGCCGCCTAACGCCGCAGTGACGGCCGCCAAAAGACCATCTACGTGGTCGCCTGATTATGACCACAGCCGGACTTCCGCCACAAGAAGAACGGGAATCCAGCTGTGGCCATACTGGCAGATGGTGGTACCACCAGCACTGCCACGCCAGTAGAATGCCGCCAGCTGTATCATGACACATGATATGGCCTGGCAGTGTATGCTGGCGGTAGCAGCGCCCTATTCCATTCCCTGCCGGAAGACTCCCTGGATGCAGGCAAGTTGGGCTTCCAACATGGGAGGGAGTGGAGGGTGTTTTGTGTGTGTGTGTGTGTGTGTGTGGGGATGCGTGCAAGAATGAATGGATGCATGCGTGAATGAATGCATGTATGCCAGTGTGAGTGAGTGTGTGTATGCGTGGTGCATGTCTGCGAATGTGAGCGTGTATGGAGGGCTGGGGGACTGGAAGGGGGGAGCATGATTGGAGGGTGGGTGGGGGGCATCTGGGGAGTGTTTGGGGGTGGGTGAGCCTCATACCAGTGACAGGGAAGTAATTCTCTGTCACTGGTAGGGCCTACTGCCATGGTTTTTGTAGCGTTGTGAACGCCACGAAAACCATGGCGGTAGGCAGGCTCAAAATGCCGCCGGCGGTACAACAGCGGCAATCTCCAGCCTGGTGGCTGCTACTGCCATGGCGGTAGGAATGGTAAATTGGTGGGTTGGCTGCAGCCAACCTGCCAATGTCATAATATGGCAGTATGTACCGCCAGCCTTTTGCCGGTACTACCGCCACATTATCACCTACTGCCAGGGTCATAATGACCCCCTAATTGTGCCAAACTGATCTCAATGACTATAAATCCAAGGTAGGGCTTGACTCAGCCTTTGATGAAATCACACAAAGTGGATGTTTGGGAGAACAGTTACTTTGGTAACCTCTTCCTCATAAATGTTCATTCACAAATGCTCATAGTTTATGTTCACATATAGAGAAATGCTCACCAAAGTCTTTTCTTGTAGTTTGATTATTTATCAGTGTTTCACTTCCTCACACGTATTGAAGACAAGGGTACACATAAACAAGCCTTCACGTGTGGTAAAAAAAAGTATCTTCACAAACAATGTAAGCCTGGGGAAAAAAGGACAAATGACCTCCTATAAGACAGCAAGTGAGGGTTGGTATATGAGGGCAGAGGGGTAGAGGAATTGAAGAGGTGAGGAACGGTCCCCCTCTCGTTCACTGGAGAATCTTTCCCATCTCTCCAGTATCCAGAAAGCCTTTCATTGGCACCAAATCTGAAGTAAACAGGTTTTCCTATTGGAAGTTCAGAGGGTATACAAGTATCCTGCCCCCCACTACTGGTAGTCAGCTAACTTACTCTACTAGAGCTCTCTAGGAGCTCACTTCAAGCGTGGAGTCATCTAGTCCAAGGACGGCTTACAGTGGATGTCGTCATCCTTCGCAACCTCTTTGCATGCACTTGTGTGCTGGTTCTACCTGATGATCTTGGGCATGGAACTACAAGTCTGGTCCATGACCTCAGGAGTAAATGCATCATGTCCCCATATAGAGACCCATACCTTGCCCTTAGTGTACCTATGTCAGTAAAACATGATATTGTAATATTGTAGGCCCTCTCATCTGTGCTTCCCACTGGGCAAGCCCAGTTAAGGATGCAAGAAGGAGCCCGAGACATCCTCATAATTCTGCATTTGATCATTGAGTTTGCATTTATTTTGCTCATAAGTAGTAATTACATGCATGTCCACAGCCATGTATCATAGGGTGGCAGTAAAGCAGGTTTCCAATTACCTAGGATTTCCATGTTTACTATTGCCAAAGGTGTGGACAGTTAGCGTTTTTCAGTACAGGACAGGTCCAGGAAGGTCGATACATTGTGCAACAATGCTGGAGGGCTCATCAGTTACAGTGCAACCCAGAGTACACCCATCAGCATGTCCCAAACTGACAACCTATAGTGTGAGAGGGCTTGGCAGTCCCACAAAATATGAACAATTTTGCAGTTCTGTGTATTGCAGCTATAGCATTTAGAATCTGCCCTTTAGACTATCTCCGGAGTCAAGTGGCATTGATGGAGAACCTTAAAATAGCTAAATATCAACTTGGATTCCTGGAGTAACTTATCGTGGTCCTCCAGTACCTCATTCCAGCCTTCCTCACATAGTGAAAGGCCTAGTCTACATTCCCACTTACAGCATAGATTATGGCCCTCATTATGAGATTGGCGGGCGGCAGAGGCCGCCTGCTAAACTCATACCATCATCTAACCGCCAGTGCAGCCAGAACACTGCCGGCCCTATTACAAGTTTCGCACTGGGCCAGAAAGTGGAAACAGCATTTTGCACACATTTCGGCCCGCCAGCCCAGCAGGAAACAGGGCCTTATCATTGACGTTGGCTTGTAATCGAGCCGGCAGCAATGGGGCGGTGCGGTGGGTGCAGCAGTACCAGCTGCGCTTTCCATTGCCCGTAATTCTGGCAGTGGAAAGCACAGCAGGCTGTCCACGGGGGTCCCCAGCACCCCCATCCTTCCAGCCTTACCATGGAGGTCCAACCTGGTCCAGGCTGGCGGAGTGGGAGTATTGCCAGGTGTACATTGGGTGGACACTGCAGGGGAGTGTGGGACCACTGCAGGCATACATATGTCACAGTAATTATTTTAATCGCTGTGACATGCATATGTCTGGGAGACCATTGTGTCACACATGGCTGGGGCACACTGGCACAACACGCATATTGCACACGTACACAACTGTCATTGTGGTGCCATCATTCATTGCAAAAGGAATGCTAGCACCACAGTGACGGTACACTCACACTTGACAACTGTGTCCATGTGTGCGTATTGCAAGGGGACATGTACTGGTAGGTTTGTGCTATCTGTTGTGTATGTGAGTCAGTACGTGTATGTGTGTTTGTGTGTGTGGATTGACTAGCTGAAGTGGAGGGAACTGGATTGGGTGGTGTGGTATGTCTGTATTTGTGTCACTTGTGAGAACGATGTTGTTGTGTATGTTGTGTTGCTGTGTGACACATTCAGGTGAGTGTTGTTGTTGTATGGCAGATGTTAATGTGATGTTGAAGTTGTGCCTTTGTATGAGTGTGTTTGTGTAGCTGAGTGTGTAGTTGTGTTGGTTGATGTGGTTGTGTCATGTGTGTGTGCAGTGTCAATGTTGTGTGTGTCTGTGTTGTGTCATGGATGTATGTCAATATGTGCTTTCGGCATGTGAGGGTTGTGTTGTGTTGGAACTGTAGTAGATGATAGTGTGTATGTGGTGTATTGTGCAGGGGGACACATATGGCTAAGGTGCAGTGTGTGTGTGTGTCACTTACCTCCATTCCATAGCCACTGTCAGTGTGCGATGTCTATTGGGCCCCGCTGCCGTGTCCCTCCATCTACCAGTCTACCGCTTGCAGAGCTGTAACATCTAAATATGGCAGATGGAACACCGTCAACTTGATGCTCTTCTCGGGTCCCCTGCTGTCGCGGCTAGGCGGTAACATCACCAGTATCTCCACTACTGCCATGGCAGAAGTACACATTTATGCGCAAGTAAGTCAGAGATATTATATTGTTCATGGAGCAAGAGCAAGTCACCAATGTGCTTAATTCCCTTTTCTTACCACAGTGACTAGTCAAGGTCCTTGCCCCTGTTATAATGCTCCAGTTTCTCCATAGCGGTGGTCAGAGGTGTACAGTGTTTGGGGCTCTGAGCAATGTATGTGCTCAACGCCAGACACATAACGTGGCTTGGATGATTGGCCTTTCATGTGGGCTGGCTTGCACGTGTCTCTTCTAAAGTGATGTGAGCATACTCTTTGTTTTTGGTATATGACATTTCAGAAAGACCCACAGAGATGTTTCATTCTGGGATTTCATCATTTGTACGGTGTGTGCCAGCTAAGAGACCAACCAGTACTATTCCGCGTGAATGGTTTAGACATGCATTTTCATGGTTTTAAACTGGGGTTTGTGGCCGCTCCACACAAAACTTCAGATAAGGCAATCAGTCTGCCACATAGGGGGCCATGAAAGTTTCAAAGGAAGCATGCCTAAGAGGCAGTTAATTCTTGGCATCACATTCATTTTAACAATCTAAACTCTGCCTTAAAGGGGTAATTGTAGCTTTGACCAGGCCACAAACTCTGTTTTCACATTGTCAACGACAGAGGATGATGTTATCCTGTATTAACTTGGCTAGGCCATTATCGAGTATACGTCCATGTATTTTAGATGGGAAAAGCACAAGGAGAAAGGTGCAATCCGCAGAAATGCCACCATAGTAGTTGGTGTAATCAGCAGAGCTTTGCATTTTGACTAATTTATTAGGTATCTAGAAAATACAGAAAATGTCTCACTCACTTTCATCAGTGCTGTACCAGTTCCAAGGGATTGGATAGGACCACCAGAATGTCATCTGTATAGTAAAATGCGTTCCGCTCCCCTGCTTCTATTGGGATTCCATGGATGCTCACTGTGTCTTGAACGGTGGCTGCTAGTGGTTCCAGCACCATAAGTAATAGCAAGAGGGAAAGAGGGCATCCCTACCATGTTCCTGGCCAGACAGTAAAGAAATTTAACACATCCCCGCTGGACACAGAAGCCATGTGTGAGTTATATACCCAGCAGACTTTGTCAATAAATGCTTTGCCCAGCCCTCTCACCTCCATCACTCTAAATAGAAATGGACACTCAACATGGCCAAATGCTTTTCCATGTGGAGCGAAATGAGGAGACTATTGTCCTCAAGTTAGTTGTTTTATAAAACTCTATTGAGAGATCATCACCTCCCAGTGCTTTAATTGTTGCCACGTCATTGATGGCCTGTGCTGTTTACTCCTCAGTAATGTCACTCCCAAGCACTGCACCTTGAGAAGACATCCAAGAATTAATGGGAATGGATGAGCTTACAAATGTAGCTAGGATGAGATTGTGAAAAAAGAGACTAGGCACAGAGAGATGAGGGGTGCAAGAGGACATCCAAATGATCCTTCAGTGAAAAGGGAAAAGGGGGATGTAAAAGTTATGGAGACCATGCAGGAGCCACTTAGAGTGTTAAGAATAAAGACTGTTACAAGAAAAGTGTTTTAAACATTACCCAGTCAAAAAGGTCCACAAAAAGTATGCGATTAAGAAACTCAAGATCATTTGATGAAGAAAACTACAGGTGCGCAAGACAACACAAAAGAGACATCCCTGCTGGGCACAGAAGCCATGTGGGATTTAGAGAACCAGCAGACTTTGTCAACAAATGCTTTCCCCAGCCCCCCACCTCCATCACTCTAAACAGAAATGGCCTCTCGACATGGCCAAATGCTTTTCCATGTCCAGCGAAATGAGGAGACTATTGTCTTTAAAGTTTAGTTGTTTTATAAAGCACTATTGGGAGCCCATCATCTCCTGGTGCTTTCACTATTGCCATGTCATAGATGGCATGTGTTATTTACTCCTCAGTAATGTCACTCTCAAGTACTGCCCCTTGAGAAGACATCCAAGAATTATTGGGAATGGATGAGCTTGGAAATGCAGCTTTGGTGAGATTGTGAACAAAAGAGACAAAGCACAGAGAGATGAGGGGTGCAAGAGAACATCTAAAGGACCCTTCAGTGAAAAGGGAAAAGGGGGACATAAAAGTTAGGGAGACCATAGAGGATCCAGTTAGACTGTTAAGAATAAAGACTGTTGTTACAAGAAAAGTGTTATAAACATTACCATGTCGAAAGAACCACAAAAAGTATGCAATTAAGAAAGTTAAGATCAATGATTGAAGAAAACTGGAGGTGTGCAAGGCCCTACAAAAGTGTACAATAAATGTGAAAATGGGAATGGAATTAAATATAGTGGGTAAAGTCTTTTAAAGCCACGGTCTGCCACAAGGCTTGTATTACTAGACTGGAGTTGGCGTGCCGGGATATATTCCATCACCCTCTTTTTAGGAAAGCATGGCCCCTTATTGCAAAAGGCTTGCTGAACCATAATTAGAGATTTAAATATCATATGTTGCCTTACTACTAGCCAATGCAGAGTTTCATGAAATGAGGACACCATGGCAGAGTTAGGCAATTTAAACAAAAAGCAGACAGCCATATTTTGCATAACTTGTAGTCGATAGGTTAGATAAACTGGTGCTCCCAAATAAAGGGCATTGGCACAGTCCAGCCTCAAAATGATCAGTGCTCTGACCATCGAGACCTGGGCAGAGTGTGGAAGGAGCTGTATGAATTTTTTCATCATGCCCACGATCCAGAAGCAGGATCTTACTATATCGGATACCTGAGGCCTAAACAAGAGTTTAGTGTTAAATATCACCCTTAGATTCCTGACCTCTGACGTAGGTGGAGAAGGGGCAGTCTTAGGCCATGCACTAATCGATCCTGGCACAGGTCTGTGACCAAACAATAAGACCTGGTCTTATCAGGATTACATTGTAGCTTGTTACCCTTCGACCAATCCAGAACTGCTTCCATACACCTAGCAAAAGCCACTTCTGCCTCCGAAGAGTCGTCCTCAGCCGGGAGCAGGAGTTGGGTGTTATTCCCATACCAGATGACTCTGATGTTAAAGGATTCCACCAAAAAAGCTAACGTGCCATATAGATATTAAAGAGAGTAAGATGGAAGGAGGAACCTTGGAGCACTCCCCACCTTAGACTCTTTACATCACAGACATATGGCTTCATCCATACAACCTGCTCTTGATGCATCAGAAAGGAACTCAACCAATCCAGGGTTGAGCCAGTCACACCCAGGTGCTCTAACCTGCTTACCAAGATATTACAATCAACCGTATCAAATGCTGCCAACAAGTCAAATAGAACCAGGGAAACACTGAGGTCCTGACACCTCAAGTAATGCTGCTTCAGTGCTGTGATGGGCTCTGAACCCTGATTGGGAAGGATGTAGTAGATTATTTTCTTCTAATAAGGCATTTAGCTGTTGGCTCACCAGTTGTTCTAAGACTCACTCCTGAAATTAGCCAGGGTTTTGGGGTCCACATTGGCCTTTCTAAGAATGGAGATTACGTTAGTTCGTTTCCACTCCTTTGAGAGTGTCCCCACCTGAAAGAGGGAACTAAACAAACCATAATATATTGTATTACCTTCAGCCCCCGGTGGGAAATAGGATCAGAAGGGGAGCCATATTTACATCTGGAGAAGGCAGACACAAGGTCTTTCACATCGGGAATAGTAAACAATGACAAATTTGGCCTGTTAGGCAGCAAAACAGCCTTTAACGAATCCTATCGTTGCTGGACTCTCGCTCCTAGATGAGGCTGCTGGTTTAGGGGAGGCAGCACTTTTGTAGACGACTAAGCCTGTCAACCAAACTCTTCAAGCTCACATCAGTACCTCACCAAAAACTCAAAAGGTAAAAGGTGATTTCAGGCAGCCTTACTCATTGACTCTAGATTGCAACATCTCAGGGGAGTTGTGGTGGAACTGAATTTATCTTTTTTTCACGTTAGCAACAAGTCTCAGTCACACACAGGCTATAAAGGAGATGCAGGGAAGGTTTCAATATATTTTTTGAAAGAACTGCAATCTATGGTAAAATGCATGAGCTGCAATGATTAGGATAACGGACAATAAAATAAGCATACTTGTGAAAATAAGGGTTATGAATATAAAATCCCCCACCACCTTGCAGTAAACATGAAATGTAAAATCCCTAGCATAGAGAACCTAGGTCCAGATGTAGTAAGCAGTTTGCATGTCGCAAACAGAGAATTTTGCTGTTTGCGATGTGCAAAATGCACTTTGCAATGCACAAAACCTGTTTTGCGATTCGGTAACCTGGTTACCGAATCGCAAAACGGGTTTTCAAGTCGCAATTAGGAAGGGGTGTCCCCTTCCTAATTGTGAGTCGTCGCAGTGCAGTGCAGGATTGCTTTGCGACCGCGGTCGCAAACCAAACGCAGTTTGCACCCTTTTGAAATGGGTCCTAACCCATTCGCAAAAGGGAACGGGTTCCTATGGGACCCCTTCCCCGTTGTGAATGGCACTGCAAACATTTTTTTCAGAGCAGGCAGTGGTCCTATGGACCACTGCCTGCTCTGAAAAAATTTAACAAAAACGTTTAATTTTTCGTTTTTGTAATGCATCTCGTTTTCCTTTAAGGAAAACGGGCTGCATTACAAAAAATAAAATAAAACTGCTTTATTAAAAAGCAGTCACAGACATGGTGGTCTGCTGTCCGCAGCAGGCCACCATCCCTGTGAATGCCGCCACTCGCAAGGGGGTCCCAAATTGCGACCTACCTCATGAATATTCATGAGGTGGGCCTTTGCAACACCCTTGCGAGTCGCAGATGGTGTCAGGGACACCATCCAACATTCCGAATTGCGACAATTGGGAGTATTGCTACATCTGGCCCCTAATCTCTAACCTAATGAGAGCTAGGTGTGATAAATCTAATCTTCCAGTACCATGTCCATAAGAAGCGCCCCCCAACCCTTGTTACCTTGGAATGAGGCTTCTAGGTCAGACTCTGTGGTGACACAAAGGCTGAGTTCTGCAGCGAGGTGACGTGCAGAATAGTTGGCACCTGGAAGGAATCCCTCTGATAACCTTATCTGTGTGAGATGTATTTATAAAGAACATGTAAGACCGTGACGCAGTTAAGTTCCTAAACAACTGATAAGGAAGCACACTTGTGGCGGTACTAATATAACCATTCCCCAAAAAGTGTACATTATGTTCCTGTCACACGTAAGTGAGAAAGGGACATGATGTGAATGCCTACGTTCAACACTTTATTATGATGCTGATAGTGAAACCTTCACAGAGTGGCACTGATATTGCAAATCAAAATATTTTTATAACTTTAAACAATGCCAGGCATCTTAAAAGAAATAATAAAATAAATGGACTAAAACAGAGTACGCTAAGTAGGTTAAAAGTCACAAGGTGACGGAGGCACAGGCCTGAAAGCCAAAGGGCTATGCTAATCTCCCGAGTTCCAATAAAACCAAATTCACTACAACCCGATATGCAAGAGAAATGTTTTGACATAGAACTATTAGCCTGGAGTTTATGAATCTTATCCTAAAAAAAAATCACTCAAGTGGGTATATAACTCATGGCTAGGCTCAAATGAGTGGGGGAATGTCTTAGGATTGGTAAACAATTACATAATTTTAAGAATCCCCTTGCTGTTGTTGTCTGTTGCATCAATGCATTGCACATAAAAAGGTGCTACAAGCTCTCCTAATATTTTTATGATAATTATGGGTGGCTCCTTTATAGGTGTCCTTATCTAATTCCAGATAGTGTTTCTGCCACCTTCTCTCCAGTTTCCTACAAGCGGCTCTTTCCAGACCTAAGTCAACTGAAAACCAGCAAGCCGAATGTGGCTCAGTAATCTGCTTATTTGTTCTCAAAGGGGCTACCAACTCAGCTGTCATCCCAAGCCACCTCTTAAAACCCATGTCTTTCTCCAAAATGGATCCTAACAGATCTGGTTTAGATTCCAACAACATACTTATAAGCCCCTTCCAAACAACCTTACCCCAAGCCTTGCCCTCAGTCCTAGGAATGTGGGGACATGGTTCCTTAGCAGGAACAAACTGACAAGAGAAGGACAAGACAAAATGGTCAGACCACAGCACTGGATGTGGGGTTTCCCAGTTCATAGGCGCATTTGAAAATATGACATCACTGGCATGCCCTGCTCGATGTGTAGCATCCATAGAAACAGAGGTCACATTAGAAGAAGACAATGTTTCTAAGAAGCGAGTCAGCAGAGGGTCCCCTGTCTTATCTAAATTCAAATAAAAATAACCAAGTGGGGTAAAATTTGCATATGCTACACATTTTGGGAGCCAGAGCAAGATCCAGGGAGGCAAGAAAATCTCCTGGATACCCTAGTGGACGGTAAACCAGCACCCCAGAAAAGGACCATTGTCCTCCACACAATAAACTGAGGCCCAAGGCTTCAGCTCCGAACATCTCATCCATTTTAAAACAATTACATCTAAAAGTCTTCTTAAAAATAATCGCAACACCTCCACACCTTTTCCAACCCTATCTAGGTGCACAGATGAGTATGCCTCTGGCAATGCAGTCTCCAGATCTTGCATGGAAGGTCTCTGAAAGAAACAGCAAATCAATACACTCATATTTAAAAATCAAAGATATCAAAGGCATGTTTCTGCAAAGAGCGAACATTCACTAGAATTGCTCTCAGCTCCTTTAAGTGCTTATTCATACAATCTTTCCTATAAGCGGGTGGGATCAGGGATAAAAACTAGCTCTACATTTCAAACAGAAGCTAGGACCCATCCCATCTATGAGAAAGGGGCTACAGCCCGTAGTATCATTCTTTCCCCTCATACCTTTTACCTTCAAAGCAGAATACCACCCTATGACTGCTCCCTCATCTCAAGAACCACCATAGTGGCTGGCACTGGCCATTATTCGGGACGTGGGGGGGCACAGACGGTCTTGCCTTAATCGTGCCTTCAAGAGTTGAGTCCGTGGATCAGGGTCAAAGCTGTAGCACAGTGGCTGTCCACATTTTTATATAGGTAGCCTCAAATGCTGGAATATACATTCCTTGTCCTTCAGGTTTGTAAGGATACACACTATATCAAAGTGTTCATAAGTCATATTGAAACCCCCCGCAACTAGTATTGGAGAGTTAATGATATTTTGTTCCAAGTGTCTCTCATGCAAAATTGATTAGTCATTATTCCTCGGAGTGCTATGACTATATATTTTCTAAATGTTCATCAAGACACCATTCGGGGGAAGTAATTATTAAACCAAAAATACCAGATGATCTGATTTTAAGCTCCAAGCTATGGAGCAAATTATGGAACAGTTAAGTGATTTTTTTCCAAACAATTAGTCTTCCTAAGGGTCTCCCAGCACGTGATGATATTTCCTCTACACTATCGTTTAAACAGCAAGATCTATAACCTGGAACAGCAGCCCAGTTTCTTGAAACATGTATATGTCGAAACTATCAATACAGTACCCCTGGCTGGATTCAAGCCAACAATATTCCGTTATAATATACTTAAGTGAGCAGTGTCCTTTTCAGCAAGTATGAGACACTCCTCCTCCATATTCGTTTTGAAATATTTACTTATGTTATATACTGTATGTTTATTAGGTTGCAAGCATGTACCATCCCATCTTGTTATATGCATTTGTAATTTTGCAAGTATAATAAAAACTTGATTAGGCATTATATTATGTGCTGCACACCTGCTACCTCAACCACATCCCTCTATCAATCTATACCATTCAGAGAATCGTGGACAGTAATGTTTTTAATTGGTTTCAATGATTTCTAGTAGAAGGATTTTGTTGGATCTCTGGCTGTGGAGGATTATATTTAAATTGTATCAAGGAGCCAGAGCACGGAATTGTATGAAGGTCCAGTGAAACAAGGCCCTCCTCACATTCTTTCTTTCTTAAAAGCAGTTTACTATTTTCATAGCATTCAGTTGAAGAGGAAAAACGTTTACCTGCTTCAAAAGCTGAGCGTATTATTGAGTAACAATGCCAAATATTACTGATCTTGTGGATCACCTTTTTTTTCAGTGAGCTATTGTCATCCCTGGAAGGGGGTAATAATTTAGGAAAACCTCATACACGTGGTCCCTTCTTTTGCGGGTGATAATTGTATGTGTGCAGTGATGGTAGTGTTATTCCTCAAAGACCCCTTGGTTCCACATCCTGCCTTATCAATGTTGTCTGTATCTCAACAAGTGCTTCTAATCTAACCTATTTTATTGCACTATAGTAGCCCTGGTCGAGATTGATTTATAACCATGCCCTTCTTCCTTGGATCCCTGGGCCAGGTGTTCTGCATTTTCTATCTACATTTGCTGGTGAACTTTTTCCCAGACATAACCTGATAGTCATTACCGGGTTGGGGGTGGGTAGGAGATGCATTCGTACAATGTATATGTTTGATTAAACCAACATTGTGCCTACAGTTGTCATTTTTTGAGTTCCTCACCTTTGCTTCTAGTATCTTTTTCGTTAATGACTATACCACGTTGTTCAACTAATTGATTTCCGTTCTAAGTACCTAAATCACTTGTATAAGAACTCCTTCCTTTGCTGTTTCCTAAGTGCCATTACAATTCTCCTCTTTAGCAATAGCGTGGTTATTATTATTTATAAGCTTGTTGGTCTGCTTCCAGATTCACTAATGGCAGAAATCTATCATTATAAATTATATATGGCTCTAGGTGAACTTCTACTACGAGAGGTTGAATAATGGAGGGTCGGCGAGGGGTTGGACATATCGGAAACATCTATTGCAGCTTTATTAGAGTACTTCTTAGTTTGTGACTTTAGTGCCCTTCTTGTAAATAGCCTTATAATCTGGCAAACTTTGGAACTGTTTCTGGGGCCTTTTTAGTTCTCTCCCATTTTACAATAGATGCGACTTCTTCTAACAGTACTCCATGCCCCTTAAAGTACAATTTTCAAACTGCTGTTTTACCATTTGTTTTTGTTTTTGCCACGCCTGTAAATTCGCTACTGTCAACTCTTACCCATTAATTCGGATCAAATATTTGCTTTAATAGAGTGAACTGAGTCTAACCAAAAACGACTGCAGCAAAGTTATATCTTTTCCTTTACCTTCATATCAGATTTATACAACCTACATGTTACACTTAACTAGACCATTAGCATGTGCCAAACATTTTATCTTTGTCATATATCATTAATCAATGAACATAAGAAAATTGCAGCAAAGGTAATAGAAGATGAAACTTTAGATTTATTTGAAAAACTAAAAGGCTCACAAGCTGGGGCAGATTCAGTAAAAAAAATAAGGGCCGTCCAGGCCCCCCTCCTTTTGGCGATGATGGGTGAAGATATGTCTGTCTCTTTTTTGTGCTTATGGGACATGTAGTCCCTTTCCACGCACCACCCACAGCAAGAGTCTCCAATATGATGTACCTTACAGGAATATATTTCTGACTATGTTTTGTGAAGTGGGTACCTTAACAGCTAATTTGGTAGGGATTAATGACTGTATTGCTCTGGGCCCGGGGAGAAATGATGACATTCAGCTAATAGCAAGGGCATGAAAAACGCTGATAACGTCAAGAGACTTTTTGTATAACTGTGAAAATAATTGTCTTTAAATAAAAACTGTCACTGCAGTTCCGGCTATGGTCCCGTCATTGGTTAGGATGAGTGCACGCAAAGATAATTGTCATGTGAGGGACAGGTGTCTTTTGATAAAAGAGGATTAAATCGGTTCAAACGAGGTTTGGAGCTGAAAAGACAGTGAAGTAGGAAAATATTTTTTTCTGAGCAGTATGTCTGTTTCAATCAGTTTTCTGTTCTCTTTTTTCGGAAAATTTATAACTGCAACCAATTTGCTGTTAAGGGTCAAAGATCACAGCATCGTTTTTTGGTTTCCAAATTTATTAGGAAACATGCTTGCTGATTTTTGAAAATATGTCAAGAAGGATCATTGTGGTGTGTCCTGAGCAGAGCGCATTTAAGTTAATCTTTGCATTCCCTTCAATTTATATATTTACAAAAAAAAATACATAAATGTGATATAGGCACAACTGGCATTTTGGTGTGTGATGTACTGATGAACAAGTTACTTACCTTCGAAAACCTGTTTTCTGGTGCTTTTTCTATCTAACCACCCACAAATACTCTCCAGTCCCTGGTCGGGATCCAGTAATGTTTTCCAGCATTGCTCCTGCACACCACTTGGTGGCGCTGGCGGGCTCCATACTGACTCCATACCATTCCAGAAGTGATGAAGTGGAGCCACAACCTCAGATGTGGAGCCTGAATAACTGTTCATATATGTATGCTTTTCTCCAAAATTGGACCTCTTCAGATGTTAAAAAAAGGCCACTCCACATAAAAGGAAGGTGGGAGTGCATTGAGGAAATGGCATTCTGTAGAGCATCCATCAGAAAGAGCATTACCATAGATTGTCATTCTGATGGATACAGTTCTCACCACAGATTCCTCACGTTAAATAGATACCAAAGCAGTACCTCCCCAGGTGGAGGCGGCTCAAGTGTTTTTTAACCTTCAACAGCCAGTCATCGAGGGAGAGTAAGACTGGTATCCCCAACCTCTGAAGGAGAGCCACAACCACCGTCATCACTTTCATGAACACTTGGAGGGCGATGGTTTAGCTGAAGAGGAGCACTGCAAACTGGAAATGCTCCTGGCTGATTTTAAACCATAGGTAATGTCATGGGACAGCAGGATGGGTATATGAAAATATGTTTCTTGCAGGTCCAAGGGCACGATTTAGTCTCCCAAGCCCAGACCAGCCAAAATCTGCTCTGTTTCTTCCACAGGAAGGTATTCAGAGATTGAAGGTCCAATAAAGACCAAAGGATCTGTCCTTTTTCAGCACAAGAAAATAAGGAAAGTAATAGCTCTCCCCTCTTTCTGAGTATGAAAAACTGCCAAAGACCTCTTTAAAGAGACATACATGCTCTCTCCAGTATAAGAATGGAGAGTTACTGCTCTGAAAGTGAGTCAGATGTGGAGGGAAGATTTGGAGGAGAAAAAATAATAGATAGGGTATAGCTGTGCTGAAAGGGTTTATAAGAACAATCTGTCGACCATGATGGAATGACAGCCTGGGAGGAAATACAGAATCCTGCCCCCCCACACACAAAGGATGGGTGAGCACCACTAAGAGCAAACAAAAGTGGCTTAATGGCTGTTGCTGCAGAGCAAGAGCTCTGGGAGGACTGGTGTCCCTGCTGCTCTGTACATTGCTTGCTAGATCCATGTCCAGTGCTGGCTTTAGCACTAGTGGCTCTCAGTGTGACAGTCTTTGTTTTGGATCCTCCTCTCCACATGACCTCCTCCTCGGATTCCCTTACTACCACCCGGCAAAAATGCCCCTCATCTCTCCATAACCCTTCTCTCTCATACATTTTATTTGTTCTAAAGTGGTGGTAAAGGCTGGCTTTACTAATCCGCTCAGCTAGCAACATAAAATATATATCTGTTCTTTGCAACAGGCATATTAACCCTCTGCACTACTTTATGGCAACTCATAGCTGCCATTAGGCAAACTTTTGGATCTCTCTCTCGCAGGAACATTAATCACAAGAGTTATCTTGACATTTTTATTGTTGCCTTTTTATAGCATAAGTTATTGCTAAACACATCCCCTCCAGTCCCCTGCAGGTCAGTACCTCCTCCAGGTCAGCGCCCAGCACAGCTGACTGGTTGCACGCCCCTGGAGCCGGCCCTGTCCATGTCTGTGACCTTGAAGAGACGGAGGTAACTGCTGTAGCGGTTGGGGAAACTGGTCCAGTTGAAACACCAACTCCCCAGGAGTAGCTTCTGAATTATTTTAACTACTGTAGGAACTGCTTCACTGAGTTCGAAAGGTCCAGGGAGCACTCTGTGGCTCTACCTTACTAAAAATGCGCCAGAGCTGAATCCGTTTTTTCACCAAAAAGATGTGAGTCATCGAAGGGCATAACCATGAGAAAGGCTTGTACGCCTCCAGAAAATACTGTGAAATGCATACACGCTTAGTGGCTGAGCACAACATGATGCCAACTGCCCATCCCAGGCATCAGTAGTATCTATCAACAATTTAGAGTGTGGCCCCTTTCACAAACAGGGGAACAGGGGAACAAGGAATAGGGTTCAGCCAAACCAAAGCAAAAGTATTTCCCCTGGACCTTTTGTCAAAATCCAACCCCAAGTTCGCTATGTGGATGCTTAATTATCACTATGTGGATGCTTAATTATCAACCTAAGAACAGCAGGTATAATTTCGATATCAAAAGTAACCAATTATGCTCCAACCATAATATTCAGAATCTCATAAATACTTAATGAAATACACATAAAATACCATTGCCATTTGCTCATATAATTCATCACCAGTTGAAACGGATACATCATTCAAAACATTTAATCCAAAAATAACATAAAAAGTAACTGTATACAATCAAAGTACTAAAAATGCTATTTTGTTGATATAGCATTTCGGTGACAACTTGACCTTTATCCCACCTTTTTCAGGACTAATAACGGAATTAAAACTAGGAGAAAAATATATATATCTCCATTAAGACAGTGGTGAAACAGATATTAAAACACATATGGTTGGGCATACAATGTTGTTTTGACAATAATTCTTTTATACATACCACAACATAAGTCAAAAAGACATAATTATCAACATGATGTATATTCAAGCATCATTAAACATTATTTTTTTATATATTATTCTTTGCCATGTTTAATTTCTGACATATTTGATTAATACCCACAATAATATGAAAAGCCTCTTATTCCTACAGTTTATCTCATTGGAAAAGAAACAGACTGTTCATATTAGTACGGCTGAAGAAAAATAAAAGCACTGCATCTTTAATATACATGATATAAAATCCTGGAAAGTATTAATGGGTAAGAATAATGTTATTATAAGTTCAAATTTAAAGGAAGGAAATCAGGAATGTCCCTCAGGATTTTTTATTGGATACTGATGGTGATAATATACATTGAGCATATTAATTAAATATGTATGAAATTAGATCTTCAAAAGATTAATATATAGAAAAATCATGTGTATTGATGTTTGATGTAAATAATATAAATTTACATCGTGCTGATAATTATGCCTTTTTGTCTTATAAGTAGTATCTATGCCAGCATGAATGACATATTTGTCCAAGAATTGTTTGCGCCAGAGAGGCCCTGAGGTCTTCCAGGCCCACCTGCAACATTTCACAGGCCATGTCCCTGAGGGTATTCATATAACAACCCAACAAAAAGATTCATTCACTAATTTCAATGCCACACTAGCCGAGGGGAACGTTTATTTACCAAATGCCTCAGTCCTTTTGGACTACCTATCCGGAGGAGTTATAAGGAATGAATTGGGGTTCACTTTGCTTGTTGAAGCCTAACCCACCAGACTCTATGAAGTAGGGTTAGGGATCTGTGATGCCTGGCCAGCTATCTAGTTACCTGTGGGAAAGAACAGGGATTTGACCAAATGGCAATCAAAATATGAGTGACAGCCTTGATAAAGGAAAGCAAGAGCTTCAATGTGGCTGACCCAAGTTTCCTTAAGGATGTTAATCCTGGTCACAACTGAAGGAAGATGCACTATCAAGTTGTCAGCTGCCCATTGAACCACTACTGTAAAGAATGCACTCTTTGCCATTGGCAGTCCAAGTGGCGAGTCCATCCCCATTATCAATCAAAGTATCAAGCCCAATGGTCTCTTATAAGTCAAAGTCAAAAATGTTGTCATAATGAGGGGTGAGATCACCATTCCTCTCCCCACAATCATCAACTCCCTCAGGTGGTGTACCTTGCTCAAAGTCAGGGAAAAAAAGGTAATGGAGTCTGTGCAGGTGCATCCACTCTGGCAGGGACACTGGTGCAGGGTGAGACTGTATGATGGTCGATAGTACTCTAGTAATTTTGTAGTACAACAGTCAAGATTGGGCTGAAGACGGTTTGGGTTCTAACATTAGAATCAGCATGAATTCTCTTCTTACGATGTAGGCTTTGGTAGCGGCATCAACAAGGAACTATTTAATGCTGGTCCTGGAGCCAAAGTAGACATATCTACCGGAGTCAATACTGGTCCCAGGATATGTTTTAATGGGTCAGATGGTACGGGGGTAGGACCTGCTCACTGGTACCCAACTGGAGACCCCTGCAGTTCCTTGGTGCATGAAGGTGGGACAGAGAGCTGCAAATGTACCATAAATCTCCAGCAGGGCCTCTTTAAAGGCCTTGAACTGCTGTGGCATCACTAAGGACCCCAAAAAATCGAGGTGCACCAGAATTAGTTGAGGAATGGGATCCATGGCTGGTGACCCCGAGAGGGACTGACTGACATTCTCATGACCTTGCGCCCTCTCCACGGAATACAAGGATGGGGTTGAGCCCTACTTAATCTTTTTATGTTTTTCACTTGGACTTTAATTTAGAATTACTGGAGGAAAAGCCGAGCCTGCACCCTGACCTAGAGCAGGGCATTCCAAAAGGTCTCAACTTCTCCTTATTTTCAGTGATGAACAGCTTGGCTTCTCAATTCCTGTCACCTTCTGATGCATTAGGCCACATTTTATCTTGTGACTCTCTCATGCTCTGGGCGCAAACTCCAGCGACACTCCTTGTAGGGTTCTGGGGCTGACATCAGTTTCCTACAGTTATGGCATGGTATAAAACCTGTAGTTTTAGGAAGAGACATTGTTACCTAGCATACTGCATTTTGTTTTAGCAGTCGCCGTAAGCTAACAAGTTTTGGGAGTAGGCCTCCAGATCTGCATCAAAAGGTGTGCAAATAAAGGAACTGATGGCAGCGCTCAAGGGTGGCACTTATATACAGCTCTAATTGCAAGGGGGTAAGAAGCCAGTATGGAACTGCACGGTGCCACCTATCAGTGAATGAGAGTGTTGCTGAAAAAAAGTTTCCAGACCTAATTTGGCATCTAGGGAGAATTCTAAGGTGAGTAATCTGCAGTGGAGAAATCTGTGGTTAAAAATGTCCACCAGAAAAAGACAAAATGTCTTGCCTTTTGACTTCACATCTTTTGGAAACAAATGTATACCTTTCCTTCTTGGAAATCAAATTCAGTACATTGAAACACATTTATGTTTTTCATTTCAGGCGCAACTCCTATCATACTGGGCAGGACATTAACGATTGCAGTACTTGTCAGAGCACTGCATGCATCATTTACAGGTATGCTCTACAGCTGAAAATGTGAAAAGATTGTGCGCAGTATTTTTAAGTGAGGAGTTATAGTTTAACATGTAATACACCTGCATTTATCTTGTCTTTTTGCCTTTTTGACCTTTTGAACAGCTCGGTGCAAAAATATGTTTTTTCTTCTGGATGAAATACTACTTTTGAGATATTAATTGAGTAAATATATAAATAAATAAGTGGTACTCACCATCAAATAAGAACTACTAGGCCCATGTAGACTGTCATTTTTCCCTGCCTTCTGTACTATTAAATTGACTCTGCTCTCTTTCGTCAAATATCTATTTACGTTCAAACTGTTATCGCTCCAAGCGATGACCCATTATTGCTAAGCACCACAACTTCCTCTGAAAACGTTTGTATAACTGCCACCATTCCAAAATCTCTAAGGAGGCAAATCTTGTCTCATGAAACAACCTAAGATAGCATTTTGCAGAGATCGTCATTGAGGAAGTGGGAAGTCCCACACTACAAGATACCACCACAGCTAACTTTATTTGAGGGCATTTGTAAATAATACTTGCTTCACAAATCTGAAAGATTCGGTCAAGGTAGAATTAGTAATGGGTCACTCTTTAAATGGTGTAAACCAACATTTTGGTTTTGTCAAAAAGACAAAAAACTTCTTGATAGCAATGCAGAGCAGCACTGGATCTTCATCGCCTAGAAAGCCTTTGTTTCTTTTAATTATTCCAAGATGGCAGACTTGCATCCTGGAGCAGGAAGTTAAAAGAAAAGATAAAAGTATGCATTATCAAATGGCTCATGTAGAAAAATGCTGCTGGGATCTCCCAAAAAGTAATTGTTGAAATAAATAAGGAAAGGGAAAGATGGGAGCAATGAGGTTGGGGTTAGTGGGAGAACACATCAACACTGCCACATGCTGGAGGAATGGTGAGAGGAGGGCATAAGAACAACAAGAAGGTGAGGGAAGGAAAGAGTTTTAAAGATTAAAAAAGAAAAAATGAATGAGGCGGGAAAAGCAATCGACAAGTGGGGGGCACTAAAGAGAGCACCTGGGGTGGAGATTTGAGGGGAAGGCAAACACAAGGAAGAAAGGAGGAAACACATGCACTCCCATGCAGTCAAGAAGGAAACAGTAGTCCACTGAATGCCAGCCAAGGAAGGATACAAGTCAATTAGCTAAAATTATGGCAAAGAAGCTTTCCTCCAGCCAAGGGGTAAACACAAGAAGAGGACGTAACGCCATCAAATAGTAGGAAGCCAGCAAGATTGACAAGAAATCCAACCTATGGTAACCTAAAATAAGCAATGGGTGACCCAAAGTCCACAAGTATAGTTCACGTATACACTAGTCGTCAACAGATCTTCGATTGTAGGTGAAGCCTATAATTATTCAGGGGCACTGAGCTATAAGAACAAAGAAATTTGCATTTTGGACTGAGATTTGGTAAACCTCAGATTAAGAGACAAAGGCATAAATGGAAATGGGCGAGGCTTGTGAAGGCAAGAACATTTGTTACAGGTAATGATAAGCATTTTGTTAACCTCTGGAGTTACTAGGTGACGGGGAATATAGCAAAGAAAGGTGTGTAATCCATGGATCAAGGATCCACATTCAGTGAAGGAATATTTTACACTTTATCCATCTGAAAGGATTTAATGTGTACCTTTACAAACTGAGATTCCATTTCCTTAAAACCTCTTTTTAGAAATGGGGTTTCTGGTTGGCTAGGGTAGGCACCTAAGCCAGGCAGTAACCATCACTCTAGTCAGGGCAAGAGAGCCACATACCTAAGATAACCTCTGCTCACCCCCTTGGTAGTTTTGGCCATATCAGTGAGGCTTATCCTAGAGGCAATGTGTAAAGCGTTTGCACAACACACACACAGCCCAGTGACACAATAAATAAACCACAAAGAAAACTCCATGACAAGTTATATAAAAATAAACTGTATTGCATAAAACCTTAAACCACAAACAACATGAATCAGTAATATTCTGCTAAGTAAGCAGTTGTCAGATCATCATCATAAAAAAACTAAATAAGACACGCTTCCATGTTGCATATGTCATAACAAATGCCATCCCTGAGTAAACAGTCCCATTACCACCCCCACAATACACAAACATCCCCCCCCCCCCCAATACCTGCGATTTCCACCAAGACAGCACAGAATATACTTAGGGCATGAATAATGCAGCAATAGCGTGAGGGCACACATATTTGGTGAAATGCACTGTGGTCAGAATGACCAACCACACCTTCTAAGTGACGGATCCAGCACCGCTGTGCTTCTTCTATCCGAGGTGAGGTATATAACGACACCTCGTTCAATCTAGGAGCTCTTGTGCCCCTATTAGTGGTTATAAGGTAGGGGTCCAGTATCACCAACAGGATCGGGGACCTCCGTCGAAGGTCCCCACAGCATCCTGTTGTTTGTACAGTAACCGTGGACAAACCCCGATATGCAGGAGGATTCACACTACCGTCCAGTGCGGGCCACCTGGACTGGTCCCACACTCACTCATAGTACACCAGCTGCCTGTGGACACACAGTGCAGTTGCTCCCAATCAGTGGCTTGGTCTGCTCATGCCACTTACCTGCTTTTTCGGGCCTGCAGCTCCCTAATGAAGGAACCTCGCAGGGTTATTCCATCTTGGCGATGGTGGCAGGACACAGATGGAGCTGGTGCTTGTTGGACTTTTGGCCATACGCATGGTCATCCCTAGTCTTTTTGCCTCCTTCCTCCTGGTTTTTCTGACCTTTCGCTGTTGGCTCTAGGACTCTGAGCACTTTATCACTGCTGACCAGTGTTAAAGTGCAGGTTGCGTACCAGAGGGTCTGGTGTGGCATTAGGGGGTGTTCCTAATGAGAGTGGTCTAGGTGTTTCCCAACAAGGTGTGGTGGGAAAGGAATGGAGTGTCCCAGGTAGGTCCCAGTGGACTGTGATGGGTGAGGGACCCCATGTCCCGTCTCCGAGGAGAGGGAATGGGGCTGGGCTGAGGCCCAAGGTGCCCAAGATACCGTCCCAGGCCCCTGAAGGTTCCATGAGTGAACGCCAGGAGGTGAGCCTAACCTGTGCCGTAGGGCCAGCTGTTCAGAAGGATCCCATTTTGTCATTAGGATTTAGGCGGGTGGCTGGTGATAGCGTTCCGCCGGTCCTGGTGTCTGGTAGTCTCGCTCTACAGCGGAGGAGGCGGAAATCCAGACATAGGGTTGAGAGGGGGCTGTGGGCCCCAGTGGAGAACCTGGAGGGTCAGGGGTCAGCTCTGAGAGCAGAGCCCCCCAGGAATGACCTTGGTGAGACCATTTCTGGGCTGGGGGGAATCCAGACTCTGTCCGATGGGCAGAGGTCAGGAGACCTGCGCCAGCCAGACTCTTGTGTGGCCCTTGGGGAAAGTGTTTCCCTGGTGGGGGGTAGGTGTGCCCCCCAGGAAGTCCTGGTGCGCCAGGCAAGGATTCAACCGCAGGGTGGTGACTCTGGGTTGGATGATCAGGTTCAGGGGGTAAACTCTGACCTGATGGGGAGTAGGTGTGCTCCCAAGGAAGTCCTGGTGCGCCAGGCAGTGGTTCAACCGCAGGGTAGTGACTCTGGGTTGGATTGCCAGATTCAGGGGGTAAACTCTGATCTGGTAGGGGGTAGGTGTGCTCCCAAGGAAGTCCTGGTTCGCTGGGCAATGGTCCAGTCTAAGGGTGTCGTCCCTGGACTAGATAGACAGGTTCAAGGGGTAAACTCTGATCTGGTTGGGGGGGGCGGTTAGTGTGCTCACCCCCCCGTGTGAAACTTCTGGTGGCTTCTCCCGAGGTGGGGAGACGCAGGACTCTGGAAGTGGGGTTCAGGGAGGGGGAAGCCCGTCCCGGACCCCGGTGCAACCCAAGGGTGTCGTCCCTAGGTTGGGTGGTCAGTCGCCAGGTAGTGATCCTGGGCTGGCGAGAAAGTTGTGCAGGGCTGCTGTACCCAGCACCCTGGCAAGTGTGGATTCTGGTGATACCCCTCCTAGGAGAGGAGGGCGGGATCCTAGAAGGAGGGGTAGAGGGAGGAGAGCCTCGCCTCTAGCCCCTGTAGAACCTATGGGTGCGGACCCTAGGTTGGTGGATCAGTGGCAGGGTAGAGCCCCTGAACTGATCGGAAATGGAGTGGAGACAGGTTGCTTTGCACCTGGGGCTACCGCCCCCCACTCATTATGGTTTCAGAGACCAGAGGCTCCTAGATGGCCTGGGGCCTGGTTCTGGCCATTGGCAGCTAGAGAATCCCCGTGGGTTGGTCTAGGCTGCCTGGGACGCATTGACAGAGAGATCCCAGTGGAGTCAGGAAGGCGTAGAACTGGAACATGCCCCTGCTGTTGTGGGCCTGGGTCCTTGTTCTATCGCCCCAATCAGGAAAGTACATCAAGGTATTGATTGTTCTCCCCTGGATTTTGGCTGGTAGGGGGTTGTGTTGGACTTTTGGCCATACGCATGGTCATCCCTAGTCTTTTTGCCTCCTTCCTCCTGGTTTTTCTGACCTTTCGCTGTTGGCTCTAGGACTCTGAGCACTTTATCACTGCTGACCAGTGTTAAAGTGCAGGTGCTCTCCCATCTAAAGTTGGTATGATTGGCTTATACCTGATTGGCATATTTAATTTACCTATAAGTCCCTTGTACAGTGGTATCTCTATACCCAGGGCCTGTAAATTAAATACTACTAGTGGGCCTGCAGCGCTGCTTGCGCCACCCACTGAAGTAGACTTTCAAACCTGTCTCAGGCCTGCTAGCGCAGGGCCTGTGTGCGCAGTTTTCTGCCACAGGGACCTGGCATCTAAATTTACTTGCCAGGCCCAGAACTCCCCTTTTACTACATGTAAGTCACCCCTAAAGTACGCCCTGTGGGCAGGGTGCCATGTATGTAGAAAGGCAGGACATGTGCCATATTGCATGGCCTGTCCTGGTAGTGACAAACAGCCTAACTTGGTGTCTCACTGCTGTGAGTGCTGCCTTCTCATAGGATTGCATTAGAAATGCCCTGCCTTATGTGTAGGGGTATTGTCTGATTTATGAGGGCTAGCGTAGGCGTGTTTGGTATGGTTGTGATGGTGATAATAAATACTGCTTACTGGTGTGGGTGTATTTTTTATTACTATCACAGAAATGCCACTTCTAGAAAGTGCGCATTTATCTGTGCTTATGATTCTGGTGTTTTGCAGCTTGACTCCAATCCACGTCTGGGCAGAGTGACAGTTGGGGCTTTGTGCATACTTTTCAGACAGCCTGTACACAGGGAGGGTGGAGGTGTCACTGAGGTGCATCTACATACTGAATAGTCTTCCTGGGCTGAGAGAAGGGAGAGGCGGGGCACACCTACATTTGTAAAGGCTGTGCCCTGGCCTCACACAATAGGGTCGTTAACCCCCCACTGATGTTTGGAGCCTGTGCTGAAAGGAGAGAGGGGGCACTCCCAGAACCAGTTGTAACTGGCTGGAACCTCCTCTCCCTACCACTGTAAAACACTGTAAGAACTGACTATAAGTACAGGGGAATTTTCCCCACAATTTGAACATTCTTGGAACTTGAAACTGGACACAGAACGCTGATGAATGGACTCACCAGGAAACCGCCTTGGACTGCTGCTGCTGTGCTGACCTGTGACCTGCCTGGTCACTAGGAGGAACTGCCACCAACTGCACCCCTTGTGCTGGCCTGTAGCTGGGCCCACCAGCCCTGTGCTCCTTCTTGTTGAGTTGTTCCCAGGGGCAGGGTGCTGTGGCCCCTGACCCCTGTAACGATCCTTTAGACCTTTGCACAGAATGCGTCCACCAGGAACAAGGCATTCTTTTAAATTGCTGAGGCTGCTGATGTGCCCTCGCGCTTTGAAAGCGCTTTTCTTTGACTAAAAAGGAAATCACCGCCGCAGCCCGGGCTTTTAATTGTGCCCTCGCGCTTCCTGGAGCGCGTTTCTACTAAAGGAGATCACCGCCGCAACCCGGGCGCATAAATGTGCCCTCGCGCTCTCTACAGCGCCTTTTCTTTGCTGGAATCACCGCCGCAGCCCGGGCAGAGCATTTGCATTCCAGCGCGAGGTCCGCGCTGTCTCTAGTGCCCCCGGGGCACTTTCAGAAGTCAAGGAAGGAGCTAGCACGCTCCTAGCGTGCTCCTGGGGGACGCGCGCTTTTCAGAGCGCCCCCGGGGCACCAGCAGGCCCCACCTTGGGCCGCGACGTCATCTGGAAGTAGAGGAAGAGGAGGACGCCTCTCCCTCGCGTGCAGGAGTCCCGGAGGACTCTCCTGCTATCCCAGGCCGGGCGGCAGCCTCACCGGAGGCTCGCCCTGGCCCCCAGCTCTCTTGTTGGCCCCCTCGCGGGCCAGGAGTATGTCATTTCGGGGTCTCCCATAGTGGCAGGGCCCCCAGAGGCCCAGGGAGTTAGCGGGTCCCCGGAGGGGCCCGTGTTTCAATTAGGAGGGGGTGCGAGGCACCCCCCTCCCCCTTTAAAGGTTTCCCAGACCTGGGCCCCCCCTCGAGAGGGCCGGTGGAGGCCTGGGAGGGCCCCCAGTGTTCACGGTCCCCAGAGGGGCCCATTTTTGTCACAGAGGAGGTGCGTGCCGCCCTCCCCTAACCCCAGGAGATCAGGGAGGCCCCCGTTTTGCGCAGAGGAGCGCCGGGGGCCCCATTATTCGTTTTAGGCACTGGAGGTGCCTCTACCATCTACCAGGTACTTTTAAATGGACCAATAGGATCATAATTGAAGTTCTTGTTACAGACTTTTCTAATTGTGATATATTGCCTACCTGTTCTTTGATGGTTTTACATATGTGTGCACATGTTCCTTTTATGGGCATGACTTGCTAATATGTTTGCTTAAACTTGCCATAGATTTTCTAATGTTCCTATTATTGGCATTTTATGATATTCTTGTGACAAGTGTGCTAATGTGATAACGTGTTTCCTGACTACTGCTTATGTTGCAGAATACTGAGTAACCTGTGTGTTATGTGTGACTACTGCTAGTTTGCAGAGTAACTAATGTGTAACGTTCTGACAACTGCTAAGGTAGCAGGATAGTACTGTTATGTGATGTTGGTCTGATAATTACGTTGTGTACAATACAGTATATTTTCATATAATCTGGTGTTGTGTTTCCTTTGTGGTGGGGATATTGCGTCACATGTATGTGTGTGTTGTGCAAACGCTTTACGCATTGCCTCCGGGTTAAGCCTGACTGCTCGTGCCAAGCTACCAAGGGGGTGAGCAGGGGTTATCTTGGACGTGTAACTCCCTAGCCCTGACTAGAGTGGGTAAGTTCTGCCTGGCTGAGGTACATACCCTAGCCAACCAGAAACCCCATTTCTAACAGTGCTCCTCACAGCACTCCCACAATAAAGGTTGCTTGGCTAACAAAAAGAGGAGCATTCAGCCCGTGCTTCCTTCTGGAAGCCAGCACTCAGAGCATGCTGCTGAGGGCACACACAATACTGTGAATGGTCAGCTCGTCTGTTGCTCCAGCCCGGGTCGCAGTGGTGATTGCACCACAGTAGGAGCCTGCTTGTGCCCCAAGGGCACTTGAGAGAGGGCTCCTCACCCACGCTCATTTACAGGCTATCAGGGATTCCATAGCACCCCTCCACCCCCACGGTCCTCCTGATAGAAAGGGGGAGGCAGAACAGCCCATGCAGGGGCCCACCACAACATAAGCCACAGAGCACTCCCCTCACTCTGAGGTGTGGGACTTTTGGCCCAGAAATAAAGTACTCGATCTGGAGTTCTAACAGCAGAAGACTTCGCTGTCCAAGTGCTAAAAAACAAAAACGATCTTAGTAGAACATAGGGGTGAAACGGGGGTGCACCACCCACCCCCTGGAAGTCACTAGAAGAACACAGGGCAGAGGGCAAGCAACAGCACAGCACACCAGGGTCCCTGCAGAGTAAGTGGCAGTACTCCTTGTGGCTTTAGCAGGCCCCTTGTCAGCACAACACAAGTCAGTCCAGTGGCAATTACTTGCAGCTAACAATTCCCCTCCTCCAGCTTCTGGTTTCATGTCCATACAGTGTCTCTCTTCTCAAAACATGGGGAAAAACCCCTATACTTATACTCATTTTGTCTTTGATCTCAGGTGGCACTTCAAAGGACCTTCAAACCCAGCTCTGGCTCCAGACATCAGTAGGGGGAAATGAGTCCTTTGTGTGAGTGCAAGACACAGCCTATACAAATGTAAATGTGCCCTGCCTCTCTCACTCTCTCTACCAGCAATGAAGACCATACCCTCCCTGTTTAATGGCTGTCTGGAAAGTAAGCACAAAGCCCAGCCATCACCCTACCCCAGATGTGCATTAGAGTCAGGATGCAAAGCACAAGAGTCATAAGCACAGAGAAATGCCATTTCTATAATGGTAATATAAAATCCAGCTACACCAATAAGCAGCATTTTTCACTACCATTCCAACCATACCAAACATGCCCATGCTGCTCCTCGTAGATCATAGATCAGAAAAGACCAAATAGACATAGCTAAGGGCATTCCTAATACAAACCAATGAGAGAGGTAGCCCTAACAGCAGTGATAAACCAAATAGGCTGTTTCTCACTAGCAGGACAGGCCACACAATAAGGCACATGTCCTACCTTTCACCTACACAGCACCCTGCCTATAGGGCTAACTAGGGCCTAACTTAGGGGTCACCTATCTGTAGTTAAAGGGGAGTTCCAGGCCTGGCAAATATATTTAGATCCCAAGCCAGTAAACTGCCCACACAGGCCCTGTGGTGGCAGGCATGAGACATGTTTGAAAGGCTACTTCTGTGGGTGGTGCAATCTGCACTTTAGGCCCACTAGTAGCATTTCATTTAGAGGCCCTAGGCATAAGGGATGCCACTGTATAAGGGACTTACAGGTAAATTAAATGTGCCAATCAGATATAAGCCAATCATACCATGTTTGCAGGAGAGAGCACATCCACTCTAGCACTGATCGGCAGTGATAAAGTGCTCGGAGTCCCAGAGCAAACAAAAAGAGGTCAGAAAAACAGAAGGAGAAAGGCAAAAAGAAGACCCGGGAGAAAGTACCAGGTCCAACACCTTTGATTTGTGTTTTTTCTGACCCAAAATACCTATAGGTTCTATCTGGGTGATACTTGGGTAACACTTTTGTAACTAGGCCAAGGATAAGGACTGAGGTAGGGTTATCCACTGTTTAGTCCTTTAATAGCATGAAACCAGAACCAACCCACCAGTGAAATTCTCCCATATGAAGGACAACTATGAGCGATGAAGTTGAAAGGAAATGAAAACATGCAAATGAGCATACAAACAGCATTTCATTCTTATATTAAATGTTAAGACTGGCTTTAAAAGAACAGGAATATGACTCAATAAGAAAATAGACATATAAAATATATAAAGATATAAATAACATTTTAAGCCAGTAAAATTCAATTATTAGAAAGGATGGCATGCTACTTCAGCTTCGGTGCAGTAAAATAAGCCCCACTTACAAGCAGAGGTGACATGCGACCTAGGTGACCATGTGTACCAGGTTGAGTTATGTTGACCCCATAATTGCAGACACATGTCACTGTATCAGCAAAGATAAAATGCCAACAGAGGAAGGTTGAGAGCACTGTACCTTCTCCACTATATCTGTCTGCCTTGCAAGATGCAGTGTTGAAAGTATGCTGAGATTCATACTCAAGAACTTCTGGCCTATCTCCCTGCTCCCCTTCCTGGCAAAAGTCATCGAGAAGACTGTCAACAGACAACTAACCCACTTCCTCGAGGAGAACCACACCCTGGACCCTTTCCAATCCAGATTCTGCAGCAACCACAGCACCGACACCGCCCTCATTGCCACCACCGATGAGATCAGAACCATACTGGACAGTGGCGAAACCGCAGCCCTCATCTTCCTGGACCTCTCGGCCGTGTTTGACACCATCTGCCACCACACCCTACACTCACGCCTCAGCAATGCTGGAATCCGCAACAGGGCCCTAGACTGGGTCACCTCCATTCTCACCGGCAGAACCCAGAGAGTCCGCCTTCCTCCATTCCACTAGGAGGCCACCGAAATCATCTGCGGCGTACCCCAGAGTTCATCCCTAAGCCCATCCATCTTCAACATCTACATGGCCCCGCTCGCTATCGTCGCTCGATCCCACAACCTAAACATCACCTCAAATGCCGACGACACCCAGCTGATCCTCTCCCTCACCAAGGATTCCGCCAAGACCTCCCTCCACAAAGGAATGAAGGCCATCGCCGAATGGATGAAGAGCAGCTGCCTCAAACTCAATTCCGACAAGACTGAAGTCCTCATCTTCAGCTCCACCCCCTCCACATGGGATGACTCCTGGTGGCCTGCCACCCTCGGAACCACTGTGACTCCCACCGACCACGCACACAACCCAGGATTCATCTTGGACACCTCACTATCCATGACCCAGCGAGTCAATGCCATCTCCTCCTCCTGCTTCAACACCCTCTGCATCCTCCGAAAGAACTATAAATGGATACCCACCGAAACCAGTCACCCAAGCCCTTGTAAGCAGCAAGCTGAACCATGGCAATGCCCTCTACGCAGGAACCACAGTCAAACTCCAGAAGAGGCTGCAACACATCCAGAACGCCTCTGCACGCCTCATTCCTGGACATCCCCCGCCACTGCCACATCACAGACCACCTGAAAAACCTGCACTGGATCCCAGTCAACGAGAGAATCACCTTCAAACTCCTCACCCATGCTCACAAAGCACTGCAGGACACGGGACAAGAATACCTCAACAGACGACTCTCCTTCTAGCCCCCGACCCAGCATCCCCGCTTTGCCGACCTCGCAACCGCCCCACGCGTCCACAGAACTACAACCGACGGTAAATCATTCTCACACCTCGCCGCCAAAATGTGGAACACTCTTTCCGCCCACCTGCGCCAGACCAAAGACCTCCTTACTTTCAGAAAACTTCTCAAGACCTGGCTGTTCGAGCAGTAGGAGCACCCCCTCCCTTCTCCCACTCCCCTCCTCAGCGCCTTGAGACCTTCATGGGTGAGGAGTGCGCTTTGCAAATTGCTGATTGATTGACTGATACAAAGATTGTTTGTTCTGCATTATGTTTTCCATATACGGTCACACAAGGGGTGCAGTATTTAAAATGTTGAAACAACCACTTATTATTAGAACATTCGAATGTTCAGATCTCCATTGCAGACAATGGAGTACTCCTGGCTTTAACTGGCCGGTAAAAGCCCGGAGCCAACATTCCAATGTTCGCTTTGTTCACAGCAACAGCTGTGAACAAAGCCTCACGGAGCGCTTCGTGAGGAATTTGTTTTATTTAACAGAACATTCTGCCCCCGAGTGGCCGAATGTTCTAATAGCCTTAGAACCCGCCTTAGCAGGCTCTACCGGCCATTAAAGGCCTTCGGCTCGGTCCTTTAACGGGGGAGCGGGCCTTTTATGGCCGGTAGAGCCCACTACGGCGGGTTCTAAGGCTTTATTCAAACACTAAAACACTGCTCCAATTAAAAGCATAGTCCAGACCACCTACATTTATGTGATGATGTAATTTCAAGTCAGCAATGATTTTCTTCATATTTAACGATGTAATCATGCAGACAAGGTGAAATACATGTTCACAGTACAACCAACGGTGTGTGGCTTTGTTCCGCATCAGTAAGCAAAGATTCAAAGGATCCAAATTCACAAAGTTATTTGCATGTGTAAAATTAGTTTGTTTGTGTAAATAGCCTTTTTTTACGAGTGTAGAATCACTTTTGGAATTCACAAAAACATTTACTCATAGAAAGATTTTCGTGTGAGTACAAATAACCCCCTGGGGAGAACATATTACTGGGAACGCTTGTGAGCGCCCACATGTGTGTGAATAATAACAAATCTCTGTCTCTTAGACAATTACCACAGTAGAAAAGCTCCGAGGTTTGCTCATGCTAATGGCAGGAGCAGTTTTTATTCATAGCCGGAATGGAGCACTACAAAATTTGGTTAGAGAAAGCTCGTTCACGTTACCGTGGGAAGAAAAAGTCCATTGGCGTACTTCAAAAGGCATTACCAGAAGCATACACATTTGGGCAGAGGAAATGCCTTTTCTATGTGAGTAATTGGGAGCTCACATGATTATCCAAGGGATAAGGCATACCCTTAGAAGCATTAGTGTTCTACTACAAATCAGAAATCTGCACTCATGGAAGAATGATAACTAGCATGTTCAGATTTCGAATTTTTTGTATGTGAATCAGCCTCTAAATAACAGCAATCAAAAAGAATGACTGTAACTATTCCTTCTTTGTTAAGTAGTATTACATGCTTTATAATAGAGGTAATATTCCCAAATGCAGCAATTGAATAAGTGGGAAATGCGAGTTTATAAGAATCCCTAACATTTTGCATCTATTTTTAAAGTCTTATGTCTTGAATCTTAAATTGCCTTCTATCGCGGCATGCTTGTAATTTATATGATATGTTTAATACTGTAATGTAGAGGTTTTTTCAAAAGAAAAATGTGAAGTAATTCTAGTGGCTCTGAGTGTCTAACGGGTCTAAGTAAGCATAACTAAGAAACCCAAAATAAAAGACGGTTTTACAAAATTGAGATTAACAGAATCAAAAGAGGCACACCTTTAATGACAAGAACACTATACATGTAGGTTTATTTCCGGTACTAAAATCTATGTTATTTTGTGATCCAGAATGGACAGTCTTGATGAGATGTGGTTCCACTATTTCCAAGCATAACAAAATCAACCTTTAGCGAACACGATCAGCCGAAAGTGTCTATATATCTTTCTTTAGGAATCTCTATAGAACAACGGGCTATGTATGAACACATTTTCCCATAGACATAGAATGGGTAAAAACCTTTGATACATCTGGCCCAACATTCCTTCTCCACATAATAATACAAGAGAATGTGTTCAATGTTTTGCTTCTGATTACAAAATATTCATATTCAATTAGCTATTGTTAAATAATTTGGATATATTATCACGTAATATATTCAGCTCTGCTGCATAATTCATTCGTTCATTGCCATCAATTACAGTTGTGCCAGTCGTAGGTTCCAAAAGTTGAATGCGTTGTGGCTCTCACATTTTCTCATAACAGCTTTAAAGTAATAATCGCTGGCATTGTTTTCCTTTTTAGCACATGATCCCACTTTTAAGTGGTGGCATTCTAAATTGGCCAAATGTTCACTTAAGATCTTACTTTTTTTACTGAAATTCAGGCTTTGTTTAATTTTCAAATATACATTTGTCCTTGTTAAATTAAGCCTAGCAACAAATCTTATTCACATCTATGTGGAAGGGCATATTTCAAACCAGATTCTCAGAAACATGATTGGATGAACATTACCAATACAAAAAGAATGTGGAAATATGTAACTTCTGACATTGTGGTCTTTTTATTGGGATTCCAGGGACGTACCATGTCCGAAAGAAGCTGTACACCCACAAACATACTAGTTTGGGAGTATTCACTAACCACTTGCAGGTAGGTTCCACCCATGGAAATGCTCATAAATAGATTTTTGTCAATTCAAGTATGTTTCCCGAAATTAAATGGGGAGGGAACAGCTTTCAAAATTGAATGAGCAGTTAGAGAAGTGATTTTGCTGTAGGGAACATAGTTTCCAATTAAAGTATAGGCAGGTAACTCAGAGAAATAATGAGGAGAGCTGTGCCAGATCCTAGGTAGGAGCCATACTATATGTAGAGTGCACTAGCCTTATTTGTGCCACAGCACTCATTTAAGCAGGTGTGCCAGGTGCAAATAAGGACAGTGCACCCTATTACAATGATTGTGCTGGCTGAAGGGAATCCTCAAACGTGCGCTGCCTTGGGGACAGCAGTTTCACTGAAATACGGAGAGGATGTTTCAAAGCTGCTCTGTGCTTCTCTGTGCAGGCAGCATGTCGCCTGCAATTCGAAGAGGGTTTAGAGATCACCATTCAGGTGGGTGGCAAGAATGTCTGTCCCTGCCTGGAGGAGGATAGCAGCAGGGGCCCAATGGATTCCCTTAAACCCTTTGAAAGGGCTGTTCTCAGGGTGCTCACTGGCAGTGTGCTTCCAAAGATCATGTTTATCTCATGGCCCATGTTGGTATTAGAACTTGTGCTCTCGCCATGCAATGCTTATGAACATACCTTAAATCACTCATGAAATTAAATCACACCTCGTTCCTTATATATAATCTTTAAGCAGACTTTCAGTACCTTGGAACCATGAATATGCATGATTTAGCATGGTTATTAAAGAAGACAGTATGCACGTAATTACAGTACTTTGTATTGGTATCAGCTACTGATGAACACATCATGTTCGCCTCAAAATATCCACGTGAATTTAGATGAGGGGCATAAATGACAAGTGCAATATACTGAAACTAGGGCTTCAAACATAATACACAAAGGGAAAGCTCAGTAATTAAAACTGAAATACAGGAACAGCTTGAGTCTATTATACCTCTGTGATCAATTATTGCCTACACCTGGCACATTATACAAGCTTCCTAACAAAGGTAACAAAGAAAGCAGCTCATTAGTGCCTGTCAAGTTGATGGTCTAGCTTTGCTGATAGGGTTATAATGTGAAATTGTTTCACTACATTGTTGAAAGCCCTTTGGAGACAGGACTTTTTAATATTTAGAGCACAGGTCTTACGTTTATGCAAACAGTATTACAATGTTATTATCATAAATGTGTATGCAACACGTTTGACCAATCATACAGTTTATGGATGGAGACTGTTGTTATTTTCACTGTGATATCTGAAAAAGTCTGATTTAAGTCAAGTTTGTGAACTAATGGTATTTTTAAATGAATGCTGAACTGAACAGTCAACTGGGATGTGAAAATATTTTACGAGGAGATCAACACCGAAAGTCACGAACATAGGGAGCACAGCTAAGAATTCAGAGTTGTGTGAATCCTTGCCCCAACGTCTGCCTGACTGAATGAAGGTGCCACAGGCTGTGGTGTGACTATAAATGTGGTAGCTCCTTATAAATACAGCCAGTAACAGCTAATTATTAATACATTGGGTAATTACGAGGCACAAGGGCATTAATGTGATGAAGCCTATGAATATTTCAATTACTAGACAAGCTCCACGTATTTAGGTAGCAAATGGATAACAATATTAGGCATAAATGAAAATGCGGGTGCGCACCTGAGTTTTCTTTGGGACAAATGTGCAATTGCTTTTGAGGTTAAAAATATACTTTTTAGAACTAATTATGAACCTTTTCTGTGCAGAAGAACGATAATGCGAGCAGAACATTCTTTATCCAATGCGAGGCATTTTAGAAATAAAAATAATGGACACAAGTACATAGAAAATAACACCTACAAGTAAATCCTATCTGTGCATGCATAACAGGGGTGGCGATTCTGTCTACTGCGTGATCCATCTAGGATGAATTGAAGACGATTGTGGATAAAAATGGAGAAACTCTATTGATATTTCAGAATCTGTCTGTGCCCCTTGATATGGTTCACCACCAGAGACTGCAGTTAAAGCAAAAGAAATCAGGGCTCTGAGGAAGTATCATAAATAGATACCCTCATATCTATCCAGCACATCTAGCATCATCTTGTTCTCCCACCATAACACTCATTTACAACACATAGGCCCTCATTTTGACAACGGCAGTAAAAACCGCCTATTGCCACGGCAAAGGCCGCCAAAAGACTGCCGGCGCGGCTACCATCTGTCTGCCATAATATAACCACAGATGGATTTCTGCCACAAGAAGGGTGGAATTCTGGCTGTGGCCATACTGGTGGATGGCAGTAAGGTGGCGCTGCTACCACCAGCAGCGCCATGACAGTAGACCACCGCCAGCTGTATTATGACAAATAATACAGCCTGGCGGTGTTCTGCTGGGGCACTGTTGACGGAACAGACCCCCTGGATCCAGGTAAGTCGGGTCTCCGACAGGGGTGGGTGTGGTGTGGGTGTGTGGGAGGGATGGGGTGAGTGCATGTATGTGTGAGTGTGTGCATGAATGCGAGTGTGTGTTTAGTGTTGTTTGCATGCGTGTATTATTGTGTGTGAGTGCATGTATGAATTTGTGTGAGTGTGAGTATGAATGTGTGTGACTGTATGTATGTATGGAAATGTGAATGTGTCTCTGCGTGTATGTTTTAATGTGTGTGCGGATGTGTGCGCGAATGGATGAATGCATGCGTGTATGAGTGTGTGTCTGTGTGTGTGTGTGTGTGTGTGTAAATGGGGGGCGTGGATGTAGGGGGGATTTTGGGTGTCTGGAGATGTGGGGGGAGGGGCCATCTGTCAGTGACAGGGAAGGAATTCCCTGTCACTGATAGGGCCTACGGCCATGGTTTTGGTGGCATTATGAACGCCACTAAAACCATGGCGGTAGGCAGGGTCATTATACCGCCAGCGTCACAATGGCAGCTGCTGGGCTGGAGATGGCTATCTTCAGCCTGGCGGCTGCTACCGCCATGGCAGTCGGAGTGGTGCATTGGCAGATTGGCTTCAGCCAACCCGCCAATGTCATAATGTGGCAGTAAGTACCGCCAGCCTGTTGACAGTACTACCACCACATTAGCTCCGACTGCTTGGGTAATAATGACCCTCATAGTCTGGAATATTTCTAACAAGTATTTATAAAGCTTACCTCTACCTGCTGCTAGACCTCAAGTCCTTCACCTAGTTTGCTACAATCATACCAGTGACACACAGATCATCCTAAAATGGTAGAATCTGAAATACCAATACACATCAAAATGTGAGCACTGACTCCAACCCAATGGTCAATGGATGCTGATAAACTACTTTACACTTAGCTCTTCGAAAAACTTAGATCATAACCTGCATAAAATGAAAGAACTACAAGTTCATAAACATCTGTCCTAAAGAACTCACCCCATCATCAGAAACATTGACTGAAATAATGCATCAGAGAGTGATAATGGACTCCACTCTTTCTGCTGCAGTAAATTAAAAAAGTCATAGGAAAGCGCTATTTCACCCTGTTAACTGTTCCACACATTATCTCACATCTGGGTCCCCACATACCATCAAGACCTTGTGAGAAGACTTCAACTAGAGTTTTCACCTTTCCCACATTGAAGTCTACCATGTATGCAAAAGGATACAGCAAGACAAGTCCTACATTTTTGACCATGGGAACAGATCATTCCAGAACTCCAAACACTTCACTTTCACCCTTTTGCCAGATGCTCCGCCTTCAAAGAACTGTTAATTCTAGAAACATCATTCATCCAAGTGAAGGTCCACAGATCCTCACGAAATGGAATTGTCTGCCTCAGACTAGCTTCTTGGTTGCTCACCACCCCACAAGATGTGACACATCAAAGGAACATCTTTCTTTGTCTAAGGAGCATATTATTAAATTCTGAACAACTTCAGATCATAGATAAACACCTAGCTCTCCTCAAGCAGACAATGCAGGATCACAAAATCCATTAAACAGAACCCATCTCCCAAACAAGGAAAGTATGGGCAACAAATGATTCAGGACCATGCCCACCAAACATCAAAACATATTTTCCCCAGAAAGTTGGTAGTTATTATCACTTGCACAATTTTATATAACTCAACTTAATTCCACACAGTTATAATTGAAGTTACATACATACCTTGGCTTATCATGCACAACACAAAATTACCTACTCAAATTACCTACGCAAAGTCCCATATCCTTCCCCCCAGACACGTCATCAATATCAAGCAGGCAATATGCTATTTATTACTCCTCTTTGCTTCACTACATTCTTAAATGAAGCAACACATAGCAACATAAGAAAACCATTCTGGTCATCATGCACAGCACCAAAATTCTTTGCACACATCATAACATCAACATGCTTCAAGCCAAGAACAACTAACTTTGTTACAAGCTACACATCAACTAATATGCTTTGGCACAGTATCAGGGGTATGTGCTATATAAGAAATTAGGTTACTGGTTCAGGAGGGTGAAACCTTACTCAAGCAGGAACCACAATCCTTGTCAGGGTAAAGTAACACCAAACCCTAAATTAACCTATGCTCACCCCTTGGGCAGCTTAGCCCTGATCAGCCAGGCGTAACCAACTGAATACTTGTTCCTATTTGGAGGTTACAGGGTATATGCTATGTAAGAAATTTGGATACTGGTTCAGGAGGATGAAACCCTACTCAAGCAGGAACCACAATCCTTGTCAGGATAAGGTCACACCACACCCTAACTTAGCCTGTTACAGCTTATTAAATGTAATAAGGTACCTCCAGTGTTATCTTATGTGAGAGGTAAGCCTTGCAGTAGTGATAAATGGATGTACGTGTTTTTCACTGCCAGGGCATATAAAGCTTAAAAGTACATGTCCAACTTTTTAAATATACAGTACCCTGGCCTCTGGGCTGTCCAGGGCCTACAGTAGGGGTATGGTATATGTGTTATAAAGAAGATTTGGGCTTAGCAAAAAGGTTTATTTTACCAGGTCAAAATGGAAGTTTGAAACTGCTCACACAGGCTGCAATGGCAGGCTTGGGAAATGTGTAAAGGGCTACTAAGGCGGGCTGCACAATAAGTGCAGCAGGCCCACTTGTAGCAATTAATTTACAAGCTCTTGGTACATGTAGTACCACTTTACTAGGGACTTTCAAGCAAATGAAATATGCCAATCGAGGATAAGCTAATTTACCATGCTTTGATGAATGAGCACATGCACTTTAGCACTGGTCAGCAGTGGTAAAGCGCACAGTGTCCTCAGGCCAGAAAAAACGAGATCAGAAGAAAGAGAGGAGGAAGGCAACAAGTTTGGGGGAAGACCACCCTAAGGCTAAAACATCTATCAAAGGCTCTATCAAAAAGCTATAACTTAGTACAATACTAACAGACCGACCTTGTTGTACCTGTTACTCCTCTCACACCCTTAGTACTGCCCTCATATGCCTCTTATCAGGGTAATGAAGACAGCATCAAAAATAGAACAATAAGTACACTAAGCCCTAAGAGCCCTTTTTTCCTCCTAACGTTTCTACTCCTTGTTTTCCCAATAGCCCATATGGAACAATGAGCATGCAGTTGGAGGGCTAAGGATACAAGTAGTTCTCTTGTGATGTCATCAGCCATCAAAGACATATTGGTCTAATTTTTGGAAGATCAACATGTAGAGAAATCAACTTACATTTTGGTGTCTGCTGTGCAGTGTCATTTAATGGTTGTTAGATGTTTAATCAATCGTGCTGCTATACAGATGTCGTATTTCGTAGAATGATTTGCTTTTGGTGTATGAGAGAAGGATGATTAATGAGTGATGCAAAGATCAACCTATCATTTTTTTGTATGCATTGAATTATATTACATTAAATATTTGTAAATATAGTTTTTAAATGAAACCACCTTAAAACTATTTATTCAGAGAAATCGAAATGCATTATATCTGTGTAAAACTACAAGCAAAGCTAAGAAATGGCCTACAACTGAAAGTGGCTCTTGAATGACTGTAAAGTGTAACTGTGTATGCATGTGTGCGCGCTATCATGGATGGGCAATTTGGTGAATGCAAAAAAAAAATGATTAACGAGTGTGTGAAAGGAAGCATGCTCATAAGGATGAGTGATTGGGTGCCTGGATGATGAGTGACTGATAAGTAACGAATGCATTGAAGAAGTACTTTCAATTATACGCCAAATATAGTGGTTCTTGTATAATTAAGGGCATATGCGAAACTGCGGGACTTTGGACTGAAGCCGCACTCTCCTTGGTGCAGTTTTCATGCAGCAAGTCTAAGAATCAGAAAAGCATCAGAAGCAATGAGAAAGTATCTATATAGTGAGAGGGGAACCTCTGTGCTCTTATACTGTATGGTACGTAGTATGGCACAAGCAAGCCGTGCAGAAGATGCAGACCTAAAAAGCTAGACCTAAAAAAATCCAGGGGCCATTAAGCACCTTGAACATCAACGGAGTAATAGCACTCCTGTATATAATGAATAATTAATGTCCTTTTCAGCACCATAACAATGCTTTTAAAATGTATTATATGTGAGTCACACACTTTCAGAAACAGTTGCACATGCTGAATAAGCATTGCAAATATCACATTCAGGGTTATTTAACGTACTAATAACACAGCAGACCCGAAGAGTTAATTCCTTGTTTTTAATGAACTGTGGAAATGGCTAGTGCATACGATGTTTAAAACTTGGAACATAAAAAAGTGAACTCATATTTCTAAAAAGACTAACCATTCAAACCACAGACCTGGCAAATTCGAGAGTTCGAAAACATGTTTAACTCATTCACGAATCTTCTGTTAGAGATATTCAGAAAGTTACAATTCTGAACTTGGTAGTTTTATTGAAGTTCACGCTGCACACGAGCGGATTGTGTCAATAATGATTGCCCTTGAAAATTCAGCACAGGCAAGCATTGTCAATGCCAATCAGCTTTGCTATTGGATACTGAAAAGCTAGAGAGGGGGATTCCCTCGTGATGCCTGAAGGGTTCAGGCAAAGACAATTCACGACTGCCCTGAAAGTAAAACACTTCGCCATTAGGTTAACAATAGGCTAGTTAGAAATAAACTCGCAATACAATAAAATCAAGAAGCACTTATACTTTGGATTGATGTTGAGTGGCAAAGTTGGGTGTGAATTCCAGTACTGTCGGGTACCTTAAATTTTTATTGTACAATAATGTGTATCAGATAAGTAAAAACGCTAGATTTCACCTCCACTGCTAGTATTCACTACAGGATAGCAATATTATTTTAGATGCAATCTCTGTGGAAAATAAATACCTATTATTGATATTTCATTTGAAGTAATTACAAGAGCAAAGTGGTAAACAAAGATACAACTTCAAACCCCCTGTAAATCCTGCACATTCGTTTAACTTTCTAGTAAACGTAACAATCTATTTTCTTAATGACCACCAGCGGAAGAGAGCGAATTAGGCTTGAGGATGGGCAGGTTTGGGTACCTAGACGGAATAGCAGAAATACCACAGTGCACCACTCAGGAAAAAAACACTTTACAAAGTTTCAAAGTGAAATAGATCAGCAATTTTAGTTGGTCTTGAGGTGTTGGAGTCACCGCCCGTCAGGAACAACTGTCTACAAATGGCTTAGAAACTTGTTCCGGACCTCAGTGCACTTATTCTTGAGAGTGGATGAAGAGTTGATTTTATTGTTCCTGACAGCTAGCTAAAAGCACATCGTGAATAGTTAAAGCTGTTGGTCTCTTTATCTTTAAAAATGACCAGCACATTGTAGAGTCATGCCAATGTGGGGATGACTAGAGGGGTGTAGCCGCAAGGGTGACGGTTTACAATGATTTCGCCCTGTGATGCTCAGAAATGCTTAAAGGTGGCATGGCACTTGCGCATGTTTATTAAAAAGAAATAATATGAGCACTGACAGTTATTGCGGCAGCACACCCCGACTCCCGCCTGGACGTAACATACATGAGCATCCAAATTATTTCTGTGTTTCCTACACACACTAGAGCAGAAACAAATTCAATTCTTAAAAAAATGGGCCTAAATGGAAATTAATACTGAACAGTCTCTCTCACCTTCTTCTTTCCTGCCTGTTGGGACAGAAAAGTTGGTTGTATAGCGATAGAGGTGCACCTTCACCCTGAGTGCCCCAACTATACCGATATCTGTATCCATGATGCTGATTTGTGTTGTCATGGATGAACAAGGACCATTCGTGTGCACCAGGACTTAGTTTTCTCTCAAGTATTAAGGTCTTTTTTTGGACTTGGATGGGCCCCCAAAGAGCTACCTTCATAGTGTTGAAAGGCTACTGCTTTTGCCAGGAGTTAAGTGGCACAAGCATGGTGGTGGCTGCATATCGTGAACAGCTCAGTAGAAGGGCACTGGTCCTTTTGAACTGTATCACTGGAGTGAGACCTAAGGGCCCACTTATATCAATTCTTCAGCTGTTTGCTTAGCTTACTTTTGGACTACATTGGTTTGGTGTGCAGTGCTGCGCAGCGCATGTGGCTTATATATGTGCTGGAATGTGTGTATGTGAATGGTCCAATACAGGGATAGTGCAGTGCTGTGTAGTATGTGTATGCTATAAGCATGTGCTGGGTCTGTGCATGCATGTGACTGCTGCAATACATGAAGGATGTAGTGCTGTGCAGTGCATGTATATTATATGCATGTGCTGAGTGTACGTGTGCCTCTGAATGGTACAATACATGGAAGATTCTCATTTCCATTTTGGGGCACCCAGGGTTTAACTGGAGGAACATGAGGAGGTAGAGGAATCCCCCAAAACATATTTGTGTGTTGCCTCATTCCTGTGAGCTAGGCGGGACATACTGGAGGAAGGGAGAGCCAGGCTCTTCAGTACTCTTAAAAGGGTTCCTTTTGATTTAGACAGAGGTCACTGGGAAGTGACCTGGGTCCATCTCATGAAGGAGATTGGGCTATAAGAGAATTGTAAAGAGTGGGACTTTGCTCCTGAAATAGCTTTTTAATACACATTTCACAGTAGTTGTCATTCAGGTGTGAACCTCTAGTCACTCCCATGGCCTGTATTGTGCGGCTATCAGATTTTGAGTCGCTCCTGCTGTGACAGACTGTTTTCTGTTGAAAGAGCAAGGCAGGGCAGTGGACAGGGCACTTCAAAAGGAAGCAGACACCAACATAAACTTCAAAGATTCAGGGTCTTATTCACAAACTTAAACTTACACTTTGGTTTAGGTTTACTATTTGTTTGCTGTGTAGTATTTTTACAGCTGTAGAGACTGTCCTATCTTTAATGTGTTGATTTCTCCATAGTTAAAAAGATACTCCATGTAAAAGTACACTTGGAGTTTGTGAACAGCAAAAACAATGTCAACTGTATCTTTAAGAATAAGGCCCACAGACAGTAAATCCAATTTGATGTCTGAAAATGGACAATTAGAAGCGGAGGATGGGGCCCCCAAAATTGCCACCTGTAAAGCAGCCAGTTGTGCTGCGCATGGAGGAGAAGCTCTGCAAGACTTTTGCCTGTGACCATAACTCTGGGCCAAGGCATGCCAGTCTCCTAGCTGGGTGAGGGAACATCACTAAAGGACATGAAGAACATCTGCCCCTGGACCCTGGAGCACCAGTGCCTGTCTGCTTGCCAAGACCAGAGTCTCAAGTGAGGAATTGTAGAGATCTAGAAGAAGTGAACTAGGGGATCCTGTTGATTAGTCTCTGTTGCAAGGTGTGAATAGGCACCTGCTACACTGATCGGGTTGTTTTGCATGTCGAGGGAAAAGACAGCGACCCCCACATGCTGAAGAAGTAGGGTCACCATAAGACGGAGCAGTGACCGTTGCTGCACCGATTTGGCCATCACCGATGAGCAGGTTATAATTCAGCAACCCTGTATGTCAGCTGAGAAGAGTCATGCTGTGCAAATCACCCATGTGCGGAGCTACGTCGGTGACACTATATGCCAGGTGGGCTGACATGAAGAATGCTGCAGCACAGATTGGGCCATAGCCCATGTGCAGGAAGGAGACAGTGATGCTGTATTTCACCGGCACAAGGCGAGAAGCATAGTGTGGTCAAGACCATCCTCATGAGGAGGAGGCTGCTTTTGTGACATGAGTAGGCCCAAGTTTCAACTGAGGATCAGTGCCAGGTGCATCATACCCCACCCTCAACCTGTGGGATTGATCCCAAGAGACTTACCAAACACTGGAGAAGCACTGAAGACCCCCTCAACCCCTACCTATGCAGGACAGCGTGTGAGAAACTTGTAGACACTTGAATACTGCTCCAACCACCCCCCCAAAGCTACATCTGAGGATCTTATGGGAGACAGCCATTGTGGCTTCAGTGCCTGAGAAGGGGGAATGCTCGTAGACTCCAGTCGCTCATCTCCCTCTCATATGGGTAAGAATGATTTACGTGCCACAATGCCCTGGGGGAACTTGCCTGCCATATAGCGCTTCCCCTCTGTAACACTTTTGACTTTAATAAAGAGTCTGAGTGGGACTCGTGGGACTCCTGAGACTCGGACTACAAGTGGGGCTTAACCTGAATGTTGCCTATAGTGAATGAGGAATGACCACTACCACTAGTTAAAGGGGAGTGGGATTCAATAACCAACCAATAAAACACAACAGCCCTGACCTCATTGGACTGTGTGTATTGTTTGTGAATGGTGAATTTTAATTTGTGCTCATATACTAATATACCTTTTTTCATAAAAGCAAGTATTTGGCTAAGTAATCTTTTATTGCTGCTGCTGAACGTATTTTAAGTTGTGCTCTTGTGTTCGCCTTCCTGTAGCTAAGAAACCTTGACTCAAAAATGGGTACACTGTTCCTAAGATGAAGGCAAAGAAACACACAGGGGCACTTCTAAATTTAGAAGCTAGAACCCTCTCACATCCATTGGATGTCATGCTTCATCCTCAGGTCGGCTCCTAGTCGAGTTGGCGCTGCAATGCCCGATGGGCCCCTCAAGGGGGCTCTATGCCAGAGATCTTTTTGAAGTGTGTGCCACAAGGATAGGTGGGAAAAAATTCAAGCCTACTTTAAAGAACAGAGAGCTAGAAGCATTAAAAATGGCTCGAGAGCCACCCTGCAACAAGTTTATTGTGAATGATGGGTCTCGGTCAAGATTAAAAACAAGGGGCGTATGGGGGAAATAATGCTCCTCTACTCTAACCAAATAGCAAAAGGGGCAAAAGGACATTGACTTTGGAACTAACTTCTAGGTCAACATGTTTTATGCCTCGGTGTCCCTCAGGATCAATGGCATTTCTTCAGACCACAAAAAACGTTAGCTACTCAAAAAGAAAAAAAGGAAAAATAGGTATAAACAAAACCAAACACTTACATGTACAGCTGCACAAAAAAAGGCCAAAATTGGCGTAGACCTATACAATGAAAACAGACCACAACAAACAAAATAAAAGCATGTAAGATACACCAAAAATGTGATAAATCAATGGTGGCATGCTAACATGCTGAAAGTGACAATGTATACATTACATAAGACCATCAAAAATACCCCTTAATTGCCTCTAAAGTCAAGCACATGATAAAGGGCTTATCCTTTTATAGTAAGAAAGGGTCATCATAGGTAGAGTGCTGGCTGAAAGACTGTCGTCACCTTCAATGAAATCAATCAGAGTAGAATTATGCAATTGCATAGGGCTAAGCAGTCACAACACACATCATCCGAATGAACGTGGAAAAAAATATGGAGTGAGTATGTAACCCAATCTATAGAGAGTATCAAAGGCCATAATGTAAAAAACTTATTAGCCCCAAAGAATCTAGAGCGTAGTCAGCAAAAACGTGGTTAATATCAAATCCCATTGTTATAGGGTAACCCATCTTATTAGAAAGAAAGGGAGATCTGGAGCACAGTTAACAAGGGTTAGTTGTAATCAAATACCCTCTACATGAGAAAGCCGTTTAACTAAAATGCCAGCAAAAGAAAGGACTATACGGGAAAAAAGGCAGTGAGAGTAGAGAAACAGATGTGTACTTACAATTTTGAACTAAGCCCCTGCTGGGAGACCTACCCGTGGCTGCACACCCAGAAATGACAATAATGTTAACACTGCCGGGTTAAATGTGAGAGTACCGCTCGTGGACCAATCAGAAACGGCCTAATCGAAGGGAATGGCTCTGGTGTAAGACGACTCCACAACGTAGGCCGAGAAACCGAGAAAGGACAAATATGCTTGGTAACTAGGCCACCATAGACACCGTGGTGGTTACGGTCGCCTGTTTAATCGTATGATAGCAGAACATGAAAAAAACAAAGTGGGAGCCCTAATTACTGGTCAATGGCCAGGGTCACCAAAAAGGAAATTATCAGAAATTGAACCTCATAAATACGTAAATGGTCATGGGTCTGTCCAGGAGCCTAACAGAGAGATGCAGAAATATGCACAAAAAGACATGTTAATACAAGAAAAAGCTGACACAAAAGGAAACAGGAGGTACCTCAAGGCTAATAATAGAAAAAAATCCCATTATTATTAATCTGTACCATTACACCCTGAAGCAAAAGTTAATCCATTATATCTCGTCATTTAGACTCCTAATATAAGTTTTAAGTTTAAAGACCCAATGTTGTTCCTTTTCTAGGAAACAGAGATGATCGATTCTCGGGTCATCAGATGCCTTAAGAACGACCCAGCTGAGGTCGTTGCATGAATGTTTAATGTCAGTATAGTGTGTACTCAATTTCGTGGAAGAGCGTCCGCACCTGATATTGCTGCAGTGTCAATTGATCCGAACCCTGACTGGACTTGTTGTCATCCTTATATAACACAGATTGCATGGGCGTGTAATCATATAAATACAATTACGGGTGTTACAATTTGTATGTTTGGTAAGGTTCCAAATACCAATAGTTTCCAGATCTAAATAATCTACTCGTTTAGTCAGTTGACATAGAGAACAGTTACCACACGGATAGTGGAAGATGCCATAGAGTGCTCTGCCTGGTTTCAGGAGTGGCCAACTTTAGGCAAGTATGAACCACCATGTCCCAGAAATTCCTACTGCGTTTAAATGTAAATAAAGGTTTTGGTATCTTACAATACCAAATTTCAAGAATTGACCATCGTTTATTGATTATTTTTTTTATGGTGTTAGACAATGGGTCAATTTGGGGTCCATAACTTTGGTTACAATAGACAGTAAAGAGTCTCTATGATTATTACGTGCTCGTGTTCAAGCCGTATTGATAACCTGGCGTGGAGAGTGTCTATCTTGAAGTTTCTGGACTGAATCATCTGCTTGTCTCTCAAAGGTCAAATTGTTACTGCAGTTCTGGCACAGCCTCAGGAATTGGCAAAAAGGTATGTTGTCCCGTAGCGTTTTTGGATGGTGACTTTCATATAGGAGCAAGCTGTTATGGTCCGTCATCTTATGATAGGTACTGGTCTCCAACTTGCCATGGTTGATAGAAATCCATAAATCCAGGAAAGAGATCTGAGATGCAGACGTGGTCGAGGAAAACCTCAAAAAAGGGTCAAGACTATTGAACCAGGTGGTAAAGGAGTCATCCAGCTGTAACTTTCCTTGCCATACAATCAAGATGTCATCAATATATCGGTGCCATAGTATTATATTATTGGTGAATGGGTTGGAATTGTTACGAATATGGAGTTGTTCAAAGTGAAACATGCATAGACATGCTAGACTAAGCGCAAAGGTGCTTTCCATAGAGGTCCCTTGTGTCTGGTGATAGATTTGGTTTTCAAACTGAAAATAATTCTCAGTTAGAGCCAAAGAGGCACACTGCATGACAAACTGAATCGGTGTCGGAGAGGACCAAGTATTGGATGTTAGACTGTCTTCAATGACACAAAGAGTAGCATCCTGGGGAATGTTGGTATACAATGCTTCTATGTCCAAGGTTATTAAAGCATTCACATGGACAGTCTTGTTAATGGACTCAATCAAATTCAGAACATCCTTAGTGTCTTTCAAGAATGTGGACGTTGCTCTAACTAGAGGTTGTAGGAAGTGATCACAAAAAATGGAAAGAGGTTCCAAAATGGACTCTATCCCTGAGACAATGGGGCACCCAGGAGGAGGAAGAGTGTTCTTCTGGATCTTAGGGAGGCAATAAAAGTATGATATGAGTGGATGAGGAGTGCCCAGAAATCCATCCTCCTTACGAGTTATCCATGCATTAGACTCTGCACCATGAATCATAGATCGTATAGTTTTCTGTAGTCTCTCGGTGGCGTCCTGCGAGATCGGATCATAGTAGGAGGAGTCACTAAGGAGGCGAAGGCATTCTTGTCTCTATTCTTGTGAATTCAAGATGACAATAGCACCCCCTTTGTCAGCTGGTTTAATGACAATACTGGGATCTGTAGGTAATGTCCTAATAGCTTCTTTCTCTTTAGATGGAATATTTATAAAAGCATGTTTGGGGCGCAACCCATTGACTTCAAGGGAGACAGCTTTTTCAAAGGCAAGCAATTCGCATAGCATCGAAGTAGATGGAGGAATGAAGGTAGAAGGATTTCTAAGACCAGTGTCTTCCTGTACAGGTTCCATAGGTCTGTCCTTGAAAAATAATTTTAAACAAATCTTCCTAAAGAAGTGTGTCAGTTCACAATTCAAGCAGAAAAATCTTCCCTAGGAGTTGGTACAAAACCCAAGCTCTTGTTGAGGGCACGTGCCTCATCTATAGAGATATCTCTAGAGGACAAATTGACCGCTACATTGTCTTCACCTGGTTCCTGCTTTGACTCCTGGTGACCATTTGAGGTTCCTCTTTGCCTCAATGCACATGTTGTCCTCTTCCTCTGTGCCTGCCTCTTCCTCTGGCCCAACCTCTGCCTAAAAAAGGCATGAAGGGCATCATGGGTCGTGGTTGATAAAATGGATAGGGGGGCTGCCATGCAGGGGGTTAATGCATTTGGTACTGAGGAAAATGGTAAAAGGGTTGTGAAATGTCCTTTTGTAATTTAGTTATCTTTTGCTGGGTAAGGTATTCTTTATTTTCATTAAGCTCTGTATTAATTTCAGCCAAACGATGTTTAAATGCAGTTAATGACAAAGTTGTCTTTAAGGTATTTTCAGATAGATTGATCTTAACCATAATGGAATCGGCTAGACGTTTTGATGTATTATTAATCAAAACCAAACAGTCCTGGGTGCATTTCCAAGCAATCTGTGCCCAATATTTCCTAAAGATTAGATCCTGATGGAAAATTCTGGGTACATTAGTCACGATCAAGCCATTGGGGGCTATATTTGCCCGTAAATATTCAGTCATGATGGTACCATGGAGTACAGTTTTTATGAGGTCTCTTTTTAATGAAGACAGTTTGTCCCAGTCTTCCTTAAGGTTGTGAGGGTTCTAGCTTCTTCATTTAGAAGTGCCCCTGTGTGTTTCTTTGCCTTTATCTTAGCAACAGTGTACCCATTTTTGAGTTATAGTAATCATTCAGGGAGACTGTACACTGGACCTGTCCTAATGCTCCCTGTCCCTCGTATTTTGACATAAGCTAAGAAACCTTGGACTGCTCGACGCACGATAACACTGAGAAGCAAGTGCTGAATGGGTATTTTGCCCAGTTGCTCAGGATCTAGAGTAGGTTCGTCCCTGGGACATCAAGATTAAAAGGCTTTATCCCCTATGTCCGGCTCAATAGCTCCTGCTTGCCCCTTGTCCCTCTGAACGGGGTTCTGAGAAAGCCTCTGTGGATACTGCCTCCAGATGTGAATTTATATATAGGTCTTTGTTGGAAGTCTTACCAGTCAATGTGTTCACTTTGCTTACAGCCAAAAAATGTCACTGCCTGCAATCAGAATGACATCAATGACAAGAATCCAAGCACAAAGGCATCACAAGGCATGTGTCTCTTGTGTAAAAAAAGATTGCACATCACCAGGCTTCTTCTCAGCACTATTTTGTCACAGCAACTCCAGCAATGTCCTACTCCAGAGTGTTTAAAAAAAATACAAGAAATCACAAGAATATACAGTAAGAAGAAGAATGGACTGTGGAAAATGAGCACAGCTAAAAAATGAAGCAGGCTGATACCAAAACTTGACAGATATTCAGCTGAAGCCAATGCCTGAAAGGGCTCAACCAAACTAGCAAGTGGCAGATTATGAATGATCAACATCCCTTTTCTGTTATAGTGCACATTGTGTATAGCGATGTCATGAGGTCGTAACAGCTAAAGCTGCCTCTTGCTGACCAAAAGTTTTCACCACACTCCAACATATTTCATTAAAAAAATACTGAACCTGTATGCAGTACACAAAACTTCCAGACAGACCTTCTTGTGCCTAGAGCCCAAACTCTGGAAGTAAATAACAGAGGACATAAAAACCATCCCTAACCTACTTCTTGTCTCCAAAATGCTGAAAAAGCAACTCAACTTAGATTGCTTCCAGTCCTTCCAGGTATTTTAGTAGCTGTGCTCCTCTGTTATCTATTGTAATGTTGTGTTAACTCTAACATGTATTTTATTGACTTGGATAATCAATGGAATTCACATAAGATAAGTGTACAAATAAAAATGTAGATTCAATGTTCTTCATAATGTTCCAGAAGATCACTTAATATCTCTGTTGTTTATCTATGAGTAGTCTCTGTTTCAGTCCTATTTCTTGTTCAATGACCCTTAGCAAAAGACAAAGGACACATGTAAAGTGATTACATTATTTTCTTATTCTCATGAGGATAATGCTGAAGCTCTAGTATTACAGGCACTTCCATGTGTGCAACATTAGCCTTTTTGTAGGGGCTGGCCAGCAAGCATAGTCACACTCAGTTCTGTTTTGGGTTTTCCTTCCCACAAGCCAGATCTGACATGGTGCAGAACGCTAGGGGGAAGCTGTAAAACAGGTGTTACATCTGGAAACCTTATAGCATATATCAATACGTAGTAATTGCTTGAATGTAGCTATGTTTTTATTTTTGTCTTTTTATTATGAAAGAAAATCTATACGATGCGTACTAAATAGGTTCACTTCAACCCTGTCCTCCGGAGTGTAATTAAATGAACAAGGGTAGGGGGGGGCGAATCACCTGGTGTCAATGGAATGCTATACATTTACAAATGTGGGTAATGAGAATGAATACATATTTAAGTACCAGGCCACGAGAAATGAGGTTGTTGGCTGAGGGCGGTGTTAAACCTGCTCAAGCAACATCCACCATCCCTGTCAAGGTGAACCACAAAAGTCACTAAATTAACTTGTGCCTAACCCTTTGGTATTTTGGGTCAAAAGCAGTCATGCTTAACTAGCGTTAAAGTATTTATGCATCATACAAACAGCAATAAAGTGAGAGCACAATAAAATAAAGTAAACTTTAATACATTATTTTACAACAAAACAACAGAAATCCAATCAGTAGTACCAGAGTTATGAATTTCTAAAGTTAAAAGTAAAAACTACAGCCTAATAGATCAGAGTGCCAACTGCAGGCATCTAGTTACACAAGACACAATCAAAGTAAAAAAGTATGGCAGACTGGGTTGGTGTGTTTGAAATTTTGCCAAAAAGTTTCTGAGAAAGTTCGGCAGGGAAGGGTGCAGGATGGGTCCAAGGACGCGTTGTCATCAGGGAGCCACTTGTCGAAGCTGCGCTGAAGATTTCAGACATAGGACCTGATTTACATTTTGGCAGATGAGTTACTCCATCACACCAGTGATGGATATCCCATCAGCCAAAATCTAAATCCCATTATGTCCTCTGGGATTTAGATTTCGTCAGACAGAATATCGTCATCATTATGACGGAGTAACCTGTCTGCCAATATCTAAATAAGGCCTTTAGTGTATTTTTTGGAAGTCAAAAATCTCCAGTGGATTGAAGATGGAGGCTGTAGGCTGTAGCCGATAAAAGTTACTCAAGGCCTGATACCCCTTTGGCAAAGGACCTCTGAACAGGATTTGCTGCTGCAGAGAATCAAGTAGTAGGAGCTGCTGTGAAGTCATGCCAAACGGCAATGCAACTCAGACGGATAGACATGTAGGTTGGTGCCATTCTCCTCTTTGTTTTCAGAGCGGTTTTTAGCCCAAAATGTTTTAAGTCCCAAGTTTTAGATTTTGGCTATCTGGGCATCTTTAATACGGGTACCAAGTGTCCAGAAATGTAGGGGCACAACTTGGGGGTTAGGACTCACTCAGGCTAGGTCCAGGTGCTGGTGCAAGATGGTTGGAGCATTTTAAAAAAAGGAGAGTTTAAGGCTTGGCAAGGGGGTTATAGGGTTATATTACCAAGTCAAATTGGCAGTTTAAAACTGCATTCATATATTTTACTGTGTTTTAAGGAGTGAGAACAAGCATGTTAGCACTGGTTAGCAGTGGCAAAGTGCACACAGTCCTACGGCCATCAGACACAAATTCAGCAATAATAGGTGGGTAAAGGCAAATGTTTGGGCATGACCTCTGTAAAGAGGGCCAAGTCCAACACAAGCATGTATCTGTTACTTTCAGTTATTCATTTATGTTCTTTGTGGAGCACGTACCCTCAGTGGCCCATATTCCCACCACAATAATGTATTCTTTTTAAAAAAGGGACCCACATGTTACACATCCAGGTGACACATTGTGAGTGCCATAATACCTACCACTTTGTGTGTCCAGACAGCTCCATGAATTAATGCCAAGATATACTAGCTCCACACTTCAATTGGAAACTATCACTTGCCCCATATTTCTCTAAAACATCCTATATCTATTGCTTAGGAGGACATAATCCTTTTTGAAACATACCATGTATTTCTTAATATGTATGGGTGGACTTCTGGAAGATTTTTTTAAAATCCTTCATTTTATCTAATTTCAAACTTATCAATAAGTATTCTTCTTAGTAAAATAGTTCATATTTTGTAAATGCCTTGAAACTTTCAAATGGGGGGACTTGACAGGAAGGGCCATTAGCAGATCAAGTACAACTATAAGGATGGAAAGTAACAGGATGCATTCTTTTTAATCTACACCAATACGGAGATAAAATCTTTGTTGATGTTAGGAAACTATAAACAATATGCATTCTCTCTGTTTACTTCTGCAGGAAACATATTTACTTTATTTGAAAATATTAAACTCCGAAATATGGATGGTCAGGTCTATCACATATCTTGTGCTTCACATTTTGGAGTGGTGTATATATAGATGGTGAATATGACAATGACACCTCGAATTGTACCCCTGGTGAAGGCAGGAGAAACCAATTGTAGACAAACTGAATAATACTAAAGTGGTGTTATTGAGGTGTCCAATGTTTTAGATGCCCAGTTTTCCTTGATCTCGCCTCTATATACTCACCAAATCTGGGTATAGTGATGTTACGGTTGGTGACTTCAACTGTGCTTCTGACAACACATATTTGGGATAGATTTATCAATGTATTGCATTGTCCTTGCATCAGGCATGGTGTTGCATCCACAACGCAACACCTAAGTTAGATTTACCAAGCAAAGCAAGACCACCTTGCATGGCTCTGTGTTGCTTGGTAAATATGGAGTACGATTGTGCACCAGTGCACCATATCTTGATAGATATGGTGTATTCTTGCCCTCTACCTTTCACCTCCATCTAGGAAAAGAAAAGAAAACTTACTTAAAATCACTCCACCAAAAATCACTACAGATGAACATAGATACATTGCTGAAAAGAAAAGAACTGCTGAGGGCTACACATGAACATAACAGCAGGAAACCATAGGAGGTGATGATTTGGCTGTGGAGCTTTACAAAGATTATGGTAATATATTGGTTGAAATATTGCTATAGGTGCTGTTGGAGGCAACAGCAAATGGGACACTGCTCAGTACCATGAGGGAAGCAACACTAGTAATGGTTCCAAATCTGAGGGGTAAAGCTACCACATTTACAGCATTGAGATAGCTGTGAATTCTAAGTACTGCTAACAAAATATTTCCTAATATATGACAGCAGTTATTTCTGAGCATGTACATTGACTCCAAAAAGCATTTTACACAATAAAAATGGAAAATATATTGAGAGTTCTAGATAACTTGAATATTCAGCCATAATTTATGGCATGGGTGAGGCTGCAAGTGATAAGACAGCTTAGGTGCCGTCTGAAAGGTGAGAGTATGGTAATGTTAAACCGGGCATACTTGGCATGCTTTACCCCCTAACTTTTTGCCTTCAACCCTCCTGTTTGCTGGCTTTCTTTTTACTGGTGTTAGGACTCTGCATACTTTACCACTGCTAACCTGTGCTAAAGTGTTTGTGCTCGCTCCTTAAAAGATGGTAGAATTGATTTATACCCAAATGGCATTTCTAATTTAATTGCAAGTCCGTGATAAAGTGGCACTACCTAATAGCAGGGCCTGTAAATTAAATGCTAAATAGCCAAAGAGAAATAGTGGAGTTATCTTATTACATATGTTTTCTTCTTTAACTGGAATTTTTATATTTAAAATGTAAGTATTCCACTGGTCCATGTGGACTCGTAGCTATGAGAATGTTAGTGTTCAACTGGAAGCAGTGAAGGCAGTAGCTGAGTGGGGATAGTGCTGCTGAGCAACCCAGCAAGAACTTTGTTACCCAGCAACTACTCGTCAGCAATCTCTCTCACCATTTTTGGAGAGGGCAGAAGTTTATACTAGATTTGTACTGAATTTTGCCAGTGGCGCAACCACTATTTGCAGTGTCAGAAAGAATTCATTGACCTCAAATCATGGCTCAACTCCACACATTTAAAAAAAAAAATGTATTCCTGACCAAGTTTGTTGGATACTCAAAGATGCGAGTGACAAAGGACTAGGGGAAGTTTTAAAACAAAGGAAGAAGGGGTAGAAGTTACTACTGCCCTTGCCTGCAGATCCTAGAAGGGTGCTGAAATTAATTATTCAACTACTGAAAAGGAGGCGCTGGTGTTAAACTGAGCAATAAAGAAATTTAAACTTCTTGTGGGAAGTGAGTTTATTGTACAATCAGACCACAAACCGGTTCATGAGGTGTTTGCGCGAAAGAGACTAGAATGTCTCTCATCCAGAATCTGCAAGTGGTTGGTTGCATTGCAGGATTATAATTTTTCAGTATCCTACATGCCAGCAGTTGAGATTAAAGTGGCAGATTGTTTATCACGTTTGACAAAGAAAACTCCATGGGAAGGGCCTGAGGAAAATTAATGGTGGAAGGAAGAAGAATTCAAGATATGTATCATCTCTAAATATTGTGTTATCGAGCAGGAGTGGTTGGAGGAGAGTAGTAAATGTGATAAAGATGCATGATTTAGTGTTGTCTGAAAATAATTCAGTAAATAGTGATGCATGTATCTCAGGGTATGAGAAAGTTATAGGTGAGTTGTCAGTAGTCAACAATTTGATGAGGGGGAGCAGATTGGCCCCACCTCAAGGAATAAGCAACCACTTGGTGTGTATTGCCCATGTAGGTCACCAAGGTATTAATAAAATGAAAGAGAGAGACTGTGAATTAGTAACTGGTGGCCAGGAAATGACATTCAAATTGGAAGGACGATAAGGGATTGGTATGATTGCAAAAGGGGTGACAAATCTCAGAAACCTAGAACTCCGCCTATGGTGTGCTGGGATATTACTATAGAAGCATGGGATAAGATTGCATTTGACATTGTTGGATCACTAAAGTCTTGTAATTCCTTAAAGTATTTATTGGTGTTGATGGACATGTTGTCCAGGTGTCCGGAGGTGAAAGTGATGAATGATGTCACCACTTCCACGGTTATAAAAATGTTATCTGATATCTTTGCAAGAGAAGGGTGTCCTAACAGCATGCTTACCAACAATGGGGTTCAGCTGAATTCTAGGGATATGGAAAGATTTTGGAAAGAAGGAGAAATTGTTCATAAAAGGTCTGCATTATATTACCCAGAATCAAATGGAGAGGTAGAGAGATTTAATAGGACTCCCAAGGAGGCAATTCAAATAGCCAAGTATAATTGAGTGAACTGGATGGATATGGTGATGAGTAGAGTGGAATAATGCAGATTTACTCTTTATTCAACAACAGGGATAAGTTCCTTTGAACTGTCCAAGAAACAATAACCATGCACTAAAATAAACCCACCTTGGGTGAGTGTTTACATTCATGAAGAATTCTGTTGGAAAGACATGGTGAATGTAAGGATGGAAAAATACATTTTCACAAGAGAAAAGGAATGTGTGATATGTCCAACGAAAAGCAGTGAAAGAGGTGGAGACCAAGGTGGGAGATAATGTGAGAATCAAATTACCCAGGAAACCAATTCAGGGTTTCAAATATAGTAACGTTTACAAAGTAATGAAGGTGTTTCACATTGCTGTGAAATTGTGAATATGGAATCCAAATAGGGTAGTTGTTCAGAAGTTTTCATAATGTTTTCCAATATGTATGTGTGATTTCTTAATTTAGGTTTCATTTTGTTGAGGGGAAGGTGTGTGATAATGTGGACATTTTACCTACCTCCTCCACCTTTCCGACCTTTTTTTTGCTGATATTAGTACTTTGTGCACCTTACCACTGCTAACCAGTGCTAAAGAGCTTGTGCTCTCCCCTAAACATGGTAATATTGGCTTATCCCCAACTGGTATATTTAATGTACTTATAAGTCCCTAGTAAAGTGCACTGCATGTGGCTAGAGTCTGTAAATTAAATGCTACTTTTGGACCTGGAGAACTGACAATGCCATCCACTCAATTAGTCCTTTAACCATGTCTCAGGTCTGCCATTACAGAGCTTGTGTGTGCAGTTTTACACTACCATCTCAACCTGGCAAAATAACCTTTTTGCCAGGGCCAAATCTTCCCTTTTCATAAACATAAGTCACCCCGAAGATAGACCCTGGACAACTCAGAGGGCAGAGTGCAATGTATTTAGAAGGCAGGACATGTACTTTTGGTTTTACATGTCCAGGTAGTGAAAAACTCCTAGAGTCATTTTTACTACAGCAAGGCCTATTTCTCCAATAGGATAACATTGGGATTAACTTATTACCTCTTACCTGATGAGTAGAGTGTTTTAGCAATTGGTGCCTGCTGTCTGTCTCTAATCACTTGTCTGGGGTGGGTGACTGATGGGCTTTGTAAATTCCTCCTAGACAGTCACACACAATGGGAGCTTATGTGTGGCTGTGTCCTGGGGAGATGAGGGGGGAGGGGGGGAGCTGGGCACAGCCTCACTTACATGTGAATATACTGGGTCCTGTCCCCACAAAAGGGCTGTATAGCCCCTCTGATTTGACTGGAGCCAGGGCGGGATGGGTAGGACTTCTATGCACTTCAAAGGCCTGTCTTTAAAGTCTCCCCCACTTGAAAGGTCCAACGAGACATAAGTACCTTACTCCTCCGGGAAGGAGGACTGCTGTGCTGCTGAAGGACTGCCATTCTGCTGGACTGCTGCTTTGCTGTACCCCTGCCTTAATGTGTTGTCCTGCTGCCTGCTGTTCCCCTGCCTAGATGAGAAGGACTGGACCTGCATCACTTGAATCCAGAGTGATTCCAAGGGTTAGCTTGGTGGCCTCCTGATATGAAGTCTTAGGGACATAAAAGACTTCCAATCCCCCTGCTTCTGCACCTGGACTCTGTCCTCTGCCCTACCCTGCACAGTGGTGGCACCTCAGTCCCTTACCCTAAGAAGTCGGTCTAGCAGAACTGAAACATCCTCTGAGGAACCAACACATTGCCTCAGCTGAGAGGCGTGTCTTCGAGCGGAACCGACAAATCAGCACTGCTGTGAGGATTGAGCTTGACGCATTGCCTTCAGAACTGCTATTGTTCAGTGCTTTCTCCCAGCACAAGGAACTTGCATCCTTTTGCATGGCAGCTTCAGTAACAACGCTGAAACTCTTCATCACAGCCTAACTGCTCATCGAAACTGATGCATCACTTTGATTGCACAGCACATCCTCGTCACCGGTCTTCATATTGCAAGCCCTATCAAGAGGATCCTCAATGTTGATGCATCAGGATCTTGCACCAGATCCTCACTGCATCTTAGAACCTCAAATTAATGTGCTTTTGTTCAGTGGGCCTAAGTGGGTCCCTGTAGCTGGCCCGCACACCATCATGGTTGGCCTGAAATTTTGACATTGTCTCTGTCCGGCGCGACCAGATAACCACTTTTAGAGCTTTACCCTTCTTAGTGCTATTTTTACCTAAAACCTTTAAAAATCAATATTTCAAGTTTTACTTATTGGATCTGTATTGTTTTGCTCTTGTATAATTTAATAAAGTCAGATCTATTTTCCTAACTTGGTGTGGCATCAATTATCCTGTCTGCTCTGTGCCAAGCTACCAGATGGTGAGCAAAGGTTAGGGTTTGCCTGGCACTTACCCTGACTAGGGTTCAGGTTGCTGTTTGACTAAGGTTTACATCCAGTCAACCAACAACCCAATTTCTAACACCTAGGAGTAATGGTCACAGTAAAAATGTTGCAATGTGGAAGACTTTTGAGAGTAATAGGATCAGTGAGAAAAAACATAACATTCTGGTTGGTATTTAGATAGCTTAAAAGACAGCAAGGTTGTTTATTCCATTGAGATCTTGAGAGAGTTAAAAGGTGTCTATTGATGCAGGAAAGTGAGATGTGGTCTGTAGTTATACTTTTTTGCCAACTATTTTTGTTTTGATTTTATGTGATTTGTGCCTAACAGATTTATTAACTGAATGTACAAGAGTATAGAAGTAAAAAGTATATATTTTCTATTGGTCCTAAAGAAGCATCATGAAATTTAATAAGGAACAAACAGTATGGTAATTGGCACCTACGATTAATTTTTCACTTCCGGTCTTTACCACTCATATATAATTGTGCACCATTCATTTCCAATTTCATGGCAATGTTAGCAGGAGGAACAAGCATTTCTGTGGAAAAGGTTATATAAATAAACCATTCTAAATAACGATCAACAAAAAAGGTACTGCAGCCAGATAAGGCAGTGAAACTAGGGCATTTTGGGTATCAATGTGCTGGTGCAATAAGTGGGATAACAGGGGTAGGCAAAATTTCAAATATTATTCCACCTGAAATCTGTATGGTTTTCAAGAAAATGAAGTACGCTTTTTTACAAATAACAATTGAGTAAGAGAAAAAGCACATGAACTCACATTATTGAACATTGTTTTCCTCCAGTATCTCCAGGTTTCTTTCTCTGAACTATATGTTCCCTCTGTGACACTTATTTCTTTTTTCCAGTTGTATTTGCATATTATGGTGAAACTCTTACTTAATTTTCAAGACGCCCAAATCATTACCATTTTTTGGAACTACCTCTCATAAACATTCTTCTAAGCCAACATGCACCAGTCAACATTGTTTTCCCATCACTGTAAATACAAGGAATTGGGCTCAACACACAATCTCACTATATTTTGTCCAACCACCATGAATCCCAAATGGTAGAAAAACTTTTTTTATTTGTCCAGGGTTGTTTCCTCCATGACATCCAATATATAAATCTTTGGACTTGGTATTACTTCTGATTTAACAACACTTCGGAGTCTCTCACACTCCCTTCCAGAAGGGCACCAATATTAGACAATTCCACAATATTTGTGGATAACTCCACGTCTGCCCATCTCACCTGGTACTATTTATCGGGACACTCCATATATTTGCCAGGAGGATTGCGGCAAGGGATGCCTTATTGAGTATCTTTAAATGGTGCAACCAAAATCCAGCTGTTATTGAGGCATCTGCTGGAGAACTGATCACCTTCTCCCAGTGAACTTCTTGGAAGTGCCCCATGTTGTATTCTCATTAGCCTTTCAGATTTACCAGCTGGTCTGGTCCATTATGTGGTATGTTTTTAATATATCATGAATATTGCTTTCCGCCTTAGGTGTTCAACCATCATATGGTCTTCCAGGGAGCAGAGTCTTCTAGTTCTGCCCTCCTGAGGATATGCATAGTAAGTGCAAGTCTGAGTTGTAAGTACCTAAATACTTCTATGTAGGCAAGTCTATACTCATTCTCAAGCTGCTTCCAAGAGACAATCCCCTCTGCCTAACATATATCTCCACCATGCTAATTCAAGTTATATAAACATTTTTAATCCTGCTAGTGGTGTCTCCATTGTTACAATTTCCTCCACTTTAGATACTGGGTATCTTTTTTCCAGGCCTTCAATATCACGTGTGTATGTTGCGGCTCCATTTTGTGCCTTTGGTTTCTAAGGGATGGCTCATCTAACAAAGTGAAAGCTCAATCATTAATGGCTACCATATGAGAGGCCCAGTAGATTTTTTGTATATTGTGGAGGGTGATGCTGCCCTTGTTTACCTCCCTAATTAGTTTAATTAGTGCTCTCTGTGACAATCCCCTGTCCCATAGTAGTGTTTTTATCACTGCCCCTATGTTTTTGAAAAAATCAGCTGGGATCATATACAGTGTATTTTGAAGGGAGTATACTAATTTCAGCAGTACAACCATTTTGGACATTGCCACCGATCCCAATAGGGACAACAGCACGGGTTGTCCAGTGGCTAATATCATTTCAGATTTGTTCAGTACTATGTATAACTTATGTTCCTTCTTATAAATTCCTTCTCTATGTTGTATTATACACACCCAGATACTAGATACTAGACTCTGTCTGGTTCTATTGCAAAGGGATACTAAAACAACACCTCCCAGGTCAAACTCAAAAGAGGGTATAAGACAGATTTGCTTCATATGAGGCTGAATAGCTTCTAAATACTGCAAATATGGCATGCACTCCAGTTGTTTTTGATTCTTACTCTGCAACATAGAGGAGAAAGTCATCTGCATATGGTGAGACATGTTTGGCCCATGTCCCATCCCTCCATAACCCTCTCACAAATGCGTCTTTTCTCATCCAGCATGCCAAGTGATCTAGCACCAGAGCGAATATCATTGAAGATAGCAGCCATCCTTGCCTTGTTTCTCTATTCAGTGGAAAGAGATCTGATAATGTTCCATTGACTTCAACCCTGGCTAGTGGCTTCTGATAGAGAAGTCTGAGCCATGTCATATATTTAGGTCTGATGCCCAGGGACCTTGGTACTCCAAGACATGTTTGGCCATTCTAAAGTGTTGAATGTATTAGTGGCATCAAATGAAAACACATCAGTTTGCTCTAGCATGTTCTGGGTGTATTTCAGAGAGCCAAAGAGGTGCCTAAGAATAAGTTCTATGCTCCTGCCTGGCAAAAAGCCACATTGGTCTGAATGTACGAGCACTGAGATGACACTTCACAGTCTGGAAGCCAGTATTTTAGTCTCTAATTTCAATGGAAAAATGTGCCCATAAGATTTTCATTAGACATGAGGTTTCCCTTGTTTTACGAATCAGAACAGTCATTGCCATGTGCAGGTCTAGCAGTAGAATACCACTCACTTTGGCCTCCGCTTACATATCATGTAGGTGTGTTGTCAGTCCGCTCCCCAAACCTATGTAAAATGCTACCAAAAACTCATTCGGTCCAAGGAGCTTTCTGGACTGGAGATACCTGATCACTTCCCAGATCTCCCCCTCCATTATTTTCACCTCTAACTAATTTCTCACCTCTTCGGACAGGACAGATAGGCAGACATCTCTCATAAATTCCTGGAGATCCATCTCTGATACCTTAAAATTTGTTTGGTGTAGAGTTCTCTACTACTCCGCAAACGTTTCTGAGAAATTACTATCACCTGCTCTTTTATTGACATCTGCTCCTCACTGCATAGGAACCCACTTGTTGCCCTGGTCTTCTTTACCCAAGCAGGTTAAAAAACTGCTTGGTTTGTTCCTAACTTCATAGAGTCTCTTTTGTGTAGCTAGATATCCATGCATGTTTCATTTGACAATATGTCGTAATATTCCTGTTGCTTTAAGTTTTAGTTCCACCTGCTCATCTGCAACTAAAATAGCTTGGATCCCTACTTTAAGGCTTTCCCTCTCTAACTGTTCAGCCTTCCTATATTCAGATTTTGCTATCACTTTTAGGGATATTATTGCTCCCTCATACCCAGCTTATAGGCTTCACATGTTATCACTTTGATATCCTCCTGATAAGGAAATAGGGATCTTTAAATGTGCCCAGTATATGCCTGTGTGTGATGAGGTAACCTATACAGACGTAGCTCCAATGAGTCCTTGAGTGAAATGAGAATAGTTAGTAATGTGGATGATAGACCCACACAATACCTACCAAACCAAAGGCTTTCAAGAACTGTAGAAGCTAAGGGGGTTATTCTAACTTTGGAGGAGGTGTTAATCCGTCCCAAAAGTGACGGAAAAGTGACGGATTTACCACCAGCCGTATTACGAGTCCATTATATCCTATGGAACTCGTAATACGGCTGGTGGTATATCCGTCACTTTACCGTCACTTTTGGGACGGATTAACACTCCTCCAAAGTTAGAATAACCCCCTAAGTGTCTACTCCCCTGGAAGCTGAGTGTGATCAGTTCCCGTCTGTTGTTAATTTCAAGTTCAAATCTCCATCCATCACTAACATTCCCTCTTAGAACTGTAGCTGTATTGGTCCCATTCCGCAAGGGTTTTTACCTGAAGTCTATTTGGTAAGTAAACACATAGGAGATTTAGGTAATACCCCCTCCCAGATTCCTTTCATGGCTACAGGTCTTCCCAAGGGTTCAGACTATATATTCTCCTCTGTGAAGGGAACTCATTTTCGAATCAGGATTGATGAAGCCCCAGGAGTGTGACTCTAACCCGGAGTGAGCCTGCAACTTAAAATTTCGCAATCCACAGTGGTTCCCTTTTTACTGTGTTTTCTGGAGTATTATGACAATAAAACAAAGCAGGTGAAAGTGTTTATGAATGACATCTCACTTTATTGGCTAAACCTTTTATGTTCCTGGACAAACATTTATCTGGGCATTACTTGATGCAATCACTGAAAGCAGTGCATTGCAATCAGTGCATCTCTCACCCTATTACTTCCTGTCCTGTGTTCTCTCATCCAAATGCTACCCTGAGTGTGTCTGTGCCCTAAACCAAACTGTACCATTTTAACAGACCAAGGGCCATATGTACGAAAGCTTTTTCCCATAGACACAGAATGGGTAAAATCCTTTGGTACATATGGCCCTAATGTTTTAATCCTCACAACTACCCTCTTCCCGCACTTCTCCATCTCTGCCTCATGCCACAATCTCTGGCTTTGCTCTGTCACTCCTGCAGCCTTCATCTTCTTATTTCCCTCTGAGGGCCTAGACGGAACTATGGTGGTCCAGGAACCCATCCACCTCCTCTCTTCAGACCACATGGGCCAACAGGGTATTTGGGACCAGCAGGCTTCCTGGCCCATGGGTTCTCCTCGATCCCAGCACAGCCTCGTGGTCAGATATAAGGTTTAAGAAGGCTCACTCAAGGGCTTATCATCCTTTGAACTGCTTTGTCCTGTTCAGTTACAGAGAAAGAGCTTGGTGTCATATCTTCATCCCCAAAATTATTCAAGTTGACTGCCCTCCACTCTAATCTTCTTTTCTGATGCATGCCAAAAGGGCCAATGTACGCCAATCCAGGAAGCCACCCGATAACAGTACCTACTCCACCATCCAGGATGTTTTTCAACACCTTGTCGATTGTGGGTAATTATGTATGTGTTTTTTCCTCTGGAGGCTATTTTAGAGAAGATTGCGTGGCAGACGAATGAGGGATTTGTTGGTGGGTGCAGAAGCATTAAGAGTTGTTGCCGTCTTCCTCATCGTTAGGCCACGCCTCCAAGTGAAATGTACTTGAGTGGTCAATTGCATGAAAATTGTATACACATGTATAAGTCGAAAGATTGCAGTTCATACCCACCCAAAGACCATATCGTGAAGTTTCTAAAGCCATTGTTGAATGTTGATATGACATACATGGAAGGCACTTTTGCCTGTGAAAAATAAACAAAAAATGCATAAGCAGATAGACGCAAAAAGGGAAAATCAAGTAATCGGAAATTATACTAGATTGTGCTCATACAAACACCTGGGCCTGATAAAGATCAATTTTGTTCATAGTTGAAAGCTAAAATTGGTTTCCCTAAAAGATGGTGCATCCACATATTTGGCAAATGTGTCAATGGGGTTATTTGGACAATGGATGCTTTTTTACTCTGTGTGCCTTTTAAGTCTACAACTTATAATACAATCCTCTTCATCTAACGACGTTTCATAGCCCTATTCTTTGAGCATACAGCTTAACTCTCCTAATACAATAGACGCTTCCAGCAGAACTGCCTTTCATGATAAGGGGATGCTGCTCCAGGCACAAACTGAAGATGCAAATAGATTTTTCTGACAACAGGTGCCCACAGCGTACCAGAAAATCGTCTATTCCTTTGCCCACAGTAATCTAAAAAAACTCAGCAAGATTGAATACTGGATGTAAGATACATTTGCATTCTCTGTGAATCACAACTTTGTAACTTTGATGTTATTACAACCTCCAGGTGTTCAAAATGTTATCACGAAAGGTGTTAAGAAAAAGCGTGGGACTCAACTAATAACACCTTTGAAAAAAAAGCTTATGCAGATTCCAAAATAAAGTGCTCTCTGTTAGCTTGGTAATTTTCTGCATTTGCAGCAGGTACAAATTAAACTTCAATGTCTTACTATATTATTGTTAGCTTTTTTATGAGTATCTTATAAAAACCATTTGTTGGACCTGGCCCTTTTTGCAGGGTCAGTCCCATACGTTTTGCCTTCCTCCTCCTATGTTTCTGATCTCTTGTTGTTTGCTCTAGGACTCTGGCACTGCTGATCATTGCGAAAGTGCATGTGCTCGCCCTTCTAAATTTGGTATGATTGGCTTATTTATTTGACCTTCAAGTCCCTTGTACAGTGGTATCCCTTATACCTAGGGCCTGTAAATTAAATGCTACTAGTGGCCTGCAGCACAGCTTGTCCCACCCACAAAAGTAGTCTTGCAAACCTGTTTTAGGCCTGCCACCGCCGGGCCTGTGTTAGCAGTTTACTGTCACATGGACCCGAGATCTAAATTTAATTGCAAGGCCTGGAACTCCCCTTTTACTACATATAAGTCACCCCGAAGGAAGGCCCTAGGTAGCCCTAAGAGCAGAGTGTTGTGTAGGTAAAAGGTAGGACATGTGCCTTGTTACGTGGCCTGTCCTAGTAGTGACAAACAGTCTATTTGGTTTCTCACTGCTATGAGTGCTGCTTGTCCCTTTGGAGTGCATTGGAAATGCCCTTTCCTTTGGTTAAGTAGTATTTTATGATCGATGATGGGTGGCATGGGCATGTTTGGTATGGTTGGAATGATGGTTAGAAATGCTGCTTACTGGTGTAGGTGGAGTTTCTTATTACCATTGTAGAAATGCCACTTTTAGAACGTGGGCATTTCTCTGTGCTTATGACTCTTGTATTTTTGCAGCTTCAATCAATCAATCAGCATTTTTTAATATGCAGTGCTGTGGGGTAGTTTCTTAAGATTAAGTCGAAGAGCCAGGTCTTAATGTCCTTCCTGAATTAAGGTAGCAATGGCAACTGTGCCTGAGGTGGAGAGGCAGGGTGTTCTAGCATTTTGCCACAAGGTAGGTGAAGGATCTCCCTCCAGCCGAGGACTTTCTTATGCGGGCCATGGTGGCCTCTGAGTGCTGGGAGGAGCGGAGAGGTCTGGTAGCGGAGTAAAAGGTGATGTGGTGGTTGAGGTAGCTTGGTCCTAGGTTGTGGAGGAACCCTGTAAGTGTGTATGAGGAGCTTGAAGTTGATCCTTTTCTCACAACGGGTAGCCAGTGGAGCTCTCTAAGGTGCCCTGTGATGCATTCTCGGTGGGGGATGTTCAGGATGAGTCTGTTGGAAGTGTTCTAGATTTGTTGTAGCTTGCTCAGGTCTTCTTGGTGGTTCTCGCATAGAGGGCGTTGCCGTAGTCAAGCCTGCTTGTGATCGATACATGTGTCAGGGTCTTGCAGCAGTTGCTCAGGATCCATCTGAAGTTACTCCGGTGGAATCAGAGGGTGTGGAAATAGATGGAGGCATCAGAGTTTACCTGTAGTGTCATGGTGAGCACCGAGTAGAGGACGACGCTGAGGTTGCCTCCGTGGTTTGTAGGGAGTATGGGGGGCTGCCAAGTGTTAAGGGCCAGCAGGAGCTGTCCCAGGTTGAGGAGAAGGGACCCAGGATGAGGATCTCAGTTTGTTGGAGTTTAGTTTGAGGCAGCTCTCCTTCATCCAGGTGGCAACAGCTTCCATTCCATCTTGGAAGTTGTTCTTGGAGATGATCAGCTGAGTGTCATTGGTGAGCGGGCCATGTAGATGTTGAACAGTGTGGGACTCAATGAGGAACCTAGGGGTACTCCGCAGCTGATTTCTGTAGGTTCTGACAGGTGTGGGGGGGACTCTGACACTCTGTATTTTGCCTGTCAGGAAGGAGTGTATCCACCAAAGGGCCATGCCACATATGCCTGCTGCATAGGGTGCGGTGGGACACTGTGTCGAAGGCTGCTCATAGGTCCATTAGGAGCAGGGCTGCTGTTTGGCCATGGTAAGGAGCGAGCAGATGTTGTCTGTGGCAGCGAGCAGGGAGGTCTCAGTGCTATGATTAGGTCTGACTCCTGATTGGGAGATGTCCAGTATGTTGTTGTCCTCAATGTGTAGGTGGAGCTGAGCGCTGATTGCTTTCTCGGCGACATTGGCTGGGAAAGGCAGCAGCAAGATGGGGAGGTAATTCTAGAGATCCATGGGGTGAGCTGTGGGTTTCTTCAAGAGCGGGCTGATCTCAGCGTACTTCCAGTCCTCGGGGACAGAGGCAGACTCTAGGGAGAAGTTGATGGTCTTGCAGAGCTCGGGTGCAATTGAGGCACTAGCTTTGTTGAAGATGTAGTGGGGGCAGGGATCATGGGGGCTCTGGAGTGAATGCTGATCATGATGGAGAGAGTATTGTCCATCGTGAGGGGAGCCCAGGCCTCCACGAACTGTAGGGGTTCAGTGGATCAAGGTTGGGGTGCTATGGGTGGGTTCCGGAAGTCTTGGGGTCCGAAGCTCTCGTAGAGGTTCTTGATTTTCTGATGGAAGAAGGTGGCTAGCCTTTCGCATAGGTCTTGGGAAGGAGGGATGTTAGTGGCCTCTGCTTGTGATTTGGCAAATCTCTCAATGATGGTGAAAAGGTATTTTGTGTTGTTAGTGGTGGCATCGATACAGTACTGCAGGGTGTTTTTTCTGGTGAAGCTGATGAGGCCATGGTGGGATTTTGTGGCGGATTTGAAGGCTGCAAGGACCTCCGCTGATTTGCTGTTCCTCCATTTTTTTCTCCAATCGCAGGCGGGTGATCTTTGATTCCTTTAGTGCGAGGGTGAACCAGATGGCTTTCTTGGTGGTGTGTTTCCCTGTGGTCGCTTAGAGTGGAGCTAGGATGTTGGCGAAATCGGCGATCCATTGAAGGAGGTTGCATGCAGCTTGACTCCAATCTATATCAGCTCCATTTGGTGCATACTTTACAGACAGGCATTACAGTGGAGAGGCTGGGTGTGACAGAGAAGGCATCTGCATACTGATAATCTTCCTGGGCTGGGGAGAGGGAGGGTCAATTAACACCTTGCATGTGAATAGGCTGCGTCCTACCCTCACACTATGGACTGATTACCCCAATGGGTGTCTGGAGCCAGGGCTGAGGCTGAAAGGGGGCATTGTGCACTTCTAAAGTTCCTTTGACGTGCCACCTTAGATCAAAGTATTTTGGAGTATAAGTACAGGGGGATGATGCCCATGTTTGGGAACTGACATACAGAAGACAGAACAGAGACACTGCTGGACACTAGATGCTGCTGGAGGGACTCGCCAGGAATCACCTCCTTGTGACTGCTCTGCTGTTGGACTGACCTCTGACCTGCTAGGTCACCAGAGGGACTGCCATTGCTTTTCTCTGAGCCCTTATGCTTGCCTGCTTGCTTGGGCTCTGCAGCTTTTTGCCCCCACAGTTGTCTCCAGGGGCTGAGTGGTGTGCCCCCGAGTCCCCTGCATTTCTGTTGGTGTAGTACTCCGTTCTTCAGGTGGTTATGAGCGGAGTGCCCCTTGCCCTTGTAAAGTGCATGGAGAGTGCCCTTGGGGCACCAGCACATGAAGAGTGCTTCCATTCTTGCCAAAAGCAGTGTATTCTTTGAATTTAGCACATGAAGAGAGCTGTTTCCCATCCTGGCACCAGCGAGTTTGTGAGCGCTGTTGTGCTGTGTCCTGGAGCTCCCTCCACTGTGTTGCCCTGAACAAACAGTGCAGGGTGAGCACTAAGGGCCCATGTGGTACCCTCCCCCACTGAGGACAAGGTCAGGAGAAGTGAGGAGACCCGCCGGGGCTGCTATCCGGTATCTCTGTAACATGGATGAAGCGCGCTTCCATTGGTGCCCCCGGGGCACAAACAGGCACCTACTTAGGAATCGTCACTACCACGACCCCTGAAATCGAACTGAGGAGAGATAAGGAGCCAGGACCCTGCTACCTGCGTGGGAAGCTGGCAAGGAGGAGAGGAGAAGTGAAACAGCTTTGAAAAGCCGAGTGGCCCTCATAAGAGGAGTGAGGTCGCTACCTTAGGTACTGAGAGAAGTACAAAATTTGTATGAAGAGGAGCAATGGAGCTCCTCTGTTGGACAGGATGCTCGTACTCTGAATTACTTGTGATAGGGGAGCTCCTGAGGTGGACTGGGTGTGTTGTGACCACCCCATGTGTGGAAGCAGCGCAGGTGTATGAGGCCCTACCATAGGAAGTGATTTGTAATGATTTCAGCCCTCTTTTCTGCATTATTCTCAGTGTGCCCTAGTGGGAGGATATATGTTGTGCTTGCCTTGTTGGGGGGATGTATATACTCTCAGGATCCATGATATGTACAGAGGGTAATGATTTCACGCTATGTGCATTATTTTTGTAATATTGCTGACCTGACTACTGCTTGCTTTAGCAGAGTACTAGCAACCTGTATGATGATCTGACAACTGCATGTGTGGCAGGGTATTACTGGTACATGTCATTTTTGGTCTTATGATGGCTTGTGCAATATAGTTTACGTTTATATAACTTATTGTAGACTTTTCTTTGTGGGGTATTTATTGTGCCACTAGTGCTGTGTGTGCTGTGCAAACGATTTACACATTGCCTCTGGGATAAGCCTGACTGCTTGTGCCAAGTTACCAAGGGGGTGAGCAGGGGTTATCTTAGGTGTGTAGCTCTCTTGCCCTGACTAGAGTGGTGGTCCCTGCCCGGCTGAGGTGTCTATCCAAGCCAACCAGGAACCCCATTTCTAACATCATTACTAGTAAAACTGCCTAACTTGAAAGTAATTTGAATTGGAGTTTGCATATGATTGAGTAAAAGACATTACGGGTGCTTAAAATATAGTTCTGTGTTCTATGTGATAGTAAAATTTATGTTAATAGAGGTAGGAATGGGTAAATAAATGATATGTCTAATAGGGTTTCTCAGAAGAAATTCTAAATTACATTTTGGTGGTTGTTATTCAGCTTGAAGGTAGACATGATAAACTACTACATAGGTGTTCTAAAAAGTGTGGATGGATGAAGACAAACATATCCTGTTTCCAAACTACATTGTAGTATGGACACTGCCCCCACCAACCCAAGGGACCACAAACCACTAAATCTAGAGTTGTCTGGCAGGCCAGCAGACAACCCTAAATATTGAAAAGAACCACAAGGACTGTGGATCCTGTCAAAGTTGCAATTGTTTTTGAAAAAGCTCGAATTCAGCCCTTACACAACAATGCAATCACTTTCAGGGTCAGCATATAAGTAATGTCATCCTTAATACTGACCCTCGGTCACCTTATCTGCCAGGATTATTGGTTTCTGACAATAATGCTGACTCTTGTGGCAATGTCATGAAGCTAATACACAATGACGGCAACTGGTGATAACCTTGCTATTATTTTTCTGTTGGAGCTGGAAAGAAAATCTGTCTATTTACCATGCCTTATTTCTCACTGTGGAACATTAGATGAGGGGGCAGCACTTACTCTCTTCTTCATCTCATCCACCTATCACCATCAACATCAACAAGGAATTCCTGTCAGATTGAGGTTAATGGTTGACATCCACATTCCCTGTGGAGATTTCCCAAATGTTAGAAATGGGGTCTTTAGTTGGCAGTCAGGTTACCCCCGTCCAAGCAAGGTCCGTCACCCTAGTCAGGGTAAGTCACACACAGTCCAGTTCATCCTGTGCCCACCCTCTGGTAGCTTGGTACTGAGCAGTCAGGCTTAACCTAGAAGGCAATGTGTAAAGTAGTTGTGCAATAAATCATGCAATAACACAGTATAACACTACAAAAATACACCACACAATGCTAAAAAAAAAATAGAATATTTATCTGCATAAATGGAGGTCAAAACGATCAATATTTGATAAGTACACATTGAAATATCACTTTAGAGCAGGGGTCTTCAAACTGGGGGGCGTGCTCCCCTAGGGGGACCTCAAGTGATCCCAGGGGGGCACCAGGTTCTGGCCAAAAGAAGAATTTCACAGATAAAAGAGTTTTGTTTTAAGCAGAAACATGTTATGGCATTTTTAAAATGGCAACAGTACTTAACTGCAATGTTTAAATACATCTGCATCATTCCAAGTTGGCTATGCGTCGATCCAGTGGGCTGTGGGTCGAAGTTCCGGTCACAACACTGGCCCTGCGTCAATCTCCTCTCAGGAAGCCTTGCTGCGTTGTTCTGATTCGGCATGCGGTGATTTTCACACCGCGATTCAGGTTGTGCGTTGTTTCTGGCAGGCTGTGTGTTGATTTTTCACCACACAAGGAGTTCTTTGCAGGAGGAGGTATTTTTGGCCCTGATACTTCAAGGAACAGGAGGCACGCTCTATCCAAGCCCTTGGAGAGCCCTTCCCAGCAGAGCCAGAGGGCAGCAAGGCAGCAGGGCAACAGAAGGGCAGCACTCCTTTGCAGAAAAGCAGTCAATCCTTTGGGCAGCCAGGCAGTTCCTCTTGGCATGTTGCAGGTTCTGGTTCGGAGTTTCTTCACAAGTGGTATTTTGTTCTGAAGTGTCTAACTTCAGAAGTGCCTCAGTTGGTAGGGTCGGAGGCCCTGTTTAAATATCCAAATGCCCTTTTGAAGTGAGGTATACTTCAAAGAGTGTATTAGAAGTGCACCAGGTCCCCTTTCAGTTCCATTCTGTCTGCCAGGGTCCCAGTAGAGGATTTGGCAGTCCATTGTGTGAGGTCAGGCCACTGTCCTTTCAAATGTAAGTGTCAGGTCCTTCACCCTCCCAGCCCAGGAATACCCATTCAGTATGCAGATGTGTGCAGGTGTGACCGAGCATCCTGTGTTTGGGTTTGTCTGAGTGAATGCACAAGGGAGCTGTCACTTAACCCAGCCAGATGTGGAATGGAGACGGGCTGTAAGGAACAGAAGGTTTGGAGCATAGAGAAATGCTCACTTTCTAAAAGTGGCATTTCTAGAATAGTAATATTAATCCAACTTCACCAATAAGCAGGATTTTCTATTACCATTCTGGCCATACTAAATATGACCTGGCTACTCCTTTCAGATCAGAATCTACCACTCAAACAGTATATGAGGGTAGCCCTAATGCTATCCTATGAAAGGAGCAGGCCTCACAGCAGTGTAAAAACAGATTTAGGAGTTTTACACTACCAGGACATATAGAACACACGTGTTCATGCCCTGCCATTTACCTACATAGTGCCCTGCCCTATTGGCTACCTATGGCCTACCTTAGGAGTGACTTATATGTAGAAAAAGGGGAGTTTATGGCTTGGCAATTACTTTTAAATCCCAAGTCAAAGTGGCAGTGAAACTGCATACACAGGCCCTGCAGTGGAAGGCCTGAGACATGGTTAGGGGGCTACTTATGTGGGTGGCACAACCAGTGCTGCAGCCCACTAGTAGCATTTAATTTACACGCCCTGGGCACATGTAGTGCACTTGACTAGGATCTAACAAGTGAATTAAATAAGCCAATTTGGTATGAGCCAATGTCACCATGTTTTAAGGAGAGAGCATATGCACTTTAGCACTGATTAGCAGTGGTAAAGTAAACAGAGTCCTAAAGCCAGCAGAAATAAGGTCAGAAAAAGAGAAGGAGGAAGGCAAAGGTTTGGGGGGTGACCCTGCAGAAAGGCCATTTCCAACACCAAAGTAATAAGACCCACAAGAAATCACATCTCACCTACACTCTCTAGTATACAACTAAGCCCAGTCCACTTGCCTTAAGCCCCCAAGAATCCACAGGCTCATCCATCTACACTCTTCACCAAGATTGGTATTCACTCATTGTTGCTTCCTGACCATATCACATTTTGATTAGTTCCTGATTGGCCTGTTACTAAATCCCATCAACAGGTGGCAAATACTACAAAACCCGGCAACCAGGATGTGCTTGAACCTATTTATGTTAAGCAGCATAAAGGCTGTCCTTGAAAAACTGTACTAGACCTTTGGAACACGTATCAATATATAGGTGCCTACTGTGCTATAAGCGCAGAGTCCCTGGAAAAATGACCCCCACTGTTTGCTAACCAGGCAAGCGCTAAGCAAAAGCCCCATCCCCCCTTCAGAAGCCATAGTGTTTGTTGCGTGTTACAGGTAGATTCCCACTGGAAAGTAGTTCTTGAAAACATAAGGAGGAAAACATTCCAAAGGCACAAAAGGGCTCCAGAGTACTGGGTTACAACTGTAGGATAGCTTATTCAAGTAGGGATTTGATATATGGGTAAATATATGACTAGACCATAGTTGGAGAGGGAACAGGCAGGAATGGAGTAGAGATGGATCTGGAGCTTCCAGCACTTGAGGAGAGTTTAACCTGGCAGGCTTAGAACAGAGGTGGAACAAGAGCTGAACTGGGGCAAAGCTGCACAGGAGCAAATGAGGGATGAAGAATACAATAGTAGAACTAAGAAAGAGGAGTTGTGATTCACTGGTACACTGATCCGAGGCTTAATATGTGCTAGCAGAACAGGAAGGGCCTGGTCTCAGAAAGGACCATATGATGTCGTTTGGTGACAAATCTAGAGCAGAGTCTGTGCTTGGTGGCTGTCTTGGAATAGAGTTTCACTAAATGAGTGATCGACTGTAACTTCCTCTTTATACTCATATCCATTGCTAGTCATGAACCATAACCAAAGAGTTCCCTCCCAACTTCAGGGTTCCAAGCTTCCTTGTAAAATCGGGAGATACAGGAACTGGCTGTAAATTGATTGGATTAGATAGCACCTGTATTAATTAGTTCTTACCAAGGTATGAGCACAGGGCAGGCTTTCAGAGTCACAGATACAACTGGGCAATATACTGTGACCTAGTCCTCATAGTACCAGGCTTGGCTGTCCAGCTATTTTTGAGTTTGTCAGGAAGCATTCTAAGTGGTTGTTGCTGTCTTGCAAAGCTTCAACAGACAGGATGCAGCGTATAAATTAAGCACTGTGGAGACAGAAATTGTCTGCAGAAATATTCACCGTGTAACTACCTCGTCCTGACAACAGAACAGTGAACATGGTGATATTGAGATTTCATCTGGTTATTTCATGCATTATCTGTGCCTACAGCGAAATATCACCCTAGTCACCTTCAACTCTCATAAAGAACTACCTTTGAAGGCCTCACCTTCAGAGGTATCACGGTAACCAGCAGATTAATTTTAGGAGAGCTATGCCCAGTAAAAGATTTCTACCTTCAACTGTCCCAGGGCATAGTAGCCGGTAGCAGACCTACCACCTATTTAAACAATAGATTCAGGTAGGGACGAATACCCATATGACAAATTACAATGCTCACAACAGAATGTGGAAATCATAACTATGGCCCTCAACATCCAATTAATATATGCATTGAGGTGTACAGGTCATGGCAATCAAAAATCATATGATGATTGGGTGTGCAATTACATTAAATTAAACTATTTCCTTGTAGTCTCCAAAGGTTACAGATAAGTGATTTCTTTAACATTTACAGGATCTGAAACTAATGTAACATCCACTACCTGTACCATGCCTGATGTGTTTGTTTTGATAGTAGGGATTGGACTGGTATTTCACACTTTCCTAGTTGAAAAATATGCTAGCAGCACCTGTGTTCAGAAGTGCGGACTGCGCAGACACTTGCAGACGGTACAGAATTCACTTGAATAGACACACTAAGAATAAATAGTGTAGAAGTAACAGATACACTAGCACAGTTTCAAGCAACATGTTCTCAGCCAGCCAATTCAATCCACGAAGCACGCCCAGGCACACGTGCTAATTCATCCTTGGTTTCTTTTAGAAAAGTTCTTCTGAGAAGTTTCATCTGGATCATTTCAACCAAATGGTCTGTATGGTTAGTTGCTAAATCAGCTAACATATTTTGGAGCATCCGAGGAGCCATTTCAAATTGTACTGGAACCATTATTTGAGTCCCCAGCACAAAGACAGTCGCCAAATCTCCCTGCCCCGTATTGCTCTTCCTGTTCAAAGATATCACTGCCACAGAGGCACATTGTTAGGAACTTTGTGCACAGTTGTGCCTCGCTTGATGTCAGCATGTCCTCAATTTTTCCAAGCATGGACTTTTCGTGTATGAATCATTATCAAGTATATTAGTCCAATTAGTGTGTTAGAAGCAACTCAAGTCGCATAATAAGGGTGATCAGATCACTTCATGTCAGTGAAACACCACATTTCCAGTTTTGTTCTTAGTGTATTCTGGGTATTGTATTCTTAGTTTGGCTCAAGTGCACTACTTAGCCAGATACCACTGAAAATAACGATTTGCTAAGGAAAAAACAGACTGGGAAAGGATTCACTACTGACATGGGGTTAAACTGTTAAGCTTAGCCGGAAGGCATTAAGTCATCAAAGGAAAGTTGAAAGGCAGTAAGGAGTTCACATTAACTTTGGGGCAGGGATGACTCCTAGCAAGATGGGTTTGATGAGACATTGCAAGTTGACAGCTACCACCGATCACGCCATGTTCAAAGTATTCACCGAGAGACATAGACACATTTATCAGGTAATTGGAAGAAAGCAGATAAACCATTGGCCTTGTATAAACATGTTATAGCCAACACACACGTGTGCAGGGTGTCCTACCTAGGTTTGAGATTGGCTCGTATACAGGGCACTATATTTCTAGCCCTGGGCTTCTCTTTTACAACGCATTAGAATAATCTGTGTTACTACATTTGATTAAATGGAACCAATCAAAGACTAAGGGGGTCATTTTGACCTTGGCGGACGGCGGAGGCCGTCCGCCAAGCTACCGCCGCTGAATGACCGCACCGCGGTCAAAAGACCGCGGCGGCCATTCAGACATTTCCTCTGGGCCGGCGGGCGCTCTCCAAAAGAGCGCCCGCCGGCCCAGAGGAAATGCCCCTGCAACGAGGACGCCGGCTCAGAATTGAGCCGGCGTAGTTGCAGGGGTGCGACGGGTGCAGTTGCACCCGTCGCGTATTTCAGTGTCTGCTTAGCAGACACTGAAATACTTTGCGGGGCCCTCTTACGGGGGCCCCTGCAGTGCCCATGCCATTGGCATGGGCACTGCAGGGGCCCCCAGGGGTCCCGCGGCACCCCCTACCGCCATCCAGTTCCTGGCGGGAGACCCGCCAGGAACAGGATGGCGGTAGGGGGTGTCAGAATCCCCATGGCTGCGGAGCGCGCTCCGCAGCCATGGAGGATTCACAAGGGCAGTGGTAAACCGGCGGGAGACTGCCGGTTTACCCTTTCTGGCCGCGGCTGAACCGCCGCGGTCAGAATGCCCTTGGAAGCACCGCCAGCCTGTTGGCGGTGCTCCCGTGGTCGGTGACCCTGGCGGTCACCGGCCGCCAGGGTCAGAATGACCCCCTAAACGTTTCTAATGAACTAGACTATCCAATTAAATCACAGGCCTATAATATAATTAACAGATTATCTTAACTTTGACTTGGTTATTTTCAGAGTTGTCTCATCTGGGTCAGAGGTCACATAGTAATTTCCTCTGCTCTGGATCTCATACCACAGATGTGCATTATTGTATGGTTAAAAGCAAGCCAAATGCCATTTCCTGTGAAGTGACGTTTTTAGTGCTTTATTCATTTAAAACATGCCATCTCCTATCCCTTTTTGAGCCAAGAATGGTAGCATGTATGTATTCTTCATATTTTGTACGTCAGTGGGTAAAACAATGGACAACAGAGAACACATAGAACACACTGGGTGCATGCCAGGGTCTCAGAACATGTGTTCTTTGCTGCTCTGTTCGTATAGAAGATGTGGCGATAATACTGTGTGAAAAAGGGCCAGACAGGAAGTTACTGTGCTATATTCTCTGAAGGAGAGGAACAGAGGGGAACACACGTGGTCATAGAGAATCATCGTCCACATTAATTCCAGTGAACTCTCGCTGATGGTCTAAAATACACTCCAATTAAAGCGCTTTGGTGCATCGTTGGAGGTATGAAACGCCATAGGATTGCAATTGTAAAGCAACAAAAATATATTTGACCTTTACCCTGAACCTCTTTCAAATGTTTGTAGCGGGCATATCATATGAGATTTTCACAGTTCACAGTGTTCATGTACCAAAATTACACCAAGAACAGGCCGAAGGCCCAGAACAGGATACCCCTTTGGAGGTCAAAAACGACCAAGCTTTATACCTGGTATAAAATGAAAACCCATTGCAAGGTGCAGCTCATTTATTGGCTCTGGGTATCTAAGGTTCTTGATGAACCTACAAGCCTTATATATTCCTGCAACTGGAATAGTTCAGCAGACGTGACAGTATATTGCTTTCAAAAATCTGCCATACCTGGAAAAAGTTATAGAAGAACATGTGGACAGAAATGGCTCTTTTTTTCACCTCAATTTCAATATTTTTATTTTTTATTTTAGCTGTTACTTTCTGTAAAGAAAACCTTGAAGGATCTACACAAGTGACCCCTTGCTGATTTATAATTCTGTCTACTTTTCAGAAATGTTTAGCTGTGTGGGATCCAACATTGATTTCACACCCATTTCTGTCACTAGCTGGAAGGAGGCTGAAAGCACAAAAACTAGTAAAAATGAGGCATGTCTCAGTAAAATGCCAAAATTGTGTTGAAAAATGTGGTTTTCTGATTCAAGTTTGCCGGTTCCTGAAAGCTGGGAAGATGGTAATTTTAGCACTGCAGACCCTTTGTTGATGCCATTTTCAGGGGAAAAAAAAACATATGCTTTCTTCTGCAGCACCTTTTTCCCATTCTTGTGACAAAAAAAAATAATTTTTAGCTGTATTGTGGCTAATTTCTCCTCCAGAGGAACCCACAAACTCCGGGTACCTTGAGAATCCCTAGTATGTTGGAAGAAAAGGATGCACATTTGGCATGAGTAGCTTATGTGGACAAAAAGTTATGAGGGCCTAAGCGCAAACTACCCCAAATAGCCAAAAAAAGGCTCTGCACCTGAGGGAAAAAAGGACTGGCAGCGAAGGGGTTAAAGACCACGCTAATCATCCTTTAGATTATCAATGTTTTTCATAAATAAAGAGTGGCTTAACAATTTTTGTCTATGAATTGGTACTGGCATTTAAACTTTATTTCATATTTAGTGCCAAAATGTGTTTTTAATTATTTTAATTGATTGGCCCAGTCAGATATAATTTCTAGTTTCGGTAATATAAGGTTTTTCTATTATCCATGAAGCATCCTGCACAGTTCGAAATTGGAGGTAGATAAAAAAAATCACACTAGGTGAAAGCTGTCACATCCTGTTTTATTTTCACACTATTTCATTGAAAACCATGAGGGATGTAATTTTGAGACTAGTTATGGAACGTGTATCACAAACGTGATAACACAAAATGGAATAGGAGAAAGGCATAACCTGTTAGTATTTATATGTTTTAAAAGTTCCAGTATTGAGAAAATTTACCCAATTAATAAAAGAAATGACCACTGGAGTTTTGGGGCGTTCCACAGTGCCAATGAACAACTTCATGCCTATATAGAGTACCTTTAGATGCTTCACAACTTTTAGATAAGGCATTTCTGATAAAGCCTTCAAAGGTTTATCTGCCAGCTCTTTGAATGTTTAAACTTTTCTACCGGAAGGTGTCACAATGGAAAGTATGAAAGGCACTTAAAGCATATATGTTTTATTAGAGTTGTAAATAAATTATACTATTTCAATGTCCACAGCACACATTGCAGTACCTCCATAATTAAATAGAATGGCGTGTTAGATGACCTCACTAATTGGACACCAGCATAGTTTCTGTTGCATAGGAATAACTTGACTCACCTTTTCATTTTACTCAAAATTTCAGTGTGCTTTATTTGTTCCCATGTCACTTACAAACTAGTTGCTGAGATACTTGTGCTCAAGCACGTTCACCGAATTGACATTTTAATTTGTAAGTACGAATATCTAAATCTTTGAATATTTTGCAGATGAAAAAGGAGATGCACTTTGTAATGAAAACAGAAAGCTGGGCATACACAAATATGACTAGTCTATGTGAAATAGAACTCAGGAGCCGAACATTACCTCATCTGGTCCCAGAGGAGCGTTTTCAGTGGAAGATAGTTTCATGCTACCCATATAACATTAATCCACCTGATAATGTCCCCCAGATGGCATTAGAGGAAGCCACTATCGCCAATATATGATATTAGTACCATAACTCTTCTTTAGTGCTGCTTGTCTCAGCAAGAAGCAATGGTAGTAACGTGTCCAGGGCCCCCGAAGTAATTCTGTGCTAGAGAATGGATGTTGTCCAGTCTCGGCCTCTCATTATCAGATATATTTACTCTCTCTTACATTCCTTCACAATTTGTTCAATTAAAGTATAACACATGTATTCTAGAACGAAATCACAATCATAAACTTCATTCCTAAAGGGCACTGGATGCCTTCCGATGTTATGACGCATATTTTTCTCGTATTTTATGATTTAGTACAAATACCACATAACAGTTGTATAATAATGAATGTATAGGCTGGTAAACGGAAGTATAAACCATTTAATCAGATTCCTCATCTCAATTTTTAAGCAGTAACTCTATGACACAGACGTTAGGCTATGTGTATACTGCAATGATCAATATCCAAGTCCGCAAAATAAATCTGAAGTTAAATGCTTTGAGAAATATGTGCCCTATTTAACCACAGTTTTTGAACATCATTGTGCTAATAATGTTCACAGCCTTATGGACAAGGTTCAAATAATGATAATGGCACCCGAATGCAGTTAATGCAGGAAGGACCTTCCACAACGATGGCTTCCATGGTAGCTCGTCATTGTGAGTTTTTGCAATTTGTTCTTCCTCACCACGTGCTAAAACTCTTTGAGACTGTTATTCCTAGGCAGGTTGCTTCTCTTGAGCTATTACTGCATGGGCACCATAGGCAGAAAGACCGCCTTCCGCAGGCAGGATTGTGGAATCAGAAAAGCGAGGTAGGGGAGCATAACGCAAAAGGAATTCCTGGCATCCTTCTATCCCCATTGGCTTGCAAACAATAAATAGAAAAGAATGCCACGGATGGGGAAAAAGTCCAGACTTATCTACAAGAGGCCAGTCAAAATTCTGGGTCAAAAACAGAACCATGTCAGTCCTACATGAGAGCCGCGGGAGGTCATCACTCTGCCTAGGCTGCTCTCCAAAAAACGTTATATACAGTGTATAACAGCAACTCCAAGTGGTTTTGCGTAAGGATGCACTGTTCAAACTTGTGCCACAGTGAAGTTCATGTCTTGAGTTCTCCTACAACCGAAGGCATCCATCCATGCCCAAGGATGGCTCCTTCGCAATGGCGTCGCCCCACTGGCTAAGAGCCAGAATGAAAAATAAAACAATATTTTATTATCTTTCATTTTTCAGCTGCTGGCTGAGCCGGCATGCGCAGGGAAGAGTGAGGCTGGGCCCTGGGATGGGGGAGGAGGAGTGGAGTGCAGTGCAATTAAGGGCACGTTAGTTTGGCCGGCTGTCTTAGGCCAGCCAAACTGACATACACCCTTAGGTTGTGGTTGGAGAAACAGCACAGACTCTAAAACACTGTCTGTATTTCCAAAATGGGCACAAGATAAGGTGTTGAGAAGCAGTGGTTATTTGCACATCTCTGAATTCTCGGGTCCTCATACTAGCATGTGAATTACAATGCATTTTACTAGCATGTGAATTACAGTGCATTTCTCAGATACACACTGTCTTACATTTGGAAGGAAAAAATTTAGAGAAAAACAAGGGGCAATAACACTTGTTCTTCTATTCTGCATTCCCCCAAGTCTCCTGGTAAAAATAGTACCTACTTGTGTGGGTAGGCCTAGTGCCCGCGACAGGAAACACAACATGGACACATTAAATTTTTACATTGAAAACTGACCTGCTTTTAGCAAAGTGCCTAGCTGTGGACTTCGGCCTCTAGCTCAGCCGGCACCTAGGGAAACCTAGCAAACCTATACATTTTTTAAAACTAGACACCTAGAGAAATTCAGAATGGGGTAACATGTGGGGCTCGCACCAGGTTCTGGTACCAAGAATCCTTTGCAAACCTCACAATTTGGCAAAGAAACACTTTTTCCTCACATTTCGGTGACAGAAAGTTCTGGAATTTGAGAGGAGCCACAAATTTCCTTCCACCCAGCATTCCCCCAAGTCTCCCGATGAAAATGGTACCTACCCTTGTGTAGGTAGGCTTAGTGCTCGCAACAGGAAACGCCCCAAAATACAACATGGACACATCAAATTTTTACACTGAAAACGGATGTGTTTTTTAGAAAGTGCCTAGCTGTGGATTTTGGTCTCTAGTTCAACCGACACCTAGGAAAACCTAATAAACCTGTGTATTTTTTCAAACTGGACTTCTAGGGGAACCTAGGAGGGGGTAACTTGTGGGGCTCTCACCAGGTTCTTTTACCCAGAATATTTTGCAAACCTCAAAATTTGGCCACAAAAACACTTTTTCCTCACATTTCAGGGATAGAAAGTTCTGGAATCTAAGAAGAGCCACACATTTCCTTCCACCCAGCATTCCGCTAAGCCTCCAGATAAAAATAGTACCTCACTTGTGTGGGTAGGCCAGTGCCCGCAACAGGAAATGCCCCAAAACACAACATGGACACATCAAATTTTTCTTATGAAAACTGACCTGTTTTTTGCAAAGTGCGTAGCTGTGGATTTTAGCCTCTAGCTCATCCAGCACCTAGGAAAACCTAGCATACCTGGACATTTCTGAAAACTAGACATCTAGGGGAACTCAGGATGGATTAACTTGTGATGCTCTTGCCAGCTTCTGTTATCCAAAATCCTTTGCAAAGCTCAAAATTGGGCAAAAAACACTTTTTCCTCACATTTCGGTGCTGCAAAGTTCTGGAATCTGAGGGGAGCCACAAACTTCCTTCTACCCAGTGTTCCCCCACACATTCTGACAAAAATGGTACCTCACTTGTGTGGATAGGCCTAGGGCCCGTGACAGGAAATTCCCCAAAACACTACGTGGACACATCAAAATGATCTATTACAAAACTACCTGTTTTTGCAGGGTGGGCACCTGCATTTTTGGTCCTGGGCTCAGCAGCCATCTAGGGAAACCTACCAAATCCAGACATTTCTGCATACTAGACACCTGAAGGAGTCCAGAGAGGTGTGACTTTCGTGGATCCCCCAGTGTTTTCTTACCCAGAATCCTCAGCAAACCTCAGATTTAGCTACAAAATCACATTTTCCCCACATTTCTGTGTGGGATCACCACACCGGTAGAAATTTCCTGCCACCCAACATTCACCTCAGCACCCGAAAATGGTGCAGGGTGCATGTGAAGCACACCACCCTGGACTCACCCAGATGTTTAGTTTTCAGATGTGTCTAGGTCTCGTAGATTTTTCTAGACGGTAGCGTCCCAAAGACCAAAAAGTGCAGCCCTCACCATTCCAAGTGGGTCGATTTTGTGAGTTAGCCAAGCTCTCATGGCCCAAATGTAAAATCAAAACCCCAAATAATCAAATGTCTTCTTGCTTGTGGTTGGGATAAGATCTTTTAGTGTGCGGGGAGAGTTGAAAGACTGTTTCCCCCTTCAGTTGGGGTGGGGGCATAAAACATGCCTATACTGTTTGGTAGCCACCACCCCACAATTTTTTTTTTAAATCCCTGGCACCTAGTAGGCTTTTTGTCTCACTGGGGAGTGGCTCAGGGGTAATTACCCCATCTGTCCAACAGTGGGCAGAACACATTTGTCCCCATTTATTCGGGGTGGGGGTATGTCCATACCCCCACCCCAAGGGGGGCAGAAATGGCCAACAGTAATGTTCCCCTATGGGGAATTGCCCTTCCCCAATGGGCCACTCCCCTTACGTAAAAAAAAATCCCTGGTGTCTAGTGGTTTCTGCCCCCCTTGGGTGCAGATTGGCCTAATAAATGTAGGCTGATCTGCCCTCAAGGGGGACAGAAATGGTCTAAAATAAAACTGCCACCTTGGGAAGCGACCCTTGCCTAAGAGGTTGCTTCCCTTGCATGAAATTGCCATTAAAAAAATCCCTGGTGTCCAGTGGTTTCTGCTCCCTAATCAAAATAAGCCAATCTGCCCCCAGGGGGGCAGATATGACCTAAAACAAATTTGCCCCCCAGGGGAGTGACCCTTACCTAAGGGGTCACTCTCCATCTGTAAAAAATAAAAATATCCCTGGTGCCTAGTGGTTTTGGCCTAAAAATAATTCCCCCCATGGGGAGTTACCCTTGCCTAAGAGGTCGCTCCCCTCATATGTAAATAAATAAATAACTAAATCCCTGGTATCTAGTGGCCATTTCTGCAGCACGATCGCTTTACGATTGTGCTGCAGGAATGCTCAGAGACATGAAAGGAAAGAAATAGCCTTTCCTTTCATGCCTCTCTGGTCCCCCCCACCTCTGATCGGAAGAGAAACAAAAGCGTTACTCTTTAGATCGTGCTGGAAGCCAAGATTTCAGCACGGTGGGGCGACTTCTGAATCGTGCACTGACATCATCAGACGTCAGTTGGGGGAGCTGGGGGCCGAGGGTGGCTGGGGATGCACTTTCCTGGCCATAGCTGCTCGGGGGAGGGGTGTGGGAAGCCCACAGGGGAGCGCTAGCACTCCCCCCATGGGCCAGGTGCAGGGCGAGCTGGTCTCACCCTCGGCACAGCAGCACTGTAGCAGAGGGTGAGACCAGCTCATCCAGGGCACCCAAGGGGTTAATAGAATTAGGTACTCGACAAGTACAGAAAAAGTATTATGGGTATGTCAAATCACTTCAGTTAGATGGAAACCATAATTCCCCAAGTTACAAAAGAAGAGAAAAAATTAACAACATCTGCGCCTAACACCATGTAGATGAACAATACCCAAATAAAATCCGACCAAGATCCATATGTATAAACTGTAGACAGTTCTTGGGTGTATAACACGCACAACATTAATTATCACAGGAAGACTTCAACATGTGAGAAACACTATCATCAGTATACACCAATAAGTTTCTCCGATGGTATGGTTAGGCAACAATCCCTTTCTTGTAATGTAAAAAATGGTCAGAGGCTCACCTTACCAAGATGAAATGTATATTTTTGAGAGGATATCTGCTAGACCTTTCATTCTTATGGTGGATTTACCTCAGACTTTCTGCCTTTCACCACCTGTTTTTACCTGTATCTTTTTGTTGGCTTTAGGACTCTGAACATCTTACCACTGCTAACCAGTGTAAAAGTGCATGTGCTTCTCCCTTAAGCATGGTAACATTGGTGTATCCACAAATGGCATATTTAATGTACTTCTAAGTCCCTTGTAATGTGGTATACAATATACCCTGGGCCTGTAAATTAAATGCTACTAGTGGACCTGCAGCACTGATTGTGCAACCACTCAAGTAGCCCTGTAAACATGTCTCAACCCTGCAATTGCAGAGCCTGTGTGTGTAGTTTAACTGACACCTCGACTCAGCATTTCAAATCTCTTGCCAAGCCTTAAACACCCCTTTTATTACATATAAGTCCATCCTAAGATGGGCCCTAGGTAGCCTATATGGCAGAGTGTTATATAATTAAAAGGCACAACATGCACTTTTAATTTTTAAATGTTCTAGTAGTGAAAAACTTCCAAAGTAACTTTTTCACTACTGTGATGCCTACTTTTCCCATATGCCAGCAGGGGGAATTCCTTAATATACTTTGAAACTGTAATGCCTCATCAGAAAGGAGTAGTTACACTATGTTTCCTATCACTGGAATGGTAAAGAGAAATGTTCTTTACTGATAAAGTCGGATTTAACATTACTATTTTAGAAATACCACTTTCAAAAAGGGGGTATTTGTCTGCTCTTACTGTACTTCTCAAAGTGCCTTGCACTCTGTCTCTATTATACCTCTGGGCTAGGTGACAGCTACACGTTGTGCATTCCCTCTGGACAGCCACAAACACAGGAAGGGTGGGTGTGATAAAGGACTCATCTGCATTCCGATGGGCCTTCCTAGGCTGGCAGTGTGGAAGGGAGTTCACACTTACAATTCAATAGGGAAGTGCTAGTCGCCAATCAAAGGGCTGATTACCCCCTACTGCTAATCTGGAGCCAGGCCTGGGATAAAAGGGGGGCATGTGCGCTTCAAAGGCACTGTTTGGTATAAGTACAGGGGCTCTGACCCTAGAAAATCAGATCACTACTGGACTTGGGAAGAACTCTCCTGGAGTAAAGACTGCTATTCTGTAAGGACTTCCACTCTGCCTGGACTCAGTGTTCCAAGGAAGTGCTTCTTTGCATTGTGAGCTGCCCTGCTGCCTGCAGGTCTCTGCCCGGCTGAGGAGAAGAATTGGACCCAGCTTGCTGTCTCCAAAGGCTTGCTGGCTTGCCCCCTGTTCCGTAGTCTCAGGGACATCAAAGACTGCTTTCAACTCTCCTGGTGCTGCTGAACTCTGCCATCAGTGAGTACTACCCTTGCCTGAGGTGCCCATCTCCAGTCCTGGGCCTCAGAAGTGGGTTCTGCAGCTGATTTCCACAAAAACCAATGCATCGCCTTGAGTGTGGGAGAAATTCAGACTAATCACACTTTCAACACAGAGGCTGCTTGACGACAGCTGATTCACAGCCTGTGCGGCTCAACAATGATGTTCTGTGCAGCTTGGTAATGACACATCCCATTCACTTCAACGGAGTTCGATGCAGGACCCGACTGAGGGGTTCAGAAGTTTCCCTTCATGCCCTCGACGCTTTGCGCCATCAAAGGTACCCTTTCAGCAGATGCTGCATGGGATCTATTCCCGGCATACTCTCCATCGCGGTTGGCCTGTAGTTTGGATTTGCACCAGTCACCTGAATCCTCAAGTAAACTTTTGACTGGTAGTGACTTCTAAGCGTTATTTTTAGTTTATTCTTTAAAAATTCATATCTCGCCTTCTAATGATTGGATTTTTGTTGTTTTGGTCTTGCTTTATTCAGATAAATATTCTCTGTTTACCCAAACCTGTGGGGAGTTGTTTTGTGGTGTTTTCATTGTATTACTGTGCATGCATGTTGCACAAATTCTTTACAGATTGCCCCTTCAGATAAGCCTGACTGCTCTGTGCCAAGCTACCAGAGGGTGGCAACAGGTTATCTCTGAGTGTGTATCTAGCTTACCCTGACCATGATTGCGGTCCCTACTTGGACAGGGTGCATTCCTCTGCCAACTACAGACCACATTTCTAACAATAGCTAGCCCCAACCAGTGCTTAACTTGAGCAGGTGGCTACAGCTGGAGCCAACTGGACTTTGACTAACAGCAAGACAGAGAAAAAGGGGTAAAGGAGTAGAGAAAGAGTGTGATAATGGGGGAAAGTATGGAAGAAAAAGACCCTACTGGAGTAACATAAAAGTGCAGGGAGTGTACAGTGATAGAAGAAAAGAAGCACGAAGTTTAATCAAAACTATGCAGCTTGCCATTTATCAGTGTCGGATGCAGTCTGCTGAGAAAAACTCTGAGTACGGGCACTAATTAGTTTACAACATAGGCGCTGCCCATGACTTTATTTAATATAGTAAACGTATTTGGGAGCTTTTTAAGTTCATAGCCCAAGACATCTAATGTACAATCATACTCGATGAGCATAGTACATTTTGAAATTTGGTAGTTAGCATTTGTTCTCGTAGCTTATGATTGTGTTAGCAGGACCTATCCATGACATTACACGACCCTATTTAAACTTCACATATTTTCATTTTAGCTTAAAGTAGCTTTCGTGGCAATATGTGCAGAATGTTCTACTTCGTTTTGTTAAGTCCCAAATGAATCTTCAGTTGATCCGAGCTGAATGTACATTTTACTTCTGCTGATTGGTAGTATAAATTAAATGCACATCCTAAATCAAATGAAGGGCACCAAAGGCAATACATATAGACTAAGGGAAAGATTCTGAAATCTTTGGCACATATTTAAGTATCAGTATCATTTACATATTAAAAATTGCTAGCAAACATTTGTGGCATAATTGCTTTTCACCAACAGAGAAGCATTGAAGTTATCCTAGAACCTTTGCTATCTGTCTTTATGGAACCTGTACAAATTTTACACAAATAGGGAACGGGCCAAAGGAAACACAGAGGTGTATAAAAAGTATTTTTCGCTGGGGAGTATAGGTAGACTGGTCAGGGAACCTTAATGCAAATGAGGTGACCGCTCCCACATTCATACCGTTGTGGTTAAATGCAAACATGTGACGTATTTGCAACTTTTAAAGATATCTGTATTACACCTGAATGATTTAAGAGTAAGTGGAGAGGAAATTTTTAAATAGATCATGAATATTTAATTTGTTTCTGCACAACAGAAAGAAAACATTTAACTGAATACAAGAGGAAATATAAACAAATATTTGAAACTTCGCTATTTTTCTCACCATCCCTTGTAGATATATGCACTGCAGAGGTTCCATACAGGTCATTAAAATGAAAACACATACATTGCTAGAATGTACATAATACATGTATTCTTACTTTAGTATCCAAAATGTACATTTTGCTGACATATACCTGAAGATTTTGTGAGTCAGGTAGCCATGAATTTCCACAAAATTGCAACTATGTTTGTGAAATAGGCATAAAGAGAATAGCGTCCTAGATCAGTCACTGATTTGTATCTGACATGACCCACCAAAGTCTTTGGTAAAAGCCAATACTTCAGATGAATAGACGTTCGTAAAAGTATGCCTCAGAACAATAACAAAAATAATAGATGACAGTACATCACCTCATATGTACGACAACCTAGTTGTTAGTGATGTATTGTGCCCAATTCTTTATGTCATTATTATTTGCAAACTTAATGTATATTATTGAACATGTAGGTTGTGCTTATGGACCACAAAAGAGAAACATACTTGAGCAAAAATTACAGTAGTCCTTTACAAAGCAGACAGGTTGTATGATGCATTAATGCTGTTAGTATCAACCTACAATAAATTAGCACCCACATCATCAAGCTACTGTTACATTGCCAGGAAAGTAATCATTTACTATACATACCTCCACCCATATTTGCTATGTGAGGTAAGTATGAGTGGATGTCGTATTATTTTCATGAGATATATTAAATGCGATAGAGTGACTACCCCCCTTGCAACCAGAAGAATCACCCTCCTGCACAAGTGGCACATATTTGCAAATCAAATCAAATATAAATATTTGTCTAAAATTCTCAAAATAGCCTAAATCGTTAATATTTAAACAGTTATGTTCTTAAAATAAATCAATTGCACAGGCTTGTCTATAAAAATATATTCCAGCAAAGTGACAAGAAGCAACAGTTGCATTCATTTATTTTGGACAAGCCTCCAAACTCAACAGATATTTCTGCTTGTTTGCACCATCTATGAGTAATGCGAGCCACGGCCTCTTTATAGTGGCGGCAGGATGGGGGTGGTTGGGTGGAATAGGACAGGGCAAAAGGGGGGAATACAAAAAAAAAAAAAAAAAGTACCTTTTTGGGAAGACGCGTTTGTCTGCCCTCCATCCTCGTCCTCTTCCAGGCTGTACACAGCCTCCGAGCCAATCACTACGCTGCTGTCAACTGAATGACAGCAGCGTTGTGATTGGTTTGAGTGGCCTGCTTCACTACACAGACTGGGAGTGGGAGCCTGTGCATGTTCTCCACTTGGCTGTACAATACAGCTGGGTAGAGAACATGCATAATGCGCTTGTCTGTTTGGCCGGTCCAACACCAAACAGACATGGGCACTTTGTGGTGCACACACCCCTCCTTCAGCCCTCTTCTGGCCCGCTCCAGCCCAGCCTCACCCTATTACTTCCAGGAAAAATAAAATGATAATAACATCGTGTTATTATCATTTTATTTTTCCTGTTTCTACAATCCAATGGGATGACGCTCCTCCGCCTTGAGTAACATTTCTATGTGATCAATGTGCCTCTCTGAACAGAATGTGATGGATATACGAGACATCAATAACATCAATCACACTGAGAAAAATGTAATACATGAAAATTCATACTTGACTTGTTTATGATATTGTACCATGTCTGGTATAGTAAATGAGATTATGGTGTCTGCACTGGACATCACATGCAATAGAATTCTCCCCAAGAAAAAAATCACATCATGAAACATCAGCCTAAATAATGAAATGTTGATTGATGAAGAGGAACATAAAATTGAACCACAAATATCTTTGCTAGTCTGTTAGCAACAGGAAAGAAGAATGAAAACGATAATTCACTATACATGTTATGATTTTTCTAATAGCATGACTATTTTATAGGTTTTCATATATGTCTGTTTTTGAGTGGTGAAATAGGTATTAAAATAAGCAAGTTTTACCATGCAGTAGAAATGTACATTTTGAAATATGGCATCTCCCAACCTGTTTAGGTTTAAAAATCACATTGTTATTTCATTTTATAAATCAGGGCAAAATAACACTCGTTCGTTTATAAGTATGTGAAATAGTACACATGTAGCAAAACTTCACGTCCTCATAAATGCCTTTATGAATTGCTAGAAAACATCTAAAATGAGAATATTCAGGTGCTATTAATATACAAATAATTCAAGCAGAAAGGCCTGTGCCTTCGTTGCACCTTTTCTAATAGAGAGTTGGGGATTTCGGGGCTAACCCACAAAGCCGTTTATGTGTAGGTAACATTCTACTCATGTAGTAAGACTTCAAGTGTTCATAAATGCCTTTGTGGATTGGCTTTTCGCTTTGTTAAATCAGACTATAGAGGTAGTGGTAAACTACAAGCATTCAGTCCTTTTGGAAGTTCTGCCATTTTTGGCTAGATTACAGAAAATCAGGTATCCACTGAGTGAAAATTAGATGGCAGAAAGAATATGATGAATTTAGCAGACAAAATTGGGAAGAGTTAGTTTACAAGGGGAAAGCTGGATCTGAACTGAGGTGATAATTAGACGCTACATTTTGCATATCAGTCATTCCACTGGAGCAGAATATTTCAGTCACTAATTTAAAGGTAGCTACTGCACAAATTATAATTAGAAAGGTTGTGTAATGGTGAAAAATTGAGTATTGGTAAAGTTCTTTTCTTAGCTGGCCTACTTCTACAGAGATTACAGCATTTTTACATGGAAGAAAAGGAATTCACGAAGATTTGATAGCTACGTATTTCTAAAATGTTCTTTTAAATTACGTGTGTTTCTATAGCACACCACCCGTAAAGGTACGGTGCTGCTGATGCCTATGCTCCTGGCAGATACATGGTTTGGGGCAAAAAAAATCAAAAAGGTAGGATTGACAAATCTGAGAACATAGGGGTGGTAAATAATGTCTGAGAGCAACAAGAAAAACGAAATGGAAGAGAGTTATAATTTTGGGAAATCAGGAAATTGAAAATAAACGTGTTATTTGTAAAGAGAAAATATTATTGGTACCACAGATGATCACATTAATCGAGACAGCATTTACTATGAATGGACAATGAATATATGTACATATCTTAATGAGTGTTTTTTTTTTTTTCACTTAATGTTTTTATTTAGCATAACTAGCATAGCATAACAAGCATGCTGCCCTGCCTATACATCTATTAATATTGCACCTCTTCAATCAAGGTCAGGCTTTCAAATCACAGTTTAGGTTATATATATATATATATATATATATATATATATATATATATGTAGACCTTTCCACGCAAAAACCCTACATTCCCTAAACATTATTACCACTCCAAAACCCATACCCACCCTAAAACCTAAACACCTCATACCACCCGAAAACACATGCTCACCCCAAAACCTAAAAAGGCCCTTACCAGCCCAAATCCCATACCCACCATTAAACCTAAAAATGCCCTTACCACCCCAAAGCCAAACCCACCCTAAAGTGCCCTTACCACCCCAAGACTCATACCCACCCTTAAATCTAAAAATGTCCTTACCACCCAAAAACTCATACCTACCCTAAAACTTAGACTGCCCTTCCCACCCCAAAACTCATACCCACCCTAAAACCTAAAAATGCCCTTACCACCCAAAAACCCATACCCACCCTAAAACCTAAAAATGCCCTTACCACCCAAAAACCCATACCCACCCTAAACCTAAAAATGCCCTTACCACCCCAAATCCCATACCTACCCTAAAACCTAAAAATGTCCTTACCACCCAAAAACCCATACCCACCCTGAAATCTAAAAATGCCCTTACCACCCAAAACCCATACCCAACCTTAAATCTAAAAATGCCCCAGCCACTCCAAAACCCATACTCACCCTAAAAACTGAAAATGTCCTTACCACCCCAAAAGCCAAACCCACCCTAAAATCTAAAAATGCCCTTACTACCCAAAAAAGCCATACCCACCCTAGAACCTAAAAATTCCCTTATGACCCCAAAACCCATACCCACCCTAAAACCTAAAAATGCCATTACTACTCAAAAAGCCATACCCACCCTAAACCTAAAAATGCCCTGACCACCCCAAAACCCATACCCACCCTCAAACCTGAAAATGCCCTTACCATCCTGCAACCCATACCCACCCTAAAACCTAAAAATTCCTTTACCATCAAAATCTATTACCCACCCTAAACACCATATATATATGTATACAATATATATATATATGTGTATATAATATAAATATATGTGTATATAATATAAATATATGCATATATATATAGAGCCAATTTTTTTAAACAATTTTGGCTACTCAATCAAGGAAGGACAGACCAAAAGAAGGACTCGTTTCAAGCATGCGGCAGAGGCCGTGGGTCGAGAGGCAGAGGAAGAGGAACCGCGCAGCGAAAACACGAAGAAGAAAGAGAAGGGCCCACAACAGGAAGAATGACTACAAGGGGACGAACAGTCACATAAAAACTGTAGTCAATTTATCTAAAAGACTCCTGACGGCTGAAGAAACAAGTTTATTGGCTTTGGGCTTATCATTCTGTCCGACGAAATGTTTAGATTATGTTCATACCAGAATCGATCTTTTTCAGTTTGTGAGAAAGCTTAAACTGAAGAAGTGGTTTCAAACTAAGGTGACAACACACACAATGACAGTGGAAAGGGCCCAAACCAGTAAACTATTGATTTTGGATATTGATATGTTACACACACTATCCATCTTGGATGGAAACACACAAGCACATGATGATCCCATTATGAATTTGGGGGTTTTAGGCTTGGACATAGATGGTACGTGTCCTAGCCCCTTTAAACCCAAGTCGACCTTTTTACCAACTATACAAAATGACGCTATTGATGTGTTTGAGAGGGATGTAACTATCCAGTTAAAGAAAATTAGATTCAGTCCACCAGGTAGAAAATTAGATAATTTGTCTCCTAGTCAACGTACAGCTTTGGACACATTAGCTAAAGATCCTAACATTGTTATACGTGAATCTGATAAAGGTGGTAATGTAGTAGTCCTGGATAGGACTTACTACTTGAAGGAGGGAATAAGACAACTGAGTGCAACATAATGTTATGTTAAAGCTGAACAAACTGACCTCAAGAGGTCTACTGTGAGATACCATGACATGCTGACAGAATGGAGGGAGGCAGGGTTACTTGAATGGGAAGAATATCATTTTCTTAAATGTGATCATCCCAAGCCATCTGTTCTATATCTTTTACCCAAGCTCCACAAGGATTGTGTCAACCCTCCTGGCAGGCCCATTGTGTCTGTGATGTCCTCATTATTGGAGAATACTTCAAGATATATTGATTATTTTTTACGACCCTTTGTTGAATGTTTGCCCTCATATGTTAAAGATACTACACATTTTTTAAAATTGATGGATGGTCTACACTGGGACAATGATTTCCCATTATTAACTATGGATGTCACCAGTTTGTACACCTGTATCCAACATGATTTGGGCCTTAAGGCTGCGAGACATTATATGAGAGCCCGCTCCATCTCATATTTGGGACATACAGAGATGATCTGTGATATGGTTTGGTATTGTCTCTCAAATATTTTTTTTTTGTTTGATAATACAATATACAAACAACTACAAGGGACAGCAATGGGTACTTGCTTTGCTCCCAGCTATGCAAATTTGTTCATTGTCTGGTGGGAGGAGCAAGTATCCCAAGACCTAAAAGATTTTGAGGACAAAGTGGTACTGTGGTGCCGGTACATTGATGACATCTTTGTAATATGGGAGGGAGACGAGAAAACAGCCAGGGAATTTGTAACGTTGCTGACCTTGAATGAGTTTAACATACAGCTAAGTGCACAGTACAGCAAGACTGTTATTCAATTTTTAGATGTGGAAGTGAGTATTGATAATGATCGTGTGGCAACCAAACTATATAGAAAAGCGACAGCTGGAAACAGCCTGTTAAATGCCAGCAGTGCTCATCCTTCCAATCTTATCAGGAGCATCCCGTACGGGGAATTGTTACGTGCTAAAAGAATTTGCAGCACCAATGAGAGCTACCAACAAGAGCGCAGTGTAATGTGTCAAAGACTCTTGGAAAGAGGATATAGTGACAGGATGATCAGGACAGCAGCTGATAAGGTGGATCTCAAAGATAGATCAGATCTTTTGTATTCCCCAAAGAGAATGAAGGATGAACAGCAACAAATAAGATTCATCCCCACCTATTCGAATCAAGCTTTTCAGCTAAGACAAATTTTGAAGAAAAGCTGGGACATCCTGAAAACAGACTCCCATTTAAAGAGTGTAGTGCAGGATCTGCCATCTATCACATTTCGAAAAGGCAGGTCCATACGTGAGGAATTAAGTCACAATATGATAATGAGTTCTAACATCACGAAACAGATTGGGGTCCCTATTCAGGGATTCTACTGTTGCCAACGATGTAAAGCTTGTAGATATAGTGTTAGCTGTACGGATGTCACGTGGGGTAACGGACAAAATAAACATCGAATTACAGAACTTTTTAACTGTAATACGGAATACTGTGTGTACTGTTTGAGATGCCCTTGTGACAGAATATATGTGGGTAGTACTATCCACAAAGCTAAAAAGAGAATCCTCGAACATATGAGAGCCATCCGTAATAATGATTACAACTACCTGGTAGCGAGACACTTCCAAGAGGTACACCAAGGAAATGATAAATTATTGAGCTATTTGGTATGTGATCACGTTAAGAGCAATATACGAAGTGGTAATAGACAAAAAACTTTGCGCATTTTGGAGTCCAAGTACATTATTAGGTCTATGACACTTTCGCCTGGAGGGTTGAACTCCAGTGAGGAGATGTGTAATCATCTGGGTTAGTTGTCTGTCTGGGTAAAAATTCGAAAAATTGAGTAATATGAATAACATTAATGGAAGTTTTTAGATATAGATGTATATATATGTTTTGTTTATATTAGTATTGATTTTTTCACATACAGGGTTTCTTTTTAATACATTTTTTTGGGTATGGGTTATTAGCACATGGACATATGTAATGTAGCACATAAGACATAACTAGAATAGGAGATTGACATCTATCAAATATGAGAGTTCACAACAACATTATGTAAAGATTGAGGGCGTTGGCAAATAAATAATCTAATGAAGATACTTGCTATACAGGCCGAATAACATCAAAAGAAAGAATATGAACAAAATGTGAAAGTTATATTATGTTTAAGGGATCAGACCAATATGGCCGCCTTGTTATCTAAGTAACTCAATACATATGTTGTATTTGTCCGTTTTCAGTTTCACTGATCTCAGGTATTTGTATGTTAATGTGCTAAACTCCCCCATCTGTGAACAAGGCTACGGCTGAAACGCGTTGGGAGGAGTAATCTGTGAAGAGTAAAAGCTTTAATCACACTGGAAGTGTCCTGACCTTTCTTGTTATTACAAGAATTTGTTGTGATTATATAGATATATATATCTATCTATATATATATATATATATATATATACACTATATATATATATGTGTATATAATATAAATATATGTGTATATAATATAAATATATGTGTATATAATATAAATATATGCATATATTTATATATAGATATATATATATATATACATATATATATCTATATATATATATATGTCACTCAACCACTTAATACTTAGCTGTACTTATCTTTAAAACCTTTACCACACAAACACCTTTACTATTCATTTTGCAACAAAATTCATTGTAAAGGCATGCGTAGTAAAGGTGTATTCATGGTAAAGGCATGCATGGTAAAGCCATGCTTGGTAAACACATATTCGTGGTAAAGGCATTGTAGTAAATGCACTGCTTTGCATTTGCCGTGTTGTAAGTGATGTTTCCCCTTCAAAGTGTACCCTGCCCAGATGGCTGACAAACTAGTCTCTTTCAAGACTGGTACCATATATATATGCAGTGACACACAGTTCCAATTCAAGCACTGAGACACACTAGACACACAAGGCAAAATGTCTAACTACCTTTTCAGGTTCATCAGTGGATGCTGAATAATTGTTTGTTTCAGGTTTACTAATGGATGTAGAATAATTGTTTTTGTCTAAATATCAAAAGCTGTATTACTGCTTCTGGGTCCTACTAATGAAGCCCACTTCCTCTCTCTTATCCAGATGATTGGGCCATTCACAACTACTGTTGATAAAGTAGGCAATTTGGTTGTTTGCTTTGAGAGTGTACTATCATTTAGCCTCAGATACCCTTACAAAAGAGCATTCTACCTTATGCATGTGTTAAAAATGATGCTGCTGAAGGACCTTTTCACTTAAGCAGCTTAAACAGGGGTTGCCACTGGGTGCCAGGGGCTGGGGTAGGACGGGTTCCATTAAGCATTAATTAGTTGTTTATGGGCCTCCTCTGTGTGCAGATCCTGTTCACAAAGCGCTCATAAATATTACAGTTAGGCAAGAAATGACAGAGTGGTGTGGGAGGTGGGCAAACATGCACAACAAAGTAAAGTAAAAAAAAAAGGATTAAATCACAAAAATAGAGGAACACACAAAGGGACAAAAAGAAAAAGTAAGCATGAGAGAATGGTAAAAAGAAATATAATGATGAATATCAAACGTTGGTTAAAAAGAAGGAGAAAAGAAAATGGCAGTAGAAAGGAAGTATGAAAAGGAAATAAAGAAGAAACGGTGAATGGAAGGCTGGAAGGGCAAACATTGTGAGAGGATGGATAAAAGACAAGAAGGATCCATAGGTTATAAGACAAATGAGCAGAAGCTTAGGTAAGGCAAAGATGGGGAAAAGCGAAATTATGGATGGGTGAAAGTAAGGATAGACGGATATGTAGTCATGTTGATGGGTGAATGCATACAAGGACGGATGTAGAGGGGGCACCAGAAAGCCCATGGTAAAATAGCCGCAGTGTAATGCGCTCTGCCGTTCAGGATCAATAATCCGTCATGTATCCTGCAATCCTCCTATGATTTTTTTACGTATAAACATAGCAGAGACAAAGGAGATGCTGTTGCAAGCTGTGGACCCGCTGCAACATAATTTAGCACTGATCCCGACACAGAAATGTGTGGATTGGGCCTGTGAGCTGAGTGGTGTATGCCAAGACGCCCTGGGCCCTGCCACACAGCAGTGCGGGTACGGTAAACAATGAATAAGATTTAAGTCCGGGCACTCCTGTAATTAGCGATTTCCCCCCAAATAGTGAGTAATTACTACTGGGCGAGATTGCAGGATGATATTTTATGTGGTGAGAAAAGCGACCCTGGGCGTGGAAGAGGCTCATTGGTCCGAGTGATTGAAAGCGGCTCGTGCCAGCGGATGTGGAACGGCTGGGAGCCCGAGCCATCCTCTTTTTTATAGTATCCCCTCAACACAGAAAGTGATTGCTGTCAGGTGAGAGAGCTGGCCAGTCTTAGACGAGAGCAGGGATTGCGTTAGGGTGCTGAAGAGGCCCACCAGGCTGAGTAATTGAAGGCAGCATCTGTAGGCCACAAGCGGGCAGTGGAGATAATAAGGCCGTGGCCGAGAGGCCCATAGTGAGAGTGCTGAGGCTGCGGGAAGTGCAACTTGAATCAGCTTACTCAAATAACCATACTATACAAGCATTAAGCATCGCACCGCTTCTCAGAGGGCTCCTTGAAGGGTTGAACATGGGAGAGATGCTGGTCAGACATTGCTGCAACTGGGGTACACTTTGGTAAAAGGAAAGCAGCGCTAGAATGCCTCTGATGGTGGAATCACCCTGAACCGGTAACTTTGCTGTGCTGTGATAGTCCTGGTTGGTTACGGTTCGGGACATTGATGGTTGGTATAAACCCCCATGCTGGGCAGTGGAGTTTGATAGCCTGGAGGTGCATCAGGCCCGGAGAAATACCCACATAAGTGGCGGGCTGCCGTGCTGCAAGACAATCGCTATTTTAATGTATTCACTGACTTGAATGAACAGAGCATACTGTAATACAAATCAGCACCACACAGATTGCCCTACATAAGTCATAGACCGAATGGGTGGCACCCTGCAACTTTCCATCACAGCCTCTAAGGGACCAACAGTACCTGTATTATATTCGAAATAGGGAAAGCTGTAAAAGTCAATCACACCTCAGGTTTTAAGCTAGGCATGCAGCTAGAGCAAACTATGGGTCTCAGCCAGATCCAAAACAAGTCACAGAGACACAGACAGCAACCACTCTGGAAACTACCCTGCTGGCCATGCAACAAAGTTTCCAGTCGATCGATGGGAAAATATACTCCTCGAACATCCCCACTTACCACATGGGAGCAAAAACATACAAACAAACAGGCATCACATATCACAGCTGCGGAACAGAGACTTTCTACTGCTGAAGATGAACTGCAATTTGTGAGAACTGACTGTCTCAACATGGATAAAGTCCTAGCAGTGATCCATCCTAAACATTTAGATCTTGAAGCCCGATCGATCTGCAATAATCTGCTCCTCATTGGGGGCCCAGAGTCAACCAACAGAGGGAAAATGGAGGTGTTTGCGGAGGAGATGATCAAGTCGCTGTTTGGCTCTGACAATCTGTCCTCTCTGTTGGTGATTGAGAGGCTGCACATATCCCTTGCACACCGACTGCCACCTGGGGTCCCACCACGTCCCATTATAGCAAAACTGCCCAACTATAGGGACCGTGATACGGTGCTTCAGCTTGCACAGGAATGGAAAGATTTAAACTACCAGGGGGACATTATTTCTTTCTATCCAGATTTCACAAGAACAGTAAAAGCCCTGCAGGAAGAATATGTACCGAATACAGAAAGTAGACACCCCCTATACAATGTTGTACCCCAAGCGCCTTCAAACAGAACATGGAGGGAAACCAAAAATCTTCACAAAACCCAGGGTTTAAAGAATTCTAGAAATCCCTCACAATTCACAAAAGAAATCCGCACATGAGAGACAGTGAAGAGGTATTATTACTTCAGCGCAACACTATTCCTCAGCGGCACCAGGACAAGTATAAACACTGAGCTGACGCTATCCTTTTAGTCGCTATGGTTGACTCACACTCTCTTTAGCAGGCCCGACTGTCAGTAAGACCCCTTGAGGTCTGTTAGAACAATAGACAACCTGCCCAGCTCGGCTTGGACGGAGGAGCACTGGGAACCTGGCAGCCACCATGAGGGAACACCCCAATGCCTTTGATATATGTATTGGTTTTTTTTGTGTGTTGTATTTTAAGGATGAAACGTGTAATTTAATGTTCTTTTGTAAAGGGTCTGTATTTAAAATGTTGGGACCTCTGAAGTGGGTGGGGGTTGGGTTGTGTGTTTGCTGTACAAGTTTCTACCATTAAATAGCCTACTACATGACTGATGCTGTAGTATACCCATTATCCATACGGACACATGACATACTTGTTATTGCTAGCTAAATGTCTAAGTACGAGGGACATGCAACGTAGGAGGGCTCAATAACCCAAAAAAAAATAAACTGGTCCTCGCATACCTAGATAGACACAGGGTGCAAATTGCCTTTCTACAACAGACGTATCCAAAACACAACACTGAACAGGCCTTTAGAACCAGATGAGCAATCTATCGACTGGTGTCATCATATTTGTCCTATTCCAGGGGAGTGATGATACTGGTTAAACTGTCTGCTGCCATGTCCACACCTTGAAACCACAAAAAATACTATGGGGTGCAGACTGCAATACATATTTATACTCCACAGTAGATGAATCTTCCACAACAGACTGGTATGGAAAACAGGCAGCAGGGTTCATAAAGGCAAGGTTGGAGTAATATGGTCTAATAGATATATGGCGGCTATGCCGCCCACTATGTTCTGAGGGGACCTTCACCTCGACAATGCATAGGTCATGGTCCAGGCTGGAGTATAGGTTGCTTATGCAGGAACTGAGCACATGGGTGCATGAGATCTCACATAAGTCAAAGAGATTATCAGACCACGCCCCACTGAAGTTGAAACTGTGCCTACCCTTTACACTCCCCCTCCCCATTATACATGTAGATTTTAGATGTTGTTTCTATTAGATGCCATCTTCCGGGAAGGGGATAAGAGCAGCTAATATAGAATACTTTTCAGCTAAATGGGTTCATGGAAACCAAGGGTGTCCTCTGGGCGCCCTTCAAGGTCACAATGAGGGCCATGTATATTAACAAGCAAGCTGGTGTTCTGAAATCCATCTGAAATCAATTAGTCTAAACTGAAGAGATACTGCGTTCACTTGAGAGACAATATGCTGATGACCCGAAACCAGTCACGCTAGCAGAGATTAGAGAACATCTCACTACTTATGATGATCTGGCTTAACAAGAGATACAGCTCCTAGCCAAACATCATATAGCAAGAAAGTATGGTGAGGGAGGTCTGCCTGGCTGAAGCCTAGCAGAAAGACTGAAAATGCCAAAGGGCTGGGATCATATAGTAAAGATAAACACTCACGATTCAACAGAACATTATGACACACCTTACATTCTCTGGACATTCACACCACACTATGAGAAACTATGTAGCACTCATATGTCACCCACGGTGACCAAGATCAATGCTTATTTGGAAGATGCAGATTTGGCATGGCTAGCCAACGGGCAGTGGGAATGCCTGCTACAACCCGTAATGATAGACAAGATCAAAGACACAATTCATAAGCTTCCAAATGGTAAGGCCCCTGGCTCACGTGGGCTTATTGGGCATTCTAAAAAGGATTTGCAGACCTGTTAGCTCAACACTTACCTACAATGTTTGAGGACGTGTATGTTAATCAGCAGCTGCCACTAATCCCCAATTGTGGGAAGCCCCATTTGTGACATTCTTAAAACCAGATAAAGCACCTGAAAATTGTGAGCCATATAGACCGCTCTCCTTCATCAATATAGATGCCAAAATTCTGCCCAAAATCATAGTACCAAGGCTTCAGCCCCTAATGCATAAGCTGGACTTACCCAACCAATCAGGGTCCATTCCATCCAAATGGAATGCACATAACCTGCACACTCTCTTTCCACTACTTCATTATTTGGACCCCTCTCTGCAGGCAGCAGCTGTCCTATAGGACGCTGCCCAGGGATTCAACCTCATTGAATGGAGATACATGCTGATGGTGCTTACAAGAATTGGAATGCTAGATGAATTACTACGCTGGGTACAACTGCTGTACACAAACCTGGTAGTCCGTGTACGTGTAAATGGGCATACCTCACACAACTTTTCTACCAGCAGATGCTATTTGCTTTGGTGCTTGAACCACTGATTGGGCTGTACAGTAGAAATATGCCACATCTGCACTGTGTTTTGGACTGTGCCCACTTAACATATTGCAATATGCAGATATAGTATGGTCTATTAGAGATCTGCAGTCTTTTAAGGCACTGGCCATCAGAGAGTGTGTCAGATTCGAAGGCTTTTCTGGATTGAGTATAAACTAGTTCAAATCGGTCACATTTCAATTAATGCCAACTACGCAGGCTTGCTCACTTGAGTTTCCACTGATGTGGAGCACAGATCTGGGAAATACTTGGGGATATGGATTCATAGGGAACCCGAGCTGGTGATTAGAAATAACTATGGGAGGGTGATCACAACATTAGAGGGTTTAGTCAGTTGGTGGGCAAGACTGCCCCTGTCCCTGGAGGACAGAATAGCAATCCTAAAAATGGTGATTTTACCAAAAGTTTCTACACCTGTTTGCCAATATACTGATTGTACTGCCACAATATTTCTTCAAGAGGCTTCAGGCACATCTGTCGACACTGGTGTGGGCAGAGAAAAACCCAGGATTTGTTGGGACACTCTAATATTACTGTATGCATGTGGGGGATTCAGTGCCCCCGATTTTCGACTGTACTATTTATGCACACAGGCCCATTTCAGCCACTAGTATGCACCTCAGGATTATGCCCCCCATGTGGGAGTAGAGCCTGAGGACTCTCATCCCGTTCTGCTCAAAGCATTACTACCACACAAGAGAGAGGGACTGGTGTGTACAGAGTTTAATACAGTACATATCACAACAACAGCTTGGTGAGAACTGGAAGACAAAGTTGGGAAGAACACTCTTTATGCACCGGCATTGCCGATGCGCCATCACCCAGCAATCTCAGTGACTGAGGAAAATACTGCAATGCGGATACTCATGAGTGAGGGCATCACAACTTTGGGGGATGCATTCAGGAACGGTTCATTTGTAGCCCTGGAGGAAGTTACAAGTACACAGGGGCACACTCTGCTTTTAACATTTTTGTATTATCGGCTCAAAGCAGCCCTGTGAGTCTATTACCCACAATTTCCTAATGAATCACAAACCCGCCCACCGGCACAGCAGAATGTTCTTTATGTGGCGGGGTCTCGAGGGGGCTGGCAATCAATGAAAGGACCGGCAGAATGAACTCGGCGATAAACACCGCTGTGTTCATAATGACCCCCTTACTGTCAATCTCAGTTGGAACTGTATGCTTAAGATATACTGGAATCCTGGAAAAGAAGTTTGGGGACCCTTACAAACATATCTGCTGTCTAATCAAGATAAGAAAGACATGAGTATTATATGTCAAAGATATTTGGTTTAATCTACATGTCATGTTTTACATTGCTATAACGCATATGGAAATACGAATATGGGTATAGTTACTACTTGAAGCTGGATATTGGAAAATGTACTGATGGTGACTTTGTTACGGATGTCGTTTACTTTGTGTCCATAACACTGAAAACTATAAATAACATTTTAAAAAAGGATGCATGTATATATGAATAGATAATTCATTGGTGAAGATAACTCTCTTAAAGAGGGAAGGGTTTGCTTATCCCATGTACTCATTGTGAATATAGGTATGGTTCAAGTGGTGGGGGGAGTTCAACTTTCTGGATACCCCCTTTGAGCTGATGCTACTCTGCCTTCAGGAAATCAGCCTATTCCTCCATGTGGCGATGCATGGACTATTGCAACAGTCTATATAGTGATCTCTCCAGCACTGAAATGACATAACTAGATCACACTGACCCAAAATCCGTCCACTGTATTCCAGTAAAGTAAAAGAAAAAGGCCATTTTAAACATTTTAAGTCTTATTTAAAGCTTGGCAGGTAGGTATATCTTCACAAATTTGGTGGATGTCCAGTCCGATGATTTTCATGTGCCATTGAATGTACTGCACTTGTAATACAGAGGACTGAACACCTTGCACATTTGTGATGGAGTACCCTGTCTACCAAGCTCTAAATTGGACCCATTTTCTTTTAAATAGGGTGGTGCATAGCTGTTACAGTAGTTATCTCACGAAAACCAATTGTCCCTTACCACCTGATAAGAAGCCTCAGATCTGCCAATTGGTGCCTACGATTATCTAGTTCTTAGCAAATAGAGGAGCAACAATGGTTTACCAATGTTCATCCGGGGGTACTCTTTGTGGAAATCTCTCCCTCACCAATTTAGATTGGACCCTGACTGCCCCAAAAAGGAATTGTAAAGTATGCATTTTTAGGTAGACATTTAGATAATGTGATTCCAAGAGAACTCGCCAGTTGAATCATATGTTTGATACTTAAGACCCGCTTTGTCTCATCTTCCCAGTTCTCAGGACTCATGCTCCTTCTGGTCTTTTTCATCACGGGGAATCGCCTGGCAAGATGGCAGGATGTTTTAGAGAGAAGCTCTTCAAGTCTCTATATCATCCATAAAACTCCGGTGGTAAGCCTCTGTGAAATGCTGCCATTTTGGCAAAAAAGTGTTTATCAGGCTGCAAAGACCATAATGGTGATCTGTCGAGTAAGAATCTGTTCATTCAGTGGGGTGAAATGGTGAGGCCTGACCCTCTCCCTCACTACCCCACATGGAGACAGGGGAGAAGAGAATGCAAATCAGGGCCAAGCAGGAGCATTGGATCAATGGTTGAGCTGTTCTCCAGGGCAAAGCTAATGTCAAGCTAATGTCAAGAACAGCTGAACCGCGGGAGAATATCAGGCAATATGATGCTGCAAAGAAAACAGATGGGACTGTGGCACAGCAGCTCTTCAAGAACAGGAAAATAATATGGTGTTCTAAGAAGGCCTGTTGGTGGTGGTCTGTGGCAATGACTCTGATGTAGGAGTGAAAAGTGGATAGTGAGGCACAAGGCAGCAGCAAGAAGGGACTCAACCTTTTTCCCCTCTCCCATCCCTTGAGTGCCTGGAAAGTTCTTAAACTGAACTGGACACTGGGTACAACCAGAGCCTTCTCTGCAACCAATTCTGATCTGGGGGTCGCTAGATGGGGAATAAAGGTGAGCAAGGAATCCAGGCTCTAGATCCACACAAGGCAATATAAAGGGCCAATATATATTGGCAGGTAGGTTAGAAGAAGACATAATCGGGCAGGCTGAGCACTGGTCATGAGCTTTATCATCTGAGCTATCGTCCATGCAGATCCACCAGGTCACAAAAACTTCGGGACGTCACTGGAGGGCAAGATTAATATAATCTCCATAGAGGTCACCAATACAGAGTGGGTGCACAAAAAGTGATGAGAAAAGCACAAGCAACAAAACAGTCTGTGTTCCATCTTGAGACAGAAGTGACAGCGTTGAAAAAGATTGTACAAGTATTGCTCAGGATCTCCACAAACTGGAAGATGGATCACAGAAAGTGGACTCATTGAGTGGAGGACCAATGGAAAAAATATTCCTAGATAAATCATACAAGACTTCCTCAAACCCACAGGGCTGTTGGCATATTTCTGTGTCAAGAGAACCCAGGGGACACTGCTGTAGCACCCCACAAATGCATTAAAGGTATAATTATGAAGTAAATGTTGCTACCACATAATCAGATAAAGCCACCTGCCTCCAACATTGTCCATTGTTTTAGCAACAATTTAATTAGGCAAATATTGGAAGTTGGTTTATAAGTAGGTGTTGGTAGGTACCCACCACTAGTAATAAGGCCACGATCACAATAGAAGGTCCAGTCAAGGTGTAAATAAATTAATCCTTTGTTCAATCCTTGGTAGCTGGCAATGAGCAGGCAGGCTTAACTAAGGAGACAGGTGTGTGAAGCATTTAAAAATACACCAATACATGAAATAAGTAAGACACCGCACTCAATAAAAATCCAACACCAATGTATAGAAATAGGAAATATTTTTATAAGTAAAATGACACCAAAATGACACAAATCCAATGAAGGGACCAGAGAGATGAATTTAAAGATTAAACATAAAACGCTTAGAAGAAAATAGCACTCAAAGAGTTATAAGGTCGTGCTGGACCAGGGCAAAGTCAAGAGTTACAGCTCCCCATCATGTAACACTTTCACACTAACTTCCAGAAGTGTTCCTTGATGCAGGAAAGTGGTCCACAGTACCAGCCAAGGGTTCAGAAGCTCTGGTTTGCCACTTGGGACCTGGGACCACAACTCTCACAATGCATCTGGTCAATTCAAGTAAAATACATATGAAGCTTTTCAGCTGGAGTTGTCCTTGTTGTTGATGTTGCTGGTAGCCATTCCAGTACTTTTCCACCTGTTGCTGCTGATCAGGAAGTCCATTGCTTATCCTTTAAGACAGACAAAGTCCTTTTGCTATGAAGCTTTGTGAGTGAGCAGGTGCAGTCCTTATGAGTGCAGTCCTCTCTTGTTCAGTCCAGGGGTCTAGCAGGACAGCCCTTCTTCTCCAGTTGTTTTTTTGGGTCTTTGGGGGTCCCCAATACCAATCAAAGGTTCCAGAATCTCTGAGCTGTTCTTTGGGACGTTGGGACTACAGTTCCCACAATGCACCTGGTCAAATACTTAAAAGTCCACTGAACGCTTTCCAGCTGGGTCCTTCTGGCAGGGGTTGATGCACATGAATTCTGGTAGCTCCTTTGCACCTGTGGCTTACAGGAAGTCCACTCCTTCCACTTTCAAAGCAAGGCAAAGTCCTGTTTGGGCTGAAGACCAAAGTGGGCAGCAGGTGCAGTCCTTAAGAAGGCAGTCCTCTGTTGTGCAGTCCAAGGGCCCAGCAGGGCAGACCTTCTTCTTCTTGCAGTTTCCAGGTGGGTATGTAAGTCGCTGGGCAGCTCTGCCATATTTATCCAGTGTTCTTCGGCGACAAGCAGAGGGGCACCACTGACCAAATGGGTGCATTGTGACACCCAGAAGTATGACAACTTCCTCCAAGGTGTGGCATATTCTTGCCTCAGAAGGCACTATTCTTTCAAAATCCAAAATGGAGAAACTCTCTCCTGGTGCTTAAGATCTGGCTAAGCCATCCCACTGATGTAGTTAAGTTTCCTGGCACTCTCATTCCAGCCCTTCTGATAAATTAGTTACTCATGCTGCTATATGTCTGGAGGTGTGGGAAGTGGGGTGAACTAGTGTCCTGCCATTCCCTCTTTGAAGACGAGTTTGGCTACGAAGCCCCCTTCCTGACTTTTGCTTGGCAGCCTGCAGATCTCCACCCACCAGATGTCCTTTTGTCTCAATGCAGGCCACTTAACACTGCATGCTGGAAGGCTGATCAGAAAAGCAAGTTCTATAATTTCTGTTCTGTAACAGTTATAATAAACCTAACAGTGGCAGGTTGTTGGGTTTATTCCAGCTATCATTTTAAGTCATTGAATGATATTTTTAGCTCATCCCAATCAATAGTCATACCTTAGTAAAGTATTCCCATGTTAGCCTATGGAGATAAAGCACTAAAATGAGGAAAATTAAATTGGCAGTTGTTCCCTCATCAGGGCATATTCAACATATTTTACAATGTCCCTGCTTATAGTTACAAGGCATCCCACCTATAGGGCACCCAGGAGATGCCTTAGGGGTGGCTATATGTAATAATGAACAAGTTTCTTACCATCGGTAACGCCTTACTGGTATTAACTTTTTCTAGTTGCAGATTCCTTACCTTTTAATTCACCCGAGGTGTCAGACTGGATATGGAAGATGTTCGTGAGGAGTACTACTGTGCAACTTTAGGCTCTGTGTCCATTGTTAGCATTGTCCGCACCGGATATAACATCATGGGTCCTATATAGGCTCTGCCCTGGCACGCTAATGTCAGTTTCTTTTCAAGACTTTCCACTCCATAAGTGAATATCTATAAAGAAACTGACTACTGGTATGTCAAAACTGAGGCCATGAAAGGGGAGTCCCTTCCCCTTGAAATCAGTTCCCAGAGTGGGGAGAATAGGTGGTTTGGTAAGGACTCTGTAACTAGAATATGTCTATACCAGAGAAGGTGGTACCAAAGGTAAGTAACTTGTTCATCTGACATAAACTTCTATCAGCAGATTCCTTACCTTTGAATAAATTCCCAAGCAATACCACCCCCGGAGGTGGGTCTGCAAACCAAGATCATAATAGAAAGTCCTGAAAGACCAAACAAGCAAAGTACCCGACCTCCAGACCTGCCTTTCCAGGCAGTAGTGGTAGGTAAACGTCTGCAGAGATGCCCAAGTGGCCCCCTGGCAGATATCAAGGACAGGAACTCCATGCGCTAACGCATTGGTCACTGCTTTGGCTCTGGTAGAATGAGCATGCAAACCTTCAGGGAGATGCTTGTTGGCCAAGGTGTAGCAGATCTTTATACAGAGTATGACCCACTTGGAGATGGTCCGCTTCTGCACTGCTTGACCTTTTTTCACACCCACATAACCAACAAAGAGTTGATTGTTCACCCGGCACTCTTTTGTACAGTCAAGGTAGAATGCCAATGCTTTTTTTGGTCAAGATGGTGGAGCCTCTCCTCTTCCTCAGAAGGTTGTGGGTGTGTGTAAAAGGTAGACAAGGTGATGGATTGGCCTACGTGAAAGGGTGTTATAACTTTTGGCAGGAATAAGGCCCTAGTGTGAAGTACCACTTTGTCAGGATAGCTGGAAAGGTAGGGTGGCTTTGATGACAATGTAGCTCACTCATCCTGCGGGCAGATGTGACTGCCACAAGGACAGCTTTTCCAAATGAGAGGGCTAAGAGGACAATTGTGGAGTGGCTTGAAAGGAGCACACATCAGAAAGGTCAAAACCAAATTCTAATCCATTTGGGGTATAATAAATGGGGATGAAGAAAACATATGTGTAAGGCCTTTAAAGAACCTATTCACAATAGAAAACTTAAACAAAGGAGGTTGATCAGGCAACTTCAAAAAAGCAGAAACTGCAGACAAATAACCTTTAAAAGTCCCCAAAGCATGGCCCTGAAGGGCCAAAGAACGTATAAACAATAGAACATCTGAGAAAGAAGCAGAAAGGGTAGTCAAAAGATTTGTCTGTGCACCTTGCCACAAATTTCTTCTGACAGGTGTATGCTGTTTTGGTTGGAGGGCTGCATGGCTGCCAAGATAAAGTTACAAACCTCGGATGGAAGGCCAAAAGCTGTCAGCTTTTTCAGCTAAATCTCCATGCAAAAAGGTGGAGAGTGGACAGATTCGGGTGCAGAAACCTCCCCTGCTGCTGCGACAGATGATCCTTCCAAAGGGGCAGTATGATTGGGGGATCGATGGACATGCTCAACAATTTGGGATACCAGACTCTCCTTGCCCAATCTGAAGCCACAAGGATTACTTGGGCCCTGTTGTTCTTGATCTTCTTCATATCTCTGGGCAGAAGTGGTATGGGCGGAAAGGCATACAGGAGGCCTGAGTTCCACTCAAGACGAAAAGCATCTCAGAGCGATCACCGCCTTCGAAATTCCAACGTGCAATTCTGTGGGCATTGCGCATTATCTGTGGAGGTGAACAGATCTAACCAAGGCTCTCCCCACTGCTGAGAGAGACCTTGTGACACCTTCTGATGGGGACATCATTTGTTATCTGCTAGCCATTTTTGTCTGAGTTTGTCTGCTATGACGTTCAGAGAGCCCGCCAGATGTTGACCAATCAGGGCTATGTCCTGCTGTTCCAGCCTTGTCCAGAGACACAGAGCCTCTTGACAAAGGGTCCACAACCCCACCCCACCCCACCCTGCTTGTTGCAGTACCACATGGTGGTGGTCTTCATGAACATCTGCACTGTCTTTCCCTTGACAGAGGGAAGAAATTCTTTCAATGCAAGCCAGATTCCACAGAGCTCCAACAGATTGATGTGGAGTTCGAATTCTGCCAGAGACCAGATGCATCTGATCTCCACCTCTCCACACATGGCCACCTGATCCCTGGAGTGGCACATCTGTCACTACTGTCAGATCTGGTTGGGGAAGGGAGAGGGATCTGCCTCCGACCCAGTCGTGGTTCGTGAACCACCACTGTAGATCTTGCTCACTTCCCTCTGAGATCTGGACCTTGTTGGAGAGATTCCCCTGATGCTGCACTCACTGGAACTTCAGGTACTGCTGCAGAGCCTGCATATGCTTTCTGGCATGTGTCACCAGCAGGATGCAGGAGGCCATGAGGCCCAGCAGCCTCATTCATTCTCATCAAAATCCAGCATAGAGGCTGAAATATCAATATCATAGCCTGGATATCCTGGATATCCTGGATATCCTGGACTCGCCGCTCGGCAGGATAAGCCAGACACTGCACTGTGTCCAGAACAGCTCTGATGAAAGGGAATATCTGAGAGGGAGACAGGTGTGACTTCGGCATGTTCATAGTAAAACCTAGTGAATGAAAGAGGTCTGCTGTACTATGGAGGTAGGAGATAACAGCCTAGGGGGAGCCCACCTTCAGCAGCCAGTCATCAAGATAGGGAAAGACTGAAACCCCTAATCTGCACAGATGAACTGAGACCATCATTATCGCCTTGGTGAACACCCAAAGAGCGCTGGTAAGACCAAAGGGGAGCACTGTGAACTGAAAGGGTGTGTGGCCTAAAGTGAACCACAAGTAATGACTGTGGGCAGGCAGGACGGAAATATTGAAATAAACGTCCTGTAAGTTCACCGCTACTATCCAGTCTCCTGGGTCCAGGGCAGAAAGAACCTGAGACAGAGTGAGCATTTTGAAGTTCTCCTTCTATAGGAAGAGATTGAAGGACCAAAGGTCGAGGATAGGGTGGAGGTCCTTGATCTTTTTGAGTACCAGAAAGTAGCTGGAATAGCAACCACAACCTACTCCTCACACAGGAACCCTCTCTATGGCTCCCCTGGCCAAGACAGCCATAACGTCCTCTCAGAGAAGTGGCAAGTGATCCTCTGTTATCGGATTATAGGATGGTGGCATGGTTAGAGGGGTAGTGTCAAAGGGGAGGGAGTAGAACCTTCCAACTATCAGCAAAACCCACCTATCTAACGTGATGGATTGCCAGTGGAGCAGGTGATGGCGGATCGTGCTTTCGACTGGTCTCTTGTGGGTAAGAGTCAGACTAGGAAGGTTTGGAGGCAGTTGCAGAGGGGGGGCAGATGGCCGGACCTCTGGATCCTTAATCCATGAGGGTGGTGCATCCGACGACCCAGGCCATACAGAGGTTGGGCAGCATGTGCAGCATGGTGGCTGGGCAGGAACAGATGTGGAGTGGTGCCCCTTCTCTAGCCACAAAAGGGGCGAAAAGCAGACTGAGAGGCGAGGGGCCACAGTGAGGCCCAAGGAACTGGCCGTAGCATGAGAATCCTTAAAGCGCTCGAACACTGAGTCTGCTTTTCACCAAAGAAATGCTGCATCAAAGGGCATGTCCATAACATTGGCTTGGACATCCCCTAAAAAGTCAGATGCCCTCAACCAGGCATGGCATCTCAGGGCCACTGTTGATGCAACTGCTCTGCCCATGTGACGCATGTTGTGTCCAGTCCACACCGGATTTTGAACTTTGTTGCGTCTCTCCCATCAGCAAATGCTTTGGAAAGTACAGCCCGGACCTCTTCCAAGACCTGTGGCAGCACTTGTGCAACCATATCTCACAGCGTATAAGAATAATGGCCCAAAAGGAATGCAGTGTTCACAGACCGCAGTTCCAAGGCTGTGGAAGAAAACATCTTCTTCCCAAGTGTATCCAGCCTCTTGAATTCCCTATCTGGGGGTGCGGAATGGAACGCGCCATGGGAGGTGGAGGATTGGATATCTCATGAGTGGAGTGTTGCTTCAGAAAACTTGGGTCACCCGGAGCAGGGGGATGGAGGAGGGCAATAGTCTCATTCACAGGAGCCCCTGTGATGGGTTTGATTCAGGTCCCCAGTAGGACAGCTGTAAGGGCTTCACTGAATGGGAGGTTGAAGCATCTCTGTCACGAAGTTAGTCCTGACTGCCACTGAAGGAAATTCAAGGGCCAGGACCTCAGCTGCTCTTTGCACCACCATTGAATATGAAACTCCCTCCTTTGGAGCCATAGTGATTGGAGAAAGCATGCCACTATCTGGAGAAGAATCTAACCTGCTGGCTTCACCCAAGTGTGAATGCCATACATTATTTTCTTCGGGGTGCTGGTATTCTAAAGGGTGTATTGACCCCTCCCATTCTTCTCTGAGGCCTAGGACATAAGGAAAAGGCTCAGGATCTGACCTGGGAGGCACAGCTCCTGCAGTGTCAGAAATGGCATCGTACAACACTCATCCAGCTCCGTGTCAAAGTCAGGAATCACAATGGGGAAGGCGCCGGGAGCATCAGCATCAGGACTGGTGCCGGGGGAAGAAGTTTCTCGACCGGCGTGAGATCTGGAAACGGATCCTTGGATGCCTGTCGTGACTGTCACCCCTTCTGACCCTGCAGGGCCCGAAAGCTCTCCAGCAGGGCTGGCTGCACAAAAATGAGGTGTATGGCCTACTAAAGTTCTTGAAGATGGTTAGGGGTTGCTACGGCTCCCAGAAACTCAGGGAGGTGCAGAGCCAGACTAGGCACAGGTTCCTCGAAACGAGGCCTAGAGCACTAATGCTCCCTCATCTCATTGGCCAATATCACCCAATGACAGAAAAACCACAAGGCTTGAATCCAGTCTTCCTAGAGAACATCCTTGATGCACGTGGAGTATAGAAACTCAAAAAAGTCTCAAAAAAAGTAAATACAAAGCCAGTCAAAAATTGACAGAGGGGTAGCACTCTTTGGATCATTGCTTGCTGGCGCAGAAAGAAAGGAACTGATGTCAGCATGCCGGAGTGGAGCCTATATAGGCCTAGCGACATCATATCCAGAGCCGATCGATGCCACCTAACGGTGCACAGGAGTACTGCTCACAAAAATCTTCCTGATCCTGGGAAAAATTTAAAGGTAAGGAATCTACAACTAGAAATCTCTATCAGGTAGTACCTTTAATTCTAAAGTCGAATTTGCATATAATTTACTTTTAAGAGCAGCCTGCAGTCTTACCAGTCCTTCTTCTTGCTTCTTTCTTCTTGTCTTGTTGAGGTCACCAGGAATCTAGTGAGTGAGGTTCAGGGGTGCCCTTAGATCCTATACTTAGGGGTGATACAGGGGTCAGAGTGCAGTAGCCAATAGCTACTGCCCCCAGGGTGGCCAAACCTGCCCTTTGGAGAGGGGGGGTTCCAAACCCTATTGGTCACTGTCCTCTAAACCAAGATGGAGGATTCTGCAGGAGGGGGGTCACTTCAGCTCTGGACACCTTAGGGGTGGTCCTAGCTAGAGTGTTCCTCCTCCCTGTTTTACCTAATTGTACTTCTGGACTTGCTGCCAAAAGTGGTGCTTTGTCTGGGGGCGGGCATCTCAACTGTAACAGGAGGCCTGAGCTTTTGAGTCTCACCGTCAAGTGTTGCAGTTCTTGCGGGGGTGGGGGGGGGTTGTGAAGCACCTCTACCCAGAGCAGGCTTTGTTTCTGAATCAGGAGAGCACACATGTTCTCACCCCGTGGGTTCAGAAACTGGCTCTTAGTGGCAGGATGGCAGTGACTAGTTAGCCTTACACTTAAGAGTTGGTTAAAATACAGGGGGCATCTCTTTGATGCCCTCTGGGTGAATTGTACAATAAATCCAACACTGGCATCAGTGTGGGTTTATTGTGCCGAGAAGTTTAATACCAAACTTCCCAGCCTTCAGTGAAGCCATCATGGAGCTGCAGAGTTTGTGATGACAAACTCCTAGCCCATGTACTCAATCTGGCCACACAGCACTTACAATGTCTAAGAACGAACTTAGACACTGTAGGGGCATAATGTTCAAACAGCTATGTCCTCACCAGATATTGGCTGAGTAGTCCAGCAAATGCAAACTCGTAGACCCCACCTCTGATCCACCAATGTAGGAAGATGGCTCTGTATGTACTATACCAAAATAAGGTGTAGTGGGCACAGAGTCCAGGGGTTCCCCAGAGGCTTAACAGAGGCTAAAGTAGATAATACTAATGTTCTCTTTTGTGGTATTGTGATCGAGCAGTTAGGCCTATCAAAGGGTAGTGAAAAGCATTTGTTGTGCCCACACAGTCAAGAAATGAGGCACACAATCAATAACTAACTACAGGCCAATTGTTTTTATATAGCAAAAATATATTTTGTTACTTTATTTCTAGAACCAGAAGGTCTTTGTTGCAGGTAAGTACAGTTGTCAATATCGAGCATATGTATGAAATGTACTTTGTTTGTTTTTTGCAGATAATTCACTTTACAAGTAAGTAACACTTTTCTATTTCAAAAGTTCACACAGTGCAATTTTCCATAGGAGTAAGTACAGTCCTGAGGGGGTGGGAACTATTTGAAAGTCCAGTCTTCAAGGTTTACGATGTCCACAGTTCAACGTTTAGGCTGCCCCCAAAAGTGCTCTGTAGGAAAGTGCCCCTTTTGGCATGGTTACCCCATTACTTTTTGCCTGATATTGATGCTGACTTGAGACTGAGAGTGTTCTGGGATCCTGCCAAGCAGGGCCCAGCACCAATGCCCTTTCCCTAAACTGTACCATTGTTCCCACAATTGGCACACACCTGGAACGCAGCTAAGTCCCTTGTAAAGGGTACCAGTGGTACGAAAGGCCCTGTGACCAGGGAGGGTGCCACCCTAAGGGACTCCTCATTAATCACATGCACAATGAATTGCAGATTGGGTGTGCTGATGGGGGAAAAAAGTAAAGTCGACATGGCACCCCTCTTACAGTGCTATGTTCACCAACCTCTGATTGTGGCATAGGTATGTCACACTCTAGCAGGCCTTACAGCCCTAAGGCAGGGTGCACTATACACATGAGGGCATATCTGCATGAGCAATATGCCCCTACAGTGTCTAAGTCCATTCCTAGACATTGTAAGTGCAGTGTGTAGGAAGCTGGCTCTTTATATACTATATCAAAATGAGATATAGTGGGCACAGAGTCCAGGGGTTCCCCAGAGGCTTAACAGAAGCTAAAGTAGATAATACTAAAGTGGGCAGTTCTGCAAACAAGGGACCAGTTTCGTACACCCTAAACCTACATGCCTTACCATATACCAGAGACTTACAGGTAAGTTGTCATGCCAATTTTAATTACACCTAATTACCCTATACTTTAAATCAGAGCACAGGCACTGGGTCTGGTTAGCAGAGCCCAGGGCACAATCAGAGTTAGAAAAACAACATCTAGTAGTCAAAAATGAGGGCAAAAAGCAGGGGGACATTGCAAAAATGTGTGGTGTCTCACAATAAACAAAAAGAAAACATTCTATTTCCAATCAGTGACCAGTGCATTTTAAAGGAAAAATAAACTTGTAGTATAAAAAATATATAATGGGTAGCTTACATTGCCGACTCGTGGTTCTTGTGACAGGTATCAACCATTTGCCTTTGGGTGTTTGGTTATAAAGGTGCGTGGTAGGTGCTTTTCTAAAATAAGGCAATTATAATCATGTAACAGCTATAAACCTGCATTGGCCGAAGCTACCAGGAGGCAAGCCATTAAACAATATTTTCTACTGCTGCCAGTAAGGTGTTAGCTTGGTGCCCAAGGACCTTCTATCATACTCATTGATGTGCCCTGAATCTCATTAAAGGCAACGTGAATTGTGCCTATATGTTAAGAGTAAATAGAAATAAACACTTTAAATTGTTAACACTGGGCAAAATGCATTAATGGTTTCAGAGTGGTGACATGCTGTGTTCTACATAGCAAGACCATTGCAGACCTCAGGTTATGTTACCCCGAGGGGGTTGAAGTGCTGCACAGAGGATAGGGAAATGTATAGCTGCTATCAATGCCAAGTGTTTTATTGGAAAACCTTCATCATTATAGATGCATGTTTGCATCGCAAGACAGTCCAAATGGACTGGTTCACTGCTCCAGCGTACGACGAAGAGAATCATACAATTAGAAGACTGCCAAGCCGTGACTGTCAAGCCGTGTTCATCTTCTTGGTTGTTCTTCTCACATAAGCTGTTCACACCTGAACATGCTACATATGCGGCCACCACACAATTGAAGTTCAAACACATTCCTGAAAGAGCTATTTAAACACAGAAGGCCTCTCCCCTCGAAACGTATAAATGGAAATAGAATGCCATTGAAGGAGAGGTACTTATTTCTTAGGATTACCAAAACTTGTTTTTAAAATTGATTCTGAAGTAATTCTTAAGGAACGATCACCAATTTCAGCAAGAAAAAGAGACTTCATTTAAAAGAGTACATGGGATCAGTAATTACGTATAGGGTTATTTTGGATAAAAAAATATTAACATCATCCTACCTCTTTTATTTTTACAGTCTGCAAATACAAATAACAAAAGAACAAGTTACTTACCTTCTGTAACAAATTATCTGGTAGAGACATATTCTAGTTGCAGATTTCTTACCATTGAATTTCCCCCAGGCGTCAGACTGGATTCGGAGATTTTTCTTTGAATACCCTTGCACGCCGTCAGGTCGACTCTGCATATGTCATTTGCATTGTGTTTGCCATGATGACATTGCAATAGTATATCGATGTCCCCCTGGTGCGATGATGTCAGTTTCTTTTCAAGACTTTCCACACCTGTAGCGCAGAGCCATGAAGAACACTGATATTGGTGCTCCAGAACTAGGGCTCTGAAAAGGGAGTCCCAGTCCCTAAAAATCTGTTTGTAAGTGGGGAGGATGGGTGGGTCGGTAAGGAATATGCAACTAGAATTTGTCTCTACCAGATAATTCGTTAACGAAGGTAAGTAACTTGTTCATTTGATAGAGACTTCTAGTTGCAGATTCCTTACCTCAGAATAGATACCCAAGCAATACCATACTTGGCGTGGGCTGCAAACCAACGTCAGTCTAAAATGTCGTGCAGGGCCGAATGGCTAAAGTAGCCATCTCTGCGAACAGACTGTCCAGACAAGTAATGCTTTGTGAACATGAGCAGAGACACCCACGATGTCCATGACGGGAACTTCACATGCCAATGCTGTGGTTGCAGCAGTTGCTCTGATGGAATGAGCACGCAAACCCTCAGGGGGTTGCTATTTTGCCAAAGTAACTAAGCAACCCAGAGGACAACCCATAGAGAGATGGGCCGCTTCTGCACTGTCCATCCTTTCTTTGGACCTACATAACCTACAAAGAGTTGATCGCCCAACCGGAAATCCTTTGTACTATTGAGGTAGGACGCCAACACCCTTTTTGTGTCCAGACGGTGGAGTCTCTCCTCTTCATAAAAAGGATGTGGGTGTGTGTAAAAGGTAGGCAAAGTGATGGATTGGCCTACAGGAAAGGGCATGATCGCTTTAAGGAGAAAGGCGGCACTGGTACGAAGCACTACTTTGTCAAGATGGATAGCTAGAAATGGTGGCTTTTAAGAAAGAGCTTGAAGCTCACTCACTCTGCGAGCAGAGGTGATGCCAATAAGGAAAGTGGTTTTCAGTGTGAGGAGCCTCAAGGGAGAATTATGTTGTGGCTCAAAAGGAGCCCACATAAAGTAGGTAAGTACCAGGTTCAAATCCCACTGTGTTATTATGAACTGGGTAGGTGGGAACGTGTGGGTGAGTACATTAAGAAACCTCCCAACTATAGGAGATTTGAATAAGGAGGGTTGATTTGGCAGTCTGAGGAAGGCAGAGATGGCAGGCATGTAGCCTTTATGGGTGCCCAAAGCAGAACCCTGTGGGGCAAGTGAGAGGATGAACAGGAGAACCTCAGACAGAGGTGCAGAAAGGGGATCAACAGATTTGTTGGTACACCATGCCACAAATTTGTCACAATGACTGGCTGCCAAGATAACATTGCAGACTTTAGGCAGGAGGTTGAAAGCTACCAACTGCTGCCACTCAATCTTCATGCAAGGAGGCAAAGACTGGACAAAGGCGGTGAAGAACAGTCCCCTGCTACTGCGACAGAATACCCTCCCAAAGGGGCAGTTTGATCGGAGGATCGAAGGCCATGCTCAGAAGCTCGGGATATCATATTCTTTGTGCCCAGTCTAGAGCCACAAAAATGTCCTGGGCCAGGTTGTTCTTGATCTTCTTTAGAACTCTGGGCAGAAGTGGTAATGGCAGGAATGAGTAAAGAATGCCTGGGTTCTACTCGAGACGAAAAGCGTTGCTGAGCAAGTGCCGCCTTCGGAACTCCAGCACACAAAACAGCTGATATTGTGCATTCCCTGTAGAGGCAAACATATCTAACCAAGGCTTTCCCCACTACTGAAAGAGACCTTGCACCACCTTTGGATGGAGAGGCCATTCAATATTGACCATGCATTTCTGGCTGAGTTAATCTGCTCTGGTGTTCAGCGAGCCCACCAGATGTTGAACCACCAGGGATACGCCCAGACATTCCAGCCATGTCCAGAGGTGCAAAGCCTCTTGACAAATGGTCCACGAACCCACTCCAGCCTACTTGTTGCAGTACCACATGATGGTGGTGTTGTCCACGAACAGCTGCAATCTTGTAGGGAGGGAAGGAATGCTTTCCATGCAAGCCTGATTGCCCTGAACTCCAGCAGATTGATGTGGAGCTTGGACTCTGCCGGAGACCAGATGCCTCTGATCTGCACCTCCCTCATGTGCCCGCCCCATTGCAAGGAATGACACATCTGTCACTACTGTAAGATCTGGTTGGGGAAGGGATGGAATCTGCCTCTGACCCAATCATGATTCGAAAGCCACCACTGCAGATCTTGCGCAGTTCTCTCCGAGATCTGGACCATGTCAGAGAAATGACTCTGATGCTGAGCCCAATGGAACTTCATGTCGCACTGCAGAGCCCACATATGCCATCTGCCATGTGTCGCCAGCAAGATGCAGGATGCCATGAGGCCCAGCAGCCTCAGAGTCATTCTCAACGAAACCCAGGATAGAGGCCAAAACATCAGAATCATAGCCTAAATATCCAGAAATCGATCTTCAGGATGATAGGCCCGAATCTGCACTGTGTCCAGAACAGCTCAGATGAAAGGGAGCATCTGAGAGGGAGTCAGATGTGACTTTGACATGTTTATAGTGAATGCCAGTGAAAGCAGAAGGTGTTCCAATTGTGGGGTGTAAAGGGTACCAAAGCAAGCAAATTTGGAGGAGAGAGAACAATCACTGGGGTCCTGGTTAGCAGGATCCCAATAAAAACTGTCTAAACACACTAATAACCAGGCAAAAAGTGGGGGTAACCATGCCAAAAAGAGTGAATTTCCTACAACTGGGTTAGGAATTTAGGGTTGTTCAGTGCAGGCCAGTGGCTGTAGGCGATCATTCTGTCATGCATGCCAGCATCAGGAGAGGTATCCAGACCATTAGCTTTGCCCATTTCCTGTGCCAAGTCAATTTCAGGGTCTTCCAGCTGGAATTCTAAAGGTTCCAGCGAACCCTCCATACTTTCCCTGTACCCATAAGAATAAGGGTAAGGATCCAACCTGGACAATGTAGGTCCTGTCGAAGACAGAACTGGTGTCAACCGATGTTGGTCCATCCCACTCCAGCTCAGAATCGGGAATAAGTATGGGTTCGACATTGATCATGGGCCCGACCGACGTCAGAAGCGTCAACGTCTTTACCGGCGCTGGGGAAGGTTGCGTGGGAATGACTGGCGTTGGCATGGATCTGACAATAAATCCTGAGGGACCTTCAGAGTTGGAGCCACAGCTGCAGGCATGAAATCTGGGGGGGCCCTCTGTGATCCCACTGTGCCCGAAGGCGTCACAGGTGGTTCGGTCTGGCCAAATATGAGGTGCATGGCCTCATAGAATTCTTTGAGTTGGGCAGGGGTGGCTCCGGCTCCTGGAATCTCGGGGAGGCACGGAGTCGACCCAGAAACAGTCTCCAAAGACAGAGGCCTAGTTCATCGATGCTCCCCCTGTGTCGCATCATCCGAGTGACGGGGCAAAGTCAAAGAACATTTGTTCTTCTTCGACTTCTTCTTCTTGTGACCTGAATGTCCCGAGGACTTTGAGTTGGAGGAAAAAGAGAGGTGATGGCTCTACTGGGAATCTCATGATCTTCCTCTCAATCGAGACCTGGAGTGAGTTGGAGTCAAGTGCAGGACTGCTATGAGCTTTAGGAACCGTTCCCTCAAAACCTTTGGGTTCATGGCCTGGCATTCGGAGCATGACTCTGGGTCGTGGTCGCGCTACAGACACCACAAGCACACGAGGTGTGGATCCGTCACCAACATCATCCGGTGACAGGGGTCACACTGCTTGAAACCAGCCTAACGTGACATAGTTGACATACCAAAAAAGTGTAAACAATCTCAACAAAATAGTCAAAGTCAGTCAAAAAGCGACTAAAGGTAGCTCCTCTCCATATCTGCACGTAGACTGGTGCGGAAAGAAAAGAACTGACATCAGCGCGCCCGGGTGATGCCTATAAACTACCATGACATCTTCACAGCAAGCATGACACCAATGACGCACGTAGAAACTGCTGAAAGGAAACATTCTGGATCCAGTTCGATGCCTGGGGAATCTGAAACTAGAAGTCTCTATCAGATCATGAAAACAATGCGATTCTCATAATGGCACCTACTGTACACCAAACAAAATTTAAAGGAAAAGTTCTGCATTTTATATTTTTACTGCAGAATGATATGAAGCACCTAATCACTTCAGGAGTTAATAACCACTGGACCAATAACACTAAAAACAATTCAACAGCAACATATCTCAACTAGGCCTAAACGTACCACACCAAGGGCCCTACACAAATCAAACTGCACTCATTTGAATTATGATATGCCCTTAGTAACATTCCCCTCACTCAGGTAGCAACAGCAAACCATTATGCAGGTTGACATTAAAGATACTTCGACCTGGCATCCTTGGCATGGTTTCCCCTGATTTTTGCCTCCAGACCTCCTGTTTTGCTGACCTTGTTTTTGATGGCTTTAGGACTTTGGGTACTTTACCACTGCTAACCAGCGCTAAAATGGATGTGCTCTCTACTTAAAGAATAAGTTACCTACTTTTGGTAACGCATTATCTTGTAGAGACTCTATCTAGCTGCAGATTCCTTACCATTAGAATTTCCTGGCATCAGCTTTGAATCTGGAACTTTTACAGAGCAATACCCTGGTGCATGCCTTTGGGTGGCGTCGTTCAAGTTCGCATGGTGTCGTCGGTGTCATTGGAGCCGTCTGTGACATCTCAGTCATTTATAAAGGTACCACCCAGGCGAGCGTACGTCAGTTCCTTTTCCACAAACTTCCATTGCAGAAGTGCAGAGCCATGGAAAGAGCTAACAGATTGTCTCTGCAAAAAAACTAGGGCCCGGAAAGGGCCAATCCCTAACCCTAGCAGAAGTGTCCGCAGAGCAGGGAGGCATGGGTGGGTGTAAGGAATCTGCAGTCTCTATCAAATAATGCATTACCGGAGGCAAGTAACTTGTTCATCTGATAGAAACTTCTAGCTGCAGATTCCTTACCTTTAGAATAGTTACCCAAGAAATAACCTCATGGCGGTGGGCTGCAGACAGATCTTCTCACAAAAAAATCCTGTGGGACCAAACAAGCAAATTGACCGTCTCTACGGACCTGATCGTCCAGACAGTATGTCTTGCAAGCGTGTGCAAGGACACCCACATCGTTTCCTGACAGATGTCTTGGACTGAAACATATCGTGCTAACACAGCAGTAGCTGCCTTGCCCCTGGTGGAATGAGGTCTCAAGCCCTCAGGAGGATGCTTCTTGGCCAGTGCATAGCAGATCTTAATGCAGAGAACAACCCAGCGCAAAATGGTTAGCTTCTGCACTGGCCGACCCTTCTTTGCTCCTAAGTACCCCCCAGGTGGTCAACCACCTGGAACTCTTTTGTGTGGTCAAAGCAGAACAACAGTGCTCTTTATGGGTCCAGCCAGTGGAATTGTTCCTCTTCTTTAGAGGGATGCAGTGGAGCAAAGAAATTGGTCAGGGTGATATTTTGACTCCGGTGAAATGGGCTCACCACTTTGGAGAGGAAAGAGGAACAAGTTCTAAGTATCACCTTGTCCAGGAACATAGTGAGATACAGCGGTTTAGGTGAGAGAGCCTGCATCTCACTCACCCTCCTGGCAGATGTTATTGCCACTAAGAAGCCTGTCTTGATCATGAGCAGTCGGAGGGGACAGTTGTGTAAGGGCTCAAAGAGGGCACACATGATAAATGTGAGGACCAGATTTACGTCCCACTGAGGCATAACAAAGGGCATAGGAGGAAACATACTTACAAGCCCTTTGAGCAATCTATGTACAATAGGTGATTTGAATAATGAAGGCTGATCAGGCAGCTGGAAGAACGCTGATAAGGCAGAACAATACCTTTTAAGAGTGCCCAATGCAGAGTCCTGTTGGGCAAAGGATAAGACACAGAGGAGAATGTCAGAGAGAGAAGAAGAAAGAGGCTCAATAATTTCTATACAATATTATACAAAGCGTTTGAAACGGCAGTCCTATACCGTCTTAGTGGAGGGACACCTGGCTGCCAAAATAACTATACAGACTTCAGGAGGAACGTCAAAGGCTGTCAACTGTCAGAGCTCAATCTCCACACATGAAGGCCCAGAGATGACGGGTTCAGGCAGGAGGATTCAATTTCATCTCCCTCGCTGGTGGGCCATAACATCGGACAAATGGGTCTTGCAGATCATACAGAAGGGCTATCCCCTCTTCTTCCAGTCGTTCCCTCCCCCAGTGCCTCCCTCAAAAGAACAGCTGATGGAGGATCACTTAGTTTTGCTCTGCTGAAATGCTGCAGCTTTCTTGGCCAAGGGATCCATGGAAAGGGTCACCATATCAGAAGTAGGCAATGGTTGTTATTCCTGCTACTTTTTGATACCCAAAAAGAGCCTTCACCCTATTTTGGATTTGTGGAACATCAGTCTCATCCTCAAAAAGGAGAAATGCTCACTCTGGACCAGTTCTTGTCTGCCCTCGATCAAGGAGACTGGATGGTATCATTGGACTTGCAGGATGCATATTTCCATATCCCCATCCTGCCTACCCACAAGCATTACCTGCGGTTCAAGGTGGGCCATAAGCACTTTCAGTTTACTGTGCTCCCATTCGGCCTCACCAGTGCACTTCTGATGTTCACCAAGGTGATGGCAGTGGTTGCAGCTCATCTGTGCAGGCTAGGGGTTTCAGTCTTCCCCTACCTCGACGACTGACTGTTTATATATTCGGAGTAAATTTCAAATTTTCATTAAGCAAAAAGTCTGGGAGAACTCAACAGAACTTATGTCTGTCACAGAGTTCTTAGAAAACATACATTGCAAAATATCTACCCATATGGAAATGTAGCAAATTTACAGTAACACATGCAAAAGGAAAGCACCAATGCATTTGTATGTTAATTTTTTTTTTTGCTTCATTTGCTTTCCATGAGAAAAATATTTTCCCAGTGGAGAAATTCATTTCCCTTCACTCACAAATACCTGCCATTCTCTTTTGTTGAAAATATAATTACACCTGCTCTTAAAAGGAGAAAACATGCAACTGTTTTCAGGTTGGAGGCTGTCTAAGCAACTGCATTTAACTTAGGTGCATAGACAGCTATGTAAATCTATCCTTATAATATCAACTGTTTCGGAAGGTAACTAAATCATCGTTAGATAATGACTTCTTATTATGTCTCATGTAGCTCATTTAATGTTTCTTTGTGTATATGATGAACTATTCATGCCCAATGCATGCTCTGTTCAAGTTTCATAAAATGTTAGCTTTTAGGGTGTTACCAGACATCTAAAATTTGAAACTGAATTAACTAATATGAGGGCTGTGAATAGTAAAAAGTCTCAGCTTCTGCTGCTATTTTTAGGTTTATGGACCACTACTTACTAGCGTACTGTGGACATATCATGACCAAAGGAAAATGTCTAACTATGGAAGAACACAAGTGTGAGAAAACAAGGCTGATTGCAGAGGTGCCCTAAAATTTTGCCCCCATTTTTCACTTTTTGCTGGTGTTTCCTGCCACTGATGGTGGCATGGATACTGCTAACCAGTCCAAGGGCCTATGCTCTGTGTAAAATCAGTATGCATATTAGGCTAGTTATAATTGGCTATGTCAACCTACCTATAAGTCCCTAGTATTTGGTAGGGCATGTAGGTTTAGGTACCCCAGCATAGGTAGTGCACCCATAGGTGCACTGCTGGGGTGCCCAGTGTCATTTTAAAGGCAGGCCTGCCTTCATGGCTGGTTTTAAACTAAAGGTACATGCAAATTCGACTTAGGAATTAAAAGTACTTCCAAAGTCTTAAACAACCTCATCTTTACATATAAGTCACCCCTAAGGTGTGCCATATCTGCCCCTAGGGTTGGGTGCCATGTAACTACAAGCAGGGACCTTATAAAATAGTTTTATAAGCCCTGGTGAGGTAAAACAGCCAAATTAGTCTTTCACTCATTGTAGTGAATGGCCTCCATAGGCTAGAATGGGGAGACTTTATTTTAATTTATAAAGTGTCAAATACCTTAGGTTTGGTATCAAAGTAATTGTTATAATAAATCCCACAACTTACACTTGTTGGATTTAATATAACTTGTTCAGGTAAAGTGTTTTAAACTTAACCTAAGATGTTGCCAACTTCAGCCCTGTAGTACTGGAAAGGCTGCCTTGGTGAGGTAGAACGTAGCCTGGGATGACCACAAAAAGATGTGCCTGGGGGAGGAGAACTTCCCTCAGCAGATGGAAAAGCAGGAAGGGGTGAGGGCTGCCAAACTGGTCTTCAAAGGCAGGAAAGGACATTTGGAGCAATCTAGCACCTACCTCACATCCTGCAATCCCAGACAATTAGGTGCCCCACTGATTAGATTAGGAGAGGGGTGTGTTTAGGATTATTAGCCACACCAGTGGGTGGGCTCAGCCAGATGTAACCTCCAAAAACCATTATCAGCCATGATGGATGTTTGAGGGATGTTGCACCTTGGGATTGATTTTTGCCACACTTCCCAGAAAGTGGTAATCACAGGGGGGAGGACCCAGCACCTGATTGGAGAACCAGAACCCCCCTGTTGTTCACCCAGGAGCAAGGATAAAACTGGCAGAGCTGCACCCACACCTCAGATCCCTTCCAGATCCCTACAAGGAAAAACACCAGAAGAAGAAGGACTGCCCTGCTGAACCCCTGACCTGCACCTGGACACTGCACTGTGAAGGACTGCACCAGCTGCACACTTGGGCGTCACCACAAAAAGGGGCTTTGCTTGGTTTCAACTGGTTCAAGGAGGGACTCCCTGTTTGCTACAGGTACAAATGAACTGCCCAGAGTGCCCTGCGTAAAGTCCTGCAAGCAGTGCCCAGCTGACAAACATCCAGTGGCCATTTGAGGATTCTGAGGAAAAAGACTATCGAGGGTCCCTGATATGATGAGTAGCCCATCCAGGGAATAATACTTGTATACAAGCAAAAGCAAATGAGCTACAAATAATATTCACTTTTAACCAACATAGGAAAAAACGATTAAACTGTAACACAATATAAAGACAGAAAATATTTATTACAAATGTATATCACAAAAAACACATCTCAATATGCAGATATATAATTATATAGAGGTAAGGCTGGGAAAACACAAAAAATATTTCTATACATATTTACATCTATATACAGATAAATATACAAAGATGAACTGACACATCAGACAAGACAGTAAAACTGATCCACCCATAACATAATACAGACATATACAAAACAACTTTTTTTAAATAAAATAAAAATAATAGAATACAAACAAGAAATATATGCTTCCTTTTTCTGGAACTGAAAAGATATTCACATAAGTACCATATTTTTATTCAATTTCTAATTGTGTCTTCCATCTTGCTTATAAAAAGAAAAAACATCATATCTCGACTTAATTAATTCAAAGTTCATATAAACAACAAACAGTAGTAGGAACAAAGCCTACGTGCATTTCGGCGGTAACCACCAAATTCAAAAGACCGCCTTCTTCAGGGCCATTCCTTTCCCACCATTACTGTATAATATCGCAGATTAGATGGGTTCTCTTCTTTCCCATTACCATAAACCCCGGCGATGTTGTTGCAAAATTTCCTCGATTATGATACCAACACGGTTCAGTATTGTAATTCTTACTTCCATTCGCAAGTGAAACCCAAATGGTCATTTAAGGTAGGAAGCTTCTCTGGGAGTTCATCAAAATGATCCACACACTTCCTCTAGCTGAACTCTCGCTACTTCTTGAAACGGCGTTGATCTCTAACGTCCGAAGCACGTTTTGTCCGATAGAGGATTCTGACCAGGTGCATTCTGGGAATTGTAGTCCCAACTCCCAAGGAACAACTCAGAGCTTCTGGAACCTTGGATCAAGTTGAGGACATTTCAAGGACCCAAAAATGACCTCTGGAAGAAGACCCCGACGTTTGGAGACATTTGGAGCAACTCCATAAGTTGAAGAGGTGTATTGTGGGAGTTGTAGTTACAGACCCCAAGACGCAAACCTGAGCCTCTGATCCCTGAGCTGGTGCTGTGGACCACTTTCCTGAATCAAGAAACACTTCTGAAAGTAAGTGTGACACAGTGTTACCTCGTGGGTGGCCTGAACTCTGGACTTTCCAGTGTGACCTTTTTGAACCTTTGAGCGCTAGTTGCTTCTATGCGTTAGAAAACATTGATTATTTAAAAATACATATCTCTGGTTCCCCTTATCCGATTTTATTCATTTTGGTGTCATTCTAAAGATAAAAATATAATCTATTTCTATACATTTCTGTCAGATTTTTATCATCTTTTGTGTTTTACTTATTTATTGGTTTGTGATTTTTAAATGCTTTACAACTTGTCTCCTAAGTTAAGCCTTGTCACTCACTGCCAAGCTACCAAGGGTTGAGCTGGGTTTAATTGAGACCTAACTGGACCTAAATGGAGGTTAGTGGCCTATTGCTAAGTATAGGTACTTACCTGCTCTTACCAATAATCAATTTTCCAACAACAAGAAAGGAGCAATACGTGGCCATGGAAAAAGTTGGAGCATTACCAAATATCCCATTCTGCAAAGACATGTTGTTACCCCAACAAAATGTAAAATGTGCTTTTGATATGTAATTTAACAATAATCCAATGAGGTCTAGTGTAAGGGCTTTCTAAACCTTGAGAAATATTTACAGGTGACAAAAAAAATGAACTGCAACATGTATTATGGCACATTTCTTCTATAGATATGCATGAGAATCGTCCAACCTGCAGATATTTGTGAAGACTACACATACAGCAGCAGGTGTATAAAAAAAGCTCTTGCAGATTACTATGATTGTTCTATTATGTTTTAAAGATGAATTGTCATTTTTTTCACAACATTGCAGTATGCAGATGCTTTTCCTTATTGTAAGATATGTATTCTCTTCATTTCCATACTGTAAGGACATCTGAACCTAAAACGTCCCTGCATGGTGAATTATAAAGGTCTGCATCACATATTTTATTTACATCAGTTTTTCCAGGTACAGCCATCAGGAAAATAGATCTTTAGGTCTACTACCACTTTTATACACTCAGATTATGTTAGACAAGTCAAAAATCATTGTAGTAGCTTCTAGATTGTGGTGCCAATATGTATGCAAATATGCTCTTGAATAGGATATTTAAGATTGGTAAATTGCTTCAATCAGCGAGTGAATATACAATGAATGTAGGATGTAAAATGAATTTCCTTAATATACTGAATTATATGAGTATTATGTTCAAGTATGGGTGGTATGAATAGTATATATTTGAAATAAATCCTCTTTATTTGTAATCCAAAAGACCTTGTACACCTTCAAAACATATGTTGGTTATAAAATATCCTATTCAGGCAGAGAACCTTTTAACATTCTCTTCAAATTAGGAAACTAAAGATGGCATCATTTCATATATGAACAGGGGATAGCAATGTAATTTTTAGACATGCAAGCAAATTTGATATACATGTCCGTTAGCCTTTGAAAAACATACAAGGTTAAAAAAATTATATATTAGAAATGTCTCAGTTTGTGATGCAATAACAAAAACACACACATTAATGTTCCTAATGAATAATAAGATAAATGATTCCATGTAACTAGATGTCTATGCTCTTTTGTTGCACAGGTCCATATTATCCTCTACATATAAGTTTGACAATACTGTATACGTAATGTACACCAATATTGATATACATACATGTAGAAAGTAATCTAAACAAATAATGACTATGTAATGTAAATATTTTGGAGTATTTTTTCAATGAAGTGGCAACTGGTGGAAATGCTGCCATCTTGGTGTGGTGGGGAAGTGAGAACTTCATAAAACAAATAAAGATAATGTATGAGTAATTAAATATCCTTGTTAATGCACCTTTCTTGTTTGTTTCTTAGTGTAGAATATGATTTCAGACAACAAGAAGGCAGATTCCACCCCGTTCTCAAAACACTGGATCAAGTGGAACAAAGCCCAGTTTCAGTCGCTGTACAAAAAACAGCACCTGATATTCCAATGCCTGAGAAGGACATACAACGAAAAGCTAAAAAGATGAAAAAGAAATGCTTTTGGTGGCTCTAGCTTTCATGTAAAGTGTTTTTTCCACTGGCTGTATAAATGCTACACTGAAGGCTGAAGCGAACAATCAATCATCTCAACATTACATACTATTGATATTCAGAAAAATGTTTAAAATTATTGACCTTAGTAAACTGATTCACATGAATGTGTAAAATTAAACTCAGTTGATGTGTTAAAATAAATGTGGTACACCGTGAAGACCATGTTTTACAATCTTTTTTATAAAGCTAGCTAGTATTATAAATGATATACTATTAGTATTTGTGTTATCAAAATTGCATTTGAAATAGTTAAATTTCTGCTCACAATGTGAGTTATTTACACCACAAGCAGATGCATATGGTGTTCTAACAAATTAATTCAATGATAACATATTTTGAAACATAGGGCCTGAGTGTGGATGTATTGAAAAAGTCTTGTCACTATGGGTATAAAAATACAAATTGTTCAGAAGCTTCTAATGAAAGCGGTGTAGCCTGCTTCATCATGTTGGACTTCTATGTTATAATAGTTAATTGGTCGTAAAATCTCAAAATCTGAATATGTGCAGGTGAACAAGTTAGGAACAAAACTAGAAAAAGTCTTCAAGAATGTCAATTGACAGAGGTACATTCAAACCTCCTTTGACAAGCAAACTAATACAGATTAGTTAATATGGAAGAGAAATTCAGTTTTTGTTACAGGTGTGCCATAACTTCAGTCCAGAATTTGCCAACCGGTGATATTTTCATGTTTGAACATGCAGAACTGAATTAGTGGCAATGAATTCCAAATATCACCTGCAATATACATATCACTATATCCTCAATAAGCCCCTTCCTATATAGAGGTGCTAATATATGACTCATATTGATTAAGTACTATCACAGATTTTGAAATAAAATTCAGAAATTTTACATTGGCATACATTGTCTGTTTTATACTAATTTTTTATACCATTTAACAATAACAAAAATAGTTTTATATATTCATAAATTAATTCAGAGTCATTCAGTGTCATTTTAACATGTGATTTTATTGTACTACATTCAAACTTAAATTGGTTTGCATAGAACATTGAATTTGCTCAATAATGACTCCAGAAAGAAAAAAGAAAATCAAAGAACTGCTGTACCTAAAAATAGAAATTACATGATAATCAATGAGTATATACTTGAATGTGTACAATACCACCACAACAATTAATTTACCCTTTCACTGATTCCACTTTCTTCTTTGCTTTCAACCTGTGATCATTGATCAATCTGAGCAGAAAATCACCCAAGCACATGGACAATATGCAGTTTCTGTTATCATCAGTTGACATCCCAAAGAGCTATCCAGTGGTCCAGTTAATGGAATCTTGACTATGAAGTTTCATGCCTTCGAAACGTTTCAGAATATTGACTATTTTTGGAGGTTAGGAACTTAAGAATATCCTGGGTTTTCTTTGCATATAAAAGTAATTTTCACATCTTGGAGAGACAATTTTACATTTAACCAAACTGAACCAAGATAGAAAATGAATACAGCATCTGTCTTTAGAAGTCTACCTTTTGAGCAGTTATTGTAGGGACTAGCATACATTCATACAGGTTTGTTTGCGTATGGTTATCTCTTGTTGAGCCTTTCTATTCACAATGGAATTGTACAGCAAAACAACACTCAGCCCTAACCTGAATCAATATTTGCACATTTTAATTCAAGCTAGTTGTGAAAATGACTTGATTTTGAAATGCAAACAAAACAAATGAAGAAAAGTATTATAAACTGAGTATTACAGTGTTATACCTATCAGCCTTGGGGTGGTCTTCTCCCAAACTTTTTGCCTGCTTTGTCTCACTTTTGCTGATCTGTTTTTGTTTGCCTTAGGACTCTGGGCACTTTACCACTGCTAACCAGTGCTAAAGTGCATGTGCCCATTCCCCTAAAACATGGTAACCTAAGTATATCTACAATTGGCATATTTAATTTACTTATATGTCCCTATTAAAGTACACTATGTGTGCTGAGGGCCTGTAAATTAAATGTTATTAGTGGGCCTGCAACACAATTGTGCCCCCCCATTAAGTAGCCCTTTAAACATGTCTTAGGCCTGTCACTGCAGAGCCAAGGTGCAGTTTGATTGCCATGTCGACCTGCCATTTAAAACCCCTTGCCATGCCTCAGACTCCCCTTTCATTTCAAATACGTAATCTCTAAGGTAGGCCATAAGGCGGGGTGCTATATAATTCAAAGGCAGGATGTATACTTTTAAGTTTTGCAAGTCCTAATAATGAAAATTTCTCAATTCGTTTTTCACTAGTGTGAGGCCTACCACTCTCAAAGTATATCATTAGGGATTCCTTATAATAAAGTGTAATTCCTAATTGAGAAGGAGTAGACCTGTCATGTTTAGTACGTATGGATTTGTAATGATGAATCCTCTTTAAAAGTAATGTCGGATTTACTATTGCAGTTATGAAAATGCCACTTTTAGAAAGTTGTGACATGAAATATAACAAGACATATCAGAGGAAAATTATCAACCACAGTTCAACGCAGTGAAAACCTTAATTAATCACTAGAATGCTTAATATATGGCACATTTGTTTTTATTTCCTTTAAACAATATAGAGAGAAATAATCTTAGTTTTCTCACAGTGCTTGGGTGTATTGACCAATACAAAAACATCAGCCATAATACGAATTATATAAATATATTATAGAACAAAAAATAGCCAAATATTGTCCTCTTTTCTAAATTCTAATCATTCATAGCTGTGCTACTCTTTTATATGCCAATCTATTTTAGCAGGTAGTGCTTAGATGGCAACGTATCATCAGGCAATAAGGCAATAGTAAATATATATTTCCAAGTTTGCTATGGGGTAGAAACACCCATAGAGTTGGTGGAGGAAGAAACATTTCCTCTGGGAAAAACATGTAATCATAGGTATGTGCTTTTGAAGAACATATATACATGTCTAAATGTACACCATGTAATGTGTGTATGAGTAAATGCTTATGCAGGTGACTATTTCAGGAAAGCTGTGACATTGGCAGGTCACATGTAGGACTTCTGGAATTCTTAGAGAATTCCTAAGAATGTGCAAGTCCTCTCGAAACATAGATGCAATCCTAAGACTCTAGATTTATGAGATATTTTGCGAATCAGACCATAATGGTTTACTGCAAATTAAATTATATCTCAGGCAGATGTATGTATTGTCAGTGTTCAATTAGTATGTATGCAACATAAGTTTTCACTAGAGTCATATGTTTCTCGTAGATGTGGGGAAGTGAAATAACTTTGCATAGTTGTGAAATTTTCCATAGCCTTTGCAAACATCTCCAATTCAAGGGCTAGGAAGAACTTCACCACCTGCATGATCAATGTGGTCACCTGGATAAAGTTTAACTGTCTCAAACTGAACACTGACAAGGTAGAAATGGTGATCTTTGGAAAAGACACCTCCCAGTGGGCTCCAACTTGTGGCCTAGAGACTTTGGTCCCACTCCCAACCCAGCCCCCAAGCAAGAAAGCTTGGGCTCATCATTGACAACAAACGGAACATATCCACACAGGTCAACATAGTGTCTGCATCTTGATTTCACACCCTGAGGATGTTGAGAAAGATTTACAAGTCATTACAGAACAACACCAGGAAGACCGTCACTCATGTCCTCATAACCAACAGACTGGGCTATGGACACTCTCTATACAAAGGAATCAACAAGCAACTCATGAAGAGACTACAGTCTATCAAGAATGCAGCAGCCAGACTACACCACACCAGATGAGGCCCCAAAGGCTCACATGTCAAGCTCCTCACCCAAATATACAAATACCTCCCAACTCAGTCCCAGCCTACCTAAACAGCTGTATAAATCTCCCCTAACATCTCCCCCATGCCCCCCACACACATTTACTTGGCTGGAATCTCACTAGCACACATCCTAATAATCCACTGAAGCAGATCCAGAAGTGGAGCCTTCTCACACATCGCTCCTAAGGCATGAAATAACCTCCCAGTCCAAATCACAGCCTACTCCTCTCTTCTGAAATTTTACATGATTGTGGAAAATATATTTTTATGTGCGTTCCCCTATGGGGGCAGCCTTCCACACCTGTGAAGTGCCAGCATACCACACTCGCAATGGTGTGCTGTGTAAATACAAGGGAGAGCTGTGGTTGTCCTCATTTGTGTATTTTGCATTAGTTTACCTGGCTATCAACATCACCCTACAATACCCTGAGAGGAAGAGCAATGGCTAATATGTGACTATGGTAGACCAGGGAAGGTCAATGCCCAGCTTTCAAAGTGAATGTTGACAACAGCTCCATTTTTCTAATGGATTGGTGAAGAATGTAATCATCTTTTGTATTCTATATTCTAGGAATGACTGGGTGCACTACATTCTAAAGCCATAACAGACTATCCTGAAAGAAATCATCCTGTAAAAGAGGCTCACTTACCTTCAATTGAAGGGTAGACAAAGCCTAGGTTTGGCATGTGTTCTCCTTTTTCCAGTGTGTTTTCACTGAGAGAAACATGATATTCAATTACTCCAGAATAGTGTAGGATATTTAGCCACTCAGTAGTTATAGTTAGGGTGACCAGAGTTAGGGATTTCTTCTCCCTTAATCATTTTGCACCCTTTATATGTATTTCCACAAACGTTGTAGACCTTCTGCCCCCATTTCATTGCCAGAGTACTGAACAGTTTGTGGCATCTAATCAAGGGGGTGCAAAGCAAAAAGGAGAGTCCCAAAACAGATTTTAAATCCAATGCATGTAACACAGACTTTTGTATTTTGCCAAGCGCTAAAATGGCCAGGCAGGTTTTGCAGAAATTTGCCAACATTAGATAGTAGGGTGCACATATGAAACTGCAGGTAAGTAGAATAGGCATTTCATAAGTTATATGGTTTTTCAACTCAGTGATATCATGTAGCAAATTACTACTGTGAGTAGCAGGGAAGCCCAAAAAATAGACTAGACTTCAAATGTAAAGTTTCAAGTTTACTACATGAACAAGTATAAGGCCCATTTATGGTCACACACATTTGGAATGCTATAAACAATACATAGAAAATGTCATGCATCTTAATCTACACACATTTCCATACATGCTATCTAGCTCACAAAATAAAAGTGGCCCAAAAACCACCCAAACCAAAAAATATATTCCTTATGTACTCCTGTGCAACAAAATGGAAAAGTGACCAACAGTGAGCTATACAAACTACTCTATGGAGGACATGAAAATTGGTCATTAGGAGTAAAAAATAATAATCTTAATTTTTATGACAATAATGATTAGCTTTCATTCACTTTGGACTTCATAAGTAGCACAATCCTACTAAAATTAGCAAGGATGTCCAAAAAATAAAGTAGACAGCATATGTGAAGTTTCGGAATTACTACATGAACAACTAAAGGACATATTTATGGTCACATGATTATGTAAACCAATAAGAAAATGCATAAGAAATACAATAGATAAAAATAAAAAGTCACATTAAATCTGATTGCCACTCTGTAGTTATAGTTAGTATTCCCAAAGAAAGGAATTCCTCCGATATAAGTTCTGTAAAAACTTTCCACTCATTTGATGAATCACCTCAAAACTTTACGGATGCATAGCATTTTCTACATTTTGAGGGGATGCTAATTTTTGTACTGAGTCCTAAAGGGAGCGCAAAGATAAAAGGTGGTGGCAAAAAGGGTTTTTCCACCAATGCATTTTCCATAGACTATTGTTTTTGACGTAGGGCAAAAATGGCTGAATGGATCTACATGAAATTTGGCAGGATTATACATTATGGTGCAGAGATGATGCTTCAGGGGTACTGCCGTTAAGTAGGCTAAGTATTTAAGTTATATAGCATTTAAACTTAGTGATATATTTCACAATGGTACTTTCACGAAATGTCATACAATTTTGTAAAACTTCTATGTACATGGCCGGAAACGTAATTAAAAATATATAAAAAATATAAATACATTTCCCTAACCATTACCATTTAAATAAAATAGTAATAGGTAGGGATCTACTACTTACCTATATCTAAGGTCCTAACACTGAATACAGCCAACGTGTAGTAAAAACAATATGGCTGTCTTTTCATTCTTTAAAAACAGCCATTACCCAATTATCATCACCATGTACCATGATATGCTGCTAAGTTATCACAGTATATCATGGCCCAAAATATAACTAAGGCTTAGCTATGTTATAGAATTATGGAACCCTTGTGTCACTCATAATGTTGCATGGGCAATGCACTACTTGAGTCAGATATCCAAATAAATGCAAGGCCACCATCCATAAGCCTGCTTTGATTGGTAAACCTGGAGAAATCCAAGGTAGCCCAATTCGCAGTTTTGCATTACTCAGCACACCATAATCTACATTGCTGCTAAATTTCACATACATCTGTATGCCATGCTATTGTAGCCACTCCACTATATGCCATTCAACTCTATGCCACTCCAGTCTACACCTTTCAACTGTACGAGAATCCACTCTATGTTATTACACTATCACCAATGCCACTGTGCCACTGTATGCCACTCCAGTCTATGACACTTCACTGTACGCCGCTCCACTGGACACTACTTCACTATGCACTATACCAGTGTATGTCATTCTACTGTATGCCACTATACTCTACTGTCTTCCACTGTATGCCACTCTGCTCTACAACACTCCACTGTAGATTAGTCCACTGTATGCCACTCCACTGTACTCCACTCTATGCTACTCCAGTGCATGCCACTTTACTCTGCCACTCATCCTATGCTATTCAATTAGACTCCATGCCAATGTTCACTCCACTGAACACTATTACCCCATGCCACTGTATGCCACTCCAGTCTACACCAATCCATTATATGCCATTCCAATGTACGTTACTCCACTATACACTATTACACTCTACGCCATTCCACTACAGAACATTCCACTGTATGCCACTCCACTCTATGCCATTTCATTCTACGCTATTGACTGCACTTCAATGTACAGCACTCCACTGTATTCTATTAATCTCTACCCCACACCACTCCATTATGTGCCACTTCACTGTACATGCCTCCAGTATACACTACTGCACTCTATGCCACTCTAATGTACCACACTCTGCTCTATGCCACTGTACGCTATTACACTATACACAACTCGAGTGTACTCCAGTCCACTCCATCCTGTTACGCTGTATGCAACTCCACTCTTCGCCACTCCAATGTATGCCACTCTGTTACACATTAATCCAGAATATGCTATTGCACTGTACACAATTCCACTGCATGCCACTCCACTGTGTGGTATTCTACTGTAAGCCACTCCACTCTACTCCATTCCATTATATGCTATTCCATTGGATGCCACTCCACTGTATTCCACCCAACTGTTTGCCACTCCACTATGTGCTACTTCACTCTACACTACTCCACTGTACACTACTCTAGTCTACACCACTCCGCTCCATGCTATTCTACTCTATGCTCTTCTGCATTACCCTATTCGAATATACGCCAATCCTCCGTACTCCTCTATGTGCTATTACACTGTGCACCACTCTATTCTATGCTATTACACTGCATGCAACTACAATCTTTTTCTCTCTACTGTATGGTATTCCACTCTACCCCATTTCACTGAATGTTATTACACTCTACCCCACAAACACAACTCCAGTCTAAAACAGTTCACTGTATGCCATCCCATTGTACCCTACTACATTATACACTATTACACTTTAAGTCACTCCACTATTTGCTACTGCACTATATGCTATTACACTCTACACTCCTCAAGTGTATAGGCCACTCCAGTATACGCGACTTCACTCTGCACTATTCTACTTTATGCCACTCCACTGAATGCTACTCCACTGTATGTCACTCCAGTGTACTCTCCTCCACTCTATGTAACTCTACTCTACAAAACTCTACTACACTCTGTTCCACTCTACTCCATGCTATCCTCACACATTCCACTGTCCAAATTTGCACTCAACTTTATGCTGGTACACTCTATTGTACAACACTCTACTCCACTCACTGAACAATACTGGACTCCACTCTACTGTATGAGACGCCACTCCAGTTTATAATGGTTTCCATAACTCTATGATACAACTCTTCAATATATACCACTCCACTCTATGTTTGTACACTGTACCCTATTCCACTTTATGCCACTCCGATGTACATCACTCCACTCTAAGCTGTTCCACTCTATGCACTCTACTTCTCTGCACTCCACTGTACAGCAGTACAGTATTCCACTGTATGCTACTCCATTTTACTGTAATCCAATCAATGCAACTACAGTGTAGCCCGATCCTCTCTCCACCACTCCATTGTATGATACTTTCCTCCACTCTATATATAATGCCACTCTATAAATGTCTCCCACATTATTAACATCCCAAATGACATCATTTATGACTGCGCATAATACTGTGCATGGCAGGCGCAAGTTATAGTTACTTTAGGGCACAAGGTATAGCTATTGCAGATGACTATAACTGGTTAATTTCAGTTGTTTTAGCATAAAATGACTTTTTATAACTGACATATTTACTTAACCATAAGGTCACTTTAACAAGGTATATATATATATATATATAGATAGATAGATAGATAGATAGATAGATAGATAGATAGATAGATAGATAGATAGATAGATATATCCAATACAAAAATGCTGCTTCTGAGTTTGAGCAGCCTGTAGAGGGGTGGTGTGTTCACTGGCAGAGCAGACTGGTTTTCTAAATCCCCCAAAAAACACAGTACAAATGCAGACTTAGGACGTCAGAGTATCAGACGAGTGGAAAGTTTAATCAAACACACTGCGTTTCGGCTGTAGCCTTGATCACGTGATCAAGTGAGCATTTGTACTGTGTTTTGTTTGTATATATATAAATATATTATTATATATATATATATATATATATATATATATATATATATATATGTTTTTTTCCACCACTAGTTAGTTATGGTTAGGACCTAGTTTCTATTGAAAAAGCATTTTTTTCTCTCCTATATCTTTGCCATTGATTGATGAATCTTCACAAATTTTCCAGGAAAAATTCACGTCTCTGCTGTCAGGAAAGTTTCATGGGGATCCGTCAAGTGGGGGCAGAGAAAAAGGGGGGCTCCCAAAACACAATTTCTCCATGTTATTTTCCATAGGGATTTTGAACAGGAATATAGGCTAAACCGCTGGATGGAATTATATCAAATTGGGAGAAAGCTAGCTCTTGTTCCAGAAGGAGTCCTGTTTGTTATTTGGGGTAAATCTATTCGGTAGTGTTTGAAATGTTAACTAGATTTGTATATGTAGGAATGCAAAGGCTCCACAAACCCTCCCAATCTCATGCTATGATCTGATTGGCTGCCAACATTTCAACAACCACGGTTCTTCATTACAACCCTGGCGGTCAAAGACCGGCAGGGCTGTTTTAGAGTTTGCACCGTCAACGGGCTGGTGGTGCAGACTCGCATATTACGACCGTGGTGGAAGCGCAGCGGTCGCACCCCCGGGACCGGCGGTATACCGCCACATTGGTCCCGGCGGATTTAATCCTCCAGGGCAGCGCTGCTTGCAGCGCGGCCCAGGGGATTACGAGTCCCCCTCCCGCCAGCCTTTTCATGGCAGTAGGAACCGCCATGAAAAGGCTGGTGGAAAGGGGAGTCGCAGGCCCCTGGAGGCATAGCAGACAGTGAAAAGCGCAATGGGTGCAACTGCACCCATCGCACCGCCGCAACACCGCCGGCTCCATTTGGAGCCGGCTCCTGTGTTGCGGCTGACATCCCCGCTGGGCCGGCGGGCGGAAACTCGGTTTCTGCCCGCCGGCCCAGCAGGGATGTCGTAATGGCCACCGCTGAAGTGCGGCCGCATTGGCGGCCGCACAGTGGTTACAACTTGGCGCCCACCGGTTGCCACCCGCCAAAGTTGTAATGAGGGCCTAAGTGTTGGCAGCTATCTTGGGACTCAGCTTCAGCCCATTCTCTTAAAACAAAATTGATAAAAAAAAGAAAAAGGGGCCAAGGTACGGACACCCTGACCCCTTAGCTCTGGTGCTGTGGTCCCAGAGGGACATATTCAGGGCAAAAAAAAATTTTACAAAACATTTTTAGTGCAAATTTGAGATGGGGTAAACATTTTTTAAAAAACAAGCGCGGTCTCCTGCACTTATTTTAAGAAAGTCCCCGGGTGGGTGCAAACATCCACACATTCAGCCGCTGCCTTACTGCCCTTTCCTAAAAGACAGGAAAGTGACAGCCTCAAACATTTAACCAGGCTGAGGTGCCGCCAATCTGTTTAATTTTTTTATCTTTTCCAGAGTGCGCATTTTCTGATTCAGCTTCAAGGAGCTGTGGTCATTTCTTGCACCAAAAGGCACCACATAGCTAATGCTGCACTGAATAGGAGGTTCAACATGACAACAGGAGAAAAGTGGGGGACACGGGCTGCCAGTGTTTATGAGGTCTGCCAGTTTTGGACTGGCACAAGAAGAGATTTACACAGTGCCAAATGAGTCTGCCATAAACAGGTTTACATTGCCCCTGACAGCTCTCGAAAAAAAGCTGCATTATTGCCAAAAATGTATTGAAAAGCTGGCACTAGCGGGACCAGGACATGGAATAGTGGCTAGCCATGGCACTCTGACTGGAATCTTGCCTTCAGTAATAGACCACAAATCATCTGACCTTGGGCAAACCATTGTAATTCGCTGTACCTGCAATTGCAATGCATGCACTGGAAATGCACTGGTGCCCTGGTAAATGGAGGGAGTATGCCTTCAATCCGCACCTCTCAGCGGGTTTATTGCATGGAAAGCAGAGCTAGGAATACCACAGCTTCATATGGTGGAGAAGGAAGGGGCAACTTCAGAGCCACGCCTCTTCACTGGTACCCTGTGACTGCCTGGCACTGCTCCTGATATTTAGCACTTGTGCCTGGCTACAGTCCAACGCTAAGCCTCACACACTGCACCAGACACTCACACACACACACAGAATAGGTGCCACCAACCACCACCTCCAGTTACTGCGTGGGTCTGCCCTGCACAGCCCTTCTGGGCTCACCACAGGTGCACCACACGAAACCTCACCCAGTGTACCTCAATACATGCACTGGCCACCTTCATCCCTCAGTGTCACTCTGGGATTGCTCATGACACAACTGCTGATGTCCAGGCTTTTCCACACATGTGGCGACATACATCACATAAATGACATCACTGATGACATCATCCAGTGAGTTTAATCGGTTGTATTGATATGTGAGTGGTTCTGTGGTTGAGTGAGTGGTTGAGTCAGTTGCTGTATGGGAGAGTAAGCAGATGTGTAAGTAGCTGTATGGGTGAGAAAGTGGCTATGTGAGTGGCTGCATTGGTTGAGTGAGTGGGTGTGTGAGGGGATGTATGGGTGAGTGAGTGGATATGTAAGTGCTTGTATGTGTTAGTGACTGTATCGGTGAGTGAGTGGGTGAGTCAATAAATGTATGGGTGAGGGAGTGGCTGTATGGGTGGCAGTATGCATAAGTGAGTGGCTGTGTCAGTTACTGTACAGGAGAGTGAGGGGATGTGTGAGTAGCTGTATTGGTGAGTGAGTGGGTATGTGAGTGGCTGCATCAGTGAGTAAGTGGGCGTGTGAGTGCCTGTACAGGTGAGTGAGTGGGTGTGTGAGTGGTTGTCAGTATGAGAGTGGTTATAAGGAGGACTGAGTAGGTGTGTCAGTGGCTGTGTGCTTCTGTTAGTGGATATGTGAGTGGTTGTATGGGTGTATGAGTGAGTGGCTTAATGGCTGTATGGGTCTGTGAGTGGGTGTGTGAGTATCTGTATGAGTGTGTGAATAGTCGAGCTATTACTGCATGGGTCAGGGATTGGTTGTGTCAGTGGCTGTGTGAGTGTGTGAGTGGATGTCAGTAGTTTCATGGGTCTGTGGATGATTATTTGAGTAGTTGTGTGTGTATGTACAAGAGTTTGTATGGGGTTTGAGTGAATGTGTGAGTGGTTCAGTGTATGATATCATAAGTGATGTCATTTGAGAGGTCATCAGTGATGTCACTGACCATGTCATGAGTAACGTAATATGTAAGGTCATAAGCAGTGCATTACGGGGGTGCAAGTTACAGCTGGCGCAGGTAACTATAACTGCTGAATTTCTATGGCTTTGGACGAGTCAAATGTGAGCCTTACTGTAACTTCCCTGTAACCTATCTTTTTAAAGTGAATATGCTGCTGTTTTCGTTACTGTATTGTGAATACAACCTCTTTGAAGACAATAGGAGGTGTCTGGTGAATAATATCTTTTGAATAAATAAGAATCATCTTTTGAGCCTTGTTTCCTTCTGTTATTATGATGCAGTGCAGACAGCAATATGCCAGGGAAAGCCTATGCCCAGCACTCAACACAGAGAGAAGAGCTCAAAGGAATGACCACAGAATGGCGCCCAAGAATAGCAGCAAGGATCAAATTCTTCTCTGCTTTCTCAGATGATTTAAGGAGATCATGCTGGCAACCAAGTTGTCCAAATTGAGATCAGAGTTAGAAATCCACTGTTAATTACCAGATATATGCTGAGGCTGTAAACGTACATTCACAAACAAATAGGTGCACAAAAAAGTGTCCCTGCCTTGCAATACTGTGGTAATCTAATTACTAATGTTAACAAATGACTACATGTTTTCAGGGACAACTTTTCTTTAGAACCCCTTGCAATATAGAAGGTTAATCCACTTGGTCCAGTATTGCTGTACCACCTGTAAAACTCCCAAAATGTATTCCGTTTTTAATTGAATGCCGAGAATCGGAACATGGTGTCATCTCATAATCTTACTGATTGTCTGATTCTAGAGGATTGAAAAGAATTTCTAGCACAGGTGTTTTAATAAAAAATATTAATGAGTGTTTATGTATTGAGAATAATAGGTTTGTGTAGAAAATAAAATACTGTAGAAAAATAATGCACGCATTTGAAAATATGATTACGAAGAATGGCCAGCAATGTTAACGAAATGTACTAATCAATGATTTAACAATATGAAATGTTGAATATATGTTTGACTAATGTAGTAATATGTCATACTAAGGGTTATGCAGTAAGCTTTAGCTTTATTATTGTAGGACTTAACTTAGCGATTGTCTTGGCCTACTTGCCAGGCCTCATGTAAAAGCTGTATTTCCTAACGTTTAATAAAATGGCTGTCCTAGAGAGTTAAACTGTGATTTTCCATTTTACATTTTGTGCTCGTAGCTGAAGTTTGCTTTCTTATGACAACTGACTGCTAGAAGATAACCTTCCTGTTGATGTAACATTTTGTGTGGAATGTGTGTGAGACTGACTTTCTAAGGAGAAGAACAATGAAGATACTGACTATAGTGGAAGCTGCCACAATATTGTTACCTGACAAGCCGGATGATGAGGACATTGCAAGACAAACCAATCAACGACATGTGAACGGAGTAGTATTAGAATTCATAGATTTGGAATTTTAGTTTTATTGGACAAAGTGTGAACATGTGATTAACTGACTTTGGGGGGTAGTTTTAGCAGTTTTGACTTAACAGGATTACACTGGGAAGAAAGCATGCATTTAAGCCAGACATTCTGCCCTTACATTTTGCCCATAGTGTGTCTTGCCCAGAGAAATGCTTAACTCTAATGCTTAGAGACTTTGCGCTTTCTGAACTTTGATGCTGTATCCTGATGTCTTGCTGATCGACTGATGTCCTGAGGATGAAGACTGACTCTGCTCTTCTGATCCATCTTGAGGATAGGTATTATCATCCAGACTGTTGATTGATATGCATTTGCATTTCATTTCTAGGTACCAACTGCACTGTTTTGATAGAACCATAGTTAGATGTTGTTCCAAATTTGTGTTAGTAAATCTTTTGCATGTAGCCCAACATGCTGATGTTAATCTGGTGTTCGTTAAGGACCCTCACTAATTAAACTATGATAACAGGGATTAATGCTTGATGAATTTTGCTGCTAAACTTCTTGTTTGTAATTTAATTGACGCAGTTGACTTTGTTACTGGTTTGCACCACAACTTTAGAATGTGTTGTGGTTCAAGCTTTAATTAGATTAAGTTTCTTCCACCGCTTTAGACAGCCAGTATTGTTTCTGTATGTGTTTCATTTGATTTTGAGATTAATCTACATGAAGTTAGCATTGTTAATATAGGGAAACAAATATTCTAACTTTTACTAAAAGGTGTGGTTATTCATGTCTGAAAGGTCATGGTGCGTGACAATTACTGACTCCATTGATTATTGATGTTATTGATTACTAATGATTATTGATTATTGTGTATTGATTATTGATTATGTACTGGAGTTATGGTAAGAACATCTTAATTGCGAGTCAAAAGGTTCATTGACCTATTCGTATCCCCTGGTAAGTTTACTTATTAAGGTCAGATGCGCTAATAGAATCGTAAAATGAATCGTGAGAGCCATTTAACCAAATCACCAAAAACTCAAAATAAATGCTGTGAAAAGAAAATACCTGTATTCTCTGCTTTTTTCAAATGCTCCTCTTTGTAAACACTATTGTGGAAGGCAGACTTTATTATCTTCTGATGTATAGGACAATGGTAGGTCCATCATATTATTTTCATTCAAGCGCCATATTCTCGCATAGAGTTTTTGCTTTGAATTCATTCAATTCAAAGCTGTGTCAGTGGAAGCACACCTATAAAGATGCTCTTCACTGGAGTATGTTTTTAAGGGATGTATTTCATGTTGATAAAGCTTTATTAGACAAACGTGCTGCGTGCGTGAACAATGCAAGGGGATCCTAGCTGAACAAATGGTTTGAACAATTTAACCATCTGCTGTTTGGCTTCTTAGTAACAACAATTAGGAATGCTGGTTTTTCATGTTGTATCTAAACGTACCTGTTTAATTCAATGCGGTTTCGAAACTTTATAAGTTCACTAGCTCACCCACTGTATCAAAATCTAAATTCTGATTTTCAGAAGTCATTTCGTGCTCTGTCCTGCATGGAATATTAATTTTAAATGTCTGTGAAAGCTATGTTTGAAGTACAGATTTCTCCCCGCAGTCAGAATGTAGTTGTGGTTACAACAAAATAATAATTAAAAAAAAATAAAGTGAAATAACATTACATAGAATCTTGAATAAACTCGGATGGACTGGAAGACAATTGGTGGGAAATAGAGAATATAACAGCCACGATGTAAAACGACTTGAAATAAAGCAAGTACGTTTTAAAAAAGGTTTGAAGAAGAGGTAGCAGCAGAAATGTATAAACCGGTTATCACTGAAAGGTTGAAGTTGAAAATAGGTGCAAGAGGGATACAAAATTACATTTGCCATTTCATTAGAATTTATTAATATTGAGCTAAAATGAGGTGTGTTGTGCTCAACTAGATAAATGCTCTAGAGAAAGATTGTGTTATTAGTGTTTTAGCATTAGTGAAGAAAGTAATGTTCCTTTCTCATTTTAGTGAAGTTCATGTTTCTTTAGTGCATTTCTTTGGATAGCTGTAGCAATGTGGAGGAAAGCCACCATTTCAGCATAGCCACCGCTTCATTTTTGCCTTTTTCTGGACAATTATTTGGCATGTAGTGGCCACCTGCGCACTGTCACACTGCTATTCAGTGTCACAATGTGTGTGCTCTGGCCTTAAAATGGTACTGATAAAATTGGTTTTAATCAGTTAGTCCATGTAACTCATCTGTAAAGCCATAGCAAATTGTACAGAAAATGCCCAAATGGCATGGGAGTTAAATGTCATATTTGGGTTGCAGTAAGTATTTACACAATCCACACGTGACAAAATATACGGCTTCCAGAAGAGCCACTGTGCTTTGGCTGGGCTACAGTTTAAACACACTGCAGTGACATATGGAATGAAAAAGTGCCCTTACAAATGACGGAAACTTTATTATAAATATTATTGTCACCTTTAAAGTGGGCTTATAAGCCCACAGGGCAGGGTGACTTATCTATATAAACAAATGGCACTCTACATGTTTGAGATATATGCTCTCAAGGGAACTGAAGGCTTAAACATTGTTTTCAATGAGTACATTTAGTCTACATTCTACAGGTATAATTAAAATCATCACTTATATTTCTACTCGAGCAAATGCTAGCAACATGAATCAAAGATACTTTTTAAGGTATGATTTTATTATGAAATCAATTTTTCATACCTTTACTATATAAGTAACATTATCAAAATGTCCTTTGTGAGGTCTGAGACAAAACTATCTTAGAACAAGCTCTACCACTCATCTCACTAAGAAATACCAATAACATTTCTGGTTGGAATTCAAACTCAGTCCTTCAGGAGAAGAATAGCCTGGCCTCTGGACCAAGGAAGGCAGAGGTGCTGTCCACAACTGAAAATGTAGCACAGATTAGCTATTTGATGTGGGCAGGAGCAGCAATTGGAAGAAAAAAGGGAAAAGTCAGCACTATCTATTTTAACTTGGAGATGCCAAGTGGGCTGCTCACAATAATTTGTAGAGTTCTCTTAGGACCTTTGGTGCCAATCCCAGCAGAATGGAGAACAGAAGCAGTTTGGAACCTGGTGGAGGGAAGGAGACCTTTTCTAAATTGGAGAGTGGCTCTAGAGAGGGCCATATATCTCCTGGTGGAAGTAGGGTTCAGCAATCTAATATTTAAGGCTTCCTGAACTTTTACAATAAAGCAAAAAGGAAGTGCTGTAAAAGGAGGTAAGAATAGGAGGAGAATGTACACAGAATTGGGTAGGATCTTGGGTATCTCTGTTAGATGCCTAATACAGAGAATATTACTGGCACTTCATCATCACCTCACCGGAACACTCCTAGGAGAACTGTACCTAAAGAAGGAAAAAAAGAAGATTTCACTGGCCGCTACTCACACTCTTGCGCTGTCTACAAAATTAATGTATGTTGTGAAAAATTGTGTTATTGGTTGAGGGAGGTGAAATCCTACTCAGGCAACAACCTTAATTCTTGTCAGAGTGAGGCACACAAAGTCACTAAATTAACATGGGCTTACCCTTCTGGTAGACTGGCACAAAAGCAATAAGATTTAACTTAGAGGCAATGTGTAAAGTGTTTATCCAGCACCTAAACAGTAATAACGTGAGAACACAACACAGGAAAAATCCCACACCAATTTAGAAAAATAATGGAAAATTTAATAAATAAAAAGAGACCAAAACAAAAATCCAGACAATAGAACTAGAGTTAAGCAGTTTCAAAGATTTCCAGAAAAATAGCGCTTTGAAGCAAATAGGTCCAATAAACTCAATGAGGAATTGAAAAGAAAGCAACCCCAATTTGTAATTAGCAGCAATAAACCAATCATTGCTTATATTGAAAGCGGAAATGTACAATAGTAAATTATGTTTGACTGCTGATCAACAAAGTATAAAAAATATAAAAATCTCATTCAGGAACACACTCCTGCATTCTGCTTGCTGACCAATGTTAAAAAAAGAGGAGTTATTTCTGAAATAGAAATGGAAATAGTGTCCTATTACATGCAGTTGTTTGTCAAAATATTTTTATTCTTGCTCCTTTTGCTGCTTTAATCAGGAAAAAATAATGTAGCACATTATTCAAATGTCATGATAGTGTGCAAAAACTATACAAGTAATTAGGCTAGTACTATTAAAGCTTTAGAGCTCGCCATGGCACTCTACTCCAGCGTTAAAGGCCCGAGACAGAGGTGAAGTTAAAGAAACGTCACGTGTTCACCTTTCTAAATAATAATTTCTACTGTACTGAATGCAGATGCCTTATTAATGAAGGTCAAATGGTCATGTTTTTACTAGTTTACCATATGTAATTGCAATATGGATGTAAGTCAGTATGATAGCCCTGTGAATGGCATTCTTATGGCTGTGATTTAGAGGTCACAAACTCAAATTAAGGTAGGTCAAACTCAGTTTTTTAGTCTTTCGAAGTCAATGAAGTGAGATCATTAAAATGAGTAATGTAACATCTAACATTTACTGCACATAAAAGAGGAAGGAAACCCATATGATGCACTATATAAAACAAATTATTATTGTGGCGCCACTCATACAGAAACCTGGTAAAGTTTAAATCTGCACTCATGTATTTAAGATTATGCCATGGTATTTCTAAATGATCTATAATGGACATTTAAACAATACATAGGGTATAATTCCTTAAGCACCAGCTTTGAACGTTTAAAATTTTCTCCATCATGATTTCTCACAATCTTGGAACAAATTTACAATATACCCTTACAGCGGGCCTCAGCGGCCGTTAAAGGCCCGCCCCCAGTGTTAACAAGGGAGCATGCCTTTAATGGCCAGTATAGCACGCTACAGCAGGCTCTAGGGCTATTACAACATTATTGCCCAGAGGGCAGAATGTTCTAATTACTGAAAGAAAGGACTCACTGAGCCCAAGGGGATTTAAAATCCCCTTGGGCTCCATGAGGTCTTTGTTCACAGCAACAGCTGTAAACAATAGCATTGGAATGTTGGAGCTCTGGGTTTCTACCGGCCATCAGAAGCCCGGAACGCTCCATTGTCTAAATGGAGATCCCAACATTCCAATGTTCTAGTTCAAGTTGGATTAACAAAAGATCCAAGGTGTACTCTAAGAAATCAACAATAATCAAATTTCCTCAAGTACCACAATGTACAATATGCATAAATATAAACTTTTCAAGAGGTCATAATTATGCACTTGTAAATCTGACACATATGTGCTTTAAAATATTTTATTTCTCTACAGGGAACACATTTGTCCCTGTAGAAAGACTTCCTCCACTATGAGTGTGTTTCCATCTGTATTCCATCACTTGGGTGCAGCAAATCTTGTCTGCCTTTGACAAGAGTAACTTTGCACGGCATACCAGGGTGGTTACAAGAGTAATGTGGATACTCTGAAACGTATTCCCTTATGCATCAAAAATAAGCTTCTTGAAACAGATCTAGTGCTTAGCCATGCAGTGAAGTAGAATGATTTGTGCTTGAAAATCCTTTAGTATCCAGATGTTTGGAATGTATAATAAAAGTAGAAACCATAACAAGAATTTTCATTTATTGGTCTACAACAAAGATGAACACATAATGTGTATCATTTTAGGAATTGGATATCATTCAAAGGGACAACATTTTTTATTCAAGTAAGAACATCTTGAGAATAACCACCTGGCTTGGCAGTTTAGGCTGGACTATTTGCATTAGAGCAGGACCAAGGCTGATTTGTATGTGAGCTGTTTTAATCTGAGGTAACATGTTGGCAAAATAATTATGTGTTATAGTGCTAACCTAGATGATTTCCGGTGGTTAAACGAATTGCAAGCATTTGGCTCCTCGCCTTTTGTGTGTTTGTTGTAATGCCCAAACATGGGTACTTTGCTCTCTGTGCCACTGGACACAAGCTTCACCTAACTGAAGCGGCCCAATAAGATCAAAAGTGCTCTGGGTTTCTTGTGTTCTGGTACAGGGAGGATTTGGCGTGGTAGTTCATACTGCACTGTTCCAATCGGAGCACGACAAAGCCTGATTTGCATATGGCTGAAGTGTGGGTAAAAGAACCATGGGTAGTATTTGCTACTCTGAGCAATTGCCAGTGGTTACACTTAGCATTTCTAACATCACCGTTTGCACATTTTAGTGAAAACAAGAACCAGGTGCTCCCCCTTACACCCACAATGCCTCCCGCGGATATGTCTAGTAGAGTTAGGGTTTATTCTGGTCAGGGCCCTAGTTTTTGCACAGATGAACTGTTGGTTCTAGCCATGATTCTGCACTTCTGGCGTGGAAGTTCATGGGAAAAAGTACTGATGTACGCGTGTCTGGGTGGTGCCTTTATAGGTCACCATGACATCACAGATGTCTCCAACAACGCTGATGACGCCGTGCGGAAACGAACGACGCTATCTGAGGGTGCACGCAGGGTACTGCTCAGCAAAAAATTCTGGATTCCAAGCTCATGCCAGAAAATTCTAAGATAAGGAATCTGCAGCTTAATAGAGCCTCTACCAGATGATGGGTTACCAAAGGTAAGTAACTTGTTCATTTGATAGAGGCTTCTATCTGCATATTCCTTACCTTAGAATCAATACCCAAGTCATAACCTCCTGGTGCTGGACTGCAGATAAATCTTTTCACAGTAGAAAGTCCTGTAGGATCGAACGGGCAAAGTGTCCGTCTCTCTGGACCTGATTGTCCAAGCTGCAGTGTTTTGAAAACATGTGCAAGGATGCCCACATTGCTGCCTGATGGATATCCAGGACTGTAACACCTTGTGCTAGTGCAGCAGTAGTAGCCTTTCCCTTGTTGGAATGTTGGAATGACCCCGCAAGCCCTCAGGAGGCTGCTTCTTGGCCAGTGCGTAGCAGATCTTAATGCAGAGAACGACCCAGTGTGAAATGGTTCACTTCTGCACTGCCCGACCCTTCTTTTCTCCCACGTACCCCACAAAGTGTTGGTCATACACCTCGAACTCTTTTGTGTGGTAAAAGTATAACAACAATGCTCTTTTTAGGTCCAGTCGGTGGATTTGCTCCTCTTCTTTTGAGGGATGTGGTGGAGCAATGAAGGTAGGCAGCGTGTTATTCTGACCCAGATGAAATGGGGTCACCACGTTGAGAAGGAAAGAGGCACGTGTTCGGAGAACCATCTTGTTTGGAAACACAGTGAGATAGGGTGGCTTAGAAGAAAGAGCTTGCATCCCATTGAGGCATAACAAAGGGCTTAGGGGGAAGCATTTGTACAAGCCCTTTAAGAAATATATGTACAATAGGAGACTTGAAAAGTGAAGGCTGATCAGGCAGCCAAAGAAATGCTGATAAGGGAGAAAGATAGCCCTTGAGAATACCCAAGGCAGAACCCTGCTGGGCAAGGAATAGTATAAAGAGAAGGATATCAGAAATAGAAGCAGAAAGAGAATCAATAGATCTTTCTGCACCATAATATACAAAACATTTCCAAAAGCAGGCATATACGTTCTAGTGGAGGAATGCCTGGCAGCCAAAATAACTTTACAGACTTCAGAAGGAAGGTCAAAAGCCATCAACTGCCGCCGCTCAGTCTCCACACATGAAGGTGCAGAGTTGACATGTTGTGTGGAGAACCTTCCCCTGCTGCTGCGACAGAAGATCCATCAAAAGGGGCAACCTGGTCGGAAGATTGATACTCATTTTCAGAAACTCAGGATACCAAACTCTCTGTGCCCAGTCTGGAGCCACTAGGATTACTTAGGCCTGGTTGTTCTTGATGTTCTCTGGGCAAAAGTGGTATGGGTGGAAAGGTGTATAGGAGGCGTGAACTCCACTCATGACGAAAAGTATTGCCGAGCGATTGCCAACTTGTAAACTCCAACGCGCAATACTGCTGACATTGCGCGTTCTCTGCAGAGGCGAACAGATCTAACCAAGGCTCTCCCCACTTATGAAAGAGTTCTTGTGCCACCTCTGGCTGGAGACACCATCTACAGCTGAGTTTTTCCGCACTGGCATTCAGACTTCTGCCAGGTGATGAACCACACAGGTTATGCCCTGCTGTTCGAGCCATGTCCAGAGATGCAGGGCCTCTTGACAAAGGGTCCACAACCCCACACCGCCTTGCTTGTTGCAGTACCACACTGCGGTAGTGTTGTCTGTGAACACCTGCACCACCTTCCCTTTTACAATAGGAAGAAATGCTTTCAATGTAGTCGGATCGCCAGGAGTTCCAGTAAGTCAATATGGAGTCCAGATTCCGCGAAGACCAGAGGCCTCTGATCTCCACCTCTCCCAGATGGCCGCCCCATCACAGAAGTGATACATCTGTCACTAGTGTGAGATCTAGTTGGGGAATGGAGAGGAGTCTCCCTCTTACCCAATCGCAGTTCATTAACCACCACTGTAGGTCTTTTGCGGTTCCCTCCAAGATCTGAACCGTGTCGGTGAGATTACCCTGATGCTGTGCCCACCGGAACTTCAGGTCCCACTGCAGAGACTTCATATGCCATCTGCATGTCTGACTAACAGGATGCAGGAGGCCATGAGGCCCAGTACCCAGCCTCAGAGTCTGTCCCACCAAAATCCAGGATAAAGTCTGAAACATCGGTATTATAACCTGAATATCCTGGACTCGCTGCTCAGGAGGATAAGCCTGAAACTGCATTGTATGCAGAACAGCCCTGATGAAAGGGAGCTTCTAAGAGGGAGTCAGGTGTGACTTTGGCATGTTTACAGTGAACCCCAGCAAATGCAGGAGGGTTGCTGTAGTCTGAATTTGGGTGACGAGAGCCTGGGGCGTAGGAGCCTTTAACAGCCAGTCGTTGAGGTAGAGGAAGCCTGAAATCCTTAACCTGCGCAGATGAGCTGCTACCACCGTCATCACTTTTGTGAACATCGAGGGACACTGATGAGACTGAACGTAAGCACAGTAAACTGAAAGTGCTCATGGCCCACCTTGAGCCACAAGTAACAACTGTGGGCAGGCAGAATGGGGATGTGAAAGTACTCATCCTGCAAGTCCAGTGCTACAATCCAGTCTCCTTGGTCTAGGACAGACAAGACCTGAGCAAGAGTGTGCATCTTGATTTTCTCCTTTTTGAGGAAGAGATTGACGTCCTGCAAATACAGAATGGGCCAAAGACCCATTTATTTTTTGGGAATCAGAAAGTAGCGGGGAAAAAAACCCACTGCCTACTGACATCAGGACCCTTTCTATGGCTCCCTTGGACAAGAGAGGTGTAACTTTCTCTCTGAGCAAGATTAAGTGATCCTCCCTCCATCAGCTGTGTTTTTAGTGGAGGCACAGAGGGAGGTAAAGACTGAAAGGAGAGGGAATACCACTTCTGTAAAATCTGCAAGACCCATCTGTCCGCTGTTATTGACCTCCAGTGAGGGAGATGTAATTGAATCCTCCCTCCAACAGGATGTGAGTGGTCTTACAGAATCATACTAGAAGGACTTAGGTGCTGTGGAGGAGGGGGGTTTGGGTGGTGGCCAACCTCTGGCTAGACCCTTTGGGTCTGAAGATACCACAAACTCGTCCTGCACTGGATGTTGAGTTGACAGAGAATGGTGGCTGATTTGTGGGTAGCGTGATACCACACCCCTTCCGAAGCCTCGTAAGGAGTGAAAGGCAGACTCCTGGCAAGCAGGTGTCAAGAAGCCCAAGGATCTGGCCGTAGCCCAAGAGTCCTTGAACCGCTCAAGCGCTGAGTCTGCCTTTTCTCCAAATAGGCCTGAGCTATCAAAGGGCATGTCCATAAGGTTTGTATGGTCATCCTCCAAAAAGCCAGACATGTGGGGCCATTCTTGGTGACAAAGGGCCACAGTGAAATCGCCCTACCTAGCGAGTCAGTCGTGTCCAACCACAGCGTATTGTAAACTTTGCTGTATCTCTCCCATCTTTAACAGCTTATGAAGGAGTGTCCTGCATACCCTCCGGGACATGTGGCAGCTCCTGTGCCACCGTATCCCATAAGTATGGGAAAAACGGCCCAATAGGCATGTGGTGTTTACAGACCTCAATGCCAGGCTGGAGGAAGAAAACATTTTCTTACCAAGCTGATCCATCCTATTGGATTCCCTGTCTGGGGAAGCTAAAGGGAAGGTACCATGGGAAGTGGAGGCCTGGGCCACCAAGCTCTCCTGGGGGCTGGGGGGGGGGGGGTGAGGAATCTAGAATCATTAGGAGCTGGTCGATGGCGGCAGCCAATTGTCCTATTTACAGGAGCCCCTGTGCTGGGTTTGGGCCACGTCTCCAGCAGGACATCAGTGAGGGCTTCGTTAAAGGGTAACATTGGTTCTGATGTTGAAACCCCTGGCTGAAGCACCTCAGTCAGGACCTTAGTCCTCACTGGCACCATAGGCAAATCCAGGTCCAAGACCTCAGCTGCCCTACACACCACCATAGCATATGAAGCTCCCTCCTCCGAAACCACAGTAGGAAGTGAGAGCATGCCAGTATCTGCAGAGGTATCCAGTCCACTGCCCTCCCCTAGTTCCTCATACCAGTCCATATGCTCCAAACCATATTTGAAAGAATCCTGAGACCCCTCCCACTCCTCACCTGTGCCTGGCTGATCATAGTAAGCCTCAGGCACTGATCTGGCCTCAGTCACCACCATCAAATCGCTGTTGTACGATGTCGTTCTGGCTCCAGATCATCAGGAGTGAGGATGGGCTCTCACCACCGGTGGCCGCCGATGGAGCAGGGAGTGTCGAAATCAGGAAATGATGCCGGAGGAGGCTTTGTGCACTCAGCATTGTTCAGGATCCAGTATCAGATCCAGGAGTCACCAATGGCACCAAGGCCAAAGCCGTCTGCGTGGAATCCAATGGGGCCTCTGCCAATCACACAAGGCCCGAAGTGGGGGCAGCCTCATCGGCCGACGGGCATGGCAAAGTCAAAGTTTGTTTGTACTTTTTCTTCTTTTTGTGCCTCTTCCTCAAATGCCCAGAGGACCTTGAGTGCAAAGAAGAGGACTTAGGGCTCCTGGAACGGTCCTGCAACCTCCTCCTCGATAGGGACCATGACCTTCTAGGAGTAGCGCCAGCCGAAGTCTACTGCCAGGCTGCCATGAGCTTCAGAGACTGCTCTCTCAAAGCTATCAAGGCCAGTGCCTGGCAGTTGGAACACATCTTTGAGTCGTGGTCTCTGTCGAGGCACCAGAGACATACCTGATGGGGGTCCATCACCGACATGGCGCGATGACATGCACCACACAGCTTGGACCCTGTCTTTCTTGATGTCACCCTCACACAGACTTCAAAAAGATTGAACAAAAAGGTCAAAAAAGGCCTGCCAAGAAAGGCAGCGGGTAGCACGAATCTGGACCTGTGCTTAACCGGCACGGAAGGGAAAGAACTGATGTACACGCACTGGTGTGGTGCCTTTATAGGCGATTGTGGCATCACAGATGGCTCCAAAGATACAGATGATGCCATGCAGGTTAGAACGACGCCACCCAATGGCACATGCAGGGTACTGACCAGCAAAGAATTTCAGATTCCAAGCATGACGCCAGAAAATTCTAAGGTAAGCAATCTGCATTTAGAAGTCTCTATCAGATGTTCAGATATAAGTAATGTGAGCATCTAGAAAAGGGTAACATGGCCTGTGTTACCAAAGAGTCAGGAGGCTACAGGTTTTTTAATTGTGCAGTGCTTAAAGCAGACCTACTTTAACTATGGCTTAGAAGCAACACAAATCCCCAATCACTCAAGATCTTACTAATTAATTAAAACAAATCCCTTTGGTGGATAGAGGAATTTTGGGACAAACATCACACAGATGAATTTTGGAAATACTACTGCCTCACTGCCTTTCTCTTCCCACAAAGCACCAGCAATGTGATGTTATAGTAACCTCCCCAACCCAGAGCTGAGGTATGAACATTTCAAGTGGCTCACAAATCTCAGTGCTCGCAGAGACAATTACTTTTCTAATTAGGATAGAGGGTCACCATTTAAAGAACCAGGAGACAAAGAATAGACAGATCATCCCTAGCTCATGTTTTGTAAACACTTAGTTGAGGAAGAGAGACACCTATTGTAGGTAAACCTACACAAAAGGCATTCTGCCTTCTGGGATGGCAACATATTGACTGGTCCTAGGAATACCACTTTTCAGGTCTGAGAAAAAGAGGAATGAAGATAAGTTCAAAGGAACATGATCAGCTGAAATGTCAGCCCTGGTAAAATACAAACTGTTGAGTTGTCCAATCTGAGCTTAGTTTTGGCTGTGGTCCAGAAGAAAGTATGGGAACAGTATTTTTTCACTTGATCCTGTGGCCTAGAACCCATGAAACAATCCCTCAATATTTGGAATTAACAGGATTGATAACGTTTTCTAAAGTTGGGGCAGAAGAACATTTCGATTTCTGCAACAAAAAAGAAAAAGTGGCAAGTGAACCTAATAGAAAGAATCCAGCGAACATTATATTTCAATTCTGTGCTTCTAGGAGATTTACGTGCAAAGTTAGGGGGCTATTGTATTTTGATAACACATAGGAGGTATCTGACCTCTTGTAGACCTACTCAATTGCGGCTTCCAGCTTTCCTCAGCTGAGGCATTTCCACCTGCGAAAACGTTTCAACATGTGAGGGCAAAACTGGTAGAGGGTATAAACCACTCATAGCTACCAGACTTCATTTTGTCCATCACTAGTCAACTGGGCAACTACGGACGTGTCCCTATGTATCAGCACTCTAAGGAACTGATAGAGTAAGCAGCTTATATACCACCTCAGTTCATCTCTGAGCTGTCTCACAGGTTGCCTAAGACCCAGTCACCAATGCCCCATTAGAAAATAATGATTTCTATTGGCACTTTTTGGACGTTTTAAGGGAATTCTGATCCGCTGGTCCAATATTTGCTGTTTTGCCATGTTTTTAATACATGTCATTATTTTATTGTAAATTGTCTTGGAAGTTACAACCTATTTATTTCTTATATTTAATGTTTTAGAACTGTTGTGCACACACCAGATCCATAATCTCTGAGGACGTTCTTCTTGTATTTGCCAAACTACTAAGAATGGACTCAGTTTTCCTCACAGAAACTAGTGTTCACTTCTATGCAGTAACTGCTGTAATTGTGTGGGAGCTTCACTGCTGCTCGTATAATACAGTTCCTCTCCACCATAGTTTCTCAATCCTATTTACAGGAGGACATAAAGGCCCTCATTACAACCCTGGCGGTAAATTCCGCTTACCGCCGTGCCGACGGCCTCCTACATACCATGACCGTGGCGGTATTCCGCTACGGGTATTATGACCCACACTGAGAAATCCGCCACAATACAGACACACACAAGTCCGCCACACCAAAGGTCAGTGATAAACTGGCAATAGCAAAACCCACACCGTCACGCCAACAGGAATACGCCACAGTATCACAACTCACGAATCACCAAGGCGGTCTTTTAACCACGGTAAACCATTGGCGGTGCACACCGCTGCACTCAAAATGCACACACACTAACAAAACACAACCACATTGGATAATTCAAAATACACACACCTGACACACACACCACACCCTCACCACTATAAAACACACACCCACATTACCCACAACCCTTTCAATGAACAAATTAGAAAAAGCAGAGAGAGAAAAGCAAAGACCACACCATCACGCAGAGGCACAGAACACCATCACACATACACCATCCAAGCACATCACAAAATACATCACAACACCCCACACATCACCTCACACATCACCCACACCACATCATGGCACCTCAAAGACACCCCAGGTTTTCTGAGGAGGAGCTAAGTGTCATGGTGGAGGAAATCATCCGGGTAGAGCCACTGCTATTCGGGTCACAGGTGCAGCAGACATCCATTGCAAGGAAGATGGAGCTATGGCGGAAAATCGCCGACAGGGTCAACGCCGTGAGACAGCATCCAAGAACCAGGGATGACATCAGGAAGAGATGGAATGACCTACTACGGAAGGTGCGTTCCTTGGTATCAAGACACCAGATTGCTGTACAGAGGACTGGCGGTGGATCGGCACCTCCTCCCCCACAACTAACAGCATGGGAGGAGCAAATCTTGGCAATCATGCATCCTGAGGGCCTCGCAGGAGTAGCAGGAGGACTGGACTCTGATAAGGCAAATCTTTACTAGTAAATCTCCCCCCCACCTGCATGCCGTCACAAACTCCTACCCCTACCCTCACACCCATCTCTCCAACACCTCACATATACCCCACTATCACAACCCAGCCATCCCAATACCAAGCCCTGCATTCAACAACAATGCATGGACACCCATCACAGACCTGCATGGACACCCATCGCCACAGCATGCACACTAGATAGACTCATCCAGCCCACCTAATCAGCAATCACACAAGGCCAAGGCGACAGTGCAAGCACATTTATACAGGGAAACACACCCATTGCACAAGATGGCACACACAGATGCAATAACAATGCATTTGCATCCCAACAGGACCCCTACCCTATGTCACCGGATAGGAGGTGCCAGCTATATCGAGTTCCCCCACAGAAGAGGTCCACAGTGTTGACAGCAGCTCTGCACGCCTGGATCAGGATGACCAGCCTGGCCCATCTGGAACCTCTGGACAGTCGGTTCCCCTGCCACAGTCCCAACCCACCACAGACCCTCCCCCCTCAGGAAACACCATCACAGCACCCACCCAGCGGGCCCATTCCACTGTCTCCAGGACACGTCAATCAGCAGTGTGGCACCACTACAGGGCACCCAGGCAACCCCACAAACCCAGGATGATCAGAGACCTGAGGTCAGTGGCAGTGGGCACACGGTTTAGGGGACAGAGGCACAGGACAACAAGAGGACTGCTGTGCAACAGGGGGAGGACAGGCCCAGTGAACCCACTCTCCACGAGGCATACCACCATTCCCAGGAGACCATGAGCACGGTACTGGCCAAGTTTCAGGAGACTCAATGGCTGAGGGAGGGACACTACATGGGGATCAGGGATGACCTCACCAAAATATACACCATTCTGGTCACCATAGCTGGGTGCTGGCTGATATGGGCAAGACCATGAGAGAGGAAGTGTCTCAACAAAGGGCCCCTGACACTAGCCAAACCGAGGAACAGCCTTCCACCTCCGCCGGCACTAGTGGACAGGAGGCCGCACCACAGGACCAACAGGCCACCAGCACCCCACCCCTTGCAGAAGGAGAACCACCCCACAAACGGTCCCTGCGATCCAGGCAGAAGACAGATAACATTGCCAAGACCCCCGCCAAGAAATAGGACTCTCTTGATTGTCACCCTTCTGTCCCACTCTGTTACCCTGTCCATCTTGAACTGCCATTGCTCCCCTTCCTATCCCCCTTGGACAATGCACCTGTGACACCAAGAGACTGGACACTACCAGGGACCTTTCTCCAGCCCCTTGCACATACCTCTAGACCCATTAGCACCTAAATAAACACCCTTTAATCAAAAACCAATCTGGAGTCAGTCTGATCTTTCACAAATGTATTATCACAACATTAGCAGCAAATTGTAATGTAAATGTTCATTTACACATACCAATGTATGACAGTTGTTGGGCAGCAGTACACATAGCAGAAGGCAGAATACGGTACACAGATCTGAAAAAATGAAATCCAAAGGGAACAGTCAGTGTACATAGACAGAGGTTAAAAGGGTGCCATGTACAATGTCCTAAAGTATACTGAAATGTGAAGAGGAGTTACAGTCTCTTACCTGTGTCTCACTGGAAGTACTGCAGGATAATGTTCGTTCTGTTGTCAATATCTTCTTCCTCTGCCTCCTCTTCTTCACTGTCCACAGGCTCCACCGCTGCCACAAGACCATCACCAGGCTTATCCTCCAGCAGGAAAGGCACCTGGTGTCTCACTGCCAGGTTGTGCAACATACAGCATGCCACGATGATCTGGCACACCTTCTTCGGTGAGTAGTACAGGGAGCCACCTGTTAGATGGAGGCACCGGAATCTGGCCTTCAGGAGGCCGAACGTCCTCTCAATACTACGCCTAGTTCGCCCATGTGCCTCATTGTATCGTTCCTCTGCCCTTTTCCTGGCATTCCTCACGGGATCAGCAGCCATGAGAGGTTGGGATAGCCAAAGTCACCTGCAAATTTCGAGGGATACCTGTTAGACACACACTAACCCTTAGGGACTACCCCATACCCAGACACCTACTCATACTGTGTGGGGAACTTGGGCTCACCTATTAGCCACACCCAGTGCCTCTGGAGTTGGCCCATCACATAAGGAATACTGTTATTCCTCAAGATATAGGCGTCATACACAGAGCCAGGATATTTGGCATTCACATGGGAGATGTACTGGTCCACCAAACACACCATTTGCACATTCATTGAGTGGTAGCTTTTTCTATTTCTGTACACTTGTTCATTTCTGGGGGGGGAGAACAAATGCCACATGTGTACCATCAATGGCACCAATGATGTTGGGGATATGTCCCAGGGCATAAAAGTCAGCTTTCACTGTTGCCAAGTCATCCACCTGGGGGAACATGATGTACCTCTGCATGTGTTTCAGCAGGACAGACAACACCATGCTCAATACGTTAGAAAACATTGACTGCGACATCCCAGATGCCATGGCCACTGTAGATTAGAAGGAGCCACTTGCCAGGAAATGTAGCACTGACAGGACCTGCACTAGAGGGGGGATACCTGTGGGTTGGCCGATAGCTGACATCAGGCCTGGCTCCAATTGGCACAGAGTTCTTTGATTGTGGCACGATCAAGCCTGTATGTGATTATAATGTGTCTGTCCTCCACTGTCGACAGGTCCACCAGGAGTCCGTACACTGGAGGATGCTGCCATCTCATCATCTGCCTCAGCGGTTGTAGCATATGGAGGAGAACGGTGAGCAGAGGGTCATTTACCACATAGGTAGCACAACTGTGTCAGAAGTCATGTTGGAGAATCCGTGTGTGAAATCGTGAGTCCATATAAGTGCCAATATGTGCTGTGACGCAGTTAGGTGCCATGCCATGTGCACCCCTGAAATGGCGGCTGCCTGACTTGTGAGGAGGGACAAGGGGAAATTAGGTAACTGCGCTGTCGAAGACCGCCACGCAACTCCGCATTGGTTATCATTGGGCCCTATGGGTTCCAGGAGCCAATGGCGATGTACGCCGGCGGTGACGGAACGCACCGCTGTGGACGTGACCACCATTTTCTATTTTCTCTCTCACTTGATACCTGACCATCAACAGGAGAGGACCTACACTGCAAGTGCTGCTGTGACCTGAGTCTGGAAGCGACAATGGCTACAGTGTCTGGGGAAAGGGCCCCTGCCTTCACTGCGGTGGAGTTGGACAAACTGGTGGATGAGGTCCTCCCCCAGTACACGCCACTCTACGGTCCTCCAGACAAACAGGTGCGTACACTGTGAGCATGATGTGTGGGCAATGCCTGTTTGGAGTGGTGTGGATGCAAGGCACATGTTGGGGGGTGGGCTGAGTGCTGCATGTGAGGATGGTCAGTGTATGTGCGTCAGGGCATGGGTAGGAACTGGTGGGCAATAAGTATGACGGTCCGGACGGGTGAGTAATTTCCTTTCCTCCTGTACCTTTTCTCTAGGTCAGCACCCACCAGAAGAAGGGTATTTGGTGTGCCATCGCCAAGGAAGTGCGGACCCTGGGGGTCTATCACAGAAAGAGCATCCACTGCTGCAAGAGATGGGACGACCTGCGCCGCTGGAGAAAGAAGACGGCGGAGGCCCAGCTGGGGTTGGCCTCTCAACGTGGAAGGGGTGCCCGTCGCACCATGACACCCCTGATGTTCTGCATCCTGGTGGTGGCCTATCCGGAGTAGGATGGGTACTTTAGGCCATCACAGCAGCCACAAGGGGGTGAGTACAGTGTCATAAAGCTGACTCTGCGCGGTTTAGGAAGTATCTGGGTGGTGGGGGTGGGCTGCGGGTGCCCCTAGTCCAGGGCAGTCATGCCAGGGTATGTCCCTTGTTTGCAGGCTCAAAATCACCCCTATCCCAGTGGTACAATTGGTCAGCTACTAGTGTGCAGGGTCCTGTGGGTGTCAGGTGTGCATGTGCTGGTGTTAGGCATTGTACCCCATGGGCTGGTGACTACCATTGTGAGTGGTTGGGCAAGGCCTAGTGCATAGGGCAGCTCAGTGTGTGTTGTGTCCGCCAACGGTAGTGGTGTTGCTGGCATTGACCATGTGTGTCCTCTGTCTTTCCCCCTTCTTGTTTTGTCACCCTGTCCTTGTGTGAATTAGCATCATCTGGCGGAGGAGCAGAGGCACCGGCGACGGAGGGAGCTGCATCCCACATGGCCCATGAGGGTAAATCCATGGAGGGTGAAGGCACCAGTGGGACGGAGGGCCAGGGGAGCTCCACGATGGGGACAGGAGGGGATACCAGCGACTCCTCCTCTGATGGAAGCTCCCTGGCAGTGGCAGACACCTCTGTGCCCACCCCAACAACAGGTACAGCTGCCACCCCCTACCAGCACCGCCCTCCCAGCAGCCCCTCATTGTGTTTCCCGTGCCCGCTCACCCAGGAGGGTGGGCATCTCCTTTGCCCCAGGCACCTCAGGCCCTGCGCTAGTCAGCCCTGCTGCCCTCAGTGAGGAGGCTATTAACCTCCTGAGATCCCTCACTGTTGGGCAGCCAACCATTCTGAATGCCATCCAGGGTGTCGAGAGGCATTTGCAGCAAATAAATGCATACCTGGAGGGCATTCATTCTGGCATGGCAGCCCAACAGAGAGCATTTCAGGCTCTGGCCTCAGCACTGATGGCAGCCATTGTCCCTGTGTCCAGCCTCCCCCCTCCAACTTCCACTACCCAGACCCAATCCCCTCTACCTCAGCCTATCCCAAGCACACCTTCAGACCAGCATGCACACACATCAACAGACAAAAGTGGCTCAGTAAAACATAAGCACCACACATCACACAGGCACTCACACAAGCACCATACCCATGCACACATACCAACATCCACTTCCTCCACTGTGTCCCCATCCTCCACATCCTCCAAGTCCCTCCCAATCTCGTCTCCACTCACACCTGCATGCACTAAATCATCAGCCACTGCCTCCATCACCAGCACGACCATCACAACACACCGCTCATGTGGAATCACCATCCCCACTACCATTCACACGTCCCCTGTGTCCTCTCCCAGTGTGTCTGTGAGCCCTCCTCCCAAAGTACACAAACGCAGGCACACACCCACTCAACAGCCGTCCACCTCACAACAGCCTCCAGCCCATGCACCTTCACCCAAACTCAGCAGACGTACACCTCCTACAACCACTACCTCTTCCTCCACTCCCACACCCCCTCCATCTTCCCGTCCCAGTGTGTCCTAGCTAACTTTAACCTCTTCCCTACACCTCCCCACACCGCCTGTCCCTTAGGGCCAGGATGTCTAGATCCCAGCCCAGCACCTGAGCCACCACATCTGCGTCTGCTGTGATCTGTGCAAGTCCAGGTGGATTGAAGGGGGCACCCATCAGAGCTGCCAGTGTGCCACCTACAGATGAGAAGGACCACCCGATTCCGCCACCTGCCAAGGTCAAAAAGGGGCCGGCTTCCAGCAGGGGAAAGTCGCACCACCCACCCAGCAAGGCCGCAGCCAAACACAGAGAGGACAGCGCCAAGCTCCCAGCAGCGACTACCAAGGTGGGGAAGGGACACAGGACAAAAGGCAAGTCACCTCAGGGCACAATGCCTCCTTATGAGGGGCTGATGAACACCATTTCCTCAGGAATGCCAGCAACCTGTACCACGGTCACCAGCGCTGCAACGACCGCCACCTGCACTGCCACCTGCACTGCTGCTGCCACAACATCAGTCTGCAGCATGGTCCCCAAGGATCAGCCATCCGAGGCTGCCGGAGATGGTCGGGTGTCTCCCTCCACCACAACAGACACCTGCACCACAGGCAGCACTGGCAGCATCACCACCGCAGCCACCACCGCAGCCCCCGCCACCTGCACCACCATCTGCACCACCACATGCCCAGCCGGTACCAGTATATCGAACATCAGCAGCATCACCAGTGGGCAGGCGTCCGAAGCTGCAGGTGGTGTCCTGGACCCTCGACACGCCACTTGAGGCACCACCACCAGCACTGGCACGAGCAGCAGTTGGCAGCCTAAGTCGCCACAGGATGGAGTGTGGCTCTGCCTCCATAGAGTGTCATGCTACCTGTTCCATGTACATCTTGTGGCTCAGACACCCAGGTGACAGGAGGGTAACTGCCACACCCCAGGTGCAGCATCACTGGGCACAATGCCCCCTCCAGAACCAGTGGATAGATGCATCCACTCCCACAATCCTTGGCAGGATCAAGCACTCTGGGCACAATTCCCCCTCCAGAACCAGTCGATAGATGCATCCACTCCCGCAATCCTTGGCAAGATCTAGCACTCTGTGCACAATGCCCCCTCCAGAACCTGTGGAACATGTCACCAACTTTAGAGACTGTGTCCTTGCACCCCCCAGGACAAAGCAGTGGGCAAACCACCCACTCGAGAGACTGTGGCTTTGCACTCCCCAGGACCAAGCAGTGGGCAAACCACCCCCTTGAGAGCCTGAGGCTTTGCACTCCCCAGGACTAAGTAGCGGGCAAACCACTCACTTGAGAGACTGTGGATTTGCACTCCCTAGGACCAAGCCATGGGCAAACCTCCCACTTGAGAGACTTGAGAGACTGTGGCTTTGCACTCCCCAGGACCAAGCAGTGGGCATGGAGGCCCCTCCAGCAACAGTGGCGTCGTACCATCCTCCGGCTGAGGTGCCCTCCCTTCCCCCTGAGGTGCCTGTGTTTTTCTCGACCTGATGCCCCTGCATTGTTCTCTCCATTTTGAGGCAGGTGTCATGTGTGGGCTTTGCCCATGCTTTTTTGGACCACTGGACATTTACTGTTTATTTAAATTCTGCTGCTATATCTGAATGTTCCAATATAACACAGGTTAGACTAATTTCCTTTTGTCCTTGCGCTCTCCTCCAGGGGGGTGACGGGATGTATCAGTAATGTTGTTGGATGTGTTTATGTGTATGTTGTTGTGGGTGAGGGTGGGGGGTGAGGGTGTTGCGCGCTGTGTGTGTGTCACTCTCTTTTCCCTCCTCCCCTCCCCTGTGTGCTAGGTGCAGTACTCACAGTCGTCGCCGTCGCCCCCCTCTTTCTACTTTGTGATGTATGAGAAGATACACCAACATGGGTAGGGTCTGCAATTCGTGCTCCGTGGCGTCCTGGTTGTTCATTGAGTGTCGAAAGGTGAGTGATTCCCCTTCGATGTACTGTTTCCGCCGTGCTTTTAATGGCGTTGGTACCGCTCCGGAAAAGCTGGCGGATTGGCCTCTCATAAAAGTGTGGGCGGTACATTGTCTTCCACCGGTCTGCTGGCGGTGACCGCTGCGGTGTTTGTTGCTACCGCCGTGGTGGTCGGAGTGTTAAAGTGGTTGTCTATGTTGTTGGTTTCTGCTGTGGTCGTGACCCCTTTTTTTTTACCGCCAGCCTGTTGGCGGTGTTACCGCCGCTCTAACACCGCCTGCCAGGGTTGTAATGAGGGCCAAAAGATATTGAAAGATATTCCGCATTCTTTCTGTGTTGCATTCTCTCACTGTGAAAGCCACACAATAACTTAAACATATCAAGCAATGCTTGCTCACAATTAATTAAACTTAATTTAAGGTTCCCCAGAAGCGAGATTAATCATCAAAGCAATTCTCTAAATTCCATAAAACTTGAGTGAGACTAACACATGCTGGTTGTCAAATTTAATGTGATAGCGTTTCTTTAATTGCCTTCAAAATAAGGTGATTAATCAGAGAAAACACATTTGTAAAGATGGAAGCACTGCTAACAGTGATTCTGTATGTTTTGATGGTGACAAGAATGAAACTAGGATGCTTTACATCTAGCACTGACATAATCTTGTTGTGGTTAGATTTTTGTACATTGGTGTTCATTATTGTTTATTCATCCCTATAATCTGCCAACAATTAGACTATCAGGAATAAGATATTCAGTTTGGTTAAAAAAATAAAAATAAAATGTGTGTGTGTTTTTAATCATGTGAGATCTATCCTTTTATGAAAAATAATAGTGCAATGACAGCACCTAGAAGAGGCAAATCTCTGTGAAAATAACGTGCGAGCTTCTAATGGAGAAATTCATTCTGTATATACACCTGAATGCTGAATTCAAAATAACTGCAGAGAGCTTCCTCAAGGCTGAAATATTCTACCACTGATCTCTAAAAAGAGACAAAATTGTTTCCTTTACCCTGTCCATGTGCCCTGACTGAAAATTTAGATATTCCCTTTAAAAAAAGGAGGGAGGCATTTTGGATTGGGTGCGAGTCTTCAAACAGCTAACCTATAGATATTTTTCACTAGAATCTGTAAATTCTGCATCATAAAGAAACAGTATAGCACTTAATGAACAAGTTACTTCGGTAACAAATTATCTGGTAGAGATATATTCTAGTTGTAGATTCCTTTCCTTAGAATTTCACCCAGCCGTCAATCTGGATCTGGTCATTTTACTTTGAGCAGTCTGATTGGAGGATCGATGGCAATGTTCAAGAGCTAGGGGTATGAAACTCTTCACACCCAATCCAGAGCTGCAAGAATGACTTGAGCCTGGTCATTCTTGATCTTCTTGAGAACTCTGGGCAGAAAGTGGTATTGGCAGAAAGGAGTAAAGGAGGCCTGAGTTCCACTTGAGACAAAATGCATTGCAGAGCGAGTGCCACCTTGGAAACTCCAACACGCACAACAGCTGACGATGAGAGTTCTCTGCAGAGGCAAACAGGTCTAACGAAGGCTCACCCCACTGCTGAAAGAGACCTTGCACCACCTCCAGTGGAGACACCTTTTGTGATCCACTAAGCATTGTAGGCTGAGTTCCTCTGCTCTGGAGTTTAGAGAGCCCATCAGACGTTGAACTACGAGGGAAATTCCCTGTTGGTCCAGCCAGGCCTAGAGGCGCAGAAGCTCTTGAGAAAGGGTCCTCGACCCCCACCGCCCTGCATGTTGCAGTACCACATGTAGGTGGAGTTGTCCAGGAACACCTGCACCACTTTCCCCAAGAACAAGCCTAATCTTCCCACATCAACAGTTTGTGGTGTTCGCTTCTCTGTCTCATCCAGAAGGAGACATTTCTGAGGCACATTGATGGAGTACATATCTGACCATTCCCAGGCTGTGAGTAGGAGTGCCTTCACAAACTCCCAAGAAAAACATCACCTTAAATTGCTCTTTCCTAACTTTGGCATACATTTACTGCTGCTGATGTTCAGCCCATGAACTCTTTCTGTAACACAACTCCTGGTGTCATTCAGACCTTTAAAATCCAGCAGTATCCAGAAAACAAGCATCTTTTTATCAACCAATCAATATTATGGCAAATATCGCATCTATATAGCTTCTAGCTAAAAAGGCAATTTTAAACTTGAGAGTAGCAACAACATGCAGTTATGTGTGCATCATTTCAGATAGTTTCCTCCACTCCACAATTTAACAGTGAGGCATGCACTGACACATTATGTCATATGTACCAAGTCAGAGTTATGATGAGGAAAAATAAGGCATCCACTACAATGCTCCCAGTGGGTTCTTGACTTACTTTGCCAGTCGTTCCAATATGAGAGTGATTCATGTCTGAGAAATACAATGCAAACATTAAAGGGAATAGACTATCCTCTGCAACTCTGCCCTTCATGACCAAACTGCATGTGATACCTGGTGTTCTGACTTTTTGTCACCCGGGTCACACTCTAATCCAGTGTGCATTCTGAGGCCTAATCCTGTCCTTTGATTCTGAATCTCAGATCATGGTTGGCACTTGGAAGGGTGCATAAGTGTACCCTCTATCTGACATAGGATTACTGTCCATGTCCTTGTTGTCAACAATACGGGGTGGTGGTAATATACCACCTTGATTATCCTAGCAATGAACATACCTTTTCTATAATTGAGGAGGACTGTTTGTCCTCTGGCCCAACACATGTAAAGGTCTCCGTGTATATAACAATAAGATGCATGCTCTGCATCCTGTGTTCATGTCTAGTGCATTTTGTCTAAAGAGTGCATTGTAACAGGACCGTGTGATTGTGAAAGTAAGATCCCAGAAAGCAGGAGGATCCATTTTGAATTTCCCCTGGATTTACAAGATTTACATGGCACACCATGGAGGTTGTGTGCACCCTTCCCATACAGTGGCTGTGTATTGCCTGCATTCCTGAGCTAGTTGGTGTAACCCTGGACACTGACGTGTGCTAGGAGATCAGGGATGCAGAATACTGAAAGAATTGCTCAGATCTTGGATAGCTAGGCTCCATGAGAGAGAAGATTGTCTGACCCTGCAAGACCTGACTGATTCAAGTTGCCCAGTTGCTGAGCCTGGAAAAGGGATGGCCCAGAAGAGTTGATTGTTTGTGGAAGATTAACCGGACCTGACTGGAGCCTTACCAAAGGTCTTTCGGTCTCCCAGAGTGTTTTATGTTCATGTAACATGAGCAGATCCAGCTCAACAAAATCACTCCTGACTCAGTTGCCACCAACAGAGAAGGACAATGTACATTTGTTGACTCAACTTTGTGCAGATCGAAATCAAAGCCCACACCATGAACCCGAGCACAAAGTCAAAACTTCAAGGCATGCCTGACTGGAGCTGACTTCCCCAAAGCCACACCACTTGCTCTGGATTCCCTTGCTCATTCTTATGCCTAAAACAAGCTTGCCATATTAGGTAAAAACTCTGTCTGAACTGAACACTGACTGTGAGCTTTACTACAGATTTATGTGGGGTTGTGCTCAGTAGCTCAGTAATAACACAACATAAAGAGAACTTTTAAGTTGAGAAAATACAGACAAACATATGGGTCACAGAAACCAGGAGAGCTGCTCATCTACATCCATAGTGAGCTTGCACCTGTAATTTAATATAACTTACTGATTTATGTGTCCCTCATACACACTTGTGTGGTGATTAACATTTCTTATTTGAAGTATGTCATTTGGTGTGATTAATGTATTTCTCTTCTTTTCAAAAGAAAAGCACTGGGCTGGACCATATATTATGATGTTCATTTATGTTCTAAGTCTCCACCCCTTTTACTATCTCCCTGAAAAGCCAGAAAAGTGTACTTGGTTCAGTTTGCAGTGTCATAGTAGTACACACTGGTTACGGCACATGTAGCCCTTGCTTGTTCTGTGTTCCCCAAAGCAAGGTCTGACATAAACTCACTGCATTGAGGACATCAATGCCAGACTATTTAAAGTGAAATAGTCTTGTTTGCAATGTATATGAATTAATACAAAGGTATAAGTTATAGACTGAACGGAAAGCAGAGAGAGGTAAGCTGGGACAAAGAATAGTAGAGTTCAGAGTAAAGAGCATCAGTTTTAGGTAATTGGAGCATTATCATCTACATAGGACTCTACCTGGTGACCAACAGAACTAGAACCTACTATTAGCCCCACCACCCACACCAAGATTTTCGGGATCATTAGTGACTGCAAACTTTATATGACCACCCAAGCCAACGCTTCCAGTATCGCGTGCTTACACATAGTGCTTCTACATATTAATGTGACTAGCAATCAACACCCAGAAACCTATCACCCACGTCCCCAGTCACAAGCAAGCTGGTCTACCGAAGCAGCCATTACACTCGGTTCAACAAGCAACTCATCAAGAGGCTGCATACTATTCAGTACTTGGTGGCCAGACTCACCCTCAATCTCCTACACCACAAACATATCTCTTCTCACCTCAAGGAGCAATCCATACATGAAAGAACACAATTCAGACTCCTCACCCACACCTTCAAAGCACAACATAACTCTAGCCCAGTAGTTTTTTGCTGGTCAGAAAAGTATGGCGCTACACAGTGAGCCATAATTTCACCAGATGACAAAGAATTTCACTGTCCACAAACAGCAAGAAATATTTTCTAATACACAGTACAGTAAGAAAGAACAATAAGACCCAAACCAACAATTTGATTACACCTACGGGCATTTAATACAAAGTCCAAGAGTGAACAGGTCGTATTCATGTCTAAAATACCAAAAAAGGAGACCTTTCCCACAAGGGTAAACTCTTTGCAGTATGAGAGATCAGGGGCACGAAAGGTGACACAGCTGGTATATCAACTGGAACAAGTCATAAATGGAAGAACTTACCAGGATGACAATGGGCATTTACAGACCAGACGCAAGCAGATTATGTGCCAGAATCAAACTAAGCTCTTTTGGTTTGAGAATCAAACATGCAAAACTCAATTTAAAGTGAGGGGTGGACCTATTCATGGGTTTTTGATGCTGGATGCATTTTTGCTCCTGATTCTGAACTTGGTAGATAGTAATTAGGAGTAGCATCAAGGAGGACGTAACCAGGTTTCTGTCAGGCTGTAATGAAAGAAATTATGTTTATCAAACAAATTACAGCCATGAGCATTCAGTGTTGCTACTGCTCAAAATAACTTCCCAACGGGGTTTGTTTAATTTAGGGGTGACTATGGTTTTGTGAAAAAATGAAGCCTAAACTAATATGTTCCACATTTTTTTAACCAATACATTTATGCTCTTAATTGAATGCCTATAGGATTTGCGGGTCTGGTCAGAGTCTTGAACTCCATGTACTAGCATTCCATGCACCAGGAGGTGCTTTCAGCTGGCCCAGCCTGCCCAATCAGCGCTTATTAGTGTGCTCACCTCCCGCTGTTTGGGATACAGCCTACGGCTCTTGCAGGACCGGTGGAAGCCTTGAACTCCATGTACCTGCACTCCATGCTCCAAGAGGCACTTTCAGCTGTTCCTGCCGCCCAATCAATGCGTATTAGCACACACCTCCCGCAGCATGGGACACATATGGGACTCGGTAGGGAGTGCGCCTTGTCCAAGACTTGGCCAAGACAGCCTTGTCATAGCTAAGAAAAGGCTGGGTTGGGCCACCCCTCTTTGTTCCATGGCTAAAAGGTACTGTTTGATCTTTTTAAGTTGTTACTGGGAGTTTTTTTAGTATCCCTTGAGTGTTGGTTGCTGCTGCTACACACCACCAGTTTGGCAATTCGCTATTAGGAAATCGCATACTGCGATGTACAACAGTGTGTTTGACACTGTTAGCAATTCACAATGGGCCACAAATGGGCCTGCCTCATCAACATTCATGTGGCAGGTCGCAATTTGTGACCCATTGAGGATGGCTACAGTCACAGGGAGGATGGCCTGCTGAGCTCAGCAGACTACCACGTCTGTGATTGCTTTTTTTTATAAAGCAATCTTATTTTTTTTGTAATGCAGCCCATTTTCCTTAAAGGAAAATGGGCTGCATTACAAAAAGATAAATTAAAAGTTTTCTTTTCATTTTTTAAGAGTAGGCAGTGATCCGTGTGACCAGTGCCTGCTCTTAAAAAATGTTTGCACCCCCATTTGCAAAGGGGAAGGTGTCCCTTGGGGACTCCTTTCCGTTTGTGAATAGCTTACCACCGGCTTGAAGTTGGTGACAACTGAGAATGTTTTGGGCACCCTTCCAACTCCCTCTAGTTTGGGAAGACCCAAAGGTGGACTATCACCTTTCTTTGCCACCAAATTGCCACCAAATTGGCTAAACTTAAAATTAAGGAAGTTTACCAGTTAATCGTAATGATTTTGCCAGATTTGTTTCATATCATGCTGATAAATCTTTATTGGAATGTCTTTGATGATAACTAAACAAAGGTTATTAATGACCTTCAAGAGGACATTGTAAGTGCTTAGTGTGGGCATACGAAGGAAATTATTCTTGTATGGATGGGAGATTTTAACTTACACGTATGTGAGGATAGTACCTCTAGTCCCTGTGGGCCGAAAATTCAGGACGTGGTGGAAGGGACACATTTTAAGCATGTACCTTATGGGGACGTGGCTAGTAGAGTCCTATCATTATCTCTAACATTCCTTACCCCCTGTTGCAGGATTATGAGGTAGTGGCCTGATATAGTAGTGACCACAATCCAATAATTGTTTCCTTTACCCTAAATCTGGTCATGGAGGGGCAAACTGAAACTAGCCACCTATTAAGTATTCATGTAATGGGGCATTAGATGCAAATGGGGAACAATTGATAAGGATACATTCATGCACAATATTATCAAGGAGAATCAAGGTGCTTTCTCAATTATAACTTCTAGTGAAGAGCCAACTATAAGAGTCACAGAGGCCTTTGGTGATGTATGTTCATCTATTTCCACCAAGTTCTTAATCAATAAACCCAGAAGAAATGAACCTCTAAAGAGATGGCTTAATCAAATTTGTACTTTACCACATAAACAACTCAAGATGTCCCTCGAAGAAAAACCCCACTCTCAGAAAGAGATTAAGGGCCATATGTACGAACATATTCTCCCATAGACACAGAATGGGCAAAACCCTTTGCTACATCTGGCCCTAAGTTCTGTAGGAATGTTTATAGGAAGACTTTTGAACAAAGGAAAGTTGAGATTAGAAGAGAAGCATGGGAGGACTTTTAGAAGGTAACTAATTTGAAGGACAATGTAAGTTTTTGGAAGATTGTGTACAAGCCCTTGTTTTCAGGATAAAATAAACCTATTGTTAGCACTAACATCACTGTCCATTCTTGGGTAAAACATTTCACTGCTGTGTTCAGCTATGAAATGGATATTCCCACATCAACAACTTCTGTTGAACTACAGCCGAGCCAAGAGAACTTCATTACATAGTCAGTCAATTCAGGTTAAGGATGTAGTAAGTAACAGCAATAAATCAAAGCCGATCTGGGAAAGCACCTGAACCAGACGAGGTCCCTATGTGCCTTTTTAAATCCAGTGTTATTTTGTGGGCACCCATTTTTACTAATGTGTTACCGGTCAGTTAATACCATCTTGGAAAGTGGTTATGAGCACAGATTTTAACTAATTGTTTTAGTGCCTCTGTTACTGGTCAGTTGGTCCCGTCATGGAAAGTGGCTGTGGTGGTACCGATTTTTTAAAAAGGGGCAGAAAACCTGCCAAGTTGCTACCAGCTAACTTCCCTTTTGGACAGCTCATGTATGATCCTGGGCAGGGTTATTGCTTCCAAACTGGAGGCTTGGATAGTAGAGAAGCAGTTACTCTCTAGGGCACAATATGGATTCTGCAAATGAGTGAGCACTATTGACCAATGCCTAAGCCTTCAGTTGGGGAAGTATATCAGTGCATCAGATATGGTAAACCACCCTATTTTGTGGTCCATTATGAGCAAACAAGGGTTTGACAAGCCACTGATAAATTTGCTCTATAGGATGCATTTGGATACTGGAAAAAATCAGATATGAGATAAACGGGGAACTTTCTCTGGAAAATAGGTCCAGGGTGGGTGTGGGGCAAGGCTGCGTATTGGCCGCCTCACTGTTTTTATTGTACATAATTGGGTTGGAGGAATTGCTGCACAGTGCGGGGAAGGACACACCCAAAATCAAGGAATTATCTATCCCACTACTGCTTTATGTGATTATGGGGCTGCAATCCCTCTTAGATGGATTCAAACACTTCATGGACATGGTAGGCCTGAAAACAAACTTAGGTAAATCTTTTGTCAAGATAGTGGGCTGTAAAAATAAAATATATATGAATTAAAAGAGGGGGGTACTGAGATAGCCAAAGTAGAAAATGTTACCTATTTGGGAATGGAGTTTGATCCCAAGATGAGTTGTTACATTTAATATAGATCATTTTCATTTCACTTTCAGAGATCAATGACTCTGTTCTGAATTTTGTGAGAAGATTGGGGCATGAACTGATAAATAAACTTTCTGCAATCTATAATGACAAATGTGTTGCAATAGCGACCTATGGAGCAGGAGTGTGGTGTTACAAAAAGAAGACTCCCTTCACATATTAGAAAACAAATTCCTATGTAATTTGTTGGCAGTTCCACAATCCTACTCAACTAATGCTTGCCACTTGGAATTTGGAGCAAGCTACATAGAGGATAGATGTACCTCTTTGGATGCGAATTTAGCCAATCCCAGAAGCAATCCTCATAAGGGATATTATATAAGACTGCCTTCATCTGGATAATGCTGAGTCCATCCCCTGGCTGAAATATGCATAACCTGTTATATGAATTTGAAATTGAAGGGTATTTTATAAACCCAGAAAGTATTGCATGATGTATCAAATCATTGGTTAAAGAGCTGTGTTATAAGAGGAGAGAAGGGAGGGATTTTTTTTATCAAACTCAGACAGCTCTGAACTATGTGTCTATTAAGCCCTCACTAGGTCTACAGTTTTATCTCACACTAGTTCATAAGGAGAGGTGCAGACTTTGTCTAACCATGTTACATTTAACTTAATTCATTTTCTTATAGAATATCATTCCCAGGGCATCTGGTTTGTTAATCTCCCCAACTGTCCCTCTGATTCTGACACAAAACAGAAGAAGTACTTTTTGGTTCCTGTTCTTTATGCAGTCAGTTATAGGCAGCACAGGACAGCTTTAACTTTATTGCAAAAGTTGGATCCTCCCCAAACCTGTTATGCCGTGATCAATTTTAATAAATGTGCGCTAGCCGTAAGGAAGAGGCATGAACAAGCTTTGGACATGTAATGTGTTTTGAACCTGAGAGTGGCTCCAAATGGGATATTTTGTGGTGTTAGCACTTTGTATACCAAACTTTATATGAGCTTTTAAGAATGCTTGATGGTATTTTCTGAATTGTGCTTTTATGGCTAAAACTCCGGATGAACAATGTTTCTTTGATGATCATGATTAGCATCAACAAATGGTTTTTTTCTTCTATTTAGTGTCCTATTATCTGTTACGTGTTATTTTATCTATGCAGTTGCCAACTGCTGTAATCAGGTGGTAACCACCTGTGCAGAAACTAGAGGAAGTGCAATTTGCACATGCATCTTCACACGGACAGGTGTCACGAGAGGCTCAAATGCTATTTGCACTCAATTTATCTATCACTGGCGTGTCTAAATGACCATGTTAGACCCTGAATGGTAAGCAATCATGAATGCATTTATAAGCGCAAACTTCTAGGTGCAAGCACATTTTGCGGAGTGATGTGAAGCACATTGTCCCTTTGGAACTGGGAATCAATTTCAAACTGTGCTACTAGTAATTAGCATGCCAAGGCCAAATGGTGGTTGGGTAACTTAGTAACTAAGATAGCACCACACGATAATTGGGCCCCAAGTACCTTATCTATAGACATCCAAACGCCAAAGATGCACAAGACTGAACATAATCTACTCTATTATAATATGTAAAACCAAAGATACAATCTAAGCACCAGCCTTTAAACTATATTCGGGTAACACTATTGAGAAAATAGTATGCTGTTCAGACATGGTTTCACTCACGTACACACCAGCACTACAAATACAATAATGTCCTGGTCATCCATTGGCTGTAAATCACTTGTCCAGTTTTCCAATAGCTCTAAATACTATTTCAGATTTCAATTGAGACTGATGAGGACTGGAAGAGAAAACTGGAAAGGAAATGCAATATGTAAAGAGTACTTAATTGCTAATGGAAAAACTACCACAAAAAACTAACCATCTCACAACTAATTAATCAATCAGGAATTTGTAAAGAGCACTACTCACCCGTGAGGGTCTCAAGTGCTGCGGAGGCGAGGGAGGCGGGGGGGAGGTGCAGCTACTGCTCGAACAGCCAGGTCTTGAGAAGTTTCCAGAAGGTAAGGAGGTCTCTGGTCTAGCGCAGGTGGGTGGGAAGCGTTCCACGTTTTGGTGGCGAGAATGATCTACCGTCGGTTGTAGTTCCGCAGACGCATGGGACGGTTGCAAGGGCGAGGTCGGCGGAGCGGAGATGTCGGGTTGGGGTGTAGAAGGAGAGCCGTCTGTTGAGGTATTCTGGTCCGGTGTTGTGCAGTGCTTTGTGAGCGTGGGTGAGGAGTTTGAATGTGATTCTCTAGTTGACTGGGAGCCAGTGCAGGTTTCTCAGATGGTCTGTGATGTGGCAGTGGCGGGGATGTCCAGGATGAGATGTGCGGAGGCGTTCTGGATGCGTTGCAGCCTCTTCTGGAGTTTGGCTGTGGTTCCTGCATAAAGGGCATTGCGGTAGTCCAGTTTGCTGCTTATGAGGGCTTGGGTGACTGCTCTTCTGGTTTCGGTGGGTATGGATTTGTAGATCTTTTGGTGCTTTTGGAGCATGCAGAGGTTGCTGAAGCAGGAGGAGGAGATGGCATTGACTTGCTGGGTCATGGGGAAGATGGTAGGGATAAGGGACGAACCCTGGGGTACACAGCAGATGATTTTGGTGGCCTGCGAGGACATAAGTACATTACCAGGAATATGTAGATATTAGCTTCAAAGTTAAGTGGTGTGACCAGACCATGTTACGAGGTGCTGTTGAGAGGACATTAAAGCTGCAAGGCCTTTAGTCCTTACATTTCAACAGCTAAAGCGTCTCTGCTACAGTTGCATTCACTGCCTTTTAATGAACAGCAATAAATATACACATGTGGCTTAGAGGTAGTCAAAACTGTTGGACTGTTTTGAACCATATATTCATCTAAATGCTGTAGGCCCTCATGGCGAGTAGACTCTGGTACTGCAAGGGACGGAAATGATGATACTTGCTTTGGTGATGGCAGAGACTTTGTTTCTTAGATGGGGCAGAGTGGGATGTTAACGTGTTGGGGAAGGTGTGGGAGGGCCGGGCTGGGGGAGGTTAGGTGTGCTAAAAGAGGCAGGGAATTTTTATTGCAAGAAGGGTTTTTCATTTGAATGGGGATGGGTGGGGATATGCGGTACACAGGTATGTGTGAAGCTGCTGAAAAAAGACTCCTTCTCAGAAGTACCTACTTCAGACCTCTGTCACCTCCCTACAACAGCTGACTCATGGAGTTAAACTGTTTAAGGCAAACCCCTGCCCCGCACTCGCCACCAAGGGGACATGATGACCAGAGAGAATATTAAACTGTCTAGTACAAACAGCGCTGCAAAGATATTGAAACAAGGCAGATTTGAAAATCGGTCCAACCCTCCCTGGCTTGCAGTGATCTACAGGATGACATCTTAGTGCTGAGTCCATTCAGAAGTATCATTTTCCATTCAGTTACAGTAATAAGTTGCATTATGAAATGCTTCTTTAACACATGCCTTTCATTTTGAATCGCTATTATCAGCTAGGTGTTACCATTAACCACTGTAAAGAACAAGTTGCTTACCTTTGGTAATACATTATCTGGTAAAGATTCTATCTAGCTGAAGATTCATTTCCTTTAGAATTTCCAGGCGTCAGCTTGGAATCCAGAACTTTTGTGAACAATATCCTTGTGCACACAGTCAGGTGGCGTTGTTTTGATCAGCATGGCATCATTGGAGCCATCTGTGCCTTCATGGTCGACTATAAAGGCAGCACCCAGACACTCGTACACCAATTCTTTTCTTTCCACTCTAGTTAAGCGTAGTCCTGAAACAGAGCTACCCTCTGTTTTTTTTTACAGGCCTATTTCGACCTTTTTGTTGAGACTTTCTGTGTCAGTGCAAGGATGACCTCGAGAAAGACCGGATTCAAGCCGTGTGGCACCTGCCATCATGCCATGTCGGTGAAGGATTCACACCAGGTATGTTTATGGTGTCTTGAGCTTAACCAAAATTCAAAGTCATGCTCAGACAGTCGACATCGGCCTGCGTGACTCCTTGGTGGTCATGGCCCCGGTCAAGAAGAAGGCCCGGGACCACTTCAGGAGCTCAAAGTCTTCTTCGTCCCACTCAAGGTCCTCCTGGCACTCAGGGAAGAGGCACAAAAAGAAGAAGAAGTCAAAGTGGACTTCGACTTCGGATCACCCAGGGGCCGTCGAGGCGACTCGGAACATCGATGTTCAGGCACGGTTCCGGGGAACCGATGCGAGGGTTGACTCTGCGCCTTACATCCTTCCTGGATCCGGAGCAACCCCCGCTCAACTTCAAGAGTTTTATGAGGCCATGCACCTCGTGTTTGAGTGGGCCGGCCTCATCGGAGTGCCCTCAGGCCCCACTTGGTCGGCAGAGGCCCCATCAGATTCCACACTGGTAGCTCCAGCCTTGGCTTCGATGGTGCCTCATGGAACCGATTCCAGAACTGCACCAGCCTCACACAATTGGCCCTCTCATGTGCCTCTCCCAATGTCAATGCTCCCGGTACCACCTGCACCTCTGGTGTTGCAAGCCCCATTCTGATCATCAATGATCCAGAGCTGGAACAACATCCACAGGTGCCAGGTCTATGTTTGAACATTTTCTTGAACAGCCAGGCACTAGTGAAGAATGGGAGGGGTCTTTGGACCCTCTAGAAACACACATGGAGCCATTGGACTGGTATGAGGAACTAGGAGAGTTATTATTTGTGAAGACAACCCCCAACTTCTTCATTCTATTTCAAATCTGAAGTTTATGTTTGTCTAGACCAAACACATTAAAATATTCTGTCTACAAGTAAGGGTCATATGTGACTCCCACACCTTGTTGTTCTCATTGCCTTATGTAAGATTTTCTATACACTGATTTACACATGTCTCTGGATAATATGTGTGATATAAAGTAGCCTGACACCATACCCTGGAATAATTAGCACTGTAAAACAAATAAACTACATTTAGGGGAGATGCTATTGAGAGATATGGTACTGATGGTGGGGGGTAGTGAAGGAATCCATGGAAGAGGAGGTTGTGAGTGGCTCTAACAAAGACCATCTCACAAGGCCCCACCAATGCTAAAATTGGCCTTGCAAGTGCTCCACAACACACACAGAATATGTTAACCTTTTTTTCAGCACAGGGAGATTTTCTGGGACTCGCAGGATACGGAGCTGAATCTGGTATTCAAACCTGGTGCCCCACGTTACATTTCAAGCTGGATCTGGTGGCTTAGTGGACTATTGTGTCCACTGCAGAGGCTTGTGTTTGACCTCTTGGTCACAGGTTCAAATCTTGGTGGATCCACCCAACCTTTCATCCTTCTGATGTCGATAGAATGAATACCATTGAGTTTGGTAACAATAAACATCTGTTATTCAGTGTCAAGATATCTCTGGGTGAAAGTGCGCTTTACAAATGTGTTATGTTATACATGTAGCCACTAGGGCCTGATTTAGATCTTAATGGTGATGAATATAACCGTTACAAATGTGACAGATCTCCTGTCTGCTGTATTACGATCCCAATATATCCTATGGAGATCGAAATACGGCAAACAGGATAGCTGTCACGTTTGTGACAGAGTATTCCATCAGTTACCACAAGTTTGGGAAATGAAAGCACGTCAATAGATAAGCAATTCTGAGGGACTGCCCCCTTTTCTAATAGAAGTGGTACAAGTTACTTAAGGCCTAATTATGAATTTGGCCATTGGAATGAGCTGACTGCAAATGGTGCTGGGAGGTGGCTGCCTACATACCGACGGCCTCCCCCAGTCGCATTACAATGTTTCAACCATGCTGACCAGCTGAAACATCATATTACAACATTTCTGCCGGTCAGACCGGCAGAAACAGTGTCACAACTGTCACAAACCAGCAACCTCTAAATGTGCACTGTCTGCATTACAGACAGTGTGCATTTCGAGGGTGCTGGCAGGAGGGCCCCTGCACTGCCCACCCCATGGACCACCCTGTGTCATCAGCACTGTATTTCCACCAGCCTTTTCATGGTGGGGACCCTGCCATGAAAAGGCTATTGGAAAGTGGACTCGTGTTCAGCATGGTGGGTGAACTCAGCACTGCGGTGGCTGACCATGGTTCTGACTGCTGCCACCCCTTTGAAATCTTTGAGCCTAGCGATGGAGGCAGTCTGAGGGCCAGGGTCATAATCTGGCAGTCGAACCACCAGGAGTGCGGCGGTCTGATCGCCATCATGGGAATGGCAGTTCTCAGACTGCTAAACTTGTAATAGGGCCCTTTAACAATAGGTAAACTGGTGGTGAACATCAATACGAATTAAGCCAAACAGGTAGAAAGCCCCTCTGACCCTCTCATAAACCTCTGTGAACAAGGGTGTGAAGGAGCACATGCTGGTATTCAAGTCCCAAGCAGTTAAATTTAGAATATATTTCCACAGCAGCTATAGTTGAAGGTGTTTTGGATTTTATTTACAGATACAGTCCAATGCATTTAAACATTTATTCATTTATAATATGCAATCACAATCAACTTAAGGTTCATGCATTCAAAGAATGTGTAGGTAATGTGTGTTAATAAGAAGTAAAATGTGCTAGTGTAAATAACTGGGAACCTGAGGAGGAAGGTCCTGTCTCAATACATAATTAAACTCACATTAAAGCACTTTGGCTCAAGGACAACATTCTGTAATGTGAAAATGTGGCGCTGAGGGAACTGTATATAGTAACAGTTTGTAAAGACTATGCAAAATTGAAATTATGTAGCAATGGATCACTTTCCTGCACAGTTGCAATCGGTATTGCCTGAATTGTTGCAGTTAGAATGCATTTAAGGTTTACTTGGCATCTGTAACATTATCTCCAATATTTTCCATCTTACTATTCATAATTCACAAGTGAGACAATGGTCTCAGAACAAATAAACAATGTGGCAGATCTTGGAAGAATCATATGAATTGAAAATATGGAGGTTTAATTTCGTGGGCACTTTCTTATTAAACTTACTTAGTTATGTGCCTTAACTGGGGTTTTCCTTATGAACCTGAAAGGCTGTTTAAAATATTACAGTCTTAAAAAAGAGAGAGAGTTGATTGTGACCCTGCTGCAGGTCAATATAGCGACCCTGCAATGGCTGTAACACGGGTAAGTAGTGAGTTTGTATCTAATATTCAGGAAGGTCTTATTTGATGGTGGATGAAAGTTTCAACATCGTCCAGTCTACTGTCATGTTCGCTCCTGTTAAAAATCGTACAGACAGATTCAATTTAAGGAACATCTGCAAACAAACATAAATGCGAAATGTACTTCCTTGATAGAAATGCTGCAAGATTGTTTGTAATTCCTTGGCTATTATCTACATTATAAATCCAACAAAAAATCCAAGACTGCCAACCTAAGCGTACATTTAACAGAATTCCATAAGGTTTTTCTGGAGCATGAGCAGTCACCTCAGGATCTGGGGTGACAGACAATCAGGCTATGGATATTCTATCAATCTGTGGGATAAAAGAGTGTGTCATAGCTGTTTTAATTTATTATTTTATTGTAAAACATTTTAACTATTTCGAAACAAAGCATTTCTACCAGAATTATTGTATGCAATGACAGGGCCGTTAATTAGATTGAAGGCAATATGATTGACACGGCAATGACAGAATATTACATAACATTTACATTACATTTTTTTACACATTTTTTGCAATTGCACCTATAGGTCAATTTATACTGTTTGGAGGAGCACAAGTATTTTAAGAGAAACTTCATACAATAACAAAGGGATCAACCCGCCCAACGGAAGAGATGTGAGGGGCCTAGCAGCAAACATCAAGAGGCCAGTAATCCAAGGGCCATTCCTAATATCCCAAGCATAAGCTTCAGCTCATTGAGGCAGATCTTTTGTTACCAATCCTTTGAAATAGACACTGAGTGGGGTTTGGTTTCTTGACAGAGGACTAGCTCTCTCAATAGATGCTACTGGCTGTTTGATGTATCCACCTGCAATGTAGTAGCTAAAGTCCAATGCATGAGAAATATTTTACATCTAAAAATATATTAACTCATCACATATTGAATTATGTGTGTCACACTTACATAACATACCTACCATCATTAACATTGTCATTTCCACCAACATTGCTACTTCATTTATTAATGACACAACTACCACTGCCAAAATTAACACTACTAGATTTTCATTACCACCACAGCCAGTTACCACCACTAGTACCACTGTCACCATTACCACTACCCACCACCATTTCCACCTCCAGTACTAATACTACAGCCACCAACAATAAAAAACGTTTTTACAACTGTGTTTGCTGAAATACCAAAACAAGCACTGGAAAAACCAATAGGTTTGATAAAGCTGACTAGACAAGCCACACAATTTGCCTTTGATAAGGCTTGTTTGACGTTGAGTTTGAAGAGCACTCAATTTAAACAAACAAGGTCACAGACCCAGTTTAGCTTATGGACTGGTTCAATTCCACTTAAAAACAGTTTCCTACATGTGGGACAACACAAATGTATATTCCTTTGAATGGCATAATGGCTGCAAGAGAAGGCACATTGACTATATAAGTGAGGCTTAAAGAAAAACCTTGGCGAGTACCGCAAGTCAGAGGCTGAAAACAAGATCAAAATGGGAATAACCATAGATGCCAACGTTTAGGAGCAGCAAACATAATTTGAAAAATATTCAGGGTGATTTTTTCTCATTAAATTGCTTTGGAGTAGGGGAGTTTTTTAGTGGGAGAAACCTACAATAACAGCACTCTTAGCATAAATGTTATGGCAGTCTTCTGTGTAAATCATGAGAGCGGGCATGTGTAATTGTAGCCCATTTAAAGTTAAAGCAAAAAAAGAGAAGAGGTGAATTGTGCCTCTGATAGCAATCTGTACCAGAAGAGAAAGATGTCAAATTAGATATTATGAAATGTTGTGTCTAACTTTGACTTTACAGTGATGCACATCTTGTTGTTTAAACCACCTTCACCCCTTGTATGGTTTCTTTTCTATATGATTTGTTTTGATCGTCTGTTTTGTTCAAATTTTTGTAAAATATCCTTTAGTTTTCATTTTGTGTAAAATCCAATAAAGGTTTTTGAAATTGAAATAACACAGTCACCAAATCAGTGCCTTTACGATGCCATCACCAGTTTGAAAAGGGCAAAGGAGTATGTTGGGTTAAAAATGAAAGAATCAATACTGGGAGGTGAATACAGAAGATTAGCTTGAAGGGAACTCATGGACTTCAGAACAACTAAGGAATGAAAGAAAATGAAACACACTTGGACAGGTCTCATGTAAATTGACCAGGAGTCCAATTTTTTACAGGCTTTAAAGTAATTTAAAGTAATGGTGGCACCTATCTTATCACTAAGCTGAAGTCTATCACTTCCTACAGAAAATCTAGAAGGGCGTGTAATGAAGTTATCCTACTATTAGCTGTTATTTATGTGATCAGACTATTCATGAACAACCTTTTCGTCTGGAGTGACCAACATGTCATTCATTGGAAGACCCCTTGGTCAAACTGGTACTAATGAAGTGGGAGCTATGATCTGTTCTTGTGCATTAAATAATCATAAAAATGCTTAAAAATGAACTTATGCTATTGCTACTCATACACAAAAATCATTAAGAAGGGAGCATTGTTCTTAATAGACTAAACAAACTAGATAGTCCATTGCAAACACTTGTGTGCTTTCACTTAATTGCAAGGTAAACAGTGACTTTATACATCACTGCAGTGAAATATTTTTAAGTTATACATTTCATAAACCTTCAACTAGATTTGAGCTTGCGGTATTTGAAAATCTCTTGTACATTGAATGTTTTAGTACTTTTATCAAATAACTATAATTGACTGAATTATATACACTTGCTCATTTGCCTCATGATTCACGCCTAGGATTTTCTTAGTTTAGCGTGTACACTCCTGGTTTGACATAAATCTTTGCTCCTCATAATTTTCATTGCTGATAGATGGACATAGTGTCAAACAGTAGAAATGGTTACGTTGCACAGAAATGAAAGCCCTTGCTTACACCAGCAATTCACCTCCAATTCAGTTTATGACCAATACACCAATATTAAGTCAAGTTAACCTAAAATTCCATATGTTTATAGGTAGGGGAGCAACTATGAGTAAAGTTCCTCAAAACTCATAGATAATGCACAGAGAAAATTATCTAATACAAAGAGGCTCCAAAAGTATTTGTAAGGCAGGTATCTATTTGTCTCAGTCTTGTTTTTGGGGAAATTAGATACAAACAAGCTACCAGAGGGTGGGCACAGGATAATTTGGATTGTGTGTGACTTACCCTGACTAGAGTGAGGGTCCTTGCTTGGACAGGGGGTAACATGACTCCCAACCAAAGACCCCATTTCTAACATCGAAATTTCAAGACAATATTTTCTAGCATGCCCCTAATGCATATCCATTTAGAGAAGCAATTCATTAAAAGGCATTTTCTTTACTTTCATGAGTTATCTTTAAAAATCACATCTGCCCAGACAGTGCAGTTCTGCTTCTGAGTACTAGAATTTTATATAAGGAGCAATTGACATGGCAATGCTATTTCTCCATTTCAAATGGGAGCCTGGCCAACACAAATTATGAAGAGCAGCTCACAGATGGGTTGGGATATGGCACTTAGAAAGTCTGAAACTGGTGCAAAATATGTCTGATATACTAATGCTAGAGACTTGGACAGAATACATAACTTTCTGCTGAACTTACAATGATGCTTCATAATTATTAGCATATTATTCAATGTCAGCAATGGACTGTCGGCCTAAAGTGCATCAATGCTGTACTCTGCCCCTTATCCAAAACCAATGGACAGCATCCAATCAGCCAGTGTGTATGTCCAGTGTTTCCTTCATTTCCCTTGATAATGCAAAAATAATGAGCACTTTAAACTAAGCACCACTACCTACACGGATCTCTGGATGTAGTATCATTAGAAAAAAGGAAGAAAGCTGAAAGAAATAAGATTACAGAGGTACTAACATCAATAGACAGCAGTTTTTAATAACGATTCTATTAAATAAATGCTTCTATTAAAGTTTCAAGGGTAACAGACTGATCATATTCATGACCTATGTAAGCCAGTGTTCCTCCAAAGAATAAGAGGGGAATGGGAAATTGATCAAGAGTCAGAGGCCACCAAATGAGGGGGGAAAAGAAGGGAAGATAGAGATAGAAAGAAAAGTAGAAATAATGGGTTACAGTATGCAAAAATGACAGATAAAGAAGGAGTGAGAGTGATGGAAAATGGAGAGAGCAGAGAGTGATGCAAAGTGAATTAGGGAAAGTAAAGAGAATTGGGAGACAGAAAGTTGTCTTGAGAGTTCAGCTCTGCTGTAATTGTCAGAAAAATGACCAATGCTGTTTGAATTATAACATTTTTCTTGGTGATGGGAGGAATGCTTGCACATAATACAACCGCTGGGAATTGATTGGGTATCATTACAACTCTATGTTGTTTTTTTGCCCATCAGGACAACTTAAATTAGACCCAGCCATAAGCAAATCAGCTTTAGTCTTATTCCAATAGGAGTAGTCCAGCTCAGACTTCCAATCCTGGCCCTCTCTGAACCAAAACATAAGCATCTCAAGATGGGTTTTGGCCTATTTGAGCTTCTTCATTCAGGTGCAACTTCGTTAACGTAACACAGTCAGCATGGATCCACTTCTGAGCATCACCTTGGACCAGGTCCAGCTTTTGCAATGGTGGCGCCCTGTGCAACAGTCTTTTTTGGCACCCCCTCCCCATTACAACCTCCTCAGATTCACTCACTACCACCCGGCATATGTGCCCCTCATATGTCCATTGCCCCTATCTCACATACATTACTTGGTTTTAAAGCACTTGTGTAGGCTGGCTTTACTAATACACACAGCTGTCCACATAAAACATAGTTCTGCTCTTTGCAGCAGGCATATTAACCCTCTATACTACTTCACGGCGAGTCAAAGCTGCTGCTAGACAAAACTCCCATCTTTCTCCCTAGCAGGTACATTATTCACAAGAGGAATCTTGACATTTTAAATGCTTCCTGAAGGCTGGACGCATAAGGATCTTTTCAGCAGCAGCTTTTAAATTGTATGTTTCCTAAGTCATTGCTAAACACAGCGCACCCCTGAGGTCAGCGCCCCCCTGAGGTCTGCGCCCCCCAATCCAGGTCAGCACCCTGTGCGACCACACCACTCACACTGCCCAAAAGCCGGTACTGCCTTGGACACTTAGACAGCTACATCATACACACAAAACACTCCAATAGGAACATTCGATGCTGAACATCCAAGGCAGGTCCTCACTGGACTGGAACACAAACAGCCAAAGACTAGCTTCAATCTGTTTGAGCCTCTAAAGTCAGGTGAATCTAGATTCCAGTGTCCCATTAATGTTTGTGTGTTGTATATAATGGCCTAAATGGCCAAGAAGTGTGGCCCATGCTCACTGTTCTTCTGAGGTAGGACTGACAGAAATTTTGTAGTTCAGGGCATGGTTGCAGACAGCTGAGGGCTATGTGTGGTGTATATTTAGCACCTGCAGAGGTTGATCCACATGGCATAGACAGAGGGCATCCTCAATCAACAGCAAACCCTTGATACACATGGCTGAAGGTTTAGCGCATTGTGGGTCATTCCTCACAGAGGGTTGAGCACAGGGCCTGGCCTTGTGGCTAGCACTAGCTGCACATGGCCAAAGGCAAGTGGAGGTAGCTTTGCATAATGTTATCTGTGATGTCATCAATCATATTATTTAACATGTCATGAGCGATGTAATATGTGGGGTTCATGAGCAGTGCATGGCGGAGTGCATGTTATGGTTGACTTACTGAACCATAACTGATGCATTTGAGTGGTTTTAGGTTTTGTTTTATATAAATAACTGCAATGTAACTATGTTATTCTAGTTAATTTCAGAGTTTTATTAAATATATATGTTAGTGTTTTATAAGCTAGCCAAAATATAACTTCACTTTAACCTTCTTTGAACGTACAAACAATAGAAAGCTGTAGGCACTGTACAGAACGTGTAGGTGATAGATTACCCCTATAGCACATGACCTTTCGCCTTGTGAAGCAGAGGTTGACTGCAGAACATGAACTATGGTTGGCCATTTAGCCTATTGAACCAAAGCTTGTCTAGCCAGAGCTTTTTCCTCAATCACTCCCAACAGTCAATCCCCACTGTGCACATCCTTCAGCAGTGGACAGTGATGATTGTCTTTAGCCAGGGTTTGCACCCCAACTTCCATGGGTATCCAACCCCAGCAGCATATGGGCATTCACCCTGTGAAACAAGCAGTGCTTCAGGGTCTGTCCACAGGTGAGGCTTTGAGGGTATCCTCCACAGACATATGGTCCCTGGCTGCACATGACCTTTATATGTGTGTAGAAGGGGTGAGTTGCAAACTTTCACCTTCAAGTTGGCTCTACCTCCTATTCTCAGGCTCCACAGGCTGGCAGCATGCAAATGCACACAGACTTTGACTGTGCACAGCAGAGTTGGGTTACAGGTCCTAGCCTATAGCTAGATCCTACACACAACCCACTAGAGCAGCCTAGTTTTTAATTTTGTTTTTAGTTGTTGTGTTTTTGGTTCACATGTTTCTTTATTTGGAACTTTTTGTGTTTTTAGTAAAGATATTTTTTGAATTCTTCATTTTTTAAAACTTATGCAGAAGTCTTAGTGATGTAGATTATGGTGTGTAGATGATCCTTTTGGTATTTGAAGAGAACTGGTTCAGAAGTAGTTAAGTTATTTAAGGCACCAAATCTTGATAGATTGGACCATGGTACTACCGCAGTATACTGAGGTACATCGTGATAACAAAACACTATATGATTGGTTATGAAAGCCTTCACAAAATAAAAAGCCGGCCATGTTGACTACACCACATTTTTGCTATGTTGAGTGTTTCAATGTGAAATATAGGTGATTAATGATGATGACGTATTGTAAATGAAAGAATCAGCCACTATAGCTAACTCTGCAGTGAGAGGGGAAAGTTAGTTTTATAAACTTATATTTTTTAACACAAATTTGATGGAGTACTGTGGTACCACTGCAAAAGCATCTAGAAAGTACTGCAATAGCTAAGAAATTAAAAAAAGTTCTTATCCATTAAAACAAAAGAAAATATAGATAATATAGAGTGGCTCTTCAAAGAATCTTTGTTTGAAAAACTAAACATATTACATTTGTTTGAGAAGCCAAGTTTTGAGGTTTGTAAGGAAAAAAATTGTTTTCCTAGGTTGTTAAATGGACGATAAGGGTGCTGCATTAGAATATTCAATGCAATGCTGCAATTTGATATTCAAATGAAAATTAAAGGTATTCCATGATCTCTAAGGAATTCTGAAACTGTCTTGTTGGCATGTCTCTGAGTCTTTTCAAACTTAGCAGCATTTAGACTAGACCACTTCCTCTTGGGTCTGTAACAAATGTTAGAGAAGACAAAATGTGTGTTTCATAAAATGCACATTAAATTGAAAAATGTTTCCTAAATGTGAATTTCTAGTTTAACTACAGTTAAGTGATCTCTATCATTGCCACCACACTGGATAATCATAAAGTGTAGATGGTCACATGCACTAACAGAGGAAAGTAGAAAGCATAACTGATTCCATCTCAAACCTCTTTTTCCAATCCATTTAATGTCTACTCTTTTCAAACGTGACTCAGCTTCAAAACCTACTTTCCTCCCAAGGTCTTGGGTCCAAAATGTGAAACTGGGCCCAACACACACTATCTGAACCAGCACTGACATACAAATAAGAGGAACACAGAGCCAGATATACAACTACATACATAGTTAGATTGACCTGTAGGAACATACTTAGTGTTGGAAAATGGGTTATTGGTAAGGGCAGGTAGGTACCTACACTTAGCAATAGGCCACTAACCTCCACTAAGGTCCAGTTAGGTCTCAGTAAATTAAACCCAGGTCAACCCTTGGTAGCTTGGCAACAAGCGTCAAGGCTTAACTTAGGAGACAGAGTGTAAAGCATTCAAATATCACAAAACAGTAATTAAATAAAACACAGGAAACAGTTTAAAAATCCAAAACCAATTTATAAAAAATAGATTATATTTTTATCTTTAAAATGACACAAAAACGAATAAAATCGGATAAGGGGAACCGGAGATATGAATTTCTAAAGAAATATTATTTTTTTAGCACCTAGAAACAAAAAGCGCCAATCGGGTCATCTGATTGCACCTCGACCGGGGCAAAGTCAAAGTTTTAAGGCCGACCGCGATGGAGCCCTGCTCGGCTACAGGCCGCGGGAGGCCTCCGTTAAAAGTTTACCTTCACCCTTAGTCTCTTTTTCGAAGATTTTCTTCAGCGGGACGAACCTGCCAGTCCAATCTGACCTCCTGGAGCCCTTCTCCGGATAAGCATCGCGGGAATCCTCGGTGGCGATTTTTACCTTCGGACGTAGTCATTTTTTCGAGGTGGAAATCCTTCGACTGGGGTAAACCTGGATCTTGATCCGACGTCCCTGGAGCCCTCCTCGGATACGCTGGCTGGGAGGTCCTGGTCAACTTTTTACCTTCGGACTTAGTCTCTTTTTCAGAGATTTTCTTTACCAGGACGAAGCAGCAAATCTTGCCGGGTCGCGGTTGAGGCAAGCCGGCTAGAGTTGCCACGGTGGGTCGGTCCCTCTATGGAGCTTTTTTTCAAAAGTTGTCCAAACTTCTCCAAACTTCTGGGGCTTCTCCCAGATGTCCTTTTAAGGTTCTTTTGAGGTCCACAGCTCACCCCAAGGGTCCAGAAGTTCTGAGATGGTCCTTGGGGGGTGCAGACTACAACTCCCAGAATGCACCTGGCACAAACTCCTTTTTGGCCACTGGACAGTGGCCAGCTGGTCGCTTTCTTCAGGAGTTGGTGCAGGGGACCCTGGTTAGCAATTTCTCACCTGCAGCAGACAGGGAGTCCCTCCTTGAACCAGTTGAAGCCAGGCAAAGTCCTTCTTGTGGTGGAGCCCAGGTGTGCAGCTGGTGTAGTCCTTCTGAGTGCAGGTTCCAGGTGCAGGCCAGGGGTCCAGCAGGGCAGTCCTTCTTCTTCTGTAGTTCTTCCTTTTTGGATGTGGTAGGGAACTGAGGTGTGGGTGCAGGTCTGACAGTTTTATCCTTGCTCCTGGGTGAAAAGCAGGGGGTCCTGGTTCTCCAATCAGGTGCAGAGTCATTCCCCCTGTGATGACCACTTCCTGGGAAGTGTGGCAAAAATCAATCCCAGGAGGCAACATTCTCCAAGAATCTGATTTTTGGAGGTTACATCTGGCTGAGCCCACCCAGTGGTGTGGCTAAAAATCATAAGCACACCCCTCTCCTGCCCTCTCCTAATCTAATCAAGGGGGCACCTAGTTGTCTGGGGTTGCAGGATGTGGGGGTGTTGCTGGTTGCTCCAAATGCCTTTCTCTGCCTTTGAAGACCAGTTTGGCAGCCCTCCCCCATCCTGCCTCACCATCTGCTGAGGGGACATTCCCTCCCACAGGCACATTCCTTTGTTGGAAGCCAGGCCACTTCACACCTAATCAAGGCAGCCTGGCCAGGCTGCTAGAGGCTGGCCAATCAGAGCACAGCAGCAAAAACAATGCAGGGCTGAAATTGGCAACTTTTCAGGTAAAGTTTAAAACTCTTTACCTGAACAAATTATATTAAATCCAACAACTGGAAGTTGTGGGGTTTATTATAACATTTAATTTGATACCAAACTTGGTATCCATCATTTAAGGGGACTTTACAAATTAAAATAAAGTCTCCCCTTTCTAGCCTATGAAGGCCATTTACTACAATGAGGGACAAACAAATGTGGCTGTTTTACCTCACCAGGGCTTATAAAACTATTTTTATAAGGTCCCTGCTTATCGTTACATGACACCCAGCCCTAGGGGCACATAGGGCACACCTTAGGGGTGACTTATATGTAAAAATAAGGTAGTTTAAGACTTTGGAACTACTTTTAATTCCAAAGTCGAATTTGCATATAACTTTAATTTAAAAGCCTTTAAAATGACACTGGGCACCTCAGCAGTGCACCTATGGGCGCACTACCTATGCTGTGGTCCCTAAACCTACATGCCCTACCATATACTAGGGACTTATATGTAGGTTAACTTAGCCAATTATAATTAGCCTAATTTGCATATTGATTTTACACAGAGCACAGGCCCTGGGACTGGTTAGCAGTACCCAGGGCACCATCAGAGTCAGGAAAGCACCAGCAAAAAGTGAAAAATGGGGGCAAAACGTTAAGGGGCCTCTGCAATCAGCCCTGTTTTCTCACACTTAGCATTGACTAATACAATGATCGCGACTCAGTTTCAAAACCTGCTTTTCTCCCAAGGTCTTTGGCCCAAAATGTGAAACTGGGCCCCACGCACACTATCTTGAACCAGCACTGACATACAAATAAGAGGAACACAGAGCCAGACATACAATTACATACATAGTTAGATTGACCTGTAGGAACATACTTAGCATTGACTAATACATTTTGCAAGGAGATCAATGATTGTCTTGCATTTAATATGGGCTACACATGTAGCACACTACTACTAAAATCCCAAATGATGTAAGAAAATAAGATAGTTTGCAGCAATGAAGTTTCACAAGTATTACAAAGGCATGTGTAACAGTCATTTTTGGTCACATTTACAATGAAAACCAATAAACAAATAGGTAAGAAATACACTGAAGATATAAAGCATTAAGTGATTGGTTGTTAACACAAAGTGGCCTATAAACACAACCTAATATTACAAAACACATATTTCTGATCACATGATTATGAAAGAAAATAGAAGAGTGGATAATGAATACAATGAGGAAGTAAAGCAATATGTCATTCGTTTATAACACTGAATGGGTCATATACACAGCCCAACACTACTATATAACACCATCAACCATAGCCACTCTTGTGACTGCTGGAAAGCTGGGACATAAAATAACAAAGTTACCTGCTGTATGAGGACAAATACTGTAAGGTATACCACTGTATGTCTTTTCTAAAATAGTTTTGCTCACATTGAACACACTGTCTGCAAAACAATACCTGCAGAAAACACAATGAACATTGTACAACACAGGGGAGAATGAAAATAATGGAATTCAGAGAAGAATGGCTACAGAAAAACAATATTACTGGTAAGACTACTGACATTTTTTCTACTCTTTCTACAAACCTTACCCCGAGTAGTAAAAAGGTAAGTAGTAACCAATTGCCAAAGAGACCACAGTTGACAGCCATTCTAAACACTATTGCTGCTCCTTCAACAAAAATCTACACTTTGGCAAGAAGAGGCAAGATCAAAATGGAAAAACTGACACAGAAATTATATGTTCAAGATATGGTTGAACAAGCTTTGACATGAAAAGAAAACCCTTCATTTTCATAATGAATTGCATCAAAAGCCTGGAATGCCTAATTTCAGCCTAAAAGTACATAAACCATGGAAGAAACAACTAATAAAACTAAACTTCTGAAACATTTTCCTGGAGACTTGGAGACACACCTCAAGCACTAACCAGCAGGTAAAAATGGTGTCCTTTCAGTCACCCATGAAGGACAGTTTTATGATGTCTTACTTGGCAATGTAGTAGGCAAATAAAAAAATACAAAGAAAAAAAATATGTAATGATGATTTGCAGGAGGAAAAAAAAACATATGTAAATGAACTTTCAATTCAATTTGTAATTTTAGAGATACATCTCTATACCTAAAAAAGATCATCACTATTTAAAAAATGAAACAGCTACAAATTTTAGAATCCTGCTCATCTAGGACCGTAACTAACCTACAAGGACATTCTTTGGTTTGCCTCAGAAATAACATGTGTAACACCACTTTGCATCATATCAAAATGCTCGTCACACATCATTCAACAGTAAGAAAACTTGTGCAGATATTAGACTTTGTGAAAACACCATCATTGCAATTGGAACAACTAAATTATGCTCTACTTAACTCTAATCCAGCACAAATCAGCAATATTACCAACTATATCCAATCTAAATATTGTGATGAAGACTCTGACAACAATAATTGTCCAGAGGTTGACTTTACTCATAAAATCCATTAATGGACTTAGCGAATTACGAAAGGGATATTTTTAAATTTCAAGAAACAACCTCTGCATTCCCTAATCATATTTGCACTTGCTGCATAAGGACATGTTATATGAAGCAAGTTAAAATGACTTCTCTTCTTGAAAAACAAAAAGGAGATTACATTGGCATTAAGAAACCAAACTCTCTTTCTGTATGCAGAAGTAGATACGATGTGTGTGAATACCACGTCATATTAAATTACTGCCTTGTAAAACTAGACCATAACTTGATGCTTTCATGTGGAATTCATACAAATTTAGAAATGCATCCAATTCTGACAAAACTACAGCAACTGGAGGTATATGAAAACATGTTAATTCAATGTAATGCTCCTTTTTCAAATAATTGTTAGAACGCAATCAACATCTGGAAAATTTCAGCTGCATGAATAAGTATGCAAGCTGAAAGGAAATGTGCTCCTACCATTATATTTTACCAAAACAATAACAACTCTTGGATTTGAACATGAAATAAAGGAACCATTAGTGGATTTAGTCAATGTAGTACCTACTAAAACAAAAAGGTTTGGTAAGAATTAATAAGCATAGAAAAATTTCAGAAAGCAATACACTGCCTTTGGAAAAACAACAAATACTATGAAAATGTAATCATTGCTAACTTTATCTCGCTGCACACTTATCATTTGGAATAGAAAATCCGCCTTGACAATTTGAACAGATTACTGAGGAACAAGATCAACCAATATATAAACATTGTAGGTTACACCCACTACACTCCAGAAACCTGATGGGTGATGCTTTAGAAATGTATCAGATAAAGAAAGCTAGAGGAGAGGGGCGTGGTCTGGCCGCGATCCATGATAGCCGCCTGAGAGCCGAGCTCCGTACGGCGGCGGGCCACGCGGCGGTGGCGGCGGCGCTGGAGGCGCTCCGCGGGACCCCCGAACGCAGCGGGGGCTGACATAGGAGTTGGAGATGGTAAACGGCCGACGTCCGTGACGCGGGGGGAGTGCCCTCCCCGGAGGCGCCGGACGGAGCGAGGGGAGCAGGCCTGACGCCTACGGCAGACCTCTGAGCCGCGGCCTCGAGTGAGGAATCACCCCGACACGGAGAGACACGTCCCTCGCTGAAGCCTGAAGTGGGAGAGAGCGCGCCCTTCATCCCTACCCGCGCCTTGACAGCGGCTCATATGCGGCTCCCGGAGCCGGCAACAGGCCGGGACGCAGCCTGACCCCTCCCTCCCTCCCGATCGATCGCTGCCGAAGGGGGAGAACGGAGCCGACCAACATCACGGCCCGGAACAACAACAGGAGGTGGCACCGATGCTGACGACGCGCTTCCCAGTGCCTCTCCACCCTTCCCCTTTCTGCCGGGGATGACGGGATCGGCGACAAGAGGCCTCACCACCAGCGGAGCACAACTGACGGCTACCCACACCCCCCCAGCCTTACTTGCTCCAGAGAAGACCCCCTGAGAAACGACAGAGGCCCCGGAGAGGATGGAGAGGTGAGAGCCGAGCCGGTGAGTCAAAGAGGATGAGAGACGTATGGAGATGAGGGTGGTGGATGAGTGAGAGAGGGGCCGGGAGTGAGGAGAGAGAGAGAGGAATATAACAACGAGCGGAGAGAGGAGGAAGACGACGGGAAGAGGAGAAGGCAAAGAGTAAAAGAGCAAACCCTACCTAATAAAAAGAGGGGCAAGCACAAGAGGGGGCAAAGAGTAAGAAAACAAAAAAAAAAAAGAGGAGAAAAAAAAGAGAAAGGAAAACGATCAACACAAACATAACAACAAAAGAAGCAATACCACACTAACAGGAAAAGTGAAAAGCCACTGTAGCCTCCAACAAAGCTAGAACTAACAAGGCATGGAGAGCAAAGAGGGCCAGGAATAACATCGGACCTCGGCTCCAAAACAACCCCTCTCTCCATGGAACAGCCCTGCGGGATGCTGAACGCTATAGAGCCAACACCGTGATCCTTCCCCTCGTACATATACACCAACGACAGCCCTCCCCAGGAGGCCACTTAGAGAGGTACCCCTCTGAACTTTGAACCCCCCCGCCACCCTCTCTCCTCTGCCGCCCATGCTGATCGCCCTCATTGAGACACGGACAGGCACCCCCTTGGATCCTCACCTGCAGGGAGAAACCCGCAATGCCCAGAGGCAAGACGGCGGGTAAAGCACAGTGTAAACCCGCTCGCCAACTACTCTTCTCTGAAGCCCTGCGTCAACAGAAACATCCTGCTCCCGCAGACTCTCCACCCCCCCTCACACGACACCATGTCAGACAATACTCAAGGAGCATCAATGGATCGTATACTGCAGGAGATATCGGCAGTAGGCCGCAAACTGGAAGGTATGGACACTGCCATGTCAGCATTAACAGCAGAAACAAGATCCGTGCGCTTAGAAATAGCGGGCTTCTAGTCACAAATCTCCGGACTGGACCATCGAGTAGCGGCTGTGGAAAGTCAAGTGGTCTTACAGACTGACAGAGATCAGGAACTCTTGTACCTTCGCAGCAAGTTAACCGACCTTGAGGCTCGAAGCCGCAGAAACAACGTCCGCTTCCTTGGATTTCCGGAAGGCATTGAGGGTACAGATATCCTCTCTTACCTGCGAGACACGCTTCTCAAACTAGCCGACATAACATTTGACCCCCCTCTGGAATTTCAAAGAGCGCATAGACTTGGTCTCAAGAGACAAAACTGACAATATCGTCCTCGTCCAATCATAGCCTGCTTCCTCCGGCACGGACAGGTCCGCCAATTGCTACAGCTGTCCCGAAGGCAAGGCCCACTCCGGCTCGGTCCCCTCGAAATCCGCCTTTCAGCAGACTTCTCCAAAGAAACAGCAGATCGAAGAAGAGCCTTCCTCTCCTTCCGCCCTCACCTTCGCCATCTGGACGTTAAATTCAGCCTCTTCGAGCCAGCCAGGATGTGGATAACTAAGAACGGAGAGTCACGAACCTTCTATGACCCAGAGGATCTGAAGTCATTCCTAGAGGGGCTGCATGATCCGACACAATCCATGGAATCAACAACCCAACCCCCCCAAGACACACAGAACCAAACCAGGGGAATGGGCCAATCGGAAATTGCTCTGGACACCGACGGAAGACCTACTACAGACCCCCAAACCAGGGGCAGAGACCTGGAGAGATTAACAAAAAGTTTTGATGACAGGGGCCAAGTCCTACAGGCGGTGGCGATGCACACACAGCTGCCAGACAGAGACAAGTCCTGATCCCCTTTGAAACCCTAGGTGCCTACTACCTGAAACCAACATGGACACAGTTTTCCTACAAGCCCTTGATATCTACAACCACAGACTGTCATAGAAACGTTGCAGGAAACATAGGAACTCTGATGAAAAAGCCCTGACACAGAGACATGATGAGTACTCTACTTTAATGTATAGTCTTCAGACATGGAACCACGGAGAACCGCCCCCCCCCCCCAGAAGGCTTTAACCGCCTCGGACTGCTTAGACTGTTCGGATTGTGTGATAGTTTTTGTTGGCTCCCGATTACTTTTGTTTCTCAACGTCCCTCCCCTTCATGCCGGATAACACTTACTATATCCCGTATCATTTCTCCCATCTAGAATCAGGATCCATAACGTCCTCTGGAAAATATGGGAACTGACGCAATACCCTTGCACACTACTGGCTTGCCCTGGCAGGGTTGGGGCAAAATGATTCTGAACTGGCTTTTGAGCTCCAGACCCCAATCTACTAACAAACGCAATAGTGACATAATGATGGGCGTTGGTGCAAAGCAGAACAGACCACAGATGCCAAGTCCCAGAGCATGTACATGCCACAACCCCCCAGAATAACCAAGGGGAAGCGACCTCAGTAACAACAATACTTGCCCCTGTCCTTTCCTCGCGCTTCCCCCATCCCCCCCCCCGCACAGGGACGCGGCCAACATGCGACCTCCCCTCCTCCCCCCATCCTCTGGTCACAAACACATACCACACCCCCCGGACATAATTGGAGGCATCCACGCGGAGGTCTGGGGCGCCTCGTGGGCGCCGCCCCCCACCCCCCCGGCGCGGGGCCCGCTGGCCGGGCGTCGAAGCTCATTCGGCCTAGGTTTTAGACCCGCCGGTTAAAGTTCGTGTACTTCGGGATTTGTATCCCGGTCTCCCTTGTTTACCTCCTTTTGTATTTCTTCTTTCCCCCACTGTCTTCTTTTTATTCTCTTTTCAACTCCTCTTCGTATCCAACGCGCCCGCCACCCTTCCCCCCCCTCTTCCCTCTCCCCGACATCCTCTTCAGTTCACAGAGTCCACCCCACTCCCCCGAACTCATACCCCCGGGTGGGCGGACACAGGAAACAAGGATATCCAACCAGATGGGAGCACCGGTAGTTCCCCTCAGGGTGATATCATGGAACGTAAACGGCCTTACCCACTTTATCAAATGGAAGAAAGTCCTATCCTACCTTAATTCTAAGCAGGCAGACATCGCCTTATTACAAGAGACACACCTAGACAGTCTTGAATCTGATAGATTACGACGTGACTGGGTGGGAACCGTCCTGTTTAGTTGCATCCCACCAACACCCGATACGGAGAATGTCCCAAGAAAAAGCGGGGTGGCGATCCTCTTACGCAAAACCCTCCCTTTCACGGTCGTCAAATCGTGGACAGACCCTGAGGGTCGATACATATTTACCAAACTGAAAATCGGGGACTCAACATTGTGTGTGGGATCAGTCTATGCACCAACAGGTCCCAAACGCCTCTTCTTTCTCCAGCTCAATCGACTTCTAACCGAGATAGGGGTATCCTGTTACGTTATAGGAGGAGACTGGAACCTAGCAAGGGACGCAGCATTGGACAGGACAGGGCCTCTAGAAACGAGTAACAATGCAGACAGGGCCATCCAGTCTGATATACTCGCGGATAACGGTTTGGTTGACCACTGGAGGCTGACTCACCCAACGGACAGAGAATTTACCTTTCTCTCGCCGGTGCACAGTACCCAATCACGGATCGATTACTTTCTCCTATCCCATAATCTTATGGCCCACACCTTGGGGGACGACATACTGGAGAGAGGCCTTTCAGACCACTCCCCAGTCCTTATAGCCACCCGCCTAGGCCTGGTATCCCCGGGCCGAAAACCCTGGAGATTAGCGATCCATCGATATCGATCCCCCCAAGGTAAGTTGCAGCTACAGGATCATGCAACCACTTTCGCCCAAGACAACCTCGGTACGGTTGATTCGAGTCGAACTATTTGGGCCGCAGCCAAAGCCTCGATACGGGGACAGCTCATGCGGGATGCGGCGATAGCGAACAAAGACAGAAAAGAGCAACAAGTGGCTCTGGAACTCGACATACGCCGACTAACCAGACAATATACGGCACACCCCTCCCTTCCAGGCCGCCGAAGTTTAGAGCAAGCACAAATGGCCCTTAATGAGCTATACACCACCCAGGCCGAATTTGCATTACAGAGACTCCAAGGGAGACACTATGAACAGGGTGAGAAGGCGGGACGACTGTTCGCAGCCCAACTACGTCAAAGAGCAGCCGCCCTAGCCATCCCAGCCATTTGCTCTCCCTCCGGGGACATACTGACCCACCCGCAGGCCATTGCAAACTAATTTGCCCAATTCTATAGACACCTTTACACGCCGGAAACCACGACCAACCTAGCGCAAGCTACCACCTTTTTAAAGAAGCTAGACCTCTCCTCCCTAACAGACGAGGGCCGTAGCCTATTAGAAGGGGAAATAAGCAGACAGGAGATAGATAAAGTCATCTCTGACCTCCCGTACCACAAATCACCCGGAGAGGACAGATACCCTGCAGAATTTTATAAATGGGTAGGGGCAGAGGCAATTGATATCCTATGCGAAGCCCTCAATGAAGCCTGCGAAACACAGACATTAGGGGCCATATCCAATAATGCCACAATAGCTGTCATACCGAAGCCTGGGAGAGATCCTTTATTATGCAGCAGCTACCGACCCATCTCTCTACTAAACGGGGATATCAAAATTCTAGCAAGCGTCCTGGCAAACAGACTACGTAAAGTAATCCCGTCCTTAATACACTATACACAGGTGGGGTTTGTACCGGGCTGCACGTCTAGGAACCACCTACGAACCCTATGCCATACCTTATGGGCGGCCAGTGACTCCCCGGAGTCGGTGCTGGCCCTGTCCTTAGACGCCGAAAAAGCGTTCGACTGCATAGAATGGCCCTACCTATTTGCAGCCTTAGAGAGATTTGGCCTAGGCAACAAATTTATCTCCATGGTACGAATGCTCTATGATCAACCCGTGGCCAGAGTCAACTGCGGAGGCTTCCTCTCAGACCCTTTCCCTATCCGAAGGGGTACACGGCAGGGGTGCCCCCTTTCACCTCTCCTGTTTCTTTTGGCGATGGAGCCCTTGGCGGCAGCCATCCGGTCCTCCCCCTCCATAACCGGCCTACCACTACCCAAAGGCACCTCCAAGATATACCTCTACGCTGACGATGTCCTCTTAACACTCACGGACTTGGAAAGATCCATACCGGCCCTATTAGAGGTAATCGAGGACTTCGCAGCCCTATCGGGATACCGTATTAACTGGGACAAAAGCAAGGCACTTCCGCTATCGCGAGTAACCACAAAAGCGGCACTCCTAGGCTACCCATTCTGGTGGACGCCAAAACGTCTTAAATACCTAGGAGTGCTTGTTAACCCTGGACTGGCACACATGGTTGCGGACAACATTGACCCTCTCATCACGCGGATGAAACTGGACTTTGCGAAATGGACCCAGTTAGGCCTTTCCATGTGGGGCAGAGTACAAGCGGTTAGAATGGTGACGGCACCCCGCTTCACCTATATCCTAGGTCTCCTGCCCTTACAAGTGTCCCTCTCCACACTAAGAGGCATTGATGCACTAATTAGATCATTTGTGTGGGGCACAATGCGACCGCGGCTATCACCAGTCAAGCTTTTGGCCCGCCGCATAAATGCGGGAATGGGACTCCCATCAGTGGAACACTACTCTTTAGCCCTCCAAATGTCTCAGTTATCCAATACACTATCGAATATACCAGATCCCCCCTTGTGGATAGCAGTGGAAAAACGACTCCTGACTGCGAACGAAGGAGTCGGTGGACCCTACCGTGCAGACCTCCCAGCCACTAACTCAGTGAATCCTATCCTGGCGGCGACCAGGGCATCCTGGCAAAGGGCCCACCGACTGTTTGGGGTCCACCCCCTCATACATGCCCAAGCGCCCCTGTGGCACAACAGTGGCCTACGCATAGTTGGCGAGGTACTCCATTGGCCGCAATGGAAACAGGCAGGCATCCTCACCCTCTCACAGGTCCTGGAGAACGATGTGCTCAAACCCTTCCCCAAGTTACGGGAGGAGTTCGGCCTACACCCGAACCAGGAATGGAGATACATGCAACTCAAGCATTGTCTCTCCCAAGGGAGTACACCTCCACTGCGGGGATCCCCGCCCTCACCGATAGTGGCTTACCTGCAGCAATGGGGACAATGCAAGGGAGTAATGTCGGGTCTATATGATCTAATTATTCGACGGCTTTACTCCCAACCGCTAATGGACAAACTACGTCTACGGTGGCAAACCAGGCTGCAGCAGGATCTAGACCCAGATGATTGGGAAGCTACCCTAGAGACACTAGACAGAGGCACCCGGGAAGCACGCTTGAAATTCTGCCTCTTCAAAATCTTACATGAATGGCACTGGTCCCCAGCGAAACTGCATAGGACCGGACTCCTCCCGCATGCAAACTGCTGGCGATGTCCAGACACATCCTGTGACCTGATACATATCTTAGTAAACTGTACAACAGTACGACCACTCTGGGATGCTGTGAGCTCCACTCTGGCTGAAGTAATGTCACTTCCGTCACCACTTCCTCCTGCCCTTATACTTCTGCAAGATACGACCTCCCTACCAGACCTCCCTAGACCACACAAGAGACTGTTGCACACAGCATTAGCTACTGCAAAAATTTGCATACTCAGACACTGGCGGTCAGAGACCCCCCCAAGCCCGGAGGAATGGATTACAGCCATGATCCGCACTGCTATGCATGAACGGATCATCTATAACTTACAAGACCAAGCTCAATTATTCCTACAGGTATGGGCTCCCTTCCTTACAAGGGGGCAATAGTGCCCTACCCGGAACCACCACTGTTCCCTTCTCCCTTCCCTTCCCCTCCCCTCCCCCACATGCGTCTCTTCCCCCTTCTCCCCCTCGCTCCCGTACCTCCCCCTCCCTCTGTATTTTCCCCCCTCTCCCCCTCCTTATCTCCCCTTCTCTTCCTCTCTTTCCTATTCTTTTCTCCTCTCCCACTCTTCCTTTTCTTTTCTCTTCTTCCCCTTCTCCCTCTCCCTTTTCCTACTGTTTCTTCTTCTTTTCTCCTTTTCCCTCTTTCTTACTTTCTTTCCTCTCTCTCTCTCTCTCTCTCTCTTTCTCTCTCCCCCTCGCCCCTTATCCCCACGTCTCTTTCTAAAATACCCACTAGAGTCCGAACGTCGCCTTCCAGCAACGCTCCAAACAGACCTCCATGGTAGATCCTTTTCCCTATGTCGTCTGCTGGTCCCAACCGAAACTGACCACAGAGTTGACATGACCTGCAACACCCATTATCCGTGCAGCGACATCCCTCGCTTCCCAGGGTGGCACTCCCCGGTCCTTTCGTCTGAACAGGTACAACCTACCCTTTACCCTTATATCTTTACCCTCTTTGAACCCCCCCACATAGCCTAAAATATGTTGGAAGTGAACTCTACCTCCAGTTTTTATATTACGACTGATACCTTGTTTGTGCCTTACGCGTTTTTTCTTCTCCTTTGGTTTCCTAATATCACTGATGTGTAATTACTCCCGATTGACGGGACCCTGATCCCACTGACTCTGTATCATATTGTGTTATTAACAATAAAAGAAAAGTTAAAAAAAAAAAAAAGAAAGCTAGAGGAGAGCCAATTAGTGTCTGGGTAAAAAAAATAGAAGCAAGATGTCATCCACATTTATTACCCATTGGAAAAGGTGCAAAATATGATGATTGTCTAGTCTAAATTTCTGCACCTGAGTACCGAGCTACAAGATTATATATAGAGGTTCCTTGCTTTTGACAAGATATTCCTTATATTTTCACACTTCTGCATGAACATGAAATTTTAATCACTTCATACGCCTTTGCACATGTTAAATGAACTTGAACCGTCTTTACTTCTATAAAAGTAAAGGAGTTTGTGGAAAAGGTACACAACAAAGATGAAAACCTGGAATATAACTTGATCAACATTATGGCATGTCAATGAGGGGCAAATAAAGACACTGAGAATGTAAATGAATGCTCATCCATTTAGGACCACCTCCTTGTTTTATTATTTTAAGCTATGTTGCTGTGTTGAACATTGATGGGAAGATTTGTATAAATCCTTTCTAGAAGCAAATGTTAATATTGCAAATATTGACTATAAAACACCTGCTGAGTTATGATCTTTTGATCCTGCCAATGTATGCAGATATTTCAACCACAAATTTGAAACTAAGCTGATAAAGAAGAGAGTGTCAAGAAAGAGGTGCATTACACTTGTATATGCTTCTCTGGATCAAAGAATCAGTCCTACATTGTATTGAACATTTAGTCACTTGTGACATCAAAAAATAAGAGCAAAATAAGAAACGATTTGAGAACATTTTATACTTTCAATCACTTAAGTGTGGCAACTACTGCTTAAGAAAATATCAGATACAAATCTAAATATTACTCAAAATGCTTTGGATCAGCAACTACAACCCTTTACTTCTACATGTGAGGGATGCTAACATGGATGTTCAATTTGTTGCAGATAAGTCTACAATGCATGTAAGCTATGTTACTTTCTACATGAAAAAGGCAGAAAAAACAATTATGAAGAAAGTATGGGAAGAAATATCTGTTGAGCAATTTTTAAGTAAAAGACACAGATTTAGCCTCCAAATGCTAACTCACCATGAGGTCAGTAGCTATGAAGCATGTGACTACTTGAGCTTCTCAAGCATATATTGCAATCATGGGCAATCATGTGGGATGCTTTAAGATTGCCATCATGATGACAAGGAGTTCTAAAAAGGCCACCCGAGATTCAACACCTGGTACTTTCTGATCCTACGAAGACATTTTGAAAAAAAATATGTTGGACATGTGTTACTGAGCAGATGTTCATTGTTAGAAAAACTATCGCTCTACAAATTTGCTCATTTGTACACACAAAGAAATAACATGGCACAAGATATCAATGCTGGAAAATTGTAAATTGATGGTACCAATGGTTAATAAATCAATCTAAATCTACTCTTATTAATCATCGGAAACTGAGTTGTGACACAGGAGAAAAGAAAGATGTCTACTAGTTAGCACTTCTTCAACTATTTAAACCATGTGACAAAGAAGAAGAAATTATAAGTTCCTTTTGATCCTATGAAGATGTAGTTACTATTTATAAAAATGACATTGCATTGGCTCAATTTCACTTTATATGTTGCTCAAACAGTCAGTGTCCTCTTGTTTTCTGCTGCAATATTCCCCTGTATTGATGATGTTATTATGTTCTGGTCTGGCAATGAAACTCAATTGACATTGTTTATACAACAGCTTAACACTAACACATAAAAACATCTCCTTTTCACACAATTTCAACAAATGACAAATTGATTTTCTGGATCTCATGCTCTACGTAGAAGGTAACAGAGTCTGCTCCAAACTGTTTAGGAAAACCACAGCATGCAACGCAATTTTGCATGCCACCAGTGCACACCCCTTCTCCCAAATCCGGACTATACCTTTGGCAAAATAACTAGGTTGAGGGGTAACTCTAGCAACAATACAAACTTCTTGTTTTGAAATGAGTAAGATGGAGGCAATATTCATGAAAAGGGGTTACAGTAATAGATCACTCATGAATGCCAAAAGTAGAATTTTGAAGACCCAATGTGAGTCTCTGTTGTCTCATACTATCAGAAAAAGAAGGAAGGGACCCAACATGTTGAGATTCATTACTCCATACAGCCCACTAAGCCATGGAATTTATAATATATCAGGCAAACACTGGTGTTTCTTGCAGATGGATGGTACTCTCAAGGATTGCATTGCAAAAAAAAAAAAAAAGAAGCACACACAGTTGAAGCAGAATATTACGTGACATATTGTGTCACAGGTTCCAGAAGTCTGCTTCTCACACTTGTTATCTTCACCACCAAAAGGTTTTTATCATTGTGGCAGTTGTAACATATGCCACTTTGCTCAAGATAAGACTTATGTTTTCCAGTACAAAACAAGCAAACAATACAGTATTAAGAAGTTTGTTAATTGTGGTACCAGGTTTGTTATAAACTGTGTCACTTGCCAATGCCTTCAGACACACAAAGGTGGAGAGGAAGGGGAGAATAAAGAGCAGTCACATCACCCCTTCTATCAAAGAATTAACACAATCAAATATGACTGCTCCAGCAAGGGCAACCTAATTCTGGTTCTCTGACCAGAGGACCCACCATTTGGGGTTCAATAGTGTTCTCTGTTGGCCGTGGAGGGGGTGTCATTTTATGGAAGAGGAAGCCTCACACACCTAATAGTGTCAAGGTTCTTCCAGAAGAAGCTGAGGATGAAGCATGACCCTATTGCCTATGTGTGAGGCCTTTCAGCTATCCTTTTTAGCAATTCAGTTTTAACACAAGGTCTAAACTTAGTTTTGGGTTATGAAACAACTGGGATCTGTCCATGGCATAAAATTTGTTTTTTTCAGCCACTTGATCTTTTGTACTCCTGCCAGTTTTAAACAGTCAGTAATCACCATTTGGGTTAACACAGCTTCTGGCCTAGACCAGACTTACAGCCATAATAAAATTGGAGCCATTCTTACTATGTCTCCCAAATATTATAGTCCTCGCTCCTCATGCTCTAAAGTAGCAGGTGTGCCGGGAGGAAATAACATAAGCCTATGCAGCAATTTATTTTCTCTGCTCTGCCAAGGTGAAGGGCCAATATGGCCCCCTACCCCAGCCCCAAAAGTGGCAATTAGAATAGGTCTGCCTTCATAAATAGTGAGTGCGGCATCTAGAGGCATAGATCCTACCTTAGAAGCAAATTTACATAAGAAAGCTATTGCATGTTCGAACTGAGTAACCCTGATGCCCTTTAGGTGCATCCAAGAATTACTACTATTAAATGGTAACCCCAGATAGGTAAACGTGGTATTCATTTTTAGAAGATTTCCAACAATATGAAAAGGAGTTTTCCAAGTAGAGTGCTGCCACAAACAATTGCATAAGATTTAGTTTTATTTGTAGAAAGGCCCACATTTGACATGAAGGTCAAAAAGCTGTCTAAATGTTTCAGCAGACCCCTCCTTGTTTGCACTATAAGGACACAGTCTTCCTTGTACATAAGTACTGGTAGTTGTCATGTCCCAATCCATAGGAGAGTCAGCTGCACCTTAAAACAGTACTCATGGCCATCAATATAAAAACTGAAAAGGAAGAGTGCCAGCACACAGCCTTATCTAACACCCATCCCTATACTAATATAAAGGGTACATTCCCCAGTTACCCCATACCTAATCCTGCCTTCTACATTTCAGTGCAGCTGAACAAGTAGATGAACAATTTTGGGATAGGCACCCTTACTTAAAAGCATAGTCTGCAGTTTCCCTGTTACAACATTATTGAAAGCGGAGCTTAAGTCCATAAAAGCCAAAAATAAACAACCCTCTTTAGCAGTCACATATTTATTCATTATTAGTTGCAAATTCAGACCCTAAGCCTTGCCGGAAGCCATATTGTACTGGGGATAAAATACAGTTTTGGCTGTACCAAAATTCTAATTGGTCAAGCAGCACTCTACCAAGTTTCTTAGCTGTGGCATCAATAAGAGATATTGGTCGGTAGCAGTGCGGATCAGTTCTGTCTCTCTTCGTGAAGATTGGTTCGATAGGCGCCTGTGATCACAACTTGGGAGGGGCTATGTTAATTGCACCCTTTAGTATGTTCCCTATAATTGGGGGCACAAAAGGCCGAGTTATGCCTAAAAAGTTCAACAGGGACCTCATCTGATCCCGGGGCCTTATGACTAGGGCACCTATTTACTGCCAACATGATATCCCCAAGTGTGATTGTTAACTCCTCAGAGCATGCTAAACTAAGTGGATTTAATACAATACCAGACTCAATGGCTGCGTGGTCATTAATATTGTATAGCTTGGAATAGTAATTAATCCAACCATGCTCAGGAATGGTTACCTGTATGCAAGAACTAAGGCCGCCAGTGTAAAAAGAGGCATTAACTATCTTTTAGAACTGTGCCACATCATTCCTTGTGGGAGCACTAATCAGCTGCTTCGGGGTCCCCGCCGACTTCCTCTTTCCTTTGCCAAATATACAGCATCCCACTTTGCTTTCTAACTGATGGGACCCTTGGGGAACACTTCAGTGCATGCAAAAGATTAGCATTATCTTGCGTGCAGGTTTTATCAAACCACTTATTGGACCTCAGGCAGCGTCAAATCTTTGGTGCCATTAGTTGCTCCCTAACTTTCGTACACATTTCAAAGAATGCATCAAGATCCACTCCTGGTCAGGTATATCACTAAGACATAACTCAAACTGAGCCCTATGATTTACCACTAACTGGGCTAGAAAGTCATTAGGGTCAACGTCCCTCCACTTCTGTTGCATCCCTCATTGCTAGTGTATTTAACAGGGCAGTCCATCCTATCCAATGGTGTCAAGGGCAGCCCACATTTAAAATTAGGACCACCAGATTATAGTCACTAATTGCATAATTCAGAATATTACAATTTGCAACTTTCCTAGACCAGGCCTTGGACAATGCAACAAAATCAATTACAGAACCCTTCTCTCTTCCTGTGTATGTTTCTTCCTGTGAGATTTTGCCTACCACAAGATCAATTCCCGGAACAAGGTCATAGGTCGTCAAATGCCTATTCAGATTATTGCCACAGTGACTGTGGTTGAAATGCGAATAATCAGAAGAATCATTTACCCCTAGGCCCAAGCACAATCATCAGCAATTGAACAGAGCTTGAGATTGAAATCCCCTCCCCATACTATTAAATAATCATCTTTCAAACTTGACAAGAACACTTCTATTCTACAGACTAGATAATCACTTACGTTGTTATTATAAAAATGAATAAGAATAACTAGAGGTACCCTAGTAAATGAAAGACAATTTAGTTGAAAATAAGGGGAATCAATCAATCAATCAATCAGAGAACTTATTAAGCGCACTATGTACCCGTCAGGGTTTCGAGGCGCTGAGGGGGGGGGGGGAGAGGGAGCTACTAGCGTTCAAAGAGCCAAGTCTTGAGGAGTCTCCTGAAGGTGAGGAGGTCCTGGGTCTGGCGTAGCGAGGTGGGGAGAGAGTTCCAGGTCTTGGCGGCGAGGAAGGAGAAGGATCTGCCGCCAGAGGTCTTGCGCTGGATTCGGGGGACGATGGTGAGGGCGAGGTTGGCAGAGCGGAGTTGACGTGTGGGGACGTAAAAGTTGAGTCTGGTGTTGAGGTAAGTGGGTCCGGTGTCGTGTAGAGCCTTGTGAGCGTGGATGAGGAGTTTGAAGGTGATCCTTTTTTCCACGGGGAGCCATTGGAGGTCTTTCAGGTGGGGGGAGATGTGGCATCGGCGGGGTATGTCGAGGATCAGGCGGGCGGATGCGTTCTGGATGCGCTGGAGTCGTTTGATGTCTTTTGTTGGGATGCCTGTGTAGAGTGCGTTGCCGTAGTCAAGTCTGCTACTGACGAGGGCTTGAGTTACCGTCTTTCTGGTTCCTATTGGAATCCACTTGAAGATTCTGCGGAGCATTCGGAGGGTGTTGTAACAGGAAGAGGAGATGGCGTTGACCTGTTTGGACATGGTGAGAGCGGAGTCGAGGATGAATCCGAGGTTTCTTGCGTGGTTGGCTGGGGTGGGTGGGGGTCCGAGTGCAGTGGGCCACCAGGAGTCGTTCCAGGCCGAGGGGGAGCGTCCGAGGATGAGGACTTCCGTCTTGTTGGAGTTGAGCTTCAGGCGGCTGTTGTTCATCCACTCGGCGATGGATTTGGGTCCCTCGTGGAGGTTGGTTTTGGCGGTGAGAGGGTCTTTGGTCAGGGAGAGGACGAGCTGGGTGTCGTCGGCGTAGGAGATGATGCTGAGGTTGTGTTGACGGGCCACTTTTGCAAGGGGGGCCATGTAGACGTTGAACAACGTTGGACTGAGAGAGGAGCCTTGGGGGACGCCGCAGATGAGGTTGGTGGCTTTGGAGCGGAAGGGGGAGAGCCGGACTCTCTGGGTTCTGTCAGAGAGGAAGGATGAGATCCAGTTGAGGGCTTTGTCTTGGATGCCGGCTTCGTGGAGACGGGCCAGTAGGGTGCGGTGGCAGACTGTGTCGAAGGCGGCTGATAGGTCGAGGAGGATGAGGGCTGAGGTTTCGCCGTTGTCTATTTGTTGTCTGATGTCATCAGTGGCGGCGAGGAGTGCGGTCTCGGTACTGTGGTTTCGTCTGAATCCAGATTGAGAGGGGTCTAGGATCCAAATGGGTTATCACCACTTTCGCTGCCCAGGAAGTACTTATTAAAGTTAGAAGACCACCTCTATGGTGCCCAGAAGATGATGGAATTTCAGGTGTAAAAACAGTTAGAAAACCATTTATATAGGTATTACTTTCTGACCAGGTTTCTTGGAAGCATACAATCTGCTGTTTTGCAATTAAAGGGGCCATTTTCTGTTTGTCAGTTTATCACTGATTCCGGTAATGTTCCGAAAAAGGACACTCAAATCAGGGGCCGTAGTTACATCATTATCAAGATCTTATGCTGTCAAAGCCTCAGCGGACAAGGAGTCAATTTCGTCCTTTCCTTTTTCAAATGAGTCAAAGGATAAGTGAGTGCCAGTACCCATGTCATGTTCTCCAGTTTCCTGTGAAGCTCAGTATAGGCTTTGATCAGTTATTACAGATAGCTCTGAGTCTCATAGATGATTCACCAACAGGCTTGATCTCAGCTCTCTTCCAGGGCAGCAAAACAATTGTATGTCAGTATATTAAATTTCCCTCTATTTAGGGGAGGCCGTGAAGATTGACAAATTTGTTTACTATATGCCACACAAAACTTGTATCATGAAAATTAAATACTGCACATTCTCCTGGATCAAGCTTGGGAATGATGCCCAGCCATTTTACCCATCGCACCCCTGTTATTCCGTTTGAGAGGAAATTACTTGTGATGCCTCTGAGGGTAGTGGGCAGCCAGTGGATCACCTTTTTTATTAACTGTTGGTCTGATTCCATATGAGTTGGATCCGAAGATGGAACATTCCTCAAAACAACTACATATGGCAAGCACTCTGGAGGGAGCTGTAGAATCTGCAGTTTCCTATCACTATTTTGGGGGCTCTCTGGCAAAACACAATTCAAGCATACTATTGGGGAAGAATTTCCCTCTAAAACCCTTCAGGACCCCATTCCAAGCCCAAAATCTGAGGTGGCTTTATGATAGGTTGTTTTGAGATAGACAAATCGTCAGGCAAGTCTGAGACTGAGCCACCCCCTTATCATCTTCCACGTTTAAAGTTATGATAGGAGAAGTGGTTTTAGCGTGGCAAGAATGGAGCCTACTAGGCATGGGTAAATCAGATGATTTAGACAGCACATATGTAAGGAGCTCCTTCAAGGTGCTATCAATACTTTGCAGTGCCGCAGTCAGGAGAGACACTAGGCTAACAAACAGTCCTTCTAAGAGACAGGCCTCACCCTATGCAATAGCTACATTTTTCTCCTTCTCTTGCACTGATGGTTGACGCATTAACTCTTGTGGCTCCTTCAGATCTAGTGTCCTTCTCTTATGCATCGATTGATCAGTCTTATTGCAACTCTTTCCACTATGTTTAACTTCATGCCCCAGACGTGAACCAGCTTTTTTCTTTTAGTTACGTGGGGAGGCTGCAGTATCCAGGTTAGAACTTTTGTCAGTTTGATGCTGGAGCCACAACAGCTCTGTGGTAATATCTTAATCACCTGCAAACACACAACAATTTGATGTATCAGGGGTAATTCCACTGGACTTGTTTGTTTTGCCGCCTACTTCACAGCTAGTGGTCCCCAGATCAATTATTGGCAAATTGGTACTCTGTCTATCATGGGGAAGAAGTGACAGAGACTTCTTAGCAGCCCCCAGCCTCTCCCCATGGACTCAATCTCAGAGTTAATTACTGACATGACTTTTGTCAAGTAATTTGCTATTGTGCTAGCTCCCACCCCCCCACCCCAGATATTGGTGGTACTTACAGTGATAGCACTTCCGCTTGGCCACAGTTCTACACTGTCAAAATCATGCAGAAACCCACAAGTTGAAGCTAAGATCCTCGAGCCAAGGTGAAGGTGGTTGGGACATGCAGTCCAATGCTGGTGGGCAATGCTAGTGGTCTGAGGTATTCCCCATGAAGCGAGAGACTGTGACGCTCTAAATAGAGCTAAAAGGGGGGCGTATCATTCTGCCTCCCTTAATCAGCTTCTGGCTTGAAAGTGGCTAGGACTTGCAGTCCTATGCTGGCTTCATTGCAGGTGCTTGCAATATTGCCCATGCAGCAGGAGCCTATTAAGTGCTATATGCTGCAGAGAATCATGGAACCCACTGGTACTCAGGGACCAGGGGTCAAAGTATATAGTAAAGGAACATAGGTCCCTTAAAAGAAACAATAGGCAACAAATAACAATAGAAGCCAAATGGAGTCTATGTGCAATTTACAAATGTAAAGATGTAAAAATAGACAAATTTCTTTCTTAACAATATGGAGGGGTAGCATACACATACAGGGAAAGAACATACATTGTACATAAAAGACGTTTCTCAGGTATTGGAGATGTGACACAAAGCAACTTAAAGAATGAGGTCACACTGTGACAGGCACTAGGAGGGAGGGGCGTGTCCTTCCCCCTCCCTCAATCAGCTGCTGGTGTGAAGGTGGCTGGGAGTTGCAGCCCTTTGCTGGCTGCAATGCTGGTGGTTTGCATTATTCCCTTCGGGTGAAAGCCTGTGACACGCTATAAAGGAGAGGGGCGTGTCGGTCACCCTCCCTAAATCAGGTGCTGGTGTGCAGATGGCTGGGACTTGCACTCCTATTCTGGTGGTTCGCAGTATTCTCTGGTGTAATAAATGTACTTTTTTCTTTTTCAAAAGAAAAAGTGCAAACTGGACAATAATTTTTTGAGTGTTATATTGTATACCCCTGAAAGGTGACTACTAGCCCACACCACCTCCCTTGAGTAGGACTTGGACAGTTCTAATTTGCTCCCCTGTGAGAGTCAAGTGCTGCAATGAGGTGTTTGGTTTCCAGTGGAGGAGAAATGGGGGCCATTTTTTTGCAGGCCCACAAATAATGACCCATTTTCTAACAGGATCATGTTTGCTTCTATTACCTACAGTCACGCTCCAGTGATACACAATTTGAAAGATTTGTTTATCTATTAATACCTGGTTGTAAATCAATTCCATTTAAGAATTTAATATGTGAAGCTGTGCAAAACAGCTTATGTTCAAACTGTAAATCAGAACTTGTCTCCACACTTAAATTAACAATGGTAACCAAATATTTCATTTTGATGATTCAAAGATGTACTCTTAATAACAGAAAAATCAATGAATGTATTCTTAATTTTACTGCTTCTCAAATTTCTATTTCGGGATCCACATATACTACTAGTGTTGAAGGTTTTCATAATGGAGAGACTGTAGCATCAAGACACTACACTATCTGCATAAAGAACAACAACGGTTGGACAGAATATAATGATAATTTTCTTACTTTTGAGCAAAGACTGCCAACAAAATTACCATGACTGTTGTCATTTTATTTTACATCACAAATTCTAATTACGATGTTACCATTGTTATAAAGTTACAAATGTACTTTTGAGTTGTACTTTCATAATTCAGTAGATATGTCATTATGTGGCCTGGCACGGCTGATGACATTATTAGAAATCTCCTGTAAGTATTGGGGTCTTCTATGGTTTTACATGTATCACATTCCTTGATGTGAACTGTTGAACATACAGAGCATCAATGGTTTTTCTCAATCCATTAAATTTGTTTGTCCCCATTGTTTCACGATGACTACTGCTATATGATCATCTTGAACTGAACATGTTTTAAAGGATGTCTTAGTTTTGTAACAGAAATGTTACTAACGTCTGATAAGCAAAAAAAAAGGAGAACAATAATGGATTGAATTGATGTTACATTTATTATGTACATTCAGATATGCAGCTTCAGCCATTGCAGGTGTGGAACAGTTGTAAGGTGGCTTTGGAAAACATATTTTTTTTACTTCAAAGCTCCTATACCTTATACTTGGAAAAATTACATTGAATGTGGCTAGTGAACATACAGTTCCTATTTTGTTTTAAAGTTGGGAGCGTTTTGAGCTAATAACATGCTGATTGGCAAAGCAATACTCAAATTCTGTTTGCAAAAGTAGGCATGCTCCTCTACAGTATGCTGTTGCACTCTACTTTGTGAGACTATACGACACACCAATCCACCTTACTGTATGATAAGGCCCTCAACCATATGACATGACATTCTACCACATGCCACTTAACTGAATATATCCCACTCCAGTATATGCCACTCCCCTCTATGCCCCTCCACCATAACACATTGTAAGACAGCTCACTCTATCACACAACACTCCACTGTACACCACTCCTCTTTCCAGTGCTATACTGACTATATTACATTTAATAACGGAACACCCATGCATACTCCAGTCAATGACACTTTACTCAGTGACACACCACTTCACTCAACATCAGTACATTGTACAACAGTTCCCTGTAGTGAATGCCACACCACTCAATCAACCCCACTCCAGTGTAGGCTACTGTGCAATTCTGTACTCCACTCTACAAGAAGCGTAGAGTATTGTAGGGTTTCTTAATCTTCATTCACCTGCTGCAGTTATGAATTATCTTCTGTTACAATCAAAATCTCTGGTTTGTTTAACGCCAACTGTTGAAGAATGTGCTCAATTAAATTCTGAAATGCTACATCTGGAAAAAGAAGACATTATACGTATTCCTTGTACTCACGCTATCTCACTGTACACACTGCAGTACACTCTGTTACACTAGACAACACACTACTACACTGTACGGCACTCTATGATACTCTACTCTCTAACACTGTGCATTCAACCACTCTAAAACAGTGGACTCCACTCTACAATACTCTACTACAGACCAGTCTACAACACACCGCTGTATGGCACACCACTCCACTCTACTATATAACCCACCACTGTATGTTATTTCAGTGTGGAACACTATACAGCACTCTACGGTCCTCAATGGAACACCAGTGTGTGCCACTGTATGACACTGGATGAGACTGTAATCCACTGTAATACAGAAGATGCAAGCCACTTTATTACACTCCAATCAACTGTACGACAGTGTACTCCACTCCATGCTACATCACCCCACTCAACTTAACACGATGGAACTCCATTCTATCACATTTCACTCCACTGCACACCACTTCCATTTATGACCCTTCACTGTAAGAGACTATAAAACATGCAACTGTATAGCCTGGTAATACACTCTACTGCACTCCATTCCCCACCTCTACACTATAAGACAGATAGCAACCCTGTGCTGCACTCTACATCACTATGCAATACTCTATTCCCTTTTTGCGACTGTTCCTCAATAAAGTCAATAACAGTTGACTCAACAACACTTCTCTTGGCAAAAATCCATTAGACAACAATTCACTATACAATACTGCACTGTACAACGCTCCACTTTACAACACTCCAATGTACAACACTGTACTCAACTTTATGTATCTGCACTCTACACCAGAGTAACCCACTTTAGATAAAATTACATTTCACTTTGGTACTTTGTTATAAACTTACTGTCTGCTATGTAACCACCATAAGGCATATGTTTGGCGTACCTTGTACTTACCTTTTATCACTATATTAATTGTGTTTTTCTCTGTTACCTGAAAAAATATGGTTACTGTTTACACATTCTCTTTATTATTAGAAATATTTGTCCAGTTCTTAAATGAACCTTTTATTCCGGAAGTCTTGTGTTTTCTATAACTCAGGCCCTAAGGTAACTATACCTTGTGCCCTTGCCATGCACAGTTTTCTTATCAATAATTGTATTGCAAATGTTGCAGTGATAATATCAAAGATGCCATGCATGATGTCATCAATTATATAATATGTGGAGTAATTAGCTGTGCATGGCAAAGGCGCAAGTTATAGTTACCTTAGGGAGCATGTTATCGTTACTTGAAATAATGCTATAACTGTTGAAGTCCTATGGTTCATAAGAGTACATTCAGAACGTAAATATAACATCCATGTAACCTTTGGTTTTTTTCATTGAATTTCTATGTTTTTTTAACGTAAAGCAATTGTAATTATTATATGTTATTGCAACACAGCGGCCAGGCCCTTCATCCAAGCCCTTATAACCACCCAACCCCGCCCCACGCACGGCCTTTGGCTGTGCGCAGTGGAGGTTCGCCACAGGGTCTGCCCTATCAGTGGATTTGTGAGTGGGTGCAGGATGTCTGAGTGGGTCTGAAAGTGGACACATAAGTCTCTGAGTGCCTGCATGATCGAATGAATTAGTGTAAGAATGAGTCTGTGAATTAATTTTTTCATATTTTCGAATATTCGAGAATATCCTCAAATATTTGAGGATACTCACAAATATTGTGCATGGTGAATCATGTTAAACCCATATGTAGACCTGAAAACACGTCTATATCACAACCATGGCGTTAAGGTATGTCTACCCTGACCCCTTATCATTTCAGCCCCGGGGACCCTCTCTGATAATGTAAAATGGCTACCACAATTTTCTTTTTTTTTCTATGGTAACATGGTCCTAATTCTCTCTCTCTCTCTCTCTCTCTCTCTCTCTCTCTCTCTCTCTCTCTCTCTCTGTTTATCTAAATATATATATAAACTGAAAAAGTGCTCACTACCGGGCTCCTAGAGGCCCAAGAGGGGTGGTGCGTCATAAACCGGCAGAGCACTCCGGTTAATATTTTAAACAATACAAAAACTTCCGCAGTAAGATGCACACTCAAGAATTCACAAAAATTACATAGTGTTTATTAACACAACGCGTTTCGGCTGTCGAGCAGCCTTGATCACGTGTATAGTTCTACCATTCTACACCAAGTTTAAATACCCACCGAATACAAACATAGAAACAGGACTGCATATTATATTGACTTTCAACAAATAGGTCTTGATCTATAGGAAGTAAATAAATAAAGCTCATTCAATATAAATAAATAAGTTAATACTTCTCCATATATAAACAAGAGCATTTATCTCATGGAAAACAATTTAAAGGATTATAATATCGCAGACACCAACTCATGCTTGATGGTAATACCTCACTGACTATATATCAGTACACATATAAATATAAATATAATATACATAACTCTAAATCTTAGTACAACTTATATATTTTTGTTCTAAAAGTTATTTAATCTTTTTAACAAATATAAAAGAATTCATAGTACAAAAGATATATAAATGTAAAATATATAAATAGAGACCAATATTTAAATTTCATTTCTCCTACATGTGACATTAGAATTCATTTAGTAAATATATTCTTTAAATCCCTATTCAAGTATCCCTATATTTCTCCATGAGATATAAAAAACCTTTTTCCTTTCAGATCATCATACAACATCATACCCAGCACTCTCTATAAGTATACAGTACCCTTGACACCCCGTGAGTAAACAGACAAATGTACAATCCGGAATCAGGAATCCATCCGGACTCCTCCATTCTGAAAAAATATGAATAAAATAAATATATTAAAATCAAGTAATATATATAAAGAACCACTACTCAATACAATATAGCAATAATACCAGATATGTAAATAACTATATATGTAAATAACTACCTGACATCTCCTACCTCATACTCTATTCCTTAAATTTATCATCAGAATAAGTGGGTATTAAGCTCCTCACTCATATTCAATCCTCCCACTGTCTTAGTTTCTAAGTCCACAATATATTTGGATTCTTTTATACGTAAAGTCAACTCTCTATTACCTCCTCTATGATGCAAAGGTACATGCTCAATGCCATAATACGATAATAGAGTGGCATCAGAATTGTGAAAATCCTGGAAATGTCTAGCTACAGGATAGTGGGGATCTTTTGACTTGACAGCCCGCATATGTTCAAGGATACGTTTTTTCACTGCATGTTTTGTACTTCCCACATACCAAAGATGACATGGACATTCCAGTATGTAAATAGTAAATGGAGTACTACATGTTAAAACTGTTTAATATGTCTATTCGCCCCTGTTTTTTTTTGTAGGGTACTCTTTTCTTACCACACTGTTTCGACAGGCTTTGCAGTGACCACAGGGAAAGAATCCTTGTAGATTATGCTCCTTAAGATGGGAAATCGGAGAGATATCATTAGATCTCAACATGTCATGGAGATTACGCCCTCTTCTATAAGTGATCGAGGGCCATCTCTGAATTTTCTTACCTATAATAGGATCACTCTTCAGAATATTCCAATGTTTGGAAATAATCTATTTGATCTGTGTGGTATCCTCATTATAGGTTAAGATCAGTCGGGTATCTTCATTATTTCCATTTTCCATTTTAGCCGTATTATCAAAAAGGATCTGAATTCTTTCAACATTTCTAATTTTATCTGTGGCCTTCTTGATTACCCAATCCGGGTGACCACTTTGTTTAAACCTTCTAACCATTTTTTCCTGTTCTCGTTCAAATGCCTCGTCTGTATTACTTATTCTTTTGGCCCTCAATAGTTCTCCATACGGGATACTCCATTTGAGTTTATCGGGATGTCCACTAGTAGCATGCAGTAGACTATTACCTGCTGTCGCTTTACGAAAAAGTTCAGTATGGATCATCATATCTTTAATCTCGATTTTAGTATAAACAAATTCGATAGACGAATGGCTAATATTATATGTTAATCTGATATTATAATCATTTTCATTAAGTTTCTTAATAAACTGTAAAGCCTCCTTCTCAGATCCTTTCCAGATTAAAAACAAGTCATCAATATATCTAAGCCACAATATGGCTTGCTTAATTTCAGGATATTTCTCTTCATCTTTAAAGATGTCTTCTTCCCAAAGGCCCAAAAACAGACAAGCAAAGCTGGGAGCAAAGCAGGTTCCCATTGCGGTCCCAAGAACTTGTTTATACAACTGACCGTCAAATAAAAAGATATTATTGGTCAAACAATATTTTATCATTTCAATGATCATATCTGTGTGTGCTAAATATCTTAGAGATCTAGTGTGCAAGAAATGTCTACATGCTTGTATGCCCTTCTCATGATCAATGATGGTATATAGAGAATTTACGTCTAGGGATATGGCACCTCCTATCAGAGTGGAAAGACAAAGGCCTATTATTATGGGAAGAATATTGTTTCCTGAAAAAGGATTTTCCTAAGTTACCTATATTTTACATTCTCCCCAAAATCCATAAGGACAGAGTTAACCCTCCAGGGAGACCAATAGTGTCCGCGTGTGGTAATGCTTTGGAAAATGTATCTAAATATGTGGATTTTTTCTTAAGAGATTTTGTCATGAGTTTACCCTCTTATGTTCAAGACACCAAGGATTTTTTAGGCAAATTGGAGGGTATTATTTGGGAAGAGGATTTTTCACTCATATCCCTAGACGTAAATTCTCTATATACCATCATTGATCATGAGAAGGGCATACAAGCATGTAGACATTTCTTGCACACTAGATCTCTAAGATATTTAGCACACACAGATATGATCGTTGAAATGATAACATATTGTTTGACCAATAATATCTTTTTATTTGACGGTCAGTTGTATAAACAAGTTCTTGGGAACGCAATGGGAACCTGCTTTGCTCCCAGCTTTGTTTGTCTGTTTTTGGGCCTTTGGGAAAAATACATCTTTAAAGATGAATAGAAATATCCTGAAATTAATCAGGCCATATTGTGGCTTAGATATATTGATGACTTGTTTTTAATCTGGAAAGGATCTGAGAAGGAGGCTATATAGTTTATTAAGAAACTTAATGAAAATGATTATAATATCAGATTAACATATAATATTAGCCATTCGTCTATCGAATTTTTGGATACTAAAATCGAGATTAAAGATATGATGATCCATACTGAACTTTTTCGTAAAGCGACAGCAGGTAATAGTCTACTGCATGCTACTAGTGGACATCCTGATAAACTCAAATGGAGTATCCCGTATGGAGAACTATTGAGGGCCAAAAGAATACGTAATACAGACGAGGCATTTGAACGAGAACAGGAAGAAATGGTTAGAAGGTTTAAACAAAGGAGCCACAGATAAAATTAGAAATGTTGAAAGAATTCAGACCCTTTTTGATAATACGGCTAAAATGGAAAAGGAAAATAATGAAGATACCAGATTGATCTTAATCTATAATGAGGATACCACACAGATCAAAAAGATTATTTCCAAACATTGGAATATTCTGAAGAGTGATCCTATTATAGGTAAGGAAATTCAGAGATGGCCCTCGATCACTCATAGAAGAGGGCGTAATCTCCATGACATGTTGAGATCTAATGATATCTCTCCAATTTCCCATCTTAAGGAGCATAATCTACAAGGATTCTTTCCCTGTGGTCACTGCAAAGCCTGTCGAAACAGTGTGGTAAGAAAAAAGTACCCTACAAAAAAACCAGGGGCGAATAGACATATTAAGCAGTTTTTAACATGTAGTACTCCATTTACTATTTACATACTGGAATGTCCATGTCATCTTTGGTATGTGGGAAGTACAAAACATGCAGTGAAAAAACGTATCCTTGAACATATGCGGGCTGTCACATCAAAAGATCCCCACTATCCTGTAGCTAGACATTTCCAGGATTTTCACAATTCTGATGCCACTCTATTATCGTATTTTGGCATTGAACATGTACCTTTGCATCATAGAGGAGATAAAGAGATTTGACTTTACATATAAAAGAATCCAAATATATTGTGGACTTAGAAACTAAGACACCGGGAGGATTGAATATGAGTGAGGAGCTTAATACCCACTTATTCTGATGATTAATTTAAGGAATAGAGTATGAGGTATGAGATGTCAGGTAGTTATTTACATATATAGTTATTTACATATCTGGTATTATTGCTATATTGTATTGAGTAGTGGTTCTTTATATATATTACTTGATTTTTATATATTTATTTTATTCATATTTTTTCAGAATGGAGGAGTCCGGATGGATTCCTGATTCCGGATTGTACATTTGTCTGTTTACTCACGGGGTGTCAAGGGTACTGGATACTTATAGAGAGTGCTGGGTATGATGTTGTATGATAATATGAAAGGAAAAAGGTTTTTTATATCTCATGGAGAAATACAGGGATACTTGAATATGGATTTAAAGAATATATTTACTAAATTAATTATAATGTCTCATGTAGGAGAAATGAAATTTAAATATTGGTCTCTATTTATATATTTATACATTTATATATTTTTTGTATTATGAATTCTTTTATATTTTTTAAAAAGATTAAATAACTTTTAGAACGAAAATATATAAGTTCTACTAAGATTTAGAGTTATGTATATTATATTTATATTTATATTTGTACTGATATATAGTCAGTGAGATATTACCATTAAGCATGAGTTGGTGTCTGCGATATTATAATCCTTTAAATTGTTATCCATGAGATAAATGCTCTTGTTTATATATGGAGAAGTATTAACTTATTTATTTATATTGAATGAGCTTTATTTATTTACTTCCTATAGATCTATGCCTATTTCTTGAAAGTCAATATGATATGCAGTCCTGTTTCTATGTTTGTATTCGGTGGGTATTTAAACTTGGTGTAGACTGGTAGAACTATACATGTGATCAAGGCTGCTCGAAAGCCGAAACGCGTTGTGTTAATAAACACTATGTAATTTTTGTGAATTCCTGAGTGTGCGTCTTACTGCGGAGGTTTTTGTATCATATAAATATATATATATATATATATATATATATATATATATATATATATATATATATATATATATAAATAGATATATATATGTATATTGTTAATTTATTTATTAAATGTATTTAATACATAATAAATGTATTTAATTATGTCTGAGGAATTCACTTCTAATGTGCACAATTGATATGTATGTATTTATAGAGCGTAAACCTATCTGCTAAGCAAAGACGAAGAAAGCTGTTTTTATCCAGTAAAACATGGACTCACATAAATGTTTCAGATATATGTCTCATGGCAGAAAAAAATGCCAAGTGTAAGCTCTGTGATGAACTGTCAGAAAACATTTTACTCATGGAGTCCTGCATACTAATGCCATACTTATGTGAGTTAGAAATTTAATATAGTTGAAAGAAAAGTCTCTAGTTTAGTGTTGACAAGCCATTAAGCACAGATAGTTCATATCCGACTGTATGCTGTCTCTATTTGTAAAACAAGGCCACACGGATGATAAAGGGCTTAGCATATAAAGAAATAGGAAGTCTCTTTTGGGTGTTCCTTTTTAATGAAATCTTAGATATGTGTATAGAGTTGGATAAGTTTTTGCTTAAACGTCCATAAATTGTTTAGATTTTGCTCTTCATTTGTAGACAGTTATTAAATCTTTGAAGATGAGATTTATGTGGCTGCAAACACTTACACATACAAAATTGAATAAGAAACAATGTGTTGATTTTTGAATGGGTAAATTATGTATTTACATGTATAACAGTGTCATCATTAAATTACCATTTCAGGCGAAAGGTGACACATTATTCTCGTACAAAAATGTCACACAAAAAATCAAATAAAAAATAAAACGAAAAAACCTCAGCAATTACTTAACATGTTGTGAAATTAAAATAACTGTAACATTACATTTATTTAGTTTATAAACAAATAATCATGGCAAACCAAACCTTCCTCATTTGGTCTATAATGCACTCATCATTTATAGTGTGACATGGGTTACTAAATTATGTTTTGAGGAAAAACAAATTATGCCGCACAACGAGGCACATTTTGTAATAGTATTACCTTATTATTTTGACATTTTTACAAGTTAACACTATCTGGGCAATTGTTTCACCTCATTATTGTCAGTCTGATACTTAAATACAGCAATAAGCAACAGAAGGAAGACCAGTCCACATTTACAAAGGACCTTCCACTACACAGGACCATGTGTTGCTGTGTTTTGAACTTTTGGTCCATTCGAGCTAGAAATCTTTTTATGTTAAAATCTGAAGATTAAGCAGCATATGATGGCTTATATGGCAATTTCATAATTGTGCAGATAACTCCACTGCCAGAACATTGCATATTTCCAGTAGCTCTGCTTATGCAGCTTTAACCTACAATAGAATAGATAAGAAATGGGAAATACACACATACCACTCTGATATGTTTCTGTGAATTTTGCAACATATGTTGGGGTTGCACGGTTCCAACCCCCGTAGGTCCCCTTGTTCAGGGTACTTTTTCTTAAGATGATCAAGTTCTTAATCACTAAAAATATCTTCAGTTGGTATGTCAAAGCTTTTCCCAGATACACCAAGCTATCCAAAAAGCTTAGGTTATTGTAAATTTAATAAGTACTTTTGGATAAAATGAATACACTTGTAATCACCTCTTACTCCATAATCAATTGGGTATATTCCAGCTTCTTCTACAGTCACAATAGTGGTGAAAAGGAATAAAACCATGCTGAATGCTGGTTCTTAATATCATTTCAATTAATACACTTTGCTTAATACATCATACATTAGGATGACCAAACAAGCTGTTTCTACCACACTGTCAGAGACAAATCATCCATGAGAAAGTCTGGGATGAGCTCAACCAGTTATTTCTTCATCAGTCTGAGAATCAGAGGTTGTGCAATGCGGCCTCAAGCATGCAGCCCCTAGTAATGGTGGGCACTCGGAGGAGGACAAATAAAACAGGGTCAGTAGTCCATCCCTGAACCCAATGCTGCCTAAAGATGGAAGACTGGCCTGAAGGCATTAGCAGTTTGGATGTGAATAACAAACTTTTAATGGAAACATGACTGAAGCCATGATCTGTGAAGGTCATTAACAAATCACCAAGTTCAATCTCTATTGCTGTCAGATACAAGCCATAACAATGAGCACAAGTTAAAAAAAAATACACTTTTTTTTACACAAAACTCATCTCTTTTCCTGGATAGTCTTAATTGAACTTATGAGGATACCACCATAGCAGATCCTACATAAAAGCAAAGACAAGGATGGGATAGGTTGCACCATACTTTGAAGCTATTCTTTCTCATAAGATTACGAAAGAACATCCTAATAATTATACTGTAGCCTAGGAATGGAAGATAAAATCTAACCACTCATCTGGGCCAATAAGCTCATTGAAGTGTCTGCCAGATATTCATATTAAATAGTCATTAGGTTATCAAGTGCTTGAGGACAAGATCAGGCTTTAATAGAAAACAAGAAGTAGAAATAAAGCAAGGCATTACTAACCCTATTATTCCAGCCTTGTGGGAAACCCTAAAGCTGCGATGTACCCTTCCATAGGGAGGATAATCTCTTCAATGTCTCTCCACAATCAGAAGATCAATGCTTCTATGCACCCTCTGACATTTCTTTTGAGGAGGGGAAAGTATTCACTCTGAGCTATCAAGATCTTCTAAAAAAGCAACAGGAAGTGGATTAAAGTCTCTGGACCACCCAATCTACAGTTGCAAGACTCAGGCAGTTATTTGTCTGTGTGCGATTTGTTCAGTAATGAAGCTAGCAGTAATGTGTCCAGCCAAAATTTTAGATAAAGACTTATTCATGTTTCAGAACATCAAACTCAGTGTTGTGGGTGCCCGCCAAGTCACAATATAGCATACTGCCTGCTCTAACATTTCCCATGTGTTGTTGGTGGAGAAAGTCTCATTACTTTGACTTTACTATGGTTGCACGTTCTGTTTCATTGCGGGTAGGTCTAGATGAGCTTCAAGATGAGGTACTCATAACTGATTGTAACATGTATTATGTAAATCATTTGAAGGTGGTACATGTACTGGGCTTTTAATGCTGATGAATTTGGAAATCCTTTGAATTTTAACAGTGGCCTCCTTGCAGGATAATAATACAGACTAAATGGCTGCATGTATTCCATATTTTCAGTAAAATAGCTGAGCAATTACTAGGGTCTAATTTGTCCAACGTTTATTGTGAGGATAGTGCAAGAGAATTGGACAATATTGCTCTAGTCTGTCTATTCTTTTATTGATGGTTGAAATGTGGAAAGCCATTCTTTAAGGTTTGTAGTTAGCATGTCCATTTTTATAGATTAGGTCAGTGGTCCCCAAACTTTTTCAACCCGTGGCTCCCTTGACCTATTGGCAGTTGGCTGCGGCTCCCCACTGTGTTATTTTTGTTTTAGCGAGTGGGGGAGAGGGGTGGGGGGGCTTATAAAACCGGCCTCTGGAGTTCTTCCATTTTGTTCCCTCAAAAATACTTGGTAGGAACTATGAAGGTATTATAATCATAGGTGCAGCAAAATAAAAACAATATATAACAGTTGTTTAATAAAAAAAAAATCTTTCATTGGTTAAGACAGAAACAATGCTCTTCAGCACTGTGGTCTGAATAATGATTTTCTTTAAAACTATGTTTTGTTCCTTAAAAATTGCCTCCAGCACAGGGAGCTCTCCTTTAAGTCATTCTGGTTGTCAAGGAGCCACTTTTGATATATAAGAATGCAGCTCCACTAATCAGCTCTACTATATTTCACTTTCAAATACTTTACTAAAGTACTTTAATAAATGTTCCAGCAGCCACCATTATCTTAACTCTGCTTCTGTCTCTTCTAGAGTCTTTGCACTCTCCTGTCTCAGACCTCAGTATTTGTCTGCAGTCTCTGATTCCTTTTCACTACAGTTGTGTGTCACAGTCCGTGTCAATTCAGTTCTTATTATGGTACAAAACTCCGATGGAGGTCCACATAACACCATATCAAAAAAGTAAAAACACATTTATGCATTAAACATGTTGCATACTATCACAGTTATAAGAACTTATTCATACAGTACAGAAAATGTTAAAAAGGCTTCCCACCAACTAACATTAACAAGACTAAAAACAGTGCCCTTCAGGATTAAATAAAATATATTATTAAAACAATACCACAATTTCCTTAAAAGTGACACCGTAAACATACTTAATTCCAACACGTGCCTCTGTTTTTATTTCTGCATTGCTCATAGTTTGGGTTAACTGTTCTGACAGAAAAGAGCAATTCCTGTGCTATTTTTGCATGTCACACTGCCATCTAGTGGTACTAGAGGGAGTTTCATCTTAGCAAAACATGTTTGAAAGCCAGCTTGAAAAACAAAAGAAATTACACTCAGAATATTGAGGCTTTACGCCGTGGCGCCCCTGGGTAGTTTTGGAGGCGCACCAGGGTGCCACGGCGCACAGATTGGGAACCTCTGGATTAGGTGGAAAGTAGGCCTGGTTCAAATTTAAATTACACCATCGTAATTTGCATAATTTAGGCGGTTTTGCACCTTGTTTGCTGTATGCAGTGAAAATTTACCATAAAAAGTGCAAGATGTTGTAAAATATTACAACAAAAGCACAGGAACAACAGCTGGTGTTCACCATGCTCTTGTTTACATGCATCCTCATGCCAAAAACTGATGCAAGGATGCATTTTTCTCTATAATAATTTCATGTAATTATCCAAAAGCAAATTATGTGAATTTTCCCACACCCTTAGGGGATGGCGCCCCAACAATTCTGTCCATGGTTGTATGCATTAACCTCATTAATGATAGTCAGCTGAGCCAGAAAATCCTGTTGCTATGCATCTAGAGTAGGTTTGGACTCACCCATAGAAGTCAGCAAAAAGGATTACAGGGAGCAAACACCTAATTTAGCTATTTCTTCATCTAGACATAAACTAATGCTCAATCATACATTATTCTAATTTAGTTTGTAATTCTATTTTTCAGGCCTCTGTCCAGAACTTCTTACGTCCAGAGAGATCTGGAGCACTATAAGTTAGCCACCTTTTATGGTGATTTGAGTTGTACTACCAGGAATAGTTGGTATCTGGAGTACCTTCAGAGGTGCCTTGTGCCAATGGCAAACAATCACAAAACATTACATTATTGTGGGATTCAACACAAGCAGAAGGTTTGAGGGTTTAGTGGATGGTCTAACAGGTCCACTCTGAAGTCCACTATGAAGTTACAAGGACTTGGTGTAAGATAACTCATCACTTACATCTCTACGTGATTAGTTTGCAGCTGTTTTAAGGTAGATGGGACTAGAAACACATGGCTTTCCAGACTAAAATACATTGAGTTACATTTTCAGGTGATGTGGTGTTATACTTGTAAGAGAGGAAAGATCTACAACAAGCTCTGAAGGTGGTTGAGAAAGGGTCATCCAGCATATTTTTGGCAATGTGAGGTTAACTGCAATGTGCAATACTTTATAGGGCTGGGTACATAGGACAAAAGGGAGAAAGTGGAAAGGAAATGACCATTTGCTGACATAGAAGCAAGTAAGGAACAAAGGCATCAACAAGGCAACACATATGTTCACCTCAAACTCAACTTATGAACCCATCACAAACTCCAACAAAGACTTCCTACTCCTGCCCCTCTTTAACATGTGAAATCCAGGAAGAGATGTACTTAAAATTCAATCTCTGACAGCTCGATAGAGGAGTTGCCACTCCTGAAATAAAATGATAATGAGTGCGCATTTTTTCTAAAGCTTGGACTTTGCAGCAGAAAATAGTTTTTACTCGTGAGACCTCTCATGATAATTTTGTGTGCTGGAGAGGTATGGTGGTGAGTTCAGATGGATTATTTAATAGACTGGCACTTTTATTTAAATTTGCCTCAACAGGGAATCAGTATAGCTCAAAAAGAAGAGATTGAAGTTGTTGAATTTCTTAAAAGATGAGAGAAGTCTAGTTGTAGACTTTGAGCATTTTAATAGAAGATTACGGTTTGCATGTTAGACCAACATTACCAAAATTCAATTGTGACAAGTTTAAAGCATGTGCTGCAGATTCAGGAGACCAGGTGATATGAATGACTTGATTTTTTTTCAGAGCCCTTTGGTAAATTTTGTCCACTTTTTTATTTTGTGTCTGTGAGAAGTCATTATACGGAGGGTTAAAGACTGATGCCTAGAGAGGTTACTGAGGGTGAGTGAGAGACAACATTCTGCAATACTCAATTGTTTTAGCAGTTCTTGTTTGAACCTATTTTATTTGTGTTTTAGAGAAAACAATATGAATTCAGTATTATGAGGACTTAGAGTGAGGAAATGTCCAATCATTTGGGACTGAATATTTACAAGAATGGATTGGAGTGCAAATATATCAAGTGGAAGCTGTAAATGAATCTGACAAAGACCATGTATATGTGTTTCAAACCCCCATCCACTATTAGAGACATAGCCTGATGATTGTGGAATGCAAAATTGAAAGGGTGAGGAATTTTGCGCACTTGAGTGTCAATACTGCTGATACTATGTTATGGGCCCCACAAATTATAAAGATCAAATTGTCTTCACAGCATAATTCTTCAACTGTCATAAAGATATGTATATTAACCTCGTTTAGGTTTGTTTCACCTGTATTGGTGGTCTATCACGCCAATGCATTTGGTGGGGCTCTTATCTAGTGTGTGAAATAGGTTTCTTAGCAGTCTGGTCGATATGCCCCAGAGTGCAACTTTAAATCCTCTAAATTTAGATATAGGGGTAAAGTGTTTTGCCCATTCTGCACAAATTAGGCCACTTACATATTGCTGTACACTGTGGTCTATAAGGGAGCTGGAGTCATACAAAAGAGGTCTGCAGGATGTAATAAATTTAGACCAAGTGTGTGATTCAACGTCTGAAAAATGCTAGTTGTATAAACCATGTCTCAGTGATTAGTGTGACAATCTGAATTCAATTATGACACTTGCAAAAACAGGTTAAAACAAAATATTTGGAACATGTACTGGAGCAATGAACAAAGACATAGCAGTATTATAGAAAGGTATCTTGAGCAAAAGAGTGATTTGAAATGGAAGGCTTTTCTTGATGATATGCTCTCAAAGGCTGCCATACAGATATCCTTGAAATTCAGACATGGAATCTTACCTCTGCAAAGCTTCAAGTGTAAATGGTCAACATGCATTTATAGGAACCGAAACAACATTTGTCATGTTTGGCTACGGAAGAGTGAAACAGAAGAACATTTATTTTTTGCATTGGTTACATAGAAGGTGGCTAGCCCTTATTTGTCACATGGTAGGTATGACTCAAAATGAAGATGCTCTTTGAATACTTAGATCTGATACAAGTGGTTCTATTAAGTCTTATTTTTCATGACATTTAAGAAAGAAAAAATGAGATGAATTATGCACGTTATTCAGAGGCTTTTTAGGACTTTTACATTATTTTGATATGTGAATATATGTTTAAGTGTAGTTCTAAATGGATTGTATTTATTTATGTATTTTGGTTTATGGAGAAATGCTCTGAAATAAACATAATTATGACATAAAGTAGAAATGAGGTTTTAATGTAAATTTGGGTGTTGCAGAACTGGTGCATTATTATCCTCATTTCCCCACAAACTACACATACACATCCTATCTATATACTAATAAAAAGTGTTGGGGCTAAAGTAGAAACCTGCGGTAGCCTCTCATGATGATGGCAGACTATGAGGTATTTTCTTCAATCGTTGCTATGTGGGATTGGCTGGACAAAACAGAGGAGAAGCAGTGTAGCACTGAAGCATGAATACCAAATTGTCAATGCGTGAGATCTCAAAGTATTAGGAAGCAGAAGCCACTTCATGCACCATTTAATGGAACTCACCTAGCATTGATTATGAAGCAGTTTCATTGCAATACCTGCACTGAAGCCACACTGGTGAGTGGTGTGGAGATTTTCAGGTTTGGTGAAAACAGTTGTGTGGAGATTTCACTGTTTTACATGAATGTGGGAGACTAGACAGCAATCAGTCAAAACATCCAGGTTGATATTGGGATCTTGAGCAAAGGTTTATTTAGTAGTAGTTAAGCACTGGAATTCATTGCTCCATGCATTCATCTACAGATGGATATTCTTGCCTTACAAAAGAAATCAAAACATCTATTTTTAAAATGCAAGCTCTAAGCAATAATTTGCTTAATTGTCATCATTATACTTCTGTTTTTATCTTTATGAAGTTCCATGAATCTTATGGGTATTCAAAGAATATATAAATACATTCAGCTAGTGCTGTTTACAATGCTGATAAATTCTGATACAGAGTTGGGGACTAAAATTGCAGTCATCAACTTTCTGGCAGAACTCTGCGCACATTAGTGCACCAAAACCAGTGGCAGGCCTTGTGTCATACTTACGGGGTCATTGATTGTGCAGGACCTCTACCAATAATCAAATGTCTCCAACTACTTAGCAATTGGGTATATTACAAAGTAAGTATTAAAAAATGCCTTGGTGATCATTATGTGTATGCAGAGTTTGGTCTGCATGTCTATGTGAGCGTATGTGTGCTTGATTATATGCATGTGTGTGGATGTATGGGTGTGTGTGTGATGGTTTGCTGTGCTCAACACATGTTTAATGTTGGCCCTGACTTAACAGTAACAATTCCTGCAATATCATAGGAGTCATCGAACACACAAAATGTGATAGGAGAAGTGCTTGCAATTTGTCTAAACAGTGGCAATCGATCGGGTTAGCATTCCAACCCATCATTCTTTTGTCCGCCATGCCATCTCAGATTAGATCCAGCTATGTGCAAGTCAGTCTTATCCCTGGTCCAATAGGAGTGGAAAAAGGTGATAATCCAGAAAGACATCCAGAAATAACTTTATTGTATAACTAAAAAGTGACCTGGAATTCTAGTGCTTAAGATAACTAGGGTAGAAACAAAAAATAATAAACTGCTTCTCTCAGTCGTGGTGCAACCAAATTAGGTGACACATGTTACACGGATAAATAAATCTCATAACTTCAGAAAATACCAGTTGGCTAAAAAAACAACTGAGAAGACCCACACTGCCAAATGAAATACTACGGTAGCAAAACAAACACTTTTTTCAAATGTCTTTTGGGTAAGCCATGTTGCTAGTTCTATAATCCAAGTTTCATTAGCATTTCTGACATATAGGGGGTCATTATGACCCCCGCGGTCCCGGACCAATGCGCCGGTGGTGGCAGCAGTACCGCCAACAGGCTGGCAGTGTCCACCAGGCACATTATGACCGTGCCACATTCGCCACAGTCATACGGCCGGTACCGCCAGGCTACTGCCAGGCAGCCGCCTGGCGGTCGTAATCCGCCAGGGCAGTGCTGCAAGCAGCGCTGCCCTGGGGATTATGAGTCCCCATCCGCCAGCCTGTCGAAAGGGGGCCCCTGCACTGCGCATGCACTTGGCATGGGCTGCGCATGGGCCCGAGGCACAGCCCCATCGTGCATTTCACTGCCCGAATTACAGGCAGTGAAATACGCGACGGGTGCTGCTGCACCTGCTGCACATCAACATTGCAGCCGGATCGATTACGAGCCGGCTTCAATGTTGTTGTGACTTTTCCGCTGGGCCAGTGGGCGGAAACGGTGTTTCCATCCGCTGGCCCAGCAGAAAAGTCATAATCGGGCGCCAAGCATACCGCCAGGTATTGTGGCACCCACAGCTTCAGCCATCTATAGAAAAGACCGGCGAAGTCGCAATTACCCCCATAGTGACATAAAGGTCAGGATATAGTGGAACTTATCTAACCCAAAATTGCTATGCTATCACGATTTAAGGAATACCAAGGTATTCTATTCAACTCCAGAGGATGAGAAGTTGGAGGACAAGTCAGCTACCAAATGTCAATATATCATGAGCAAATGTTCTGGAGGAATGTTGTTTTAAAGGGCAGTTGAAACAATCAAACCTGTATTGAAGAAAATGTTACTTGCTCGGTGTTTTTTACGAAAGTGCTATATAAATAATTATGTTCCTGGTTATGGGACAGTTCTGACAATTTATAAACATGTCACAAGAAATATGGAAACAACTTCGATATCAGTCAATAGCAAAGAATGGGGACATAGGAAGGCACTCCATGCAAGTCATTGGAACCAGCATTGGAACATACATCAATTAACTTGAATTGGGAAATAGGAAGTACAGCCTGCAATACATCTGACCTGAGGCAGTTGTTCAGTTGTTTCCCGCTTTGTGCAGTGCAGCTTCAAATGTAACCTTTAACTAAACCATTTGGGACCAGATGTACGAACATTTCATTTTTACAAGATTCTAAATGCGTTTTTGTGCGACTCACAATTAGAGACTCACAAAATGAAATGTACTAATGCCTCTCAGACATATTTAGTGATTCCCAATGGGGTTTCTAATAACCTACCTCATCAATATTCATGAGGTAGGTCACAATTTGCAACCCCACTGGGAATGGCCGCAATCACAGAGACGGTGGCCTGCAGGGGACAGCAGACCACCATGTCTGTGACTGATTTTTAAATAAAGCCCCGTTTTCCTTAAGGGAAAATGGGATGCATTTCAACCAAAAAAATGAAGTTAAAAAAAAAAAAGTTAAAAAGTTTTCTTTTCATTTTTTCAGAGTAGGCAGTGGTCTGTGGGACCACTATCTACTCTGAAAAAGTACTTTTGCTTCCATTCACAAATGGGGGGGAGCCCCGTGGGGATCCCTTCACGTTTGCGAATGGGTTACCACCAACATGAAGTTGGTGGTAACTGCGATTCTTTTGCGACTGCATTTACAGTCATAAAACAATCTTACATACCACTGAGACATGTTATTTGGAAGGGAAGCCCTCGGCACTCCCCTTCCTAATAGCGACTCGCAAAGTAATTTGGCGATAAGATAAATAGATTACTAAATTGCAAAATAGAAACTGCGAATTGGGCCATTTGCAACGTGAAAATAGCTATGTACATCTCGTCTCTGGTTCTTGAAGAGAACATTTGTAAATTAACATAGCCTTGGTTTTCAAACAGCATAACTAGGTTAATTTGTAGACCATGTTTAAATGTTATTTAAAATAAAAGCAAAATACGTAAATGAATCTGGATGATTTAGTTTCAACGATCACACATTAAACTTGAAACTACTATAAAAGAAAGAAAGCAACATCTGCAAAAAATCTAAGGCTCAGAGGAAAATTGATGGACAAAATATCAGCCACAGGAGAAAAGAGTAAAACATGTAAGCTTCAAAATATAGATTTAAGCTTGATTCCAAAAACAAAAACCACACCATCCATAAGTACGAAGTAGCACTATTGTTCCACATGACGAATTTGGAGAAAAACATTTTGATCATACTCCATGAGACTGCTGGGGTTGAACTACTTTCAATATGAGTGTGTCCCGTTCCTTTGACCACTGAACTCAAGACCATCCAGACTCAATCCTTGTGAAAATGTATTACCCCAAACTGGGAGTTGTGTGTATATGTATGACCAGCATTATCCTCCAATCTTCAAATCCATCAAAACAGAATCGCGAGAAATCTTGCTCATCGTTCAAGCCATCAAATTTGTTTGCAGAAATGCAATGTACATGACAATTTGGCCAGTGGTGTGGGTCCAGCATGTAAAAATTATATGCATAATGTAATGCACGATACAACAGAACCAAGCCTGCCTGTGAACTGCCATTCAATAATTCTGACTATTTGTGATGCACACTTTTAAAAAGAAAAGGGTTCATGTAAGGTTGTCTTTCTTCCAATCATATAGATGTTGACTGACTGAAAGGCAAGCCAAGGAGAACGATTTCACTTCTATTAATTCCAACTCTAATGCAAATTTTACCTACTGTGGAGCCTCTATCAATACATGCTGTTCAAATATTGTAGTATATATCTGCTTGAAATTATTTTACATTTATCCAAAATCATCGAAATTTTATAAAATCTAGTTGGCATTCAAATTGAATATGTTGTTTATAATGCAATATAATTAAGATTTTAAAACGGCTTTTCAATGAATGTGAAATTGTATATTTGGAGTTCATATAAATAAGTTTTCTACTCTTGAGAAACTAAAACATGCAACAATATTTGGAACAAAAATTAGAAATAACAGAGTTCAAAATTGTATCATCAAGTGGTGGTTTAAAAGTTCTTAATTGACGTGTTAATAGATTTTAAAATCAGGAAATAACTTGCAGCAAAATAGGAAGGCAGGAAAATAATTTCAAAGATGTTACTCACGATAAGACTTTGCTCTCGACCCATTATCATGACAGTCCTGTTAACTGTGCAAAGGAGCTGAGCAATTATCTCTTGAATGTGTTGGTAGGTTGAGGCCTGTAACATACACGAATTGTATTAGTTACATTGGTAAAACAAAGGCAGACGCTATTTTTGAACTTTAAAAGAAAGCATTACCTAGTGAGCTGTCACATCTTGTACGAAACATACACTCATCCTATAGTTTATTGGACATTGCTGGACTATGTAACTGTTACAATGAGAAGGAATACGCGAAATAGAAACTACAATACAACAAAAATACTGTGAAATTCGATAGTGGTAAGCAACAAATGTACATCAAAAGTACAATAACTTGTGGAAATGAAAAGCAAACTAAAACCTTTTAACTGGTGGGATCCTTTCTCGAGCACCGTATGGTGACGAATAATGAAACAGCAAAAGCCCCAACAAGGTCGATGGTGGGGCAGGTCATTTGACTGGCATCACTGGCAAACCTCTACTCAGGAAAATACATTTAAAGCCATGTTTTCTGACCTGGCGTACCGGGAGCAAAAGAGAATACATTGCATAACGGTCTCATAATTGGCATTGTAGCACACACAGGTGCGCTACTCCAGTGGCATCCCCTCCCACAATCCATCCCCAACAGACAAAACGAACTGGACCACGGAACGCTGTGTACATATGCCTTGGGGATTACACTGTTAGCTTTGAAAAATAATTAGTGGTGCATTTTGAAATATGTTAATGCTTTTTCACTGTTGGTAGCTGAATTCTCCTCCCTCAGTCTTAGCTGAAGGCTCAACTGAGACTCGGATGGCATTTTTTCTCTCTTCATGAAGTACCATAAAAAGAGCAGCCTGATTTAGCAAAAAGATCTTTAGTGTGGGCAAATCAAGGAGGCTGATTGTCGCGTTTATCATGAGAAGACACAAGAAGTCTGAAGTAATTATAAGCGTTTATTCTTCAGAGATGAAGGACAGCACACGGCTTTCACACCATACGTAGCTCATCCCGGCAACAACTGCTGTAACTCGAACGCGCCGGTGGAATGTCATGTGCTTCCAATAATAACATTACACATTCCAACATAACACATCTCCCCAATAAATAACAAAACAAAACAATCTAGAAGAGGAATAAAGATAATCATAAATAGAACAACCTAAAATAACAGATAATAAAAATATTTAGCAAATCCAACTAGTAGAATTCAAATCCTGTTCAACCATGTAAAATACCTTAATTCAGCATGTAGTCATTGAAAAGTTTTAGTAGTCTGATGTTTCTCCTACTTAATATTTTACAATCATCAGGATGTGATATTTTGTCATCCTTAGTTTGTGACAACTGGTCAGAGCCAAACATCTGTACTGCGTGACTGCTCCAAGATATCATTGTCAACATTGTCATCAACAAATTCTACATTTCCAAAAACAAGACTGGAATCATTCAAAACATTCCCCAAACCATCTTCACCAAACCACCAGTTAGAATCTTGATCTGCCTGGCATCGATACAACATGATGTCTCTGCTGTTGTCGACAATGTCTGGAACAGTAACTAATGCTGCGTTCCTTTTGCTCCACCATTTACCGTTTTCTACCATAATGGCTTGTCTGGAAACCTTAACAACCCTAGCAGTAGGGAAAAACTTAGAACTACCTTTCTTCAACCTTTTAGGCCTTCATATCTTTACTAAATCCCCAATATTGAATGACATATCCTTCGTTTTATGCAGCGCATCATAACTGACCTTACTCTTTGATGCTGCAATACTGTATTCCTTATTACACTTGCATCAAGTAATCTGTTAGTGTTGTGGGAACACCATAATCTTTTGTTTACCATTTTCATAATCCATTTTTAGTGGCAATCGCCAACTGAATGGTCTCCTTAATCATTCTATTAACTCTTTCTACCATACCTTTCCCTTGCGGACTGTACAAGACCACAGTTAGGTGTTTAATTCAGTGAAAGTTAAGAAACTGCTGCATGACCCCTGATTTAAACTGTACACCATTGTCCGTGACTATTGTTTGGGGATAACCTTCTCTATAAAACAAAGATGATAGTAAATTAATGACAACCTCTGTATTAGGCTCTTGCAAAATTTTGCACTCCATCCATTTAGAATAATAGTCAGCCAAAACAAGGGCATACCTCATCGTTGTAGGTAATTCCCACATGGGCCCCACAAAATCCATTCCCAGCTTCTCCCAACCGGACATAAAGGAGTATTAAAGACCCTAAGAGATTTGTCAGCCTGATTACAATCTGGACAGGCACCAACCCACACATTAACTTCATCCAATCCCTTACCACCAATAAAACTGACAAATCCTTTTCCTCATGCTTGTCATGCCCATATGACCGTGGTGAGCCATGTTGATTAACCTGTTTCTGAGACTGCTGTGAGGAACTAACATGCCACCACGTAAACTAAATCATCTTCTAAAGACAATTCATCTTTGACTTTATGAAACAACTTGACATCTTCTCCATCACACCTCTCCTGTGGCCATCCTTTGACAATATATGTATTTAACAAGTTTAAAACAGTATCCATGCCCACACACTTTTGTCATTCTTGTAAGAAGATCGTTTTGATAGTTACCACAACTCCATCAACCAACCCAACCACAAATTCAACCTCCTCTGTCAAAACACCCTCCTGGTTATTTAGAGGACATCTGGACAAGAAATCTGTCCTGGTGTTACTCGCTCCTGAGGCGTGTTTCACCGCAAAATTGTAGTCATACATTCTGGCTAATAATCTGACTAACCTTGGGCTAGCTTTACCTAGATCTTTAACAGTAAGTAATGATACCAAAGGTTTATGATCTGTTAACAGAGTAAACTTATGACCCCATAAATAAGTGGAAAAATGTCTGGTTGCCCACACACAAGCTAAAGCTTCATGCTCAATTGTACTATAATTACCTTCTGTCTCAGATAAGCACCTAGAGGCAAACGCTATAGTGCATTCTCTTCCATCAACCTCCTGCGATAACACAGCCCCAAACCCAATTCCACTCGCATCCACAGTAATAATAGGCTTAACACTATCCATAAATGAATGCAAATCGGGCGTCTCAATAATGAGATGTTTCAGGTTAACAAATGCTTCATTATCTTCATCATCCCAGACTTACTCAGCACCCTATCTCAACAGTTTCCTCAGTGGTTCAGTTTGTAACGCAAAATGCGGAATTGGCACTTGAATAATATTCACATGCCAAGAAAAGACCTAAGCTGATCTTTATCTTGGGGTTCAGGGCTTAATTTGACTGCATCGACCAGTTGTAACTTTGGGCTGATATCAGTCCAGATACAACATGGTCTAGATAGACCACCTCAGACTTCATGAAACTGCTTTTTTTTTCCAGGTCTCAAGACCATCCTGAGGGTACTTTGGTCTCTCCACCCTAGAATGTTGTAACCTTTCTTTGCTACTTAAATCTTCGTAACAACGAATTTTCCTGAAATTGAGTTGAATTGTTGAAAAACCCAAGTAAATCAATACTGTGACCCCCAAAACCCACAGTGTGGATGTCTGGTGGTAACAGTGGATTGTTAAACCATTCAGATTCACACAAAGTCTTTATCACAATCGAAATAGGTGACCCAGAATCAACTTTAACCGCAACCTTGACATTGTTAATGAAAATATCACATAATGGGTCACTAATGTGACTTTGTTCCATCTCCAACATGTTAAGTGACAGCACCACGCGGCTGTCAGCGTCAATGGAAAAATCAAGGGTGTTAATTGAACTTTCCTCCTTTGGAGAATTGGACCTAAAAGTACTCCTGCACACGTTTGCAAAATTACCAATTCTTTTACACTAAAGGCAGGATTTGTTCACCGCAGGACAATTTTTAGCATTTGCCATGTGGTTGTGCGACCCACAATGGAAACAAACCCTGAAAGAACTAATTTTCCCATCTTTCTTTGATTCTTTTAGAGTTGAACCAGATGGTTTATTCCTAAGTGTAAGTGCACTAATAAGTTCCGCGGCAGTCAAATCTATCTGTGCATGAAGCTCCTACAATGCCCGGATAGACCTTTCAATTCCTCTTGCAATTTCCAGTGCCTTCTGTAAATCTGGATCTCAACAACATAAAAGTTTCTCCTGAATACGTCTATCACAACAATTGACTACCATCTGATTTCTAAAGTAGTTATTCAAATCCCAATCAAACCTGCAAGTAGCTGGTAGCACTCTCAACTCTGCTAGAAAAGTATCTATTGACTCATGTGGCGATTGTTTCCTGGTAAAAAATCTGTGTCGTTCCACTATGATGCTCGTTTCATCCTTGAAATGATTCTCCAATCTAGTGACTGCTTCCATATATATGTCCCATTCTGTATTCAGACCTTGTAAAATAGTTGGTAAATGATAAAAATTGTGTTGACCTTCCGCTCCTAAACAATTGTAGAGTAATGCAAATTTTCTTTTAGGTGTACATTTTTCACCATCAATTGCTGTTAAGTAACTGTCAAAGTTTTTGAACCAGTGTAAACTTTCATATTTTCTAATGACTGGTTCTGATAAAAATGGTGGTGGTAAATTAGCATTTTGCATGTTGTAAGAGTTGACAATAAAACTTATTTTATAAACTTATAAAAATTGAAAAATATTTTTATTATTATTCAGGATTACGCTGCCTCAGTATTCTGTGCTCACACATTTATTTGCAGCAACTGCATGCTTCAGAGGAGAGCTTTGGGCACAGGCACGTTTTTATTTACAAATTAAGCACTGATGAAAATGTTCAAATGACAGAGGTTAAGACATAAAATGGATGGTGTTTCTTTTAGTTGCTCAGTAATTAGTGTGATTCTTAATTTGTCTCTGAAAATAACTGTCACAATAGATTTGGACACTCCAGCGTAATGTGTACAAATGTATTTCTTTGTCATAAAGATCCCATTACTCTGTGGCTCTGTCACTTAGGTGACCTTTGTTGATGGAATTCATCGTTTTGATGTGTAGATTTACAACTAAATGTAGACTCAGTGGTGTACTGTGAATCAATTTATGACTGAATATTTACTGTTATTGACTTTTTGCCTGTTGTGGAGATTGCCACTACAGAGAGCCCCTATAGAAAGTAATAGAGATTTTTAGGAAAATGAATTTTGGATTAAAAAATAAAGGCAGTCTTTTATTGCCAAGTAGCTGGACTATCAAAAATATGAAAAGTCCTTACAATAGGTAATATTGCAAACTAATAAACTTAGGAAAGAAGCCGAATACTGGGCATTCTGACTTAACAGACTACCACACAATGGAAGAGCTCTACACAAACATGGCATCCTACAAAAGGTGATGAGAGGAATACTTGAAAATAGCATAACAACTGGCAATTGCTTGGGATAACAATCCAAGCCATCATTTATTAACATAGTGCCACTTCAGATTGTGAATAACCATATGCAAGTCAACCTTGGTCCTGCTCCAACAACAACAGTCTAATCCAAACTGCCAGGGCAGGCCTTCTCTGAAAAGAAACACAAGCTACAGAAGACTAGTTTCAGCCTATTTCAACTTCTTCAGACAAATGCAGCTTGATTCCTGTACACATTGTGTCCACAAGTTCACAAAAGGTGATGGAAGAAATGCTTGCGAAAGTTGATTTTCATTACCTTTTACTTGCATCTTTATGCTTCTTGTTGCACTGTTATGAATGGCATGATTCAAGAGAACCCGTGTAAGGGTTACATTTGCAAGGCTAGAAAATGATGATCAAAAATTATTGGGATTACCAATTAACAACACAAAAAATTATCCTGCACTTAGTAGTCTGTTGAATTGTCACCCTTCTTGTAGCTATGTTCTACCGGTTGAATTTTATGAGGAGTACAACCTGGCCCCCACATTATTCAGATGAAGAAAGAAGTGCTTCTCCTGAGGTCACTACCTCTGTCTTTGTGGGAGGTTATCATAGTTACTCTAAAGAAGCTAGCTAAGTCACCCAGCATGCTGCAATTTGCATAGACATGGCCATTTTTGCTTAGATCATTGCCATGAGGTGGCTTCCTTACCTGCCTGGTGTGGACCTCTATGACCAGTTAAGCTTTATTTTCTGTAATATGCTCACTCTGTTTTCTATCCTTCTTCAGGGTCAACCAGAGACATGCAACACAGTTGTTTTTCTTCAGAGAGCTAAGACATTTGACTATGTGGAATGAAACTTTCTAATTATGTCACTCAATAAGAATGAACGTCAGGTATTTGCTTCTGAAATATGTGGGGCCCTTTTAATTACAGCTAATGGTGTATATATTTGCATCCCATGACACATATATGGGTACTCATCAGAAATGGCTCTTGTCTCTGAAAGTATTCAACTTAGCCATCAGCCTGCTTTCTTGTGAGTTTCATTCACACCAAGGTCTCCAATTCCACACTGCTGTATACGTGCACTATTAGATATTGATGACTTTCTGCTTTATGGTACAATTCTTCAAAAAAATGAGAACCACATTTCCCAGGAGATCTTGATTTCAAAGGTATGTCTGGCCAACACAAAATTGGGCCAAGTTTGAGCTATTTTCTCTAATGTCTGATAGTAAGTAGTACACCTTGGACTTTTTTTCATACTGACTATTTGGGTACATATGTACATGCGATGTCCTGGTGTTAATTTAGAAAATCTATGTGGTAGTATTGCATAAGGTTACTGACCAGGTAATGTGGTGGATTGTGAATCGCTTATCTCCAGTGGATCATATTACCCTGATAATGATTCTGCCTAAAGTTCTGTCTCTCTTCCTAAATGCCCCATTCCTGCTACCCTAGATACTCTTTGGATATCTTTGTTCCTGAATGATTAAACTGGGTTGGACCGGGACAGGAAGCAATCTAGTATTAAATGGAAGATATTATCTCTGTCATACTCTACTGGAGGCTTCTGAGTCACAGACTGCCATTTGGTCAAGAAGTAATTGTTTACTTTATTATCACTGACTGCCTCTTCATCCACATTTGAGAGTAGAAAGGGTTGTGACATTGCCTTTTCCCCTGGAATCAGTACAGGGCTCTCAGCGCAGCAGACCTTTCATTGAAATAGACACAGCTGCATGCACAAATTAGGTCTGGCATAGGGGTTAATGTTCAGGGCAGGTCAAGAAAGACTTTCTTACCCATTTCTTCCCTTTGCTAACATCTCTTCATTGACCCTCATATGGAGGTAAAGTGGCCCATCAAATGACTAAGGGGCATATTTATTTATACTCTGTTTGCGCCGAATTTGCGGCAAAAAAATGTACGCACATTCGGCGCAAACCGTGCACCATATTTAAACTTTGATGCTCGAGCCCGCGGACGTCAAAATTCCTCTGGGAGACTCATTTTTTGGATGCAGGAAACTGCCTTGCATTAATGACATGCAAGGTAGGCGTTCCCGCCCAAAAATGACGCCTTATTTATACTCCTGCGTCATTTTGATGCATAGGAGACGGCGGGCCTTAAAAAACGGTGCACAGCCTGATGTGCGCCATTTTTCAACGCCTGGGTCAGGGCAGGCGTTAAGGGACCTGTGGGCTCACTTCCATGGTCTCTGACCATGGAAGGAGTCCAGAGGTGCCCTTCCCTGCCCCCAGGGACACACCATGCCACCCTCGCCCACCTCTGGAGGACACTCATGGATAGGGTGACCCATCCCAGGTAAGTACAGGTAAGGTGAGGTAAGTATTTAAAAAAAAAATTAAAGTGGCATGGGGGGCCTAATTTGGGCCCCCCTACATGCCACTGTGCCCAATGACTATGCCCAGGGGACAGAAGTCCCCTGGGCATGGCCATTGGGAAAGGGGGCATGACTCCTGTCTTTGCTAAGACAGGAGTAATTTCAATGGGGGTTATGTGTAAAAAAATGGCGCAAATCAGGTTTGAGGCATGATTTTTGCCTCAAACCTGACTTGCAGCATTTTTTGACCCACAACCCCCATTTTCCCCTACGCCGGCGCTGCCTGGTTTGAGTCATTTTTTTTTACTCAGACCAGTCCGCAGCACTGACTAACGTCATTCCTTAAATAAGGCGCCTGCATGGCGCGTAGGAATGGCGTTAGCCGGCGGTAAAAAATTTCATGCAAACCAGCACTGGCATTGGTTTGCGTCAAAAAGTATAAATATGGGCCTAAGTTTGATGTTGGTATTCTGGGTGATATTTCAATGTATGTCTTTAAATTCATTTCAGGAAAAGAGTGGCTTGTAATCTCTGATATATTTTCTTGTATTATTGATTATGCACTACACTATGGAGAAATATCTGGGTGTATAGATGGAAAAAGCCTGCTGGATTGTTTTTTCATTTTCATACTTCTCAGTCTGCAGTCTGATGATGTGTTGGCTGGGAGTATGCTGAGAACTACCCTCTCTTCCATGTTATCATTTGCAAAAATATAATCCTAAATGGTATAAACTAATAATTAATAACCCTAATAGGGCTATATTGTTGTAGACAATATTTGAGGAATGCTATTTATATCAAATAATTTTCTTATACCACAGCATTAAGGTGATAGCAATGAAAAGCTCATTCTGCATCCCCAGTTTCATGACTGAGCAAACAAAGGTGCAAGGATTAATCATACTGTGCATTGCTCACTTATAGCTATCTCCTTAGAGGACAATGTGTGCACCTTCATGACAAGTGCTACAGTATCCGAGACTCATCTTCTGGCTTTCATGCAGTGCAGGCTCCCTGACGACTTTTGCCCATAACTTGTGCTCCCACAGGTTTATGACCCACAGTGTGTCTCGCTATTGAGGAAAAGGCTATGCCTCCATCCTCCTGAAAGACCTGGAACACTGGGCAGAGGTAAATGAGATAATCCTGTTTTGCCAAACTGGTTTCCGGGCAAATTCCTCAACAACAGAAAAAATAGTGGCATTTTGTTCTTAAATTCACCAACCCCCCCTGAACGAGCCACCCCCTATGTGTGTTTTTATTTTTACAATTAAGCTGTGTTTGACTCTGTGTATAGGAACAACTTATAGTGGAAACTGCAGGGATAGAGCATTCAAAACAATCTGCTGAAAGCAATAATATCATCATATACTTCAACCTGGGTGAGGGTCAAGTTATCACAAATGGATGTCACAAGGAAACCCCCCACAAATAATGTTTTAAAGTAAGGGTGCAAACGTATTATTCAATCTGTATACAGGGGGCATGTGTTCAGTACTGAAAGAGGTCAATTTAATTCAGCCAAAAATCACTGACACTAAAGTCACGATATTACAATACGCAGATGATATTGTCCTCCTTGATCACTGAAGAATAGGGATCCAGAAAGAACTCAGTGCCCTTCATAATGACAAACGGGCCAACAAATTGATAGCAACTGGCTCCAAAACAAAAGTTATAATCTTTAGTAGACCTCTCAACAAAATGAATTATGTCTGGAGCCTCATCCGATTAAAAATCAAAATCACTTACTCATTTATGAGAGTTTGGCTGTCCTCCAAGGGAGAAGTAAAAATACACCAGAGCCATCTTTAAGCAAAGGCAGAATTAATAATCACCAGAGCCTGCCAACTCAATAACTCATTAGAAAGCATGTCCACAAACGCAATATGATTCATAATAGGGGCAACACTCCTCCCCACGATCCAATATGGACATGAAGCCTGCCTGGGGCAATTTGCCAAAGCTATGGAAAAATTGCAATTTGAAGGGTACAAAAGGGATATGTAAGCTTCCACCAAACACACGTGGCTGCCTGGTTAGGTTGGAATTGGTCTTGGAGGGATAAAAGTGGGCGAGTGTTGCAACCTTTTTAAAGTACTATCACAGGATCATAAAGGTACCACCTAAGTCCCTGAAAGCAGTCCTCCAGCACATCTTTAAATTAAAGGAGGGCAATTGGGCACACTATCTCAAAAAGTCACTTGATAGTCTTCAAACAGGTAAGTCAGAGCTGAACAAGCAGTATCTCTCCAACTCAATTTAAAGCAATTCTGAAAAAACACATACGATCACTCTCAAAAACAAGTGATATAGCAAAAGTGCACCGATACTAAGATTAGTGGCAATATCTTATGACAATATGCAGCCACAATGCCTGTAAAAATAGTGGCAAAATCTCATGCCAATATGCAGCCACATTTCCTGCGCCAGCAGACATACCGTCACTGCTCAATCCGTAAAGCCTGTTTCAAGCAAATCATAGCTGCAAGGCTGATGGGCCTACAGATCAAAGAGCTAAACACCAATTGTCTCTCTCTCTCTCTCTCTCTCTAAGATTGTTAACTGCTGATTTAGTGATTATAGGCATGATTCTTTTAACCATCTGCTATGCTACTGCCTGGCAGTACTGCACCCTTGTGTATCCTGTTAAAAACACGTTTTCTAACATACTGAGACAGAACCTGCAAAGAGGCAAGGAATAAGGAATCTTGTGTTCACTATCACAGTGCCAACTGATCTGGCAAAATTAGGCAAGTATATCATCCTCACACAAGCACTCCTAAAAGAGTCTAATAAGCCTGGACACACTTTGCCTGGAAAGGTCAATCCCCATTTCAGTTAGTCATTGCCAGAAAGTGGCAAATTAATTTTGAATGTGTGCAATGCCTGTTTACCACACCCCATGGGCAATCCATTGTACTCTGCATTTGAATGTCTTGCCAGCTATCCTGCTGGCATTCATTTTCCAGCTACTAGCACTCTGTCTGACAGATGGACTTTATAACACTAAAATAAGCATCTCCGCTATCACCGAGCACCTGATAATTCACGTTGCACGTCAATAAGTGCTGCTATAATTTTGCGTTATTTTCTCTGCACATAATGCTGTCTTTATTTATTTTAAGCATTCACTCATTTCCATTTAATGTAGTCCTATTTACATGGTCTATACACTGTGAGGATTTTAACATTATAAAGATTTTAATTAATCATACAATCAACCCAACATTGACTCACAGTGTATGACTGCAGAACTGTGACCCAGAGTGTGTGTCTCCCCCCCATGACCCACCTGTCCATGCCATACTTTTGTCATAGTGTGCATTGCCTCAAGATTTGTATTCACAGGACATGCTCTCTCAAGGCACTGCCCTACAGTGTGTGAGTCCATATTACATGCTGGTGACTCAAACCTTGTTCTCCTAACAATGCTTTTTTTTGTTTTTGCACTGTGTGTGATGTGGGGCATGTGTGTGTACAAGAGCAGTGTTGGACAAAATGTATCAAAGAGTGTTTAAGATTTTTGAGAGATGTATGTCTTTGGTTAAAAAAGTCACATTTAAAGAGTCTACATTATGACAGTATGGTGATCCTGTTCCTAGAATTTTTGTTTTTTTAATAGAACGTTTTTAGTTACAATACTGTTTTAAGTGGGTTTATAAATAAACATTCTTCATTTTTCTGCTGTCATATACAGGGATTTAAAAGGTCACAAATATAGGTGAATGAAATGAATGCTGATTTATTTTTATGAGGACTCCTTATATAAAACAGGGAAGAAGCCTCCACGGGATAACGTGCAGACAGAAGAAATAGTGTGCACCTTTCGAAGGTTACAAGGTTTGAACACTGGGTCCCTCATTATGCCTTGGGTGGACTTTTTCAGAGACCACCAAAGCCGCTGCAGCCAGCATACCGCCAGTATGCTGACCACGACACTTGGAGTTGTGTGCGAACTTCTGTCCATTTATGGGTGGAAGTCCGACTCCGTCAGCCTGGCCAACGGAGTTGAAGAGGCAGTTGCATCACCAGCACCGCCACGCCAGCAAGACTCTGCCCACCGTATTACGAGCCTTAGTACAGCTTAGCGGAGTCTTGCTGGTGTGGTTGTGCTAGCGGTGCAAAACAGCCAGGACCCATCCCCTCCTGGATGACATCCTCGAGAGAAAAGGTAAGTAACTGTCTGACAGGGGAGTGGGGGTGGGGTGGGGTGTCAGTGTCTGCGTGTATGCGTGTGAGTGCGTGTGTGGTAGTTTGAATGTGGTGGTTGGGAGGATGTCTGTGTGTGTGTCTGCGAGTATGCGGAGGGGGGTGTAGTATGAGTGCGAGTATGAAGAGGGAGTGCAGTATGAATGCGTCTATGTTGAGGGGGTAGTATGAGTGCATGTATGTGGAGCGGGAGGGGGTGGTGAATGTGTGCATGTATGTGGAGGGGGTGGTGAATGCATGCATGTATGTGATTGAATGTGAATGTTTGTGGGCATGTGTGCACATGAATGAGGGGGTTTGTGCGCATTCGCATATGTGTGCCTGAGTGCATGCTAGTGCATGAATGCGTTTTTCAGTGTTTGAGTGTGTATCTCCGAGCAAATTGGGGTGCATGTAGCAAGTGTGTAGGTGAGTGGGGTGCATGTTTGTAAGACTGTGGAAGTGTGTGCATGTGTGTGGACATGTGGGGGTTCATTTTCTGTGACGGTCACCCCACCACGAAAACCCTGGTGGTCTGCAGCCATGTACTCCAGCCAGCAGTCAGAGGCCTGGTGTTGGGCTGGAGGAGCTCACCGCCGGCCGAGTCGTACGACCGCACCAGCGGGCCATGCGGCATTGTGGCAGTTTGGCTTCTGCCAAACCCCACAACTTGTAATGCGGCGGTCTTTACCGTCGGGTCAGCGGCGGAAATACCGCTACAGCGAGAATGGCGGTCTGATGACCGTCAGCCTCATAATGAAGGGCTGGGTGTCCTATTTTTCTTCCATTCTTGTTCCAAACTCATTATATCTTTAATGTAAAGAGTAGGTGATATTAAGCAGCCTATTTCTGACTTTTCTCTTGTAGCTCAGATTATAGTAGATAAGGCTTGATTTGTAAAAGGATGAGTGCTGTTCCCCAAAGATCCTGTCAGAAGCCCGCACCTGGTGCTATTAAATGTCAGAGCAATGAATACCAAGGCTGAGTAGTTTTGAATCCACCCCTGACCACTTTAATCCACTGCCAGACATTCCCTACACCTTCATTTCACTCCTGCTGGTTCCTACTTTCTCCTTTTATGACAGTTTTTCCATCTTTCTTTTCCTCCTTCTTTACCCATTATGCATTTGTCCCTCTAATGCTCTCAGGAAATGTCTGAAAAGGAAAAATAAGTGCCAGTAGATCCCACTTGCAATCACCATCTCAAATTAAGCACTGGTAGTAGGACCAGGGACATGTGCATGACCAGCTGCAGACTGATGGGGGAGGGGTGACCTCACCACAAGAGCTGGAAAGGAAGCAATGGGCCATTGCTACCATGGCTAGTGAGGTTAAAAAAATGCATAGGTAGTGTCTGATGAGGGACTGATTTTGGGTTATTCAGAGTTGCAGGGAGATATTTGCATGTGCAGGCATATTCAAAAGTCATGCACCAGTGCATTAGCATTGCAGGAGGTCAGATTGTCCTCTGGCCAGGAAAGTGGTAGAGCCCTTTGACTGTTTGAGTCAAAGCCAGAATCCAAGCAAGCACACGGGAATCCTCACACTTCCTTGTACCCAGCACACACAAGCACAGTGTCGTGCCAAGGGGAGATTCAATATGTTTCATGGCAGCTTATTAGTGAATCATTTCCCTCATTATTGCCCGCTCCTCAACCAACAGCAGTGTTCTGACTGTACCTCACCGATATTTACCCCCAGGGGCACTGATAGGGAAAGGGGTGGCATTCCCTCAACTTGTAGTATGCTGAGCTGCAGTTTCCTTTACAGATGGCGGTTGCATCAGATATTTGAACTCGATTCCCATGCTGAAAGTGGGCACATGCGATAAAAATAATTACATTTTGCGATCAGTCTTTGAGAAGTCATAGTAGTGTAACTAGCAAGTGATACTAATTAACTCTTTTGTGACCTTAAAAGAATATATAACTGAGTTAACCCAACAGCTAGCTAAACCTGTAACCTGCAGGTTTGTGCCAGAAGGCTTTGGGACATATTCCAAGTACTACTTTTTACAGATTTAGTGCAAGGGCTGTGGAAATATCAATGATGCCTGTAGCCAGTCAGGGGTGGTGCTTCCTGCTAAAGTGTAATTTACCTGACCACAGCACCCCGCACCAATAGGTCTTTTGGCACATACCATTGTTCAAAAACATCATTATCATCCAAAAGACCTCTGACTATGAGATATGTGCTGAATAAGTAAACTTACAAGGGGCACGAATAGGTCGATGAACCTTTTCACTCGCAATTAAGATGTTCTTACCATAGATCCAGAACATAAACAATAATCAGTACACAATAATCAATAATCATTAGCAATCAATGACATGGTCAGAGCATTGTTCTGCCTCCAGTGGCTCCACCCTGTAAGTAGAGCCCTTTCCCTGGCTCCTCTGAACTCTTGACCCCTGTCAGGAGTTCGAGGCCCTCCTCCACCCGCAGGTTTCTGCCTGAGCCTCATCCCTGGTGTCTAGTGGGAGAGCTCTGCTTTCCTACTAGGGCTACCTTCTGCCTCCCTCCTCCTTTTGCTTTGCTTTGCTCTCTTTTCTGCTTCACTACTGTCCCTTAGTGCTCCTTTTCCTTGTTTCTCTCTCACTCCGCTCTCTCTCTCTCTCTCACTTTCACTCTCCCCCTCTCCCTCTCTCCTGCCGCTGCTGCCCCCGAGGCTTTGCCCTCTTTTTCGGCTCCGCCCCCTTTTTCGCACCGTTTTCTGTCCCCCTCTTGCCTTCCAGCTGTCCTCTCCTCCCCCACCACCTTCGTACTTAATGGCGTGGCCACGCAGCAGACACAAGCAGCGGGTGCACCGCTGATGCACCAAAGGCACACCAAAGGCAAACCCTGCTGTGCCCGTCCGTCCCTGGACCACGCCCAGTGCCAGAACCCCTGGCTCCCGTCCCCCCCACCTCCGCCACGCACGTCTTCACTACGCCGCCGCCACCCTTTGCGCCCTCAACATCGACCCGTCTGCCTTCAAGCCTCCCCGCAGACCACCCGCAGACCCTCTCCTGCCAGAGCTGCACCTTCACCAACCTCTACGGCAACCACCCACCCACCAAGGCAGGATGCAACCATCTCAGATGGATCCTCCTCAACACCCGCTCTGTCCACAAGCATGCAGTAGAGCTATGGAATCTACTTGATTCAGCCTCCCCAGATGTCGCCTTCCTGACCGAGACCTGGATGAACCCCTCCTCAGCACCTGACATCGCCATAGCCATCCCGGATGGCTACAAGATCACCCGCAGGGACCACTCCAACAAACCAGAAGGAGGCATTGCCATCATCCACAAGAACACCCTCAGGATCACAAACAACAATGAAGACACCCTCAGCACAGCCAAACACCTGCACTTCCAAATCCACACTGGCCCAAACAACACCCTCTGAGGGATCCTCGTCTACAAGCCCCCGGCCCACGACAGCAGTTCACTGACTCCATTACCAACATCACCAGAACAGACGCTCTCGCATCCACTGGCTACATACTCCTCGGAGACTTAAACTTCCACCTCAAGAACACCAGCGACAACAACACCCCCACCCTGCTCGAAAACCTCTCCAACCTCGGCCTAAATAGCTCGTCACAACACCAACCCATTCCACAGGACACACACTCGATCCTATTTTCTCTGCCAGCAATCACATCTGTTTAAGCCACACCACCAAACTCCATTGGACAGACCACCGCTTCATCCACTTCTCCTTCAAGAAACCCACAACACACCACCACCCACAATGGATCCCCCACGGCAGTTGGAACAAGGTCACTGAAGACCAACTTATCGCGACCCTCTCCCAGAACCCACCTATCGACACCACCAACACTGATGCAGCTGCCCGCAACTTCAGACAACACCTGTGCCAATACTCTCGCCCCAGTCAAGAATCCTTCTAACAGACGCACCAACAGAAATGCCTTCTGGTTTACCCCCGACCTCCACGAATCTAAGCAAAGCTGCCAAAGACTCAAAAGAAAGGGACGACAAGATCAGACTCTGGACAACCTCACAGCCTTCAAACACAACATCCGCAGACACCACCAACTCATCCGAGCCGCCAAGAGAACCGCCTTCAAAGACCGAATCAACAACACTGCACACAATCACAAGGAGCTCTTCAACGCCGTGAAGGAACTCGTCAACCCCAGCTCCAAAGCCAAAGACATCCCACCATCCCAATACCTCTGTGACTCCCTAGCCTCCTACTTCCACCGCAAAATTGCAGACATCCATGACAGCTTCAGCACCCAGACCCCTCGGAAACCATCAACACCACAGATTCACCTCCGACCAACCTCCTGCTCTCCTGGACCCCTGTCAACGACAACGACACCATCAAAATCATGAACACCATCCACTCTGGCTCTCCATCTGACCCCTGTGCTCACCACATCCTCAACAAAGCAAGCACCTTCATCGCACCCCAACTATAGAAGATCATCAACAGTTCCTTCGAGTCCACCACCTTCCCGGAGAGCTGGAAACACGCTGAGATCAGCGTACTCCTCAAAAAAAACGAGGCGGACCCAAAGGACCTCAAGATCTTCCAGCCTATCTCCCTGCTCCCCTTCCCGGCAAAAGTTATTGAGAAGGCTGCCAACAGACAACTAACCCGCTTCTTTGAGGAGAACCGCACCCTGGACCCTTCCCATTCCGGATTCTGCAGCAACCACAGCACCGAAACTGCCTTCATCGCCGCAACTGATGACATCAGAACCATGGTAGACAGCGGCAAAACCGCTGCCCTCATCCTCCTGGACCTCTCGGCCGCATTCAACACCGTCTGCCACCACATCCTATGCTCACGCCTCAGCAATGCTGGAATCTGTGACAGAGCCATGGACTGGGTCACCTCTTTTCACACCAGTAGAAACCAGAGAGTCCGCCTCACCCCATTCCGCTCAGAGGTCACCAAAATCATCTGCGCCGTACCCCAGGGTCCGTCCCTCAGCCTGACCCTCTTGAAAGTCTACATGGCCTGCTCGCTAACATTGCCCGATCCCACAACCTCAACATCATCTCAAACGCCAACGACACAGAGCTGACCCTCTCCCTCACCAAGGACTCCGCTAAGGCATACCTCCACGAAGGAATGAAGGCCATCACCGAATGGATGAAGAGAGCTGTCTCAAACTCAATTCCGACAAGACGGAAGTCCTCATCTTTGGCTTCAACCCCTCCGCATTGGATGGCTCCTGGTAACCTGCAACTCTCGGAACCACTCCATCTCCCACCGACCACGCACCCAACCTAGAATTGGACCCCTCACTATCCATGACCCAACGAGTCAACGCCATTTCCTCCTCCAGCTTCAACACCATCCTCATGCTCCGAAAGATCTACTAATGAATACCCACTGAAACCAGAAGAACAGTCACCCAATCCCTCATGAGCAGCAAGCTGGACTACGGCAATGCCCTCCACACAGGAACAATGGCCAAACTCCAGAAGAGGCTGCAACGCATCCAGAATGCCACTGCACGCCTCATCCTGGACATCCCCCCCACTGCCACATCAAAGACCACCTGAAAAACCTGCACTGGCTCCCAGACAACAAGAGAATTGCCTTCAAACTCCTCACCCATGCTCACAAAGCACTGCACAACAGCGGACCAGAATATCTCAACAGACGACTCTCCTTCTACACCACGACCCGGCATCTCCGCTCCGCCGACCTCACCCTCGCAACCGTCCCACGCGTCCACAGAACTACAACTGGCAGTAGATCATTCTCACACCTTGCCGCCAAAACGTGGAACACTCTTCTCACCCACATGCGCCAGACCAAAGACCTCCTTACCTTTAGGAAACTTCTCAAGACCTGTCTGTTTGAGCAGTAGCAGCACCTTCCCTCTCCTTCCCCCTCCACGCACCCTCAGCTCCTTGAGACCCTCACGGGTGAGTAGTGCACTTTACAAATTCCTGATTGATTGATTGATTGAATCAATAAACCAATAATCAATAAAGTCAGTAATTGTCACACACCATGACCTTTCAGTTATGAATAACCACAACTTTAGTAAAAGTTTAGAAGGTTTATTTCCCTATATTAACAATGCTAAGTTCATGTAGATTAATCTCAAAATCAGAACAAATACAGAAATGTCATCTAATCAAAGCTTGAACTCCAACACATTCTAAAGGTATGGTGCAAATCAATTGCAAAGTCAGCTGTGTTAATGTGATAACATACATGAAGTTTAGCAGAGAAATTCATCAAGCATTAGTCCCTGTTATCATAATTAATTAGTGAGAATCCCTAACTACCATCAAATTAGCATCAGCATGTTGGGCTTCATGCAAAACAATTTAGTAACGCAAAATTGAAAAACATCTAACTATGATTGAGCCATAGACAAAATCAGCACAGTTGGTACCTAGAAAAAAAAGCAAATACGCATATAATCACTATCTGGATATACCTATCCTCAGGGTGGATCAGCAAAGCAGAATCAGTCATCATCCTCGGGACATCAGTCGATCAGCAAGGCATCAGACTTCAGCATCAAAGCGGGAAAAATCTTTATTCCCTTCGCTGCCAGGCCTTTTCTCCTCAGGAGCCAGGCCGTTTTTGGGCTATTTGGGGCAGTTCGCGCTTAGGCCCTCATAGCTTTTTGTCCACATAAGCTACCCAAGCCAAATTTGCATCCTTCTTTTCCAACATCCTAGGGATTCTAGAGGTACCCAGAGTTAATGGGTTCTCCTGAAGGAAACCAAGAAATTAGCCAAAAAACTGAAAACATTTTATTTATTTTAAATAAATGGGAAAAAAGGGATGCAGAAGAAGGCTTGTGTTTTTTCCCAGAAAATGGCATCAACAAAGGGTTTACAGTGCTAAAATCACCATCTTCCCAGCTTTCAGGAACAGGCAGACTTCAATCAGAAAACCACAGTTTTCAACACAATTTTGGCATTTTACTGGGACATATCCCATTTTCACTATTTTTGTGCTTTCAGCCTTCTTCCAGTTAGTGACAGAAATGGGTTTGAAACCAATGCTGGATCCCAGAAAACTAAACATTTCTGAAAAGTAGACACATTTCTGAATTCAGCAAAGGGTAATTTGTGTAGATTCTGCAAGGGTTTCCTACAGAAAATAACAGCTGAAATAAAAAAATATTGAAATTGAGGTAAAAAAACCAGCCATTTTTCTCCATGTTTTACTCAAACTTTTTCCTGCGATGTCAGATTTTTTAAAGCAATATATCGTTACATCTGCTAGGCTCTTTTGGTTGTGGAGATATATAGGGCTTGTAAGTTCATCAAGAACCCTAGGTACCCAAAGCCAGTAAATGAGATGCACCTTGCAATGGGTTTTAATTCTATACCAGGTATACAGCAATTCATTTGCTGAAATATAAAGAGTGAAAAATAGGTATCAAGAAAACCTTTGTATTTCTAAAATGGGCACAAGATAAGATGTTGAGAAGCAGAGGTTATTTGCACATCCCTGAATTCAGGGGTCCCCATACTAGCATGTGAATTACAGGGCATTTCTCAAGTTGACGTCTTTTTTATACACTGTCTTACATTTGGAAGGAAAAAATGCAGAGCAAGACAAAGGGAAATAACACTTGTTTTGCTATTCTGTGTTCCCCAAAGTCTCCCAATAAAATAGGTACCTCACTTGCGTAAGTAGGCCTAACGTGCCAGGAAACGCAACATGGGCACATCACATTTTTATATTGAAATCTGACGTGTTTTTTGCAATGTCCCTAGTGGTAGATTTTGGCCTCTAGCTCAGCCGGCACATAGGGATACCTATCAAACTTGTGTATTTTCTAAAACTAGACACCTAGGGGAATCTAACGTGGGGTGTCTTGTGGGGCTCTCACCAGGTTCTGTTGCCCAGAATTCTTTGCAAACCTCCTCTTCCTCACCGCGTTCTCTTCCTGCTTTGCTCTTCATCTGTGTTCTTCTTTTCTCCTCTGCACCCCGACCTGCGTGTTCTTTCTTCTTTCTTCATCTGTGTTCTTCTTCTTTCCTCCTCTTCCTCACCGCGTTCTCTTCCTGCTTTGCTCTTCATCTGTGTTCTTCTGTTTTCCTCTGCACCCCGACATGCATGTTCTTTCTTCTTTCTTCATCTGTGTTCTTCTTCTTTTCTCCTCTTCCTCACCGCGTTCTCTTCCTGCTTTGCTCTTCATCTGTGTTCTTCTGTTCTCCTCTGCACCCCGACCTGCGTGTTCTTCTCCTCTTCTGTACTTTTCTCTGCGTGTTCCTTTTCTTCATCTGTGGCCTCTCCTCATCTTCTGGACGCTTCCCTCCTCTGCTTCTCTGGTCTCTCCTCTTCTGCCTGACTCTTCTTCTTGACTCTTCTCTCCTCTCTCTTGACTCTTCCCTCTCCTCCTCTTCTGTTCTTCCTGACTCCCCTCCTCCTCTGTAATCCCCCATCCCCTATCTTTTCTCCCCTCCCCTCTACCTGACCCCCCCACCCTCCGATTTCCCGCCGCCACCTCCTGCTCGGCCCCGCCCCCCTGCTCCCATTCGTCGCCCCCCCCATCCCCTCTCCTCCCCCTCTCCTCCCTCTTATGGTGGCCGCTGTACGGCCGCGCCCAGCGCCACAACCTCTGGCCCCCAGCACTCCCAAACCCCACAGCACCGCTACGACCACAACACCCTCCACGCCCTCAACCCGGGGCGCTCCAGAACCTGCTTCCAAGCCAACCCTAAACGCACCCATGGACCCTTCGCATGCCTCACCTGCAAACTCACCTTCCACCGCGAAACCACCCCGCCCGCCAGCCCACGCGCCAACAACCACCTCAAATGCATCCTGATCAACGCACGCTCCGTCCACAAGCACGCCATTAAACTATGGGACCTCCTGGACTCCACCGCACCAGACGTCGCCTTCATCACTGAGACCTGGATGAACGCCTCTTCGGCCCCCGACATCGCCATAGCCATCCCCGACTGCTACAAGATCTCCAGGAGAGACCGCACCAACCAAGTCGGTAAAGGAATCGTCATCGTCTTCAAGGACTCCATCAACGTCACCACCTCCACCGAAGACACCCCCCTCGCCGCGGAACACCTGCACTTCCAGATCCACACCGACCCCAGGACCACCCTCAGAGGAACTCTCCTCTACAGACCCCCTGGACCACGCGCCCTCTTCAGCGAATCTATCACTGACTTCATCTCCCCGCACGCCCTTGCCTCGCCTGACTACATACATCCTCCTCAGTGACCTCAACTTCCACCTGGAACAGAACAACGACCCCAACACCACCGCCCTGCTCGCCAACCTCGCCAACCTCGGTCTCAAGCAACTGGTGACACCCACATCGCCGGACACACGCTCGACCCCATCTTCTCCGCCAGCAACCACGTATCCTTCAGCCACTCCTCCGTAATACACTGGACCGACCACAGTTGTGTCCACTTCACCTTCCGACGCGAGACTCTCCACCTCTGCACACAACCCATCCCACGCAGACATTGGAACAAAATCCCCACGGAACAGCTTCTCTCCACTCTTAGCGACAACCAACCCACCTTCTCCACGACCCCAACGACGCAGCCCTCAGCCTCACGCATTGGATCACCAACTGCGCGGATAACCTCGCACCCCTCAGACGCCTCCCAAGACAGACCAACACCAGGAAACCTCTTTGGTTCACAGACACCCTCAAGGAATCTAAAAAAAACTGCTGCACCTTCGAGAAAGCCTGGCGCAAGGACCGCACCGCAGAAAACATGTCTGCCCTCAAAAACGCCACCCGCGAACACCACCAACTGATCTGCGCCACCAAAAGAACTTCCTTCACAGACAGACTGGACAAGAACACTCACAACAGCAAAGAACTCTTCAACATTGTCAAAGAGCTCTCCAATCCTAACGCCAACGCCAACGCCATCACGCCCTCACAAGACCTCTGCAACTCCCTCGCCACCTTCTTCCATCGTAAGATCACCGACCTACACGACAGCTTCGGACACCGGACCCAGCCAACCACCACAGAACCTACAATCCCAGCCATCACCCTCAACGCCTGGACTCACATCAGCACAGAAGAGACCAAAGCTACCATGAACTCCATCCACTCCGGTGCCCCCTCGGACCCCTGCCCACACTTCATCTTCAACAAAGCCGACGACATCATCGCCCCGCATCTCCAGACCATCATCAACAGCTCGTTTGCTTCTGCCACCTTCCCCAAGAGCTGGAAACACGCAGAAGTCAACGCCCTACTGAAGAAACCTACGGCGGACCCCAGCGACCTGAAGAACTTCCGCCCCATCTCGCTCCTCCCCTTCCCTGCCAAAGCCATAGAGAAGACCGTCAACGAGCAACTTACCAACTTCCTTGACAACAACTCGACCCCTCTCAGTCCGGATTCCGAGCCAATCACAGCACAGAAACCGCCCTCATCTCAGTCACAGACGACATCAGAACTCTGATGGATAACGGAGAAAAAGTTGCCCTCATCCTTCTCGACCTCTCGGCTGCCTTCGACACCGTCTGCCACCGAACCCTAATATCCCGCCTGCGCTCCACCGGTATCCAAGGACAGGCCCTGGACTGGATCACCTCTTTGCTCTCCAACCGCTCCCAAAGAGTCTACCTCCCACCGTTCCGCTCAGACCCCACCGAGATCATCTGCGGCGTCCCACAAAGCTCCTCGCTGAGCCCGACTCTCTTCAATGTCTACATGAGCCCCCTCGCTGACATCGTACGCAAACACAACATCAACATCACCTCCTACGCCCACGACACTCAGCTGATACTCTCCCTCACCAAGGACCCCACCAGCGCCAAGACCAACCTGCAAGATGGAATGAAAGACGTCGCAGAATGGATGAAACCCAGCCGTCTGAAACTGAACTCAGACAAAACGGAAGTCCTCATCCTCGGAAACACCCCGTCCGCCTGGGACGACTCTTGGTGGCCCACGGCCCTTGGCACCGCACCAACCCCCTCAGACCACGCACGCAACCTCGGATTCATCCTGGGCCCACTTTTCACCATGACCAAACAAGTCAACGCCGTATCATCTTCCTGCTTCCTCACCCTCCCAGCAAGACCTGCTAAAACCGTAAGAACTTCCCCCGCCCAGCCCCTCGCCCAGCCCCGCGCAACTCACCTCTCTTTCCCTGTACTTCTGTCTTCTGCCTTCTGCTCTCTCCTCCAACCTCTCTCCGCACCTCTGCTGTCCATTTCCCTTCGCTCTCTGCTCCTCTTCTGCAGCCCACTTGCTGCGTGCTCTGCTCTTCCTCGGCCCGCTCCTCTTCCTCACCGCGTTCTCTTCCTGCTTTGCTCTTCATCTGTGTTCTTCTGTTCTCCTCTGCACCCCGACATGCGTGTTCTTTCTTCTTTCTTCATCTGTGTTCTTCTTCTTTTCTCCTCTTCCTCACCGCGTTCTCTTCCTGCTTTGCTCTTCATCTGTGTTCTTCTGTTCTCCTCTGCACCCCAACCTGCGTGTTCTTCTCCTCTTCTGTACTTTTCTCTGCGTGTTCCTTTTCTTCATCTGTGGCCTCTCCTCATCTTCTGGACGCTTCCCTCCTCTGCTTCTCTGGTCTCTCCTCTTCTGCCTGACTCTTCTTCTTGACTCTTCTCTCCTCTCTCTTGACTCTTCCCTCTCCTCCTCTTCTGTTCTTCCTGACTCCCCTCCTCCTCTGTAATCCCCCCTCCCCTATCTTTTCTCCCCTCTCCTCTACCTGACCCCCCCACCCTCCGATTTCCCGCCACCACCTCCTGCTCGGCCCTGCCCCCCTGCTCCCATTCGTCGCCCCCCATCCCCTCTCCTCCCCCTCTCCTCCCTCTTATGGTGGCCGCTGTGCGGCCGCGCCCAGCGCCACAACCCCTGGCCCCCAGCACTCCCAAACCCCACAGCACCGCTACGACCACAACACCCTCACGCCCTCAACCCGGGGCGCTCCAGAACCTGCTTCCAAGCCAACCCTAAACGCACCCATGGACCCTTCGCATGCCTCACCTGCAAACTCACCTTCCACCGCGAAACCACCCCGCCCGCCAGCCCACGCGCCAACAACCACCTCAAATGCATCCTGATCAACGCACGCTCCGTCCACAAGCACGCCATTAAACTATGGGACCTCCTGGACTCCACCGCACCAGACGTCGCCTTCATCACTGAGACCTGGATGAACGCCTCTTCGGCCCCCGACATCGCCATAGCCATCCCCGACTGCTACAAGATCTCCAGGAGAGACCGCACCAACCAAGTCGGTGAAGGAATCGCCATCGTCTTCAAGGACTCCATCAACGTCACCACCTCCACCGAAGACATCCCCCTCGCCGCGGAACACCTGCACTTCCAGATCCACACCAACCCCAGGACCACCCTCAGAGGAACTCTCCTCTACAGACCCCCTGGACCACGCGCCCTCTTCAGCGAATCTATCACTGACTTCATCTCCCCGCACGCCCTTGCCTCGCCTGACTACATACATCCTCCTCGGTGACCTCAACTTCCACCTGGAACAGAACAACGACCCCAACACCACCTCCCTGCTCGCCAACCTCGCCAACCTCGGTCTCAAGCAACTGGTGAACACCCCCACCCACATCGCCGGACACACGCTCGACCCCATCTTCTCCGCCAGCAACCACGTATCCTTCAGCCACTCCTCCGTAATACACTGGACCGACCACAGTTGTGTCCACTTCACCTTCCGACGCGAGACTCTCCACCTCTGCACACAACCCATCCCACGCAGACATTGGAACAAAATCCCCACGGAACAGCTTATCTCCACTCTTAGCGACAACCAACCCACCTTCTCCACGACCCCAACGACGCAGCCCTCAGCCTCACGCATTGGATCACCAACTGCGCGGACAACCTCGCACCCCTCAGACTCCTCCCAAGACAGACCAACACCAGGAAACCTCTTTGGTTCACAGACACCCTCAAGGAATCTAAAAAAAACTGCTGCACCCTCGAGAAAGCCTGGCGCAAGGACCGCACCGCAGAAAACATGTCTGCCCTCAAAAACGCCACCCGCGAACACCACCAACTGATCTGCGCCACCAAAAGAACTTCCTTCACAGACAGACTGGACAAGAACACTCACAACAGCAAAGAACTCTTCAACATTGTCAAAGAGCTCTCCAATCCTAACGCCAACGCCAACGCCATCACGCCCTCACAAGACCTCTGCAACTCCCTCGCCACCTTCTTCCATCGTAAGATCACCGACCTACACGACAGCTTCGGACACCAGATCCAGCCAACCACCACAGAACCTACAATCCCAGCCATCACCCTCAACGCCTGGACTCACATCAGCACAGAAGAGACCAAAGCTACCATGAACTCCATCCACTCCGGTGCCCCCTCGGACCCCTGCCCACACTTCATCTTCAACAAAGCCGACGACATCATCGCCCCGCATCTCCAGACCATCATCAACAGCTCGTTTGCTTCTGCCACCTTCCCCGAGAGCTGGAAACACGCAGAAGTCAACGCCCTACTGAAGAAACCTACGGCGGACCCCAGCGACCTGAAGAACTTCCGCCCCATCTCGCTCCTCCCCTTCCCTGCCAAAGCCATAGAGAAGACCGTCAACAAGCAACTTACCAACTTCCTTGACAACAACTCGACCCCTCTCAGTCCGGATTCCGAGCCAATCACAGCACAGAAACCGCCCTCATCTCAGTCACAGACGACATCAGAACTCTGATGGATAACGGAGAAAAAGTTGCCCTCATCCTTCTCGACCTCTCGGCTGCCTTCGACACCGTCTGCCACCGAACCCTAATATCCCGCCTGCGCTCCACCGGTATCCAAGGACAGGCCCTGGACTGGATCACCTCTTTGCTCTCCAACCGCTCCCAAAGAGTCTACCTCCCACCGTTCCGCTCAGACCCCACCGAGATCATCTGCGGCGTCCCACAAAGCTCCTCGCTGAGCCCGACTCTCTTCAATGTCTACATGAGCCCCCTCGCTGACATCGTACGCAAACACAACATCAACATCACCTCCTACGCCGACGACACTCAGCTGATACTCTCCCTCACCAAGGACCCCACCAGCGCCAAGACCAACCTGCAAGATGGAATGAAAGACGTCGCAGAATGGATGAAACCCAGCCGTCTGAAACTGAACTCAGACAAAACGGAAGTCCTCATCCTCGGAAACACCCCGTCCGCCTGGGACGACTCTTGGTGGCCCACGGCCCTTGGCACCGCACCAACCCCCTCAGACCACGCACGCAACCTCGGATTCATCCTGGACCCACTTTTCACCATGACCAAACAAGTCAACGCCGTATCATCTTCCTGCTTCCTCACCCTCCCAGCAAGACCTGCTAAAACCGTAAGAACTTCCCCCGCCCAGCCGCTCGCCCAGCCCCGCGCAACTCACCTCTCTTTCCCTGTACTTCTGTCTTCTGCCTTCTGCTCTCTCCTCCAACCTCTCTCCGCACCTCTGCTGTCCATTTCCCTTCGCTCTCTGCTCCTCTTCTGCAGCCCACTTGCTGCGTGCTCTGCTCTTCCTCGGCCCGCTCCTCTTCCTCACCGCGTTCTCTTCCTGCTTTGCTCTTCATCTGTGTTCTTCTGTTCTCCTCTGCACCCCGACATGCGTGTTCTTTCTTCTTTCTTCATCTGTGTTCTTCTTCTTTTCTCCTCTTCCTCACCGCGTTCTCTTCCTGCTTTGCTCTTCATCTGTGTTCTTCTGTTCTCCTCTGCACCCCAACCTGCGTGTTCTTCTCCTCTTCTGTACTTTTCTCTGCGTGTTCCTTTTCTTCATCTGTGGCCTCTCCTCATCTTCTGGACGCTTCCCTCCTCTGCTTCTCTGGTCTCTCCTCTTCTGCCTGACTCTTCTTCTTGACTCTTCTCTCCTCTCTCTTGACTCTTCCCTCTCCTCCTCTTCTGTTCTTCCTGACTCCCCTCCTCCTCTGTAATCCCCCCTCCCCTATCTTTTCTCCCCTCTCCTCTACCTGACCCCCCCACCCTCCGATTTCCCGCCGCCACCTCCTGCTCGGCCCTGCCCCCCTGCTCCCATTCGTCGCCCCCCATCCCCTCTTCTCCCCCTCTCCACCCTCTTATGGTGGCCGCTGTGTGGCCGCGCCCAGCGCCACAACCCCTGGCCCCCAGCACTCCCAAACCCCACAGCACCGCTACGACCACAACACCCTCCACGCCCTCAACCCGGGGCGCTCCAGAACCTGCTTCCAAGCCAACCCTAAACGCACCCATGGACCCTTCGCATGCCTCACCTGCAAACTCACCTTCCACCGCGAAACCACCCCGCCCGCCAGCCCACGCGCCAACAACCACCTCAAATGCATCCTGATCAACGCACGCTCCGTCCACAAGCACGCCATTAAACTATGGGACCTCCTGGACTCAACCGCACCAGACGTCGCCTTCATCACTGAGACCTGGATGAACGCCTCTTCGGCCCCCGACATTGCCATAGCCATCCCCGACTGCTACAAGATCTCCAGGAGAGACCGCACCAACCAAGTCGGTGAAGGAATCGCCATCGTCTTCAAGGACTCCATCAACGTCACCACCTCCACCGAAGACACCCCCCTCGCCGCGGAACACCTGCACTTCCAGATCCACACCGACCCCAGGACCACCCTCAGAGGAACTCTCCTCTACAGACCCCATGGACCACGCGCCCTCTTCAGCGAATCTATCACTGACTTCATCTCCCCGCACGCCCTTGCCTCGCCTGACTACATACATCCTCCTCGGTGACCTCAACTTCCACCTGGAACAGAACAACGACCCCAACACCACCGCCCTGCTCGCCAACCTCGCCAACCTCGGTCTCAAGCAACTGGTGAACACCCCCACCCACATCGCCGGACACACGCTCGACCCCATCTTCTCCGCCAGCAACCACGTATCCTTCAGCCACTCCTCCGTAATACACTGGACCGACCACAGTTGTGTCCACTTCACCTTCCGACGCAAGACTCTCCACCTCTGCACACAACCCATCCCACGCAGACATTGGAACAAAATCCCCACGGAACAGCTTCTCTCCACTCTTAGCGACAACCAACCCACCTTCTCCACGACCCCAACGACGCAGCCCTCAGCCTCACGCATTGGATCACCAACTGCGCGGAAAACCTCGCACCCCTCAGACTCCTCCCAAGACAGACCAACACCAGGAAACCTCTTTGGTTCACAGACACCCTCAAGGAATCTAAAAAAAACTGCTGCACCCTCGAGAAAGCCTGGCGCAAGGACCGCACCGCAGAAAACATGTCTGCCCTCAAAAACGCCACCCGCGAACACCACCAACTGATCTGCGCCACCAAAAGAACTTCCTTCACAGACAGACTGGACAAGAACACTCACAACAGCAAAGAACTCTTCAACATTGTCAAAGAGCTCTCCAATCCTAACGCCAACGCCAACGCCATCACGCCCTCACAAGACCTCTGCAACTCCCTCGCCACCTTCTTCCATCGTAAGATCACCGACCTACACGACAGCTTCGGACACCAGATCCAGCCAACCACCACAGAACCTACAATCCCAGCCATCACCCTCAACGCCTGGACTCACATCAGCACAGAAGAGATCAAAGCTACCATGAACTCCATCCACTCCGGTGCCCCCTCGGACCCCTGCCCACACTTCATCTTCAACAAAGCCGATGACATCATCGCCCCGCATCTCCAGACCATCATCAACAGCTCGTTTGCTTCTGCCACCTTCCCCGAGAGCTGGAAACACGCAGAAGTCAACGCCCTACTGAAGAAACCTACGGCGGACCCCAGCGACCTGAAGAACTTCCGCCCCATCTCGCTCCTCCCCTTCCCTGCCAAAGCCATAGAGAAGACCGTCAACAAGCAACTTACCAACTTCCTTGACAACAACTCGACCCCTCTCAGTCCGGATTCCGAGCCAATCACAGCACAGAAACCGCCCTCATCTCAGTCACAGACGACATCAGAACTCTGATGGATAACGGAGAAAAAGTTGCCCTCATCCTTCTCGACCTCTCGGCTGCCTTCGACACCGTCTGCCACCGAACCCTAATATCCCGCCTGCGCTCCACCGGTATCCAAGGACAGGCCCTGGACTGGATCACCTCTTTGCTCTCCAACCGCTCCCAAAGAGTCTACCTCCCACCGTTCCGCTCAGACCCCACCGAGATCATCTGCGGCGTCCCACAAAGCTCCTCGCTGAGCCCGACTCTCTTCAATGTCTACATGAGCCCCCTCGCTGACATCGTACGCAAACACAACATCAACATCACCTCCTACGCCGACGACACTCAGCTGATACTCTCCCTCACCAAGGACCCCACCAGCGCCAAGACCAACCTGCAAGATGGAATGAAAGATGTCGCAGAATGGATGAAACCCAGCCGTCTGAAACTGAACTCAGACAAAACGGAAGTCCTCATCCTCGGAAACACCCCGTCCGCCTGGGACGACTCTTGGTGGCCCACGGCCCTTGGCACCGCACCAACCCCCTCAGACCACGCACGCAACCTCGGATTCATCCTGGACCCACTTTTCACCATGACCAAACAAGTCAACGCCGTATCATCTTCCTGCTTCCTCACCCTCCCAGCAAGACCTGCTAAAACCGTAAGAACTCCCCCCGCCCAGCCCCTCGCCCAGCCCCGCGCAACTCACCTCTCTTTCCCTGTACTTCTGTCTACTGCCTTCCGCTCTCTCCTCCAAACTCTCTCCGCACCTCTGCTGTCCATTTCCCTTCGCTCTCTGCTCCTCTTCTGCAGCCCACTTGCTGCGTGCTCTGCTCTTCCTCGGCCCGCTCCTCTTCCTCACCGCGTTCTCTTCCTGCTTTGCTCTTCATCTGTGTTCTTCTGTTCTCCTCTGCACCCCGACATGCGTGTTCTTTCTTCTTTCTTCATCTGTGTTCTTCTTCTTTTCTCCTCTTTCTCACCGCGTTCTCTTCCTGCTTTGCTCTTCATCTGTGTTCTTCTGTTCTCCTCTGCACCCCGACCTGCGTGTTCTTCTCCTCTTCTGTACTTTTCTCTGAGTGTTCCTTTTCTTCATCTGTGGCCTCTCCTCATCTTCTGGACGCTTCCCTCCTCTGCTTCTCTGGTCTCTCCTCTTCTGCCTGACTCTTCTTCTTGACTCTTCTCTCCTCTCTCTTGACTCTTCCCTCTCCTCCTCTTCTGTTCTTCCTGACTCCCCTCCTCCTCTGTAATCCCCCCTCCCCTATCTTTTCTCCCCTCCCCTCTACCTGACCCCCCCACCCTCCGATTTCCCGCCGCCACCTCCTGCTCGGCCCCGCCCCCTGCTCCCATTCGTCGCCCCCATCCCCTCTCCTCCCCCTCTCCTCCCTCTTATGGTGGCCGCTGTGCGGCCGCGCCCAGCGCCACAACCCCTGGCCCCCAGCACTCCCAAACCCCACAGCACCGCTACGACCACAACACCCTCCACGCCCTCAACCCGGGGCGCTCCAGAACCTGCTTGCAAGCCAACCCTAAACGCACCCATGGACCCTTCGCATGCCTCACCTGCAAACTCACCTTCCACCGCGAAACCACCCCGCCCGCCAGCCCACGCGCCAACAACCACCTCAAATGCATCCTGATCAACGCACGCTCCGTCCACAAGCACGCCATTAAACTATGGGACCTCCTGGACTCCACCGCACCAGACGTCGCCTTCATCACTGAGACCTGGAGGAACGCCTCTTCGGCCCCCGACATCGCCATAGCCATCCCCGACTGCTACAAGATCTCCAGGAGAGACCGCACCAACCAAGTCGGTGAAGGAATCGCCATCGTCTTCAAGGACTCCATCAACGTCACCACCTCCACCGAAGACACCCCCCTCGCCGCGGAACACCTGCACTTCCAGATCCACACCGACCCCAGTACCACCCTCAGAGGAACTCTCCTCTACAGACCCCCTGGACCACGCGCCCTCTTCAGCGAATCTATCACTGACTTCATCTCCCCGCACGCCCTTGCCTCGCCTGACTACATACATCCTCCTCGGTGACCTCAACTTCCACCTGGAACAGAACAACGACCCCAACACCAACGCCCTGCTCGCCAACCTCGCCAACCTCGGTCTCAAGCAACTGGTGAACACCCCCACCCACATCGCCGGACACACGCTCGACCCCATCTTCTCCGCCAGCAACCACGTATCCTTCAGCCACTCCTCCGTAATACACTGGACCGACCACAGTTGTGTCCACTTCACCTTCCGACGCGAGACTCTCCACCTCTGCACACAACCCATCCCACGTAGACATTGGAACAAAATCCCCACGGAACAGCTTCTCTCCACTCTTAGCGACAACCAACCCACCTTCTCCACGACCCCAACAACGCAGCCCTCAGCCTCACGCATTGGATCACCAACTGCGCGGACAACCTCGCACCCCTCAGACTCCTCCCAAGACAGACCAACACCAGGAAACCTCTTTGGTTCACAGACACCCTCAAGGAATCTAAAAAAAACTGCTGCACCCTCGAGAAAGCCTGGCGCAAGGACCGCACCGCAGAAAACATGTCTGCCCTCAAAAACGCCACCCGCGAACACCACCAACTGATCTGCGCCACCAAAAGAACTTCCTTCACAGACAGACTGGACAAGAACACTCACAACAGCAAAGAACTCTTCAACATTGTCAAAGAGCTCTCCAATCCTAACGCCAACGCCAACGCCATCACGCCCTCACAAGACCTCTGCAACTCCCTCGCCACCTTCTTCCATCGTAAGATCACCGACCTACACGACAGCTTCGGACACCAGATCCAGCCAGCCACCACAGAACCTACAATCCCAGCCATCACCCTCAACGCCTGGACTCACATCAGCACAGAAGAGACCAAAGCTACCATGAACTCCATCCACTCCGGTGCCCCGTCGGACCCCTGCCCACACTTCATCTTCAACAAAGCCGACGACATCATCGCCCCGCATCTCCAGACCATCATCAACAGCTCGTTTGCTTCTGCCACCTTCCCCGAGAGCTGGAAACACGCAGAAGTAAACGCCCTACTGAAGAAACCTACGGCGGACCCCAGCGACCAGAAGAACTTCCGCCCCATCTCGCTCCTCCCCTTCCCTGCCAAAGCCATAGAGAAGACCGTCAACAAGCAACTTACCAACTTCCTTGACAACAACTCAACCCCTCTCAGTCCGGATTCCGAGCCAATCACAGCACAGAAACCGCCCTCATCTCAGTCACAGACGACATCAGAACTCTGATGGATAACGGAGAAAAAGTTGCCCTCATCCTTCTCGACCTCTCGGCTGCCTTCGACACCGTCTGCCACCGAACCCTAATATCCCGCCTGCGCTCCACCGGTATCCAAGGACAGGCCCTGGACTGGATCACCTCTTTGCTCTCCAACCGCTCCCAAAGAGTCTACCTCCCACCGTTCCGCTCAGACCCCACCGAGATCATCTGCGGCGTCCCACAAAGCTCCTCGCTGAGCCCGACTCTCTTCAATGTCTACATGAGCCCCCTCGCTGACATCGTACGCAAACACAACATCAACATCACCTCCTACGCCGACGATACTCAGCTGATACTCTCCCTCACCAAGGACCCCACCAGCGCCAAGACCAACCTGCAAGATGGAATGAAAGACGTTGCAGAATGGATGAAACCCAGCCGTCTGAAACTGAACTCAGACAAAACGGAAGTCCTCATCCTCGGAAACACCCCGTCCGCCTGGGACGACTCTTGGTGGCCCACGGCCCTTGGCACCGCAACAACCCCCTTAGACCACGCACGCAACCTCGGATTCATCCTGGACCCACTTTTCACCATGACCAAACAAGTCAACGCCGTATCATCTTCCTGCTTCCTCACCCTCCGCATGCTCAGAAAGATCTTCCGTTGGATCCCCGCCAACACCAGAAAGACTGTGACCCACGCCCTCGTCACGAGCCGCCTGGACTACGGAAACACCCTATACGCAGGAACCACCGCTAAACTCCAGAAACGTCTGCAGCGAATACAAAACGCCTCCACACGCCTCGTCCTCGACATACCCCGCAACAGCCACATCTCCGCCCACCTGAGACACCTGCACTGGCTTACCGTCAACAAAAGGATCACCTTCCGGCTCCTCACCCACGCACACAAAGCCCTCCACAACAAGGGACCCGAATACCTCAACCGTCGCCTCAGTTTCTACACGCCCACCCTCAACTTCGCTCCGCCAACCTCGCACTCGCCGCCGTCCCTCACATCCGCTGCACCACGGCAGGTGGGAAATCCTTCTCCTACCTGGCGGCCAAGACATGGAATTCCCTCCCCACCAACCTCAGGACCACCCAGGACCACCTCGCATTCCGGAGGCAACTCAAGACCTGGCTCTTCGAGCAGCAGTTACCCCCTCCCCCTAGCGCCTTGAGACCCTCACAGGTGAGTAGCGCGCTTTATAAATGTTTTTGATTTGATTTGAACTAGAGACCTAGATGGTGCACTTTGATGATAATGTTTGTTTTGTACTTCAGAAACTCTTTTTCATCAAGCGGTTTGGCGAGGGATAGGACTGAAGCACCAATTTAGGCATTATAGATCAGAGAGGGCGAAACAAACAATCATAGTCACTGCAAATGTATCTGAAAATTATCTTTCTAGGACTAGGATCGAAGTATGTGATGTAATTTTCCAAATCAGAAGCTCGTAGCAGAACAGTATCTAAACTGCTACATTTAACAAAAAATAAAATACTCCTGGTGTGCCACTGGCAGGTAGATGTACTAAAAAGTTCCATCCGATCTGGTCATTTCTCACACCCTGAAAACGACAGCTGCTTGGGTAACTGCGTAGTGATTTTCCATCCACAGCTTGATGCTGCGCCAGTGTCCTCAGTGCCTGACAGTGTCCTTCCTCTTCCTTTTAATAATGATTATATAATACTGTGTGGTTTTGGATATACGTAATTAAGGACATGTTTTCATTTTAATAGGGATAGACTGCTATAGTAAAGTATTTTCCACTCAGTTGCTCTGTCAGCACTCAAATCTCCAGAGATCGCATGCTTTCTTCTCACCTGCTCATCCCAATGACAAAATACTGAAGGGATGTACAGCCTCTGTTTGTGCTGTGCACACCCGGTGTCGACTAGGTGAGTCCCATTAAAATCAAAGCACTGCACCCTATACATTGGGGAATTCTGCTTGAATGGAAAATACACAGCAACAATACAAAGCAGTAGTCTATCTATGAAAAGTCTGGCAGGTGACTTCTAAAGGAAAAGCTTGAAGACATCATGAGTTGGTCCAGTCACACACTACATCTTTTCTTGTTCAGACGTGATCTGCACTCCTAAACGGGCACACTGGAGGGTCCATAAAATCTTTGCCACTTCTCTTGAAAAGGACCATAAGAGGTTGCGCCCGTACTGGATTGTGCCCACATAGACGTCCCTCTAAGTTCCTAGATATTAACAATATAGCCTTCTATCCAGTGAGCTGGTATAGGGAGTATCATTAAATTGGGTAATAATAATATGTGTACACTTTAGAGACTTAAACATCGCAAAACCAAAGTTGTATGCTCTAATAACTTAATATTATTATTATTATTATTATTAGTATTATTATTATTATTATTATTATTATTATTATTGTTGTTATTATTATTATTATTGTTATTATTATTAAATTGTACTACTGTATATGGACACCAATAATATCTTGGCAATCTAATATCAGGGACAGTATATCAAGGGAAAAAATATCAAAAGGAAAGGGAATATAGGGATGTATAGACTTACCACTCCTAATTTTACATCTATGTACCTTGAGGATCTATGTACCACATAGGTACATAAATACGGAGTTAGGTACAGAAAATCTAGACTTACCTGTTGATATTTTGTTTTCAACAATATTCTGGCCAATCCATATTGTTGATTCATTACTATTATTATTATTATTATTATTCCCCTCATTCGCATGTTCCACACCCCTATAGAAAATGATGAAATATCCACCTACAAATAAACTTGTGATAGCTATTCGATCACATAATGGGTACCACAGAACAGACCCCAAAAAGTCTGTAATCATTTTCTATTACACACCATTGCTGCAGAAGAACACAAACAGATGAAAAGAGCTAATGAGCTGCAGTACAATTTCGAAAATTCAGTCTCTGTTGTCCAAGAATGGCTACAGTCATATTAGTTAGCTTGCAGGAATTGTGGAAACCAGTGCTTTACTATGGGTGTGGCATTTGACCTTCTCACAGATTGATCGTTCACAAATTGTATATATTTTGATCAAACTTAATTTTCACTCCCATCTTCCAAACACATGTATGCTAACGAACAAATTACTTACCTTCGGTAAGGCATTATCTGATAGACACTATCTAGCTGCAGAATCCTTACCTTTAGAATTTCCAGGCGTCAGCTTGAAATCTGGAACTTTTTGCCCAGCAATACCCTTGCGTGCTATCTGGTGGAGTCGTTCAGATCCGCATGGCATCGTCAGAGTTGTTGGAGGCATCTGTGACTTCAGGGTTGCCTATAAAGGCAGCACACAGGTGCATGTACGTCAGTACTTTTCCATAAACTTCCACACTGGAAGCACAGAGCCATGGAAAGAACCAACAGTTTTGTCTGTGCAAAAAACTAGGGCCCTGAAAGGGACAATCCTTAACCTTAAGAAGTGAGTCTGCAGATCAGGGCAGCATGGGTGGGTGTAAGGAATCTGAAGCTATATAGAGTCTATACCAGATAATGCGTTACCAAAGGTAAGTAACTTGTTCATCTGATAGAGACTTCTAGCTGCAGATTCCTTACCTTTAGAATAGATACCCAAGCCATAACCTCCTGGTGGTGAGCTGCGGACAAATTGTCCTCAAACTAAAAAGTCCTGTAGGACCAAATTGGCAAAGGGCCCATCTCTGTGGACCTGACTGTCCAGGCAGCAGTACGTGGCAAACGTGTGCAGACTGATAGATGTCCAGGACTGGTGCACCTCTTACTAATGCAGTGGTAGCAGCTTTGCCCCTGGTGGAGGGAGCCCTCAGGAGGCTGCTTTTAGTCTTTTAACATAGCATATTTTTATTCAGCGAATGACCCGGAGTGAAATGGTTTGCTTCTGCACTGCCTGACCTTTCTTTTCTCCCACGTACCCCCAAAGAGTTGGTCATGATGTCAAGGTAGAATGACAACACTCCTTTTGGGTCCAGTCGATGGAGTCACTCCTCTTCCTTAGAGGGAGGCAGTGGAGCACAAAAGGTGGGCAGGGTGATTTTCTTACCTAGGTGACATGGGGTCAACACCTTAGGGAGGAAAGAGGCACAAGTGTGAAGCACTAACCTGTCCGAAAACATGGTGAGATACAGAGGTTTTGACAAGAGAGCCTGCACCTCACTCACCATCTGGGCAGATTTTATTGTACTAAAAAGGCTGTCTTGATGGTGAGCAGCCAGAGGGGGTAATTGTGTACAGACTCAAAGGGAGCGCTCGTAAGATAGTTGAGAACAAGATTTAAGTACCACTGAGGCATGTTAAAGGGCGTGGGAGGAAACATATGTACAAGCCCTTTAAGGAATCTTTTTACAGTATGAGATTTGAATAATAAAGGCTGATTGGGTAGCCGAAGAAAAGCAGATAAGGCAGAAAGACAAACCTTGAGAGTGCCTAGTGCAGAGCCCTGCTGGGCAAGAGACAAGCTAAAGAGAAGAATATCAGAGAGAGCAGCAAGAAGAGGATCAATAGCTCTTTCTGTACAATAATTTCCAAACTGTCTCCAACCACAGGTGTCAAGATACCATATTGTTTGAGGGACGTCTTGCTGCCAGAATACCTTTACAGACTTTGGGAGGAAGGTCGAAGGTTGTCAACTGCCGCTGCTCAATTTCCATGCATGAAGGCGCAGAGTTGACAAGTTTGGGTGAGAACCTTCTACTGCTGCTGTGACAGAAGATCTTCCTGAAGGAGCAGCCTGATCAGAGGATTGATGTTCATTTTCAGAAACTCTGGATACCAGACTTGCCCAGTCCAAAGTCACCAGGATTACTTGAGCCCAGTTATTCCTGATCTTCTTGAGTACTCCGGGCAGAGGTGGTATGGTTGTAAAGGCATACAGGAGGCCTGAACTCCACTCACAAAATTCCAATACTTCTGACATTGTGCGTTCTGTGCGGAGGCGAACAGATCTAACCAAAGCTCTCCCCACTGCTGAAAGAGTCCTTGTGCCACCTCATGTGTAGATGCCACTTATTCTCTGCTAGGCGTCGTCTGGAGGTGGGTGACAAGAGCCTAGAGTGTCGGAGCCTTCAACAGCCAGTCATCCAGGTAGGAGAAGACTGAAATCCCTGACCTGCGCAGATGAGCAGCCACCACCGCCATCAATTTCGTGAACACCCGAGGGGCAATGGTAAGACCGAAAGGGAGCATGGTAAACTGAAAGTGCTCGTGGCCCACCTTGAACTGCAAGTAACACCTGTGGGCAAGCAGGATGGTGATGTGAAAATACGCATCCTGCAAGTCCAACGATTTCATCCAGTCTCCTTGGTCTAGGACAGACAACACCTGAGCAAGAGTGAGCATCTTGAATTTCTCCTTTTTGAGGACGAGATTGACATCCCTTACATCCAAGATAGGGCGAAGGCACTTGATCTTTTTGGGAATCAGAAAGCAGCAGGAATAACAACCACCGCCTACTTCTGACATCGGGACCCTTTCTATGGCTCCCTTGACCAAGAGAGTTGTAACTTCCTCACGGAGCAAGACCAAATGATCTCCGATCAACCGTTCTTTTACCGGAGGGATAGAGGGAGTGAAAGACACTGGAAGGGGAGGGAATAGCCCTTCTGCATGATCTGCAAGACCCATTGTCTGATGAGTTGGACTGCCAGTGAGGAAGAGGAAATTGAATCCTCCCTCTAACTGGATGGACATGGTCCTGCAGAACCATACTAGGAGGGCTTTGGCGCTGTGGAAGAAGGGGGCTGTGTGGTGGCCGAATTCTGGCCAGACCCTCTCGGTCTGACTGTACCACAACCTCGTTCTTGCACGGGATGCTGTGAAGCCGGAGGACGATGGCTAACTTGTGGCTTGCGTGGTACCGCGCCCCTTCCGAAGCCTCAAAAGGGACGAAAGACAGACTGCTGACAAGCCGGCGCTGAAAGGCCCAAGGATCTGGCCGTAGCTCGAGAATCCTTGAACCTCTCAAACGCACAGTCTGCCTTCTCACCAAAAAGGTGAGAGCCATCAAAAGGCATGTCCATCTAACTCAACTGGACATCCCCTGAAAAGCCAGTAGAATGTAGCCAGGCATGGTGATGGAGGGCCACTGTTGAAGAAATCGCCCCGGCCCAACTAGCCGGTCGTGTCCAAGCCACACCTGATAGTAAACTTGGCTGCATCTCTCCCATCCTTGACAGCCTGGGTGATAGTGTCCTGTATGCCCTGTGGGACCTGGGGCAGCACTTGTGCCACTGTATCCCATAAAGTATGGGAAAAATAGCCAAATAGGCAAGAGGTGTTTACTAACCTCAATGCCAGGCTGGAGAAAGAAAACAACTTCTTTCCAAGTTGGTCCAGCCTCTTGGATTCCCTATCCGGAGGGGCGGAAGGGAAGGCACCATGGGAAGTGGAGGCTTGGACCACCAAGCTCTCCGGGTGGGGTATTAGGTGAGAAAACTAGGGTCATTTGGAGCAGGTCTATGGTGATGGCTTACTGTCCTATTCACAGGAGGCCCTGTGATGGGTTTTGACCATGTTCCCAGAAGGACATCACTGAAGGCTTCATTGAAGGGTAACATCGGCTGCGATGTATCAGCCCCTGGCTGAAGCACCTCCCTCAGGAGATTAGTCCTGACTGGCACTGTAGGCAAGTCTAGGTCCAACACCTCAGATGCCCTACTCATCACCATGGCATAAGACGTACCCTCCTCCATAGACACAGCGGGAGGAGAGAGCATGCCAGCATCTGGAAAAGTATCCAGTCCACTGTCTTCCCCTAGATACTCATACCAGTCCTGTTCATGCTCCAATCCATATTCTAAAGGTTCCTCAGACCCTTACCATTCCTCTCCTTTGCCTGGCTGTTCTGAATAAGCCTCAGGCACTGCTCTGGGCATAATCTGTGCCGTCGAAGTTGGAATTGGTGTAGTATGACGTTGTTTCGGGCTGAGGATGGGGCCACCACCACCAGAGGGCACCGGTGGTGGTGGGAGCGTCGACATCAGGCCCGGCACCGACGTGAAATCCTGCTGACTCTGCAGGGCCCGAAGACCCACCCAATGGTGAAGCCCGCTCAAAAACAAGGTGCATAGCCTCGTAACATTTTTGATTTCAGCGGGGGTCAGTCCGGTCCCAGGAAAAGGGGGAAGACATGGAGTCGGCCCTGTCGATGGCTCTGCGGAGCTGTGTTCAGAATGTCGACATTCTCTGGACACCTCATTGGCCAACGGGCGTGGTGGAGTCGAAGTCTGCTTGGACTTCTTCTTCTTATTGTGCCTCTTACCAAAATTACCTTGAATGCGAGAAAGTTGACTTGGGGCTCCAGGAGCGGTGCCGCAACCTCCTCCTAGAGCGGGACCCTGAGTCGCGCTAACCGAAAACGGCTGCCAGGCCGCAAGAAAGCTTGATAGATCTCTCTCAAGGCCTTCGGAGCCATGGCCCGACAGTCGGAACAGGACTTTGAATCGTGGCACTTTTCAAGGCACCAGACACACACCTGGTGTGGATCTGTAACTGACATGGTGTGATGCACTACACATTTTGAATCCCTTCTTTCTCGAAGACACCGCTCAGACAATCAAAAAGCTTAGACAAAACCGTTGAAAAAAGGGTAGCTGTTCCTGGATCTGCACTTAACCAGTGCGGACAGAAAAGAACTGACGTACACGCACCGGGTTGGTGCCTATATAGAAAACCGTGAGGTCACAGACGGCTCCAACGATGCTGACAACGCGACGCGGAGCCAGACGACGCACGTGGATCCGAACAACACCACCCGACGGAGCACGCAGGGTACTGCTTAGCAGAAAAATTCAGGATTCAAAGCTGATGCCAGGGAATTCTAAGGTAAGGAATCTGCAGCTAGAAGTCTCTATCAAATAGATAATGCACTCAGGGCTTCAGAATAAACACTGCAGTCAGACGAGGCTGATAACTTGCCTTGGCTTTGTTCAATTTATTAGGGGCGAGTGCAAAGAGCGCCGTCCCTCTTCTAATCTCTCTTTACGGGGATTTTAACCATGCCCATGTTACGCCAATCACTATCATTGGTTTGTGGGCTTGCCTCTTAAAATCCACTTGTTTTCACTCGTGAAAGGCATGCAAATGTCATGCCTTTTCTGGTGTTTAGCCCTCCTTGAGAGCACCGGTAAACTACTGGAAACATACGACGCTCCATGTTTTCCGTATAGATTCTGGACTACGTTTTCTTTATTTTGCAGTGTGATCATGTTGTGTTTTACACAGCGTGATTGCGCTCATTTTTTTATTTTTCAGTTAATGTGGCAAGAAAAGTCCAGTTAGGAGTTTACAACTCTAATAGCTCTAACGCAACGTAATGCTAGACCCGTTAAATTGCAAATGCTTGTTTTAAATGCGGTGGGCAAAACACACACATCGGTTAAGCTGGATGTACTTGCTGGCAGTCAAACATCTAAGCTATTATTTGCAGAAACTGCCATCCTACTAGGACAAACAGAAACTGCAATACATTGATTTCTAGAGGATTAAAACAAAAATTGTAATTGTAAAAAAATAGTCATCAACACTGCCCCAAAAACAAAATGATGATAGTGTCAAACTAAATCCAAAGTTAAAACCTGTATTTAAAATATATGGCACAAGGAATGAGTCTATGCATATGATTGCCTCGGACTTCGGCTAGACACCCAGCAAGTAAAGACTAAGCAAATAGCCAAGTACCCAAAAGGAAATGCATCCAAAGCCAATACACTGTCATTGTTTTGATTATTTAGAGCAAATACAATAACAAATTAATTTAACCAGCCATTATTTCCAACAGAAGAAAGGTCATATCAGACAGCTAACATGCCCAGAAATACGGGTTCACAAAAAGTGAACCATCCTGCAAACAACTGAGCACAACTTCCTTCTACGCCTCCTGCATTTCGGGCCAGGAACACCAATGACTGTTCTAAGAGCCAAATTAGGCATGGAAAAGATTGAAGATCACATTGCACTGCTACCAGCCCTATAATGGGCCTGCTTACGGTCCAATCTTCACCTTTGAAAGAAAAATATACAATGCCATTTTGGTTTACACATGTACCTAATATACCCTCAGACATAAGATGCCATGGTCTTCTGGTCAAATCTATGGTTATTTGTAGGAGGCTGGCCTGGTTTGTAGTGGGTATCTAAGGTACTTACACCTTATACCAGGTCCAGTTATCCCTTATTAGTGAAATGTAGACAGTGTTTAGAAGCCAGGCTCTCTAGGGGTAGTGTGGATGAGCAGCCAAGGCCTAACAAGGAGACAGGCAGAGCAACCAAGACTGAACTAGGAGACAAGCAAAGCTCATGCAATACCACTGTAGTCACACAGTACTTACACACATGACAGAAAATAATCAGTATTACAAAAATAAAGGTACTTCATTTTGGTGACACAAATGCCAAAAATACCATAGAGACTATACTCCCTTAAGAGGTAAGTAAAGCACAAATTATATACACTAATATGCAGAAATAGCTGTAAAAACTGTTAGAAAACAGTGCAAATAGTGAAAAGCACAATAGTTAGAATTGGGCTTAGGAGGTACACAAACCATATACTAAGAAAGTGGAATGCGAAAGTCGGTTTCCCACCTAGACAAGTGTTGTGTGTAGAGGGGCACTGGGACTATTAGAAAACACCAAAGGTCAGTAATAGAACTCACTCCAGGGCCCAGGAAAGACGGAGTAAATCAAAGTAACTTTCCTAGAACACACAATAACATGAGAAAGAAGATTATGCAAGAACCAGAAGAGACTGCAAGACACAAATGATGGATTCCTGGACTTAAAGACCTGTGGAAGAGGGGCACCAAGTCCAAGAAGCACTGAAGAGTCCAGGCAGATGATGTCCCATGCCGGATGGATGATTGCAGTCTGGTTTGTGTTGCTGGATTCTACCAAGTCTTGGCACACGCAAAGCTTGTGATTAGCAGAAAATGGCACTGCCTGGGACCAGGATCGACCTAGTGGACTCTACCCAGGTGAGGGAGTTAAAGGGGGCTCTCAGCAACTCAGAGAGCCCTCAGAAGACCAGGCAGCATGTACAGGAGTCCCATAGCATGGGGACAAAGAAGGTGCAACAGGAGGCCCATGCAGCACTACACAAAGGGATTCCACGCTGCAGGAGAACCACTCAGGAAGCTGTGCTTCGCAGGAAGGAGTGCTGGGGGCCGGAGCTGCACGGTGCACAAATAACTTTGTGGAAGGATGCCAACAAACCTTGGCAACTGCAAAATGTGTGGTGCATGGGGGTACTGTCTTGTGTGGGGAGGCAAACTCTTACCTCAATCAAAGTTTGATAGTTGGACATCAGGACCGTCGGGACCACTTCAGTCCACCACCCGTGTTGCTGGATCCAAGCACTTTGACAGGAGAGGGGACCCGTGCCACAGGTCGCCGCTGCAGAGGGGTGCCTGCTGAAGCAGGGGAGTGACTCCTTCACTCCAAGGGAGATTCCTTTGTTCTTCTGGTGCAGGCTGAAGACAGGCAGCCCTCAGAGGATGCATGACCTGGAAACAGTTGCAGTTCCTGGCAGAAGCTGAAGATACAATGTATGCAGAAGTCATCTTTGCTTCTTTGTTGCAGTTTGTAGAGTTCCTGGAGGGTGCAGATGCAGTTTCTTCAGTAAGAAGATGAAGTAGAGGATGCAGAGGAATCCTGCTGAAGTATTGCAACCCGAATCTGAAGAACCACCCAAGAGAGACACCCTAAATTGCCCTGAAAGGGGGATTGTTCAGCTACACAGGTAAGTACCTATCAGGGGACGTCACCTGCTGGCATTAGCCACTCGGATGCTCCCAGAGTTCCCTGCCAACTTCGAATCCAAGATGGCAAAATCCAGGGACCCTCTGGAGGAGTTCTGAGCACCGCCCCTGGGGTAGTGATGGACAGGGGAGTGGTCACTCCCCTTTCCTTTCTCCAGGTTAACACCAGAACAGGGACTGGGGGTCCCTGACCCAGAGTAGGCTGGATTATGCAAGGAGGGCACCATCTGTGCCCTTCAAAGCATTTCCAGAGGGTCTCTCCCAAAGAAATCCTTTGTTCTGCCTTCCTGGGCTCGAGCTGCTTGAGCAACAGGAGGGCAGAAACCTGTCTGAGAGGTGGCAGCAGCTGGGGCTGCCTGGAAAACCTCAGAAGGCTGTCATGGCAGTACTGGGGTTCCTCTAAGAAGCCCCCAGAGTGCATGGAATCATACAGCCAATGCTAGCAAAAGCATTGGGGTATGATTCCAACATGTTTGATACCAAACATGCCTATGTTCAGAGTTACCATTATGCAGCTGGACATAGGTAGTGACCTATGTCCAGTACATCATAAAATTGCATCCCCACACTCACGAAGTCTGGGAAAAGTGTCCTGTAGGTCATGGAGGCACCTCTGCTAGTGCAGGGGTGCCCTTACACACAGGTACTCCACACCCTAGATTCAGGGCTGGAAGGCCTGCAATAGGGGTGACTTAGAAGTGAACTGGTACTGTGTAAATGGCAGTAAAAGGATGCATGCAACTTTTCACACAGGCTGCAATGGCAGTCCTGTAGAAACCTTTGCATGGGCTCCCTATGTGCGGCAAAAGAAATGCTGCAGCCCATAGGGATCCCCTGGAACCCCAATGCCCTGGGTACCTAGGTACCATATACTAGGGACTTAAAAGGGGGGACCAGTATGCCAATTTGGGGTGAAATACTGGGTTACCAGTATGCAGTGACAAAATTTAGAGGAGAGAGAGCATAATCACTGTGGTCCTGGATAGCAGGATCCCAGTGAACACAGTCAAACACACTGACATCAGGCAGAAAATGGGGGTAACTATGAAAAAAGAGGGTACTTTCCTACATTATTATTAAAACAAATCACTAGCTAATTATTAGGCAATACTGGGACTTCATTCCAGGGTGGGATCTACCAAGAGGAGCAAATTACCGTTGCAATTTCTGGCAATAAAAGAAATGTAATAGTCTGCGAACCGTATCTTGATCATACCTTTTAGGAAGACAAAGCGTCACTACTCCTAAAATTCCAGAACAGGAAATCTTCCCATCCTCTCATATACTATAGCCTTGTATAATGACTCTTCTGATACTGACCTGTGCTACTTCTGCATAGGAGGTGCTGAAAAGACTATGCACTTTTTGCTTTTATGCACCATTGTTTATAAATGATAAAATCGAACATTGCAGAGAAACCTTGTCCTCTGCTATTGCACCAACTCAAAAGCCACTTATGTACCTGGTTCAGCTTACAAACATGTAGCATGGAGTGACACAAGATTGAAACCACCCAATAAGTAATGATTAAAGACAAATAGCATTGCCACGTGCATGACTGATTACTTAATCAAGGTAGCAATTGCACCCTGTAAACTTTATTTTGATTTTGCACAAATACATTAATGAGCTTAACTTCTTACTTTTGTTAGTATGATGTATAAAGAGACAAATAAACTATGTATGTTTGCATCTATGTGAAATTCAGTCTCTGTTGCACAAGAATGCCTATGTGGAATTGTGTACACCAGGTGTCTGATATGGGTAGGGTAATTGACCTCACAGATTGATTAACAAATTGTATATGTTGTGATCATATTTGATTTCCACTCCCATCTTCCAAAAACATGCATGCAAACCTTAACAGTAATTATATTTATATAGAACCTAGTTTTCTGTATTTATCAATTTTTCTTTAAAGGGTTTTATTCAACTTTTTTTTAAATGTTTACATAAAATAGTTAAACACATCCCATTAGTTTGTTTCCTTCTGGATTTCTCAAAACATTTGTTCACATTGTGCACAAATAAGGCATCAATTATTACCGTTTACTGTATTTCGCTTGTAACATCACATCCTCCCTCTTTCCAGCCTGTATAGTGAGGGTCCTTGGGCAATCCCACAGGATTTGCATCCACTTCACTCATAGGCCCTCCACCCTTCATCGATGAGCAACCTGAATATACTTGAAGTCCTCCCTCCCATCCACTCCTTTCCGCAGAGTGGCATATCGACACTCATGGGGGTCTATTAATTTTTTTTATTGATAAGCTCAATCAAAAATGTGCCAGACGTGTTAGCACTGTTATTTTGGCCTCTACCCAGCTGAACAACTCCTTTCTCCACTCATCGAAGAGGGGAGTGCATTCAATCTTACAACACATTGCTATCTGCCCCTTGGCCAGAAACCTGGCAAATTCTGCAAACAAATATGCCATTCTATGCATCCCTAACCTAGGAAGAAGACCCTGAAGGGAGACTCACTGGTTCGACTCCAGCCTGAGACCAGTAACCTCTTCTATATATTCAAGTGTTCTAGTCCAGTATTATGCAAGTATTGGACAAATTCAAAACATAGGCAAAAGATCAGCCACACTCACCAAACACCTAGGATATCCACCCAAGGCACCAGGAAAATCATATGAAATCTGATGGGCTTCATGTATGTGAGGTGTAATATGTTAAATTGCAATAGCATCAACCTCTCATTTTCAACAGTTTTAGAGTATGTCATGATTTTTCTCTAATCACATCACTATCAGGAAGGGCCACATCCTTAGTCCACAGTTCTGTCAGCTCTGTCAACTTGATCTTGGCCCTATTCACCAGTGTCTGATATATTTAGAGCACCACCTTGCATATGTTACCCAGTTTCATTAGTATGTCTAGCACTGCATGTGAGTCTGGGGGTTGATTCTTTGAGCCACATGTATTCCATTTCATATGAAGCATAACATTTAAAGGTCAAAATTGTTCACAAACCATATTTTGATTGCCCCAAGTGATTGAAACATACATAATTTGCTATCTTCAGTTAGTCCTCAAACGTCTTTACCTCACAGCCTCCCAGGCACAAATAGGTATCCTTTTAGTCCACTTCTGGAAAACCAGTAGTACCCATAGGGGCAGATCCCGAGTGAAAGACACGTTAGAGTTAGTGCATGATAACATCTTGGTCATACAGTATCTTACAACTAACATCCTGCTTATTTAACATTTTGGTCCTAAGGTTCAAGTAACAAAATAGCAGATCCTGAGTCTCCCTAACAGACACCCCATAACCTAAATCCATGCCAGCTGAGGCCATCTGTCCACCAATGTATTTGCACAGCCAGGTAGCAGAGCTCCATACTAAGTACTTCTAGAACTCCTTCTGTAAGAGGTAGCAGCAGGTTTTTTAAGCACATTTATGTCGGTGACCTCTCCATACCAGAACAACCAGCCTGCTTCTAATCCTCATGAAAAGACACACACGTAACCTCAATGGCATTGTGGCAAAATAATAAAACAACCTATGGAGGATTATCATTTTTGATGACGCTACTGTGCCCTGAGTAGAAATATAAAGACATTTCTAAAACCAAAGGGATCTTCCCAGCAAATAGGGTACACAGCATTCTCTCCCAGGAAGGAGGGCAAACTTGATGCTCTAAAGGATACATACAGGTCTTTGTCAGATCACCTCTCAGGCCAAACAACCCTTTAAGTGCACTCAACACCTGGTCTTCATCAACAGACGCCGATAGCTAGTACAACAGGACATTGTTCGCAAACAGTGAGATAAGATGCAAATCCTGGCCTATGACCATCCTCCAATGTTCAGTCTCTCTTCTATTCCTTAAGGCTGAGGGCTCCATTGCCAGAGCAAACAGCAGTGGAGAGAGTGGACACCCCTATCTTTGCCTTTGCCCAATTAGCCAGGCAGTGAAAATGCTCCTACGCATTCTTACTGTGGCTGATAGGCGTGCCTAGATCAATCAGGTCAATCTAAGAGTTCTATCACCGAATCCTTTATCTTTAGGACTGGAATAAATATCCCCATTTTCCTAATTTACTGACACAACTGCCGGTGACAGCGGTATCACAGGCATAATATGGACGAGCCATCTAATGTTCATTGCCATACACTTATAGGGAATAAAAGTTATCTTATTCAGTGGAACTAAATCTGCCATCATAGCCCACCATCATATGCTGCCTTATAAACCTTCTGTAGCTTGAGAGCTATGACGCCAACATACGTTGAGTAAAACTCTACCAATAGTCAATTCCTTCCTGTGGGAGAGGGAGGTAACATCCTCTCCCTTGGAAATAGGTGTCACAAGGCTGGGGAGGGGTAGCCTCTCAAAGCCACTGGTTTGCTTTAAAGGGCACATTTGGTGCCCTCCTTGCCAGTTTGCACCAGTCGCTGGACCTTCAGTCCCTGCTCTGGCACAAAACTGTACAAAGGAAAGGGGAGTGATCACTCCCCTGTCCATCACTACTCCAGGGGTGGTGCCCAGAGCACCTCCAGGTGGCCACTTGATTCTGTCATCTTGAAACCAAGATGTGCAGAGGCTCCTGGGAGCATGTGAGGGGCATGGTCAGGCAGGTGACGTCAGTGATCCCTTCTGATAGGTGGTCACTGTGCAAAGTCACCAAGCCCTCTGTTAGGGCTATTTAGGGACTCTGTGGCGAGCAGGTCCATAGATTCAGCGTGCAAGACTCCACCAGGACTCCTCTGCATTGACCTCTTCTTATCCTGGTCACTGGAACCGCAATTGGACACTTCAGGAACTGACAAGACTTGCAACTCCTGAGACAACCTCACCTTGCAACATTGTTTCCCTAGCTCCTTCCAGGAACTGAAACATTTCCACAGATGTGCATTCTCTGGGATCAGCAAAACTTCAGCTCCACCAAGAAGCAAGAAGGAATCTCCCTAGGAGTGAAGGAGTCACTCCCCTGCATCTGCAAGCACCTAAGGCAACGACGTTCAGCTGCGTGGATCTGCCCTCCTCTGGAACTGTGTGGATCCTGCAATACAGATGGTGGTCCAGAGTGGTCCCCTTTGTCCTCTCTGCCCTCTGTCCATTTTGGGAGACGGTGAGCCATTGCCACTCCATACAGGACAGAATCCCTGTGCACTGCAACTCTTGCAGCAACTAAGGCTTTTTGAATCCTGCTCTGAGTGTTCTACAGGCTCCAAGTAGCCCCAGCCTCCAGCACTTCATCCTTGTAAGAACAGTCTCCTCTCTGCTGTTCCAGCGATATGAGACTCCTCTTCAGGTGTGCTGAATGGACCTCACTGCATCTTACCAGGCCTGCTGCCAGTGGGTTGCCTGTGAGGGTTATGATTCTTCTTCTGGCTCTCCCTATTGCGGAGGGTAAGCCTAGTCTCCCCTCCAAGGGTAAAGTCCCCTGGACTTTGCTGTTCCTCTTCAGCTCTGCAAATTCTCTTCGGTCCTGATTTGCACTTGCCAAGGCTGGTTGGTGGTCCTCCTGACTACTGACCCATCTGAGACCCAACAACTCGCATGGGACAGTGCCTGCATGACTTCAGGGACTCCACTGCAGGTCCTGGGCTCCACAGCTGACCTTCATCTACCACTGTCGACCCAGTTCTTTGCCCACAGAAGGGTGGGCAGTGGCTCCTGCCTACCTGGATGGACTAGACTCTGTCCCATTCTTTTACAGGTACTCTTCATCTGGACTCCACGATTGAGTTCCACTGGACTGGTCCTGTTCTTGCAAACTTCCTTTTCCAAGTCTCCTTGTTAGTCTATAGGAAGACCAGATAACTTACCTCTGCTCTCCTGGTCACTGGGCGCCATCTAGGTACTCACCTTTTGGGGTTCTCCCAGCTCCATATTCAGTACTCCACATCTTTAGGTAGGGACCAAACTTCGCATTCCGCTATTTTAGTGTGTGGTTTGGCCCCCCTATGGAACCCTAGCTATTTTCTGCTATTCCTTAGCAATACTTGTTGTATTGAACTTACTGTGCATATATAGTGTATTCTTCCCTCCAGTTGGGGGTCTGCCTATAGTAATCTACTTCAGTGTTACTGTGATGAATTACCTTTATTTTTGCAACTTTGTGGTTCCATTCATTTGGGATAAGTTGCTGTGTGACTATTGGGGTGTTGCAAGTGCTTTACACTCTTCTTAGATAAGTCTTGGCTGCTCACCACAGCTACCACTAGAGATCCCTGGCTTCCTAGACACTGTTCACTAATTAATAAGGGTGGTTTGGACCTGGTATAAGGTGCAAACACCATAGGTGTCCACCACAAACCAGGCCAGCCTTCTTACAATGCCTACATTGCAATGACCCCATAGCTCAGTGGCAAACCACACCCATTGCTTGAGACTTGTAGATTTCCACAGCAGCAAGAATTAAAAACCAAGCGGACCTGTGTTACTGTATGGGGTATAGCACAAATACTTTACAGATTGCCTTCTAAGTTAATCCTGCATGCTCTATGCCAAGCTACCAGAGGGCGAGGAACACTGAATAATTTGGTTTGTGTTGTGACTTACTTTGTGGTATGTGGTTGCTACCTGGACAGGGTGCATACCTCTGCCAATTAGAGACCCAATATTTAACACTGGTGATCAGCGGTGAGGACAGGACTTTTGTTTGTGCAGTGCCAAACAATAGTTATCTGTACACTACCTACTCCCATTTAAAGGCCATTTCAATGTTTCTTTCTCTGCAATCTTCCCTGATTTGTATTTTTAATCCTATACATGTATCTGGCTAGTTCCACAAGTGGAGCCATGGAGTTTGAGCTGGATAAGGTGGAGAAGTAAACCGTTAGCCAATTGGGAACCTTTTGCAAAGGGTACCTGCCGGAGGAGCCACCAAAAAGGTAGAGTATCAAATGGTGCTGAGGGTCTGGGCAGAATCCCGCTCAGAGCAGGATGATGAGTTGGTGGATCCTGAGGAGATACATTTAACAGTTGAAGGGGGACCCCTTGGATTTGTGCTACCTGTGAATGCAGAGAGCAGTGTCGCTAGTCGGCCTGACCACAGAGGAAAGGAGAGAGGTGAGAGAGTTCCAACTGCAGATGTCAAAATTAAAAAGTGAAGCTGATAGGGAAGCCAAGCGAGCTGAAAGGGAAGCTGAAAGAGCTGAAAGAGTGGCTGAAAGAGCCTTAGTAGAAACAAAACTTCTTCTCGCTCATGATCTGAATCGAAAAGAGCTGGAACTCAAGGCCAGGCAGGTGGATTTCCACCAGTGATGGCGGCAGTATAAATACAGTACCTGATGGAAAGAGGTTTGTATACCCAAGGGCGTGGTGCCCAGTTATGTGGCAAGAGATGACATTGATAAGTGGTTTTCTGCTTATGAAGTTGCACTGAGGGTTCATGGGGTTCCTGAAGAGCACTTGGGGGGTGGGTCTGTGGAAACACATGCCAAAACTTGGGAGGGACACGCTTCTAACATTAGAGGTTGGGGATCAGATGAAGTACACTCCCATGAAAGCCATTTTGACTGCCAAATTTGGACTGACCCCTGAGAAGTATCACCAAAGTTTCAGGGACTGTCAGAAGCTCCCTAACCAATCCTGAGTAGATTTAATTGATTACTCGACTAAGGCACTGAATAGCTGGGTGTGGGGCAACAAAGTCAATGGTTATGTTGGGTTGTACAGTTTAATCTTGAGAGAGCACATACTCAGTACCTGTTTTACCGAGTGGGCCCAGCACATAGTTGACAGAAAGCTGACTGATCCCAGCAAGCTTGCTGAGGAGGCGGACCTCTGGGCTAGCACTAGAGTGTCCAAAAAGTTAGCTGGGGGGGCACCCACAAAGGTGGTCAGGGTTCCCAGTTGAAGAAAGAGGGGGGAGAACAACTTTAAAATAAGGAGTTCTCTAAAGACCTCCATAATAATTCCCAAGGGAGTAGTGGTAACCAGTCCTAGTCTGATTCTAAAAATAAAGAGTTATTTGACCATAAGACAGGGAGGTGTGTACCCCAACGTACAGAGTACTTCAAGTATTGCCACTTTAAGGGTGACTCCAAATGTCCCAAAGAGGGTATATCTCCACACTGGTAGGCAGACACCTGGGCTAGCCAGTGCTGTGCTCAGGGATGAGATAGTCCCAGCTAGTTTGGGGGAACAGACAGAGGTAACTCTAGTGTCCCTGGGGTATAGAGATATGGTGCCAAATGTCCACCTGCCTGCCAATTTTTCCAAGTATAGTATTCACAGCTGAATGAGGAGGGCCTAGATCAACCAGTAGCCTTCAATACCAGGAGGTTACTTTCCTGGGAAGAGAGGTGGAGTGGCACTGAAAGAGAAGCATTTGCTGTGGTCTGGGCACTGAAGAAGCTGAGACCATACCTGTTTGTGACTCAATTTTGGTTTCAGACAGACCACAGGCCCCTTAGATGGCTAATGCAAATGAGGGGTGAAAATCCTAAACTCCTGACGTGGTCCATCTCCATACAGAGAATGAAGTTTAGTGTGGAGCATTGGCTGGGGACTGACCACTTCAATGCTGATGGTCCCTCCATATTCTTCATGAAGGGAACATCCGAGGGGTTGGGTAGCTCTCCGCACTTTGAGCTGGGATGGACATATGTTACATCTGACAGCTTTAGGGTGGTCTTCAACCAACTTTTTGTCTACCTCCCTCCATTTTTCTGATCTCATGTTTGCTGGTTTTAGGACTCTGCACACTTTACCACTACTGACCAATGCTAAAGTACTAGTGTTCTCTCCCTTAAACATGGTAATATTGTCTCCTGCCCAATTGGCAATATTTAATTTATATGTAAGTCCATAGTAAAGTGCACTAAATGTGCCCATGGTCTGTAAATTAAATGCTATTAGTGGGACTGCAGCACTGATTATGCCACCCCCATAAGTAGCTCCTGAACCATGTTGCAAGCCTGCCATTGCAAGGCCTGTGTATGCAGTTTCCCTGCCACTTCGACTTGGCATTCAAAACTACTTTCCAAGACTTAAGTTCAGGTTTTTTTACATATATGTCATCCTTAAGGTAGGCCCTTCGGTAACCTATCAGACAAGGTACTAAATAAGTAAAAGGCAGGACATGTACTTGTATGTTTTACATGTCCTGGTAGTGAAAAACACTCAAAGTCTATTTTGAAGCCTTCTCCTTTCGTAGATCAGCATTGGGAATTTCCTTATATACTTTTAAATTTAAATGGTAATTTCTGATCTCAAAGGAGTGACATTGTCATGTTTGGTAGTGAGAAATCCTGCTTACTGGTAAAGTTGGATTTAGCCTTACTATTTAAGAAAGTAGCCATTTCTCTGCTCTTACTGCTGTGCCTTGCAACCTGTCTCCAATCCACGTCTGGTCTCTGCTGGGTGACAACAACCTTGTGCATTCCATCCAGGCAGCCATAAGCACATGACACTCAGCTGCATCTGTATACTGATGGCTGTTCCTGGGCAGGAAAGGTGGAAGTGCTTTTACCTACACTATAAAGGCTAGTGGCCTGACCTCACACAAAGAACTGATAAGCCCCCACAGATATCCTGGCAGACAGGACTTGGCTGAGAGGAGAACTGATTCACTTCAAAACCACTTTTTGAAGTCTCCTCCCCTTCAAAGGCACATTTGGATATATATACTGTATGTGCACACACTGCAGGAAGGAGCCAAGGCTGCACACCCGGAAATCGACACATCACCTTGCCCGTGAAGAAAGAATCAACACATCATCAGCGCTGCACCGGAAAAATTGATGCATCACTTTACTTTCTAATGCATCACCTCCTCTGCTGCCCTCTGCTTTGTTGTTTTTTGACATATCACAGGTACTTTGTCCTAAAAAGATGCATCCATTGATTCCTATGGACTAAGGCTTGGTTAAACCTCTAAAAAGTGATATCTTGTCTTGTGCGATATTTAATTCTTGTCATGTTGGTCTTATTTGATTCAGCAGCAACCCTTTACAGCCAGATCTATTGGTATTGCCAGGGCTTTTTTATTCATGTAGCTAGACTAGTAAGCAGGGTGAGGTCATACAGTTTACTAGTGCTCCAAAATTCCAGAGGGATTGGCACCATTTAGTTTTTTACTGAGAATGTTCTATGACATTTTTGTCAAAGTAGCAGACATTTCTAGGCAAAAAGTGCCTTGCACTGCTGAGTAATAAGGGTACGTCTACTGACTACCTTAGTGATCAGCACCAAAGGTATACTAAGAAGTACTAACTAGAAAAGTAGAAGCACATAGTAGAATCTGTGCTTTTGCCTGAAGTGGAATTTTACCTTCTTCTCAATTGGAGCAAATGCATGGGAAGACTGATTGAAAAGATATGTCCAAAGAGTGTGGCAGACATTCTCCTAAACATGTTCTCCAGAAGATTTAAGCAATATTCTGCTTTGGAAAGCCTGCACACTCCTACGAAGATCAGCTTTTGTGTGTCCAATGTGCCAGATAACAATATGACTTGACAATGGAGGTAGCGTGTTCTCACTTAAGTAGTGAAGTAATGGCAAGACCTTGTGGATCTGTTGTTAACTATAGAGAGCATACAACAACTTCTTTTAGTAGTTTGCAGTCACTGAATTGAAGGAAATTGGTGACTTTGCATTACTCATATTACACGGAGTTACAGCCAAATTCCACCAATCACTGCAAGGCAGTTTTTATTCCTGCTTGAGCAGCGCAATGACAAAGGGAACACATGAGTCTTTCTTAAGCAAGATGACAAGCGCAAGTGAGATATGGCATCCCCTTGTATGATATCACTTCACTAGGAAGCCTTCTCGCATGATTTTCTAAAGTGAGTGTTGCAAAAGTGGTCACAGTCAGAAGGTGGCTTCTCAAGTAAATTTTTGCTTGTGCACAGTGTGTTGCCATTCATGTTGATTTTCCAGTGCAGAACATGCTACTGGCACCAAACTGCAGCTCTCAGTGAAATGTTTATGCCCAGTGGTGGAACTCGAGGAGTTTTTATGGAACTCTGTAGAATTCCACAGAGTGAAATTAAATGAGTTCTGCCCACCCCTAGTTAAAACCATACTAAAATCCTATTTTTGAAGTAAAGGTTATTTTTTGGTGTGAAATATCCATGTCTTTTAAGTGATAAGCAAATTGTGTGGGGTTTCTTACTCCTATCCTACGAAGCAATGTACATTTTGGCCATTTTCTTCAAAACATGGTTCTTACACCTGTCCACTGACACCTTACTTGACCTCCACAGTTTGGGCTCTGCATATAGTTCACACAGCTTTCTCTCATATTGATACCTCCATCATGTAAGCTAATTTCAAATGCCGACTAATCAAACAATCCTCCCAGCTTCTTTGATACTGTTGATCACTTGCTTCTCCTCAATACTCTTACTTCTATTGACTGTTCTGCTGTTAGACCTGACAGCCTTAGGGTGGTCACCCCTAACTTTTTGCCTGCCTCCCTCCACTTTTTGGACACTGTTTGTGCTGGTTTTAGGACTCTGCACACTTTACCACTGCTAACCAGTGCTAAAGTGCATATGCTCTCTCTCTTATGGGGACATTGGTTCATACCAGTTTGGCTTATTTAATCTATTTGTAAGACCCCAGTAAAGTGCACTTCATGTGCCCAGGGCCTGTAGATTAAATGCTACTATTGGGCCTGCGGCACTGATTGTGCCACCCACATAAGTAGCATCTTAACCATGCCTCAGGCCTGCCATTGCAACCCATAGGGCAGGGTGCTATGTAGATAAAAGGCAGGACATGTACCTGTGCAGTTTATATGTCCTGGTAGTGTAAAACTCCTAAATTCGTTTTGCACTGCTGTGAGGCCTGCTCCTTTCATAGGCTAACATTAGGGATACCCTCAAATACTGTTTAAGTGGTAGATTCTGATCTGAAAGGTCATATTTAGTATGGCCAGACTGGTAATACAAAATCCTCCTGACTGGTGAAGTTGGATTTAATATTACTATCTTAGAACTGCTACTTTTAGAAAGTGAGCATTTCTCTGCACTTAAATCCTTCTGTGCCTTACAATCCACGTCTGGCTAGATTACTTGACACCTCCCTTGTGCATTTCACTCAGACAACCCCAAACACAGGATGCTCAGTCACACCTGCACACATCTGCATACTGAATGGGTCTTCCTGGGCTGGGAGGATGGAGGGCCTGACACTTACATTTGTAAGGACAGTGGCCTGCCCTCACACAATGGACTGCCAAACCCCCTACTGGGACTCTGAGAGACAGGATGGAACTGAAAGGGGACCTGGTGCACTTCTAAGCCACTCTTTGAAGTCTCCCTCACTTCAAAGGCACATTTGGGTATTTAACCAGGGCCTTGACCCTACCAGCTCAGACACTTCTGGACAAGACACCACTGGAGAAGAATCCCTGAACCAGAATCTGTAACCTGCCAAGAGGAACTGCCTGGCTGCCCAAAGAACTCACCTGACTGCTTGCTCGGCTGCCTTGCTGCCCTCTGGCTCTGCTGAGAAGTGTTCTCCAAGGGCTTTGCTAGAGCTTGCCTCCTGTTCCTCGAAGTCTCAGTACCAAAAAGACTTCATCCTGCAAAAGAACTCCTTGTGCTGCAACATTTCGATGCACAGCCTGCAAGAAACGACACACAGTCTGCATTGCGGTGAGAAAATCACTGCACACCAAACCAGAATGACGCAGCCTGGATCCCCGAAGTGGAGATCGACGCAGCGCCACTGTTGCGACCAGAACTTTGACGCACTGCCCACAGAATTGATGCAAAGCCGAGCCAGAACGATGCAGCCCGACTTCCTGAGAGGAATCATCGCAGCGCCTGCTGTGCGGCAGAAATTTTCACACATCATCCACCGGACCGACATAGCCCCTCTGACTTCGTCCTGCACGCCCAGGATTTCAACGGATCGGCACCGGGACCTCTGAAAACCCTGCAACCCAAAGAGGATCCCAGTCTACGCACCAGAAATCGACCCAAAGACTGCCCTGCGTGAAAAATCACCGACGCATCGTCTGTGTGCGCCAGAAAAATGGAAGCACACCTCTCTGTTTTCCACGTATCTCTTCCTCTGCAGTGCCTTGCAAAGAATTTGAATGCAAACCAGGTACTTTGTGCTTTCAAGAGACTTGTTTTGCTTTTTAAAGACTAAAGACTTCTTTTATCATATCCCACAGTGATAATTCAAAGTGTACTTATCAAATCTTTATCGTTTTGACCTGCATTTAACCAGATAAATATTATATATTTTTCTAAACACTGTGTGGTGTATTTTTGTGGTGTTATACTGTGTTATTGCATGATTTAAAATACTTTACACATTGATTTCTACCTTAAGCCTGACTGCTCAGTGCCAAGCTGCCAGAGGGTGGGCACGGGATAATTTGGATTGTGTGTGACTTACCCTGACTAAAGTGAGGGTCCTTGGTTGGGCTGGGGTAACCTGACTGCCAACCAAAGACCTCATTTCTAACATCTGCCATAAACCTTCATTTGCTGTGCACCTACCTCTCTAATTCCTTATTCTGTTTCAAAGTGCTTATCCCAGTTTGGACCCACCCATTATTCAGTGTGCATCTTCCTAGTTCCCGTTTAACACGCATTTACTCTACGATTGTCCCTGGGTGCCACTTTCTACCTCTTTACCAATTTCACCCAAATCTTCATAGCCTGCCTCTCTCTGAGATGCTAAAAAACATATTTAAATTTCAAACTGTCTCATTCCGTTCAAGCACTAGAAACTCCTACAATAACTAATAATTAATTCATAGTGGAAATAAACAATTTTATGTCCTCCACAACCCAACTCTACTGTCTTCATTCTCTTTTCCTCCCAAGTACTGCTTTGCCTCCCCTCTACTAGAAACTTTAGAGTGCTATTCACTAGGATTATGTCTTGAAATAACTTTGTTGCGCATTCCTATTCCATAATATGGCACATTGCTGTGACGTCTGGCTTAGGCCCCCGATTTTTGACATATAATATTTGCTTTGCATAATGCTGCATATGTTGTTAGAGCGTTACACTTATGGTTCATTATTGTCCATTACAATAGTTCACCTGTATTCTATCTGAATATCGTAAATACAGTTGAAACAAGGTAACAGACGCTATATTTCACTTGCCCGGATCAAGCTCTGATCATGTTCCAAATTGGGCCCTTCTTCACGCTAGAAATGAAGGGTTATGGGACATCTGACCATGTTCTCCATGGCGCATGGCTAGCAGGTATAGCTTTGTAGCCCAGTTACCCTAGAAAAGAGGTCTTCAAACATTTTTGGTTTGATTCCCCCTAAGAAAAATGTGTTGATGTCGAAGCCCCATCCAAGAATTTATGGCGAGGACTGTCCATGCCTTTGACCCTGCAGTAACAGCACTCAGGATCACAGGTGTCATACTTTTTAAAGAACTTCATGTATAAGAAAACAACCAACAAACACGCCAAATAAACAAAGTTGTCCTTCTGGCCATCATCTTTTACAAGTTCCTTTTGAGGCATTTGCACTCCCTGGAAATACTGTCACAAACATTTGCTCTGGAGTTTAAGGCACGACCTTTAACAAATCAATCCTCACAAATGGCACTGCATAATCTGTATGGACGATGTAAAACATCAGGATCAGAAATCTCTCCAAGGCTACCATATCTGACTTTACTGTCCTTTTGGGTTGTACATTGTTTCCTTTTTTATCAGACTGTAGTTCAAGCACCAACATTTCAAGTGCAGTTGAATGTAAAAGTATATTGTGTTTTAGAAACAACATTTCTCTACTCAATTGGTGACTCTTTCTTGGAGCTTTCAAGCAAAGAAAACTAAAACTGCTTAAGAACACTGAGAGACAGTAAGTAGCTTTAAAACATCATTCTGAATTGTGAGAAAATCCCAAATCAGTCAATATTAGGAGTTACGTGCAGAATCAAGATTAAGAGTGGTACAGTATTACCACATTCAGTGCTGTCACATTCTTGGGCTTGTCCCTGGACTTTTTTGTCAGGTAACACTTGGTGAACTTCATACTCATAAAATGGCAGGTACCCGTGATTTACCGGTGGAATTTAGTGCAGTGGGATTGCTTTCAGATGTTCTACTCTATTCCGTAATTTAACATCTGACAACTACTAATCCTCGTGATATTGGTAATTCTGGGTGCGAAATAACCATATCAACGTTCAAAATCACCTCAGAATAAGGGCCAAACTCATTTTTTGATGTTTAATGAGAGATAAATTCCAAAGTTAAGAATAATTTAGTACATAAATGACAAAATGTCAATATGTAAAAAGGCACAGCATGTGTTTGATCTTGGAAAGCTAAATCAAGTTAGTTTGCTATGTAGTGGGCCAACTGACTTATTGAGGCTTGCTCTATCTAGTGACCTTGGGATTATAAAACGTGGAGTTATAGAACAAAGACTTCAGTGCCCTTTCTTTTCTGAAATTAATATATTTTGGTTTGCATTATCAATTGCGGGAGAGAATATTGGTGGAGATAATCTGTCAGACCTAAGTATACTTTATGAGGCTTCATTATCAACAGCATCACCAGGTGGTGTCGAGAAAATCTCGGCACTGAGAATCATATGGATCCTGATCTGATCTATGTGTGAATTGAGAAGTGTTAGTCTGTGAATTATGAGAGGGTGTATTTACGAAGAGGGCCACAAGTCAGTCAAGAGACTAACTTGGAGGAAGCTTTGAAACGTGGCATTGGCATAGAAAGACAGAAAAAATGCCCTCTATCATTTCTTCATCTGGTAATGGTGATATTTTGTTGTATTGGTGTTGGTGGCATTAGTAGTGGTGGTGGTACTGATGGAAGTGGTGATATTGGCAGGGGTGTAAATCCTGGTAATATAAGTAGCACCAGAGGTGGTGTTAGTGATAATAGTGGTGGTGGTGCTTGAAGAGTATTGGTAGCGATGGTAATGTGGTGCACGTATTTGTTTTTGTGTGTTATTGGTGCCATTAGTGTTGGTAGTATTAGTGGTGCCATTGGTTTTGGTATTTAGTGTGGAATTTAAGTGGTGGCGTTGATGCTGGCATAAGTGGTAGTTACTTTGATGGTATTGATGGAGTTAGTCTTGTTGGTATTGGTGGTAATGAGTTTGTTGCTTTCATGAGTACTATGGAGGTTTTGATAATGGCATTTGTAATACCTGTGGCAGGAAACAATTCTTTGGGGTCAAAATGATGCACAAGACAGCCAGTATCATGAGGAGGGAAAATACTCCCCTGGGTTTATCTCAGACGTGACTGGCAATGTTTCAATCAAATACATTGATGAGGCATACCCAAATAAGATAAAGAATATGTAATGACAAAATGAAGAATATGAATTATGCAGGATTGCACTATATGGAATGGGATCACTGTATATATGAATTGCCTCACTAGATGCACTAAAGGTGTTATGAAGGAGAAGAGAACGATTGAAATATCTGTTACTGAAGTAATGAAAATGGATTGAGGCATTAGAAATTCAGTTACAAAATATGTTGATGAACCCCCGGCGTCACAACCCGCACCTAACACAGATGGTATAAGAATGGTGAAATTTTAAAATGCTTAAGAGGATAAGCAAGAAAAAAAGACCAACAAAACCGGAAATACAAAGAGCCAATAGACCAATAGCTTTCTGGTTGGTAACGATGTTTCCACAAAGCAGGAATAATACTGCAACATATGAAAGAAGTGGACTGGCACAAGACCAGGTCTGAGAACACAAATCAGCGGATATATTCAATGATGTGGAATGAACTACACTTCCGCTACCACCATTGACGTTACTTGGGGAAAGAGAATAAGTCTTGCGCTGCCTCCCCAAGGGACTGAATACTTGGTGTGGACTTGGATACTTGGAAAGGTTTTTGCCTCCTAGAACTCTGGGGGCAAAACCGCTAGCGACTTCATGGTCAGTGAGAATGGATGTACCACTGATGGGCACTTGAGGGTACCTGGATCTTGTTGGCAGCGCCAAGGCCTCCAAACCAGGAAGGAGGTGGACACTAACATACTACAGGAGCTCGAGGCCAATTTTCCAAAGGTGGTACCTCTAATCAACCTCAGGAAATTTGTGTTGAATATAGTTATGGAAAATTGAGCAATTATGCCTATATGTTACAATAACCAGTTTTGTTTGAAGGAGGGAATAACTAAGTCTAGAACTGTGGGATCGTTGTGGGTGGAGGGAGGGAGGAATCACAAGCAGAACATTCACACACCATGTGACACAGCGACTGCCACATGTAGTGCTCACCAACTCAATATGGGTGATGCCACCTAGTATGCCGACACTTCACGACTATTCTGCACAATGTATAGACAAAAGATTTCCCACTTAAACTACTGACCTGGAACATCCGGGGATTAATAACCCACACAACGCATGCCTTGTTCTTGTCTACCTGAAAAAGGCATGTGACTGACAGCTAAAGGAGAGGTGAAAATATTTAACAAATATACTGCAACCCATCGCCCTGAGGAGGCCGATAGACATGGGAAAGTACAGGTTGGGATTATCCGTACTCCTTGGACTACTTCACATATTATTAGAGTGGACTTCCTTGACGGCACACCACACTACACTACACCAAATATCCTTGACCTATTCATGTGCCATTATTCCGAGCTCTATACATCACAGACCATTAGCTCCACACAGTTCATTCTCGATTACCTAAATTATGTCACTCTGGTCTGGCTGGACCTACACTAGTGCAAACCGCTTTTATAGTCTTTCACATTACAAGAAATCAGGGTGTCATCTGCTCCAAGAGGAATGGTTCTTCCCCGGAGAAGTCTGCTTTCCTGTAGAGATTGTTTTAAAACATATCTAGAGAAATGAGAGCTGGTGTTGCTTGAGGTATATACTACGTCACTGGAGTGTGGCTCCCTGAAACTCTCACTATAGGACGCTATAATTGTCATGCTCCTAAATCCAGGCAAGCCATGATATCTATGTGACTCATAACTCTCACTCTCATTCATAAGTGTTGACAACAAAATACTGTCTAAAATCCTGGTTAATTGACTTCTCCCACTGATACCAAAGTACTAGTTACTTACCTTCGGTAATGAAATATCTAGTTGCAGATTCCTTACCTTCGAATTTTCCACCAGACGTCAGACTGGATCAATTTTTTTCATTGAGCAATACCCTTGCACGTCGGTAGGCGGCATTGGTCGACTCCGCAGGCATAGTTGGCATCGGAGTTGCCGTGATGACATTGGGAGTGGTACAAAGGCGCCGCCTCAGTGTAGTAAAGTCAGTTTCTTTTAATGACTTTCCACACCAAAGCGCAGAGCTGCTAAGAACACTGAGACTGGTGCGCCAGAGCTAAGGACCTGAAGGGGGAATCCCTGTCCCTCGGAATCAGTTCGCAAGCAGGGTGGATGGGTGGGTCGGTAAGGAATCTGAAACTAGAATATGTCTCTACCAGATAGTTTGTTACCGAAGGTAAGTAACTAGTACATCCTAGTTGCAGATTCCTTAACTTAGAAGCAATGCCATCCTCAGAGGTGGGCTGCGAACCAAGATCATACTAGAAAGTCCTGCAGGACCGAACGACCGAAGTAGCCGTCCCGACGGACCTGACTGTCCAGGCAGTAGTGTTTAGCAAATGTGTGCAGGGATGCCCATGTAGCTGCCTGCCAGATATCCAGGATAGTCGCTTTGGTGGACTGAGCACGCAAGCCCTCAGGGGGTTGCTTTTTGGCCAAAGCGTCGCACATTTTGATGCAAAGAAGTACCCATCGAGAGCTGGTAAGTTTTTGCACCGACTTCTCTTTCTTCACACCCACATACCTGACAACGAATTGATTGTCCACCCGGAAATCTTTAGTACAATTAAGATAGAACGCTCTTTTTGGGTCCAGACAGTGGAGTCTCTCCTCCTCATGGGAAGGATACGGGGGTTCATAAAAAGCAGGCAAGGTGATGGACTGGCCTACATGATAAGGTGTGGCAACCTTGGGAAGGAAGGAAGCCTTAGTGTGCAAACCACTTTGTCAGGGTGCAAAGACAAGCATGGAGGCTTGTAAGAAAGGGCTTGAAGCTCAATCACTCTGCAAGCCAAAGTGATGGCAACAAGAAAGACAGTCTTGAAAGTGAGAAGCTGTAAAGGGCAATTGTGCATTGACTCAAAGGGAGTACACATTAATAAGTAAGGACAAGATTGAGGTCCACTGAGGCATGATAAATGGAGTGGGAGGAAATAAATGAGTGAGACCTTAAAGGAATCTATTCACAATAGGAGATTTAAAGAGTGAGGGCTGATCAGGTAGCCTAAGAAAGGTTGTAATGGCTGATAAACACCGTTTAAAGGTGCCCAAATCAGAGCCCTGCTGGGCCGAAGAAAGAATGAACAAAAGAACCTCAGATAGAGGGGCAGGGAGGGGATCAACAGATTTGTTGGTACACCATTCCACAAATTAATGCCAACGACAGGCGTATACCGTTTTGGTGTAGGGACACCTGGCTGCCAAGATAACATCACTGTCTTTGGGTGGAAGATCAAAAGTCATCAATGGTTGCTGCTCAATCTCCACACATGAAGGCGGAGATTGGACAGGTTCGGGTGGAGAACCGTCCCCTGTTGCTGCAACAGAAGATCTGCCCAAAGAGGCAGTCTGGGTGGAGGATCGGTGGCCATGCTCAATAGCTCTGGATACCATACTGTGCCCAGTCCGGAGTCACGAAGATGACTTAGACTCCGTCATTCTTGATCTTCTTGAGAACTCTGGGCAAAACTGGTAAAGGCAGAAATGATTAAAGGAGGCTCGAGTTCCACTCGAGAGGAAAAGCTTCTCAGAGCAAGTGCTGCTTTGGAAACTCCAATGCGCAAAACAGTTGACACTGCGTGGTCTCTGCGGAGGTGAACAGATCTAACCAAGGCTCTCCCCACTGCTGAAAGAGACCTTGTGCCACCTCTGGATGAGGATGCCATTCATGATGAGCTATGCATGGATGGCTGAGTTTGTCTGCTCTGGCACTGAGAGAACCCGCATGATGTTGAACCATCAGGGTAATGCCCTGATGTTCCAGCCATGTCCAGAGGCATAGTGCCTCCTGACACTGGGTCCAGGACCCTACTCTGCTCTGTTTGTTGCAGTACCACGGTACATGGCGGTAGTATTGTCTGTGAACACCTTCACTACTTTCCCTTTGAGAGAGGGGAGAAATGCTTTCAACGCATCCTGATCGCACAGAGCTCCAGAAGATTGATATGGAGCACCAACTCCGCCAGAGAGCAGAGGCATCTAATCTCTGCCTCTCCCATGTGGCCGTCCCAACCCAGAAACGATGCATCTGTCACTATGGATAGATCTGGCTGGGGAAGTGAGAGGGATCTACCGTGGACCCAATGCGGATTTGAAAGCCACGACTGCAGGTATTTTGCAGTCCCCTCCGAGATCTGGACCATGTTGGAGAGACTGCCCTAATGCTGCGCCCACTGGAACTTCAAGTCCCACTGCAGAGCCCGCATATGCCATCTGGCAGGTGTCTCTAGCAGGATGCAGGAGGCCATGAGGCCCAGCAGCCTCAGAGTCAGTCTCAACAAAACCCAAGACAAAGGCTGAAAGATTGGAATCATAGTCTGAATATCTTGGACTTGCTTTTCAGGAGGATAAGCCAGAAACTGCACTGTGTCCAGAACAGCTCAGATGAAAGGGAGCATCTGAGCTTGTGCAGGATGCTCACCATAGTCTGAAGGTGGAAGACGACTTTCTGGGGCGAGTACACCTTCAACAGCCAGTCATCGAGGTAGGTAAAGAATGAGACCCCTGACCTACGCAGATGAGCTGCAACCACTGCCATCACTTTCGTGAACACCCGAGGGATGCTGGTAAGGCCGAATGGGAGCATGGTAAACTGATAGTGCTCTTGACCTACCACGAATCGCAGGTAACATCTGTGGGAAGGCAGGATTGGAATGTGGAAAAAGCGTCCTGCAAGTCCAACGCTACCATCCAATCTCCTGGGTCTAAGGCAGACAGGACCTGAGCCAGGGTGAGCATTTTTAATTTCTCCTTCTTGAGGAAGTAGTTTAGGTTCTGAAGGTCTAGGACAGGACTTAAGCCCTTGTCCTTTTTCGGCATCAGAAAGTAGCAGGAATAACAACTACCACCTTCTTCTCACACAGGGACCTTCTCTATAGGCCCCTTGGCCAAGAGAGCATGACATTCTGGAGGAGATGTGCCAAATGATCATCCAGGAGTTGGCTGATTGATGGAGGCATGGCTGGTGGGGCAAATTTGAAAGGTAGGGAAAAGCCCATCCGAACTATTTGCAAAACCCACCTGTTTGTAGCGATGGATTCTCAGTGGGGAAGGTGATGGCGAATTCTGCTGCCAACTGGATCGGGGTGAGGGGATGGACTAGGAGGGTTTAGAGGCTGCAGCGGGGGCAGGGGTGGACTGGACAGATCTCTGGTTCCCTGTCCCATGCTGACGTGGGATTCCGCATCCTCGGCCTCGCAGTAGCTGAACAGCATAGGTGGTGAGGTGGCGCGGTGGCTGGGTGGGGGACACGACAGGGAGCCCTTTCCGTGGCCATGAAAGGGGCAAAAGGTAAACTGTTGGTGGTGAGAGGCAGCAGAAAGGCCAAGGGACCGAGCCGTAGCCTGGAAGTCCTTGAATCTATTGAGTCAGACTTGTCTCCAAAGAGACGGGAGCCATCAAAGGGCTTGTCCATTAGAGACTGTTGGACATCCCCTGAAAAAACAGAAGTACGCAGCCAGGCGTGGCATCTCAAGACCACCGTCGTAGCAACCGATCTGCCCAGTGAGTCGGTGGTGTCCAGCCTAGATCGGATCATGAACTTCGCCGCATCTCTCCAATCGGTGACAGCTTGTGAGACAATAGCACTGGCCTCCTCCGATATCTGCGCCAGAATTTGTACGACCGTATCCCACAGAGAGTGGGTAAAGCGGCCCAAAAGGCATGCAGTGTTCACGGACCGCAGCGCAAGACTGGAGGAAGAAAACATCTTCTTCTCAAATTGATCCAGCCTTTTTGACTCCCTATCCTGGGGTAAGGAAGGGAATGTGCTCGAGGAAGAGGAAGACTGGATGACAAGACTCTCAGCTGTGGGGTGTTAGGATAGGAATTTAGGGTCGTTCAGTGCTGGCCGATGGTGGTGTGTGATTGTCCTGTTCACAGGAGCCCCTGTGTTGGGTTTGGACCAAGTACCCAAAAGGACATCGGTAAGGGCTTTATTGAATGGCAAAAGGGGCTCAGATGTGGAAGCCCCTGGCTGAAGCACTTCCGCCAGGACATTGGACCTGACCTCTACAGTAGGTATCTCAGCCACACTATTGATCACCATAGCATAAGTCACTCCCTCCGCTATAGCCACCGTAGGAGGAGACAGCATGCCAGCGTCTGGAGAAGTGTCCAGTCCACTGGCCTCGCCCAATTCCTGTGCCCAGTCGAAAGATAAGGCATCCTTTTATTCATAAGGGTTCAGGGACCCCTCCAGTCCTTCGCCCAATTTGTACCCATAAGGAAAAGGGTCCAAATCCGACCTGGGGTGAGTAGGTGCCATCGAAGACAGAGGCAGTGTTGGCCAATGCCTCTCTGACTCCGAGGCATCAGTGTTAAGGATCCAGGCGACGTCGTTGGTGAACACTACCGACGTTTGGAGCGCTGACAATCGAACCGGCGCCGGAGAAGGTCTTAGTGGTATGACCGGCATCAGTGCAGATCCACGGGCAGTTCTGGACTGGACCTCGGTGACCAGAGCCGAAGCCGCCTGTGTGGAACCCGGAAACCCCTCATCTGAACCCCTTCGGCCTGAAGGCACCGTATTGGGGTCGTTCCAACCAAAAATGAGGCGCATGGCCTCATAAAGCTCTTTTAATTGGGCAGGGGTCGCTCCAGCTCCCGGAAATTCGGGGAAGCACAGAGCAGACCCAGAAGTAGGCTCCGATGATGGAGGCCTTGAGAGTCGATGCTCTTCCCGTGTCGGATCAGCCGAGTGACAGGGTGAAGTCGAAGGGCGACAGGACTGCTTTGACTTCTTCTTCTTCTTACCTGTGCCCGAAGACTTGGGGGAAGAAGAATGGTGGTGGTTCCAGGAATGGTCTTGAGACCTTCCCCTCGAGCGAGACTGGGACCTACGCGAAGTCGAGTGCCAGGCCGCCATGAGCTTGAGGGACCGCTCCCTCAATGCCTTCGGGTACATAGCCAGGCACTCGGAGCACAACTTCAGGTCGTGGTCACACTCCAAGCACCACAAACAGACCCGATGCGGATCCGTCATGACATCATGCAGTGACATTCCTCGCATGGCTTGAAACCGGACTTCGGGGACATTTCAACGCACCAAAAACTCACCAAAAAACTCAACAAAACGATCGAAGTCAGTCAAAAAGAGACTAGGATAGCTCTCTCCGGATCAGCACATGACACGGAAAGAAAATAACTAACATCACTGCACTGAGGCGGCGTCTATGTACTACTCTCGACATCATCACAGCGACTACAATACCCGTGGAGTCGACAGATTCCACCTACCGACATGCAAGGGTATTGCTCGAAGAAAAAATCACTGGATTCAGTCTGACGCCTGGGGGGAAATTCTAAGGTAAAGAATCTGCATCTAGAAGTCTCTATCAGATCATGATTTTCCTGGACCAATCAAGATTTATCTGAAGAAGGTCCACCTCTGATAACCTGCGTACCTTATTCTCAGTCATACATCAAATTGATCCAAAGTTATTGCTTAAAGCTGCGTTCCTAGATGCCGCCAAAGCATTATACTGCATTGAATGGATTTACATGCTAACTGTGATCGAACACATGAAAAATGGGAAAGTTTTTTTACAATGGATCCCATTGCTGTACTTTAAGTAAGTGGAGAGGGTCAGGTGAACTCCCAGCTCTCTGCCCCATTTCCTATCAGCAGGGTGACCAGACAAGGGTGCCCCCTCTCTCTCCTATCATATTTGTCCCAGGGATGGAGTCATTAGCCTGCATACATTGTGAATTTCACCACCACTGTGGTATAACTTTGGGTACACAACACCTGTTAAGGTCAATGTATGCCGACTATATCCTACTCCTTACTAAACATCTGGTGTTAAGTCTGACACCCATTCTAAACAACATTTCACAATTTGGTACACAATCAGGACTACAAATAAACCTGGCCAAATCTATACTAATGTCTCTAACACTGGCACCCCATGTGCCAGTACCCACTTAAATGGCAGTCAGAGCCGGTAAGGTATCTTGGCATCCATAACCACACAGATATCTCTGTGCTCCCTGGGCCACACTATGAGACTTGTCAATCCAGCATCTCTGACACAGTGGATGGCTGGATCAAATTACCTTTGTCTGTAGTGGATAGGGTGGCTCTCATGAAAATGGTTGTCCTTTCTGATGAAACTGGCCCAGGCTGGTAAACAAACTAGGATTGCTCGGTCCATAATGCAACTCCCTTACAAGATGGGCGGATTTTAAGTCTGCAACTTAGAAATCTACTGTCTAGTGGCCCAGGTGCAGTATGCACTACATAGGGAACACGATAAATGGCACCCCTCCCTCCCCCTGATCTAAATGTGGAGGCCTGTTTGATTCACCTCACTCCTTTGTTTTATGATGTATTCTTTAAGCTTTCATGCCCTCGAAATGAAAACCGCACAGTCGACTGCACAAGCTGGGCATAGACCAGACAGGTAGACTAGACATGGGTCGGAACATGGTATTCTCCACACATCCCTATACATAACAACCCAGTTTTGCCCCCAACTAAGGACAAGGTGGGTCGGAAACAGCTCTATGACTTCTCACTTTACATATTGGATGATCTGTTTATTAATAGTAGCTTCCTAACATGCACAGAAGCCAACAGAGTTCCCAATGGTAACTATGCCTTTTACAAACCTAATCCCCACCAAAATCATCATGCAAATGTACAACATAGTCATATCAATGCCTCCACCAAGCCCCTAGCCCACTAAATGTTGTTGGGAGTGCGAACCTGGCCATGATCTGTCAGATGCACAATGGATATACTGCTGTGAGCACACCAATAAAGTACCATCAAACAGCTGGTTCAGATGTATACATTTTAAGTTTCTACAGAGAGCTTATTACACCCCGGCTACCTTGTTTAAATATGGCCTCCCCCAACATAAACTGTTGACACTTATTTCCTACATATGACGTCTTCATATCCGGCATTTTTACATACTGACAAAAGTTGACCACAGAACTGCAGACAGTGACAATTTCTGATTTAGAATTACCCCCATGGTTGCACTCCTAGATTATGTCAAAATTGTCCTAAAACTTTACCCTAAACTTGTGCCTTTGGTTATTCTGCTGGGAAAATGTAGAATAATCTTGGTTCGGAAATCCTAGGCCCCTCCCAGGTGCGCCCAATGTATCCGAGAACCCACCACCTGCTCTGAACATGCTAAAAATTGCAATTTACTCCTCCCCTAACTCTGGACCACGTAATATATGGGCTCTACTACATTCATATGTAGCTGGTCTAATTCACACAACTTGAAGCGAATTTACGTTCGTTCTATTTGTGCACTCGTGCAATGGGAACTTATTTATTTTCTTAGAATGATCTTGGGTTGCAACCTCACTGTTATATTACTGCGTGCATATGAAACTGTGGAAAACGTAGATATCAACGTGTGTATTCAACATATATGTTAGTTATTATGATGCCACTTATCTACACTTGCTTGTATGTCTTCGTTTAAAATGAAAATAAAACTTAAAAAAATTGAATACTCATCACTCAGACGATGCTGGTACTAGGGGCGAATCAGATAATAAATAGGGATGCCTCACACTAAGGAGAGGATCATCCAAGTGAGAAAGGTAAAATACTTGGCAAATTATTGCCAAATCCTTAGTATGTACCACTATTTTAAAGTTCCGGTCCAGTTTCAGAATTTGACTACATGGCCTTTTTTATCAATGCTTGTCTAGAGAAGACGTAAATAAAATAATGAACATTATCAATGGATGTATTCAGCAGGTAATGCACTAGCAGTCGAACAATCTGTTCCCTGGGTTCACTGAGAGGAATCTAACACTCTAAGAGCTTGAAAGGCGCTGTAGACTTGCCAGACGTATTTTGAGAAATGCAAGTTGTCTTTAATAAGTCGCCTGTTAGGCACAATTACTCACTGATCTCGATAAATGTGTAAATATTTATTTTGCTTTCATTCCTATCCATATTAGACATTGAACGTTATCATTGTTTGTCTTTTTCTATTTTATATCTGCCTCTAAGCTGCTGTTTTCAACATTAAGCAATTTTCTAATTCTACTTTGATTGTCAAGTAAATGTAGAATTAATTTACAAAGCTAAAGAAAGTTCTAATGAAAATGTCTTCTGGCATTAACTCAAAACGCTGCAGAAATACGGGAACAATTTTATCTGCTGGGATTCAGAATCCCTGCTCTCTAATCGATCCTACTACTCATGATGGTAGCACTAATGTGTGGACTATTTTATTGATACGACTGCAAAAGTTCACACTGAAGTAATTAGTTTCTTGGAAAATGCAATCCTGTCAGGCTTTATTAGATACGATTTTTCCCTCAGCATATTTTTTCTCCTTCGTGTATTCAACGTTTAAGCTGTTTAACTATTTTATTTAATAAAGTGTGGGAATTACTGAGGTTCTTGATTCAGAAATATTTATATTTGTTTAGATCACTTAAATTGTGATAACATGGTTCATCATCCATTCATTGTAGAATGAATCATTCATGTTATGTTTTAGTTGAGTGCAGTACAAGCAAATACAGTGAAATTATTTTATTTATGCATATATGCACCAACAAGTCTGAAATTTAAGCCTGCTATAACATGATCTTTACTGTGAAAGAGGAACATGCAAAGCAAAGCCCTTGCGAAATAGAATTCTTAAGAAGAATACAAGTGGGTTTAAATAAAAATACCAACATAGGGCAATGTTATGAAAAGTGTGCTAAATGCTTTAAATCAGTGGTTCCCGACCTGTGGTCTACGGCTTCCGGGGGTCCACAAAGCCTCTTCAGGGGGTCCGCGACAGCTTGGAAAATTAATTAATATAACAGATGAATAAAGTGTATTTAAATAAAGTGACCAAATGTACAATTGACAATCTTAAAACTTACTGTAAATGTCAAGGAATTTGAAGTTGGAGGCTAATACAATCAGTATCCTCAGATTGATTTGTGGGAGAAATGCATATGCACTAAACCGAACATATTATGGAGGATGTGTGGCTTCAATTAAATTTAGAAAAGTATCAACCTTCCTATTAAAATTACACTTTTTATTTTTTTATTGATGTTTGTTTGCAAATTGAATACAATTTTATTATCATTTGTGCATGTGTTTGATGAGTGCTTGTTTCTGTAGTTTCTTGTGAACTGTTTTGCATTTCAAGTCATCAACATTGTTTAGGCCAGGGTCCCAGTCTTCCAGTAATGATTCAGAGGACAGCCCAATTATAGTTCAGTGGGGGTCCCCAAGTTCCAGTAATGATAAAGTGGTGGTCCACAGAAGTCAAAAGGTTGGGAACCACTGCATTAAATTACTTTTTAGGAAAATTCTACAGACTCTTTTTTGTCTTCCGGCTCGATGACCTACTGTATTCTGCACTAATGAATATGCAGATGCACTATAGCACCTGCTTATTCAAGAAGAAGGTTATCTCTTTTCATAGTGGTGTTATCCCTTCTAAAGAAGGAGTGCTCGGTATCTCCATTTAGTGCCTCATCTTTAAAAAGTTAAAACGTTCTGATGAAGGTTTGCAGTAGATTTCTGTGAACTCAAATTTACAAGAGTAACCTTGTTCTTAGCATTTTTGACTATTTTTTTCTAGATTCTTTCTTGACTTCCAACTTGGAAGCATCCCATTCTGGCAACATCTTATGTTTAACCCCATGCCTGATTTCACGTCCAAGACCACCATGGTAGGATCTGACTCCTGACAGGTTCAGCTTACTCTCGGATCACTGATGCTAAGTGGTTGCTCTTGGTGTTCATTCATGAAGAACCTTCATACAGAAACAAGAGTATAACCTAAGGCCTGAGGTCAACAGGTCTTTAGAGAGGCAGTTGCTCAATCTGAAGCCAGCCATACGGAGAGAGATCACCAGCATTTTCACGGTGAACCACCACACTTCCCTCATGAAAAGGGTCTCCTCCAAACCAAGAATTTCTGTTAAAAATGGGTATGGTTGGCAGTCAGGTTGCCGCCCTGTCCAAGTAAGGACCCTCACTCTAGTCAGAGCAAAGAGAATCACACCTGGTTAACCCCCACTCACCCCCTTGGTAGCTTGGCATGAGCAGAAAGGCTAAACCCAGAGACAATGTGTAAAGTATTTGTACCAACAAACACATTAATACAGTGAAAACACTACAAAATGACTCAACACCAGGTTAGAAACACATCTAATATTTATCAGAACAAAACAAGATCAAAACAACAAAAATCCAACATACCCAAGCAAAATTATGAATTTTTAAAGATTAAACTTTAATATAATGCTTAGAAACACAAACACTTTGGCGTCGTGATGGAGTAGTTCCTAACAATCCAACGCCATTGGTGCCAGTCACTTAGAGCCAGATGTAGCAAAGGGTTTTACCCATTCTGTGTCTATGGGAAAATGTGTTCGTACATATGGCCCTTAGTCACACGGACCCCCAGGTAGAGTACCTTGTGAAAATGAGGAAACAAGCCAGTGTACAGAATCGGGGATCCTGGCATCGCTGGATCCGAGGCAGCATCGGTTTGGGTGCTGCGGTGCGAAGAGTCATGAAGAGGCATTGGGTCATTGCTGTGGAGTGGAGAAGGTGAGGCAGCGTCAATGCAAAGCGTTGGATTCACGCATTTCCCACTTCCGGCAGAGTCGGTATCCGGTGGTCACAAAATGGTGCACCAACTTCCATGAACTCATGGACATCAGCAAGGCTGCAGCGGCATCAAGTCTGTGGGGTGATCACATTCGAGCAAGGGCCATGGCTTCGGTTGCAGACGGCGTCACAAAGATTTGGCCGTGGCATCAGTCCGGGATAGTCCGAAGTCGGTTTACTTGGTTTTTCCACCTGCTTCTTCTTTCAAGGGCCTGGGAACTGGATTAGGCACCACTTGGCAGGGCAGGAGTCTCAGCAGAGAGTTCAGGTGCTGGCTGAGGAAGTCTTTGATGGCCTGGATACTTCAGAACAATGGGCAAGCTCATCCCAGGCACTTTGAGAGTCTTCTCAAGCAGGAATTTACCACAAAGTCCAGGCTTTGTCCCCTTTCCCAGGCAGAAGCAGCAACTGCAGGATAGCCCAACAAAGCACAGTCACAGTCAGGGGCAGCACTCCTCCTCAGCTCTTCAACTCTTCTTCTTGGCAGAGGTTCCTCTTGGTTCCAGAAGCAAATCATGAAGAAATCTAAAGTCTGTGGTTTGGGGTCCAAATGTTATACCCCTTTCTGTCATTGAAGTTCCCCAACTTCAAATAAAAGCCTCTGTTGCTTACAGAATCCTGCCTTGCCCAGGCCTGGCCCCAGACACACACCAGGGGGTTGGAGATGGCATTGTGTGAAGGCAGGCACATCCCATTCAGGTGTAAGTGACCACTCCTCCCTCCACTCTAGCCCAGATGGCTCATCAGGATATGCAGGATACACCCCAGCTCCCTTTTTGTCACTGTCTATAGGAGAGTCACAAAAAGCCCAACTGTCAGTCTGACCCAGACAGGGAATCCGCAAACAGACATGGAACGGTTTAAGCAAGAAAATGCCTACTTTCTAAAAGGATGATGGATGGAGTGTAGAAACTTTTCAAACACTCAATCCCAGTCACAGATCTGGGTTTAATCCATCATTCTTTTGCTCACCATGCCACCCAAGTTTAGACCCAGCCAAATGCAAATCAGTCTTGACCCTCTTCCCCATGGGAACAGTCCAGCCCAAACTGTTAGGCCAGGTCCTCCATGGACCAGAAACAAGCATCCTGGGATCGGTATAAGGGCATCACCATTCATCAGCCAGGCTAGCTTGAATCCAGTGGCACAGTGAGCAAAGGACCCACTTCTGGGCATACCCTTCTCACTTAGGGCAACTTTAGCAATACAAAATGACGATGGGCCGAGTGTTGAAACTTTTCAAACACTCACCCTCAGTCAGAGATCTGGGTTTAATCCATCATTCTTCATCATCAAGACTGATTTGCATATGACTGGGTTCAAATTGGAATTACATGGCAAGCAAAAAAAACTGATGGATCCGAAGCCACAAGGATTACTTCGGCCCAGTCACTCTTGATCTTCTTCAGAACTCTGGGCAGAAGTGGTAATGGCGGGAAGGTGTAAAGGAGGCCTGAGTTCCACTCAAGACAAAAACCGGCGCCGAGCATGAGCGCCTTGGAAACTCTAATGCGTAAAACATCTGACATTGTGCATTCTCTACAGGGGCAAACAGATCTAACCAATGCTCTGTGCACTGCGGACAGAGACCTTGCACACATACGGATGGAGACCAAGTCATCATCGACTATGCATTGAATGCTGAGTTCATCTGCTGTGGTGTTCCAGCCATATCCGGAGGCGCAGAGCCTCTTGACAAAGGGTCTATAACCCCACTCTGCCCTGCTTGTGCCAGTACCACAAGGCGAGTGGGACGATGGGTAGTGGTGGTGACTCCGTGAATGGCCTTGCAACCTTCCTCTCATACGAGAGGGGGAGAGATGCAGAGTCGAGCACTAGGCTGCCATAAGCTTCAGGAATCGCTCCCTCAAAGCCTTCGGGTTCATGGCCTGACTCAGAGCATGACTTCAGGTTGTTATCAAGCTCCAGGCATCACAAGCACACAAGGTGCAGCTCCATCACCAACATCGTTCGGTGACAGGAGTCACACAGTTTAACCCGGTCTTCTGTGACATTCTCGATGCACCAAAAAGTTAAAAATATCAACAAGACAGTCGAAGTTAGTCAAAAAATGACTAGAGGGTAGTTCCTTCCGGATCTAGGCGTAGGCTGGTGCAGAAAGGAAAGAATTGAGGTCAGAGTGCTGAGTTGGCACCTATATATAACCACAACATCATCATGACGACCATGACGGATGCGGAATCGACGGACACCACCTCATGGCACTCAAGGGTACTGCTCAAAGAAAAATCTCTGGATCCAGTCTGATGCCTGGGGGAAGTTCTAAGGTAGGAAATCTGCAATTAGAAGTCTCTGTCAGAAATATGGTGTATCCCGACTAACCTTTATGAAACCAGGGAATATTACGACTTCATATTAAAGGGGAGTTCCCTAAGTGAAAATTCATATACTTATTTTGACCTACAATATTTCCAGCATCTTTAATGGGCAACACAGCTATTTCTTTCACACTCAGTTGTTTAGAACATTTGTATGACCTCGGAGTGGTAAAATGTATCTAATACTTTCATTAATGACATCTAATCTTCCTGGTGCTTTATTCCAAATTTCATGTAATTCATTATATAGACCCTCCCAGGACCAATAATTTTTAAATCCAAGCTCTAAATAATAACAGCTCTTCCTGGGCCATAAATTCACTCGCCTGAGAAACTTGGGGTGACCAAGTGAAACTCAATGGGGATGAGATCAGTTACTCCCAGTGCTCCCACATGCAGCCGAAATCAATTAATGGTAGCCAATGTTGCTTGAATACCATACATACCCACTATGAACATTTCTTAAAAGCCACTGGCCTTATGGCATGCTCTTTCTGGGCTAGCAGAAAGCCCTCTAAAGTGGCCTTAAGACGCTGAAGGCTTTTGTTCCCTTATTTGTACCATTTATTTTTTAAATGTGCTCCCAGGCACAATTTGCAGGCTTTTATTATTTTGGCACTTGCATCATTTCTGTTGGAGGTCTTGTGGGAGCCCCACAGCCTCTGCAGTCCCAGCTACTCTTCAAGTATGGCAAAGTTTTTGGAAGCCAGCATGAGAGCTGGCCTTTTCTCTCCTCTCCCTTCTGTGATCAGAGTGAGCAGAAACCTATGCACTAGCTGCTTTCCACTCCCTGACACTAGAGCGCAGGGGGTGGAAGAGGTATTCATCAGTTCTATCAGGGCTCTGGCCCTCTAACTGAGGAATAAATTCAAATGAGTGTGGCAGCATTAATTTTTTCCACAAATCCCAGAGGGAACCAGATTTCCCCAGGTGCTAAAAGAGGGAGTAAAAGGAGGTTTCCCTGAATGTGTTTCTTCACTGATGACTCCACTGGAACTCTGGCCCTTCCCAGGGGTAAACACTTGAAACTGCTCGATGCAGTCATGTCTTCCACTGCCCACCTGCACTGAGAAACCTACAAGGCAGGCCCAAAACAAACAGCTGAAACAAATGCTGTTTTATATGGCCCAAGTGGGTTGTTTTTGATGGTGTGTGGCTTGTTGCACTCCTGGTGACATGCTCTAGCCACCACATATGTTAGCTGCAGGCCTGCTACAGTGTAAATATTCATAATTACCTGGAGCTGTTTATTCGACTGCTTACTCGCAAATGAAGGTGATCTCATGGCCTGGAATCCTGCCCCCTAGCTCCACAAAGCTCACTGATTATGGCTTCAAGGAAACACCAAGGACCTGATCCTCTATCTTGGCTCCTGGTATTTCTCCTGGTTTGGGGTCTTCCTAAGCAGCACCCCATGGCCCGTAATGCAGGTTATCTTCCCTGCCGGCACTTCCCAACTCCATGGCCTCAATGGAACTTGTAGTCTAGATGGAATCAGGGGTTCTCCCTTTAGGGGTCACACCCTACAAGACTAGCCAACAAAAGTTCCAGAATCCCCTCCTCCAGAGTCCCCAAGTCCTTAGTCTACTGTTCCTCAGAAGGAGTAAGGAGCCCTGGAGGCACAGGTCGACAGTGCCCAAGTCATTACAAGTCCAGATTGTCAATCCACTCACTATGAGCGTTTATCAATGAGGGGATCTTCTGTCTTGTGTTCTACAGATTCCTGTGTTTCTTCAAAGTCTCTTCCTTGTGAAGGGGTTTTAGGTGGGGGTTTAAAATTCCATAAAGTGGGCAACTCTGCCCAATCTGAAGATGACACATGATCACTTCACCCATGTTCCTATTCCTCCTGCTCGGCAACTTTGGACTTTTCAAGATGGCAACTTCAAATGGTCAATAGTCACACCTCTCGGAAATCCTTCAGTCCACCCTCAACTGCCACTGCCAAACTGGTACTTTCCCTCTAAAACCTCAAAGGGTCATTCCAGCGGCAGACCTACTTCAAAGCACTTTGGACTCACAATAGTGAAAAAATGGGGATATTTGTTCCAATGCCCAATTAAATGATAAGGTATGCACAGTTTATTTAAGGCCCTCCGACAAGTTATGTGTGAACTCAGTCCACATAGGGGGGTAAATATTTGATCAAGTATATCCAGGCAAGAGTCTCTTACCTCAGCAGTGCAGCAGCAGACCCTATATTATAGGGTGGACCTTGGTGGTTAGCAATCCAATCACATTTTATAGAGCTTACATTGAGTAGGATTCAGTTAGTGAGACTCATTCACAGCAGAGATCCACAAATTAGGTAGTCCAAAAGCAAAAAACTAGGAGGGCAAAATTGTGTCAGAACTTCATTACTCAATTGTGCTCTCTATTCCTCTTGATATTTGAATTCATGATAGAAATTTTGGTAAATAAAATTATGACCAATCAAATACAACAGGGCTCCAATCAGAACAGGCACAGCATAAACTGTTTGTGTTACTATAGGACACTACTTGTTGCCCATCAAACACAGGTGTTCACTGATTACCATACAATGTCAAACTCCAAAATAAACTGAAAAAAGTGGAACAAATACCACTGAGCAAAATATGACAGGTCTCAGGAACAATAACTCAGATGGCATATTAATGGGGAACACATCTAAAAGATTCCTTTTCCATCCTTTACAACAAATATCATAATAGGGACATTGTTTAGTTTGCTCTATAAAATTAACTGGCGGTGGTGTGGTTGGTTGTATAGTGTTCATGAACATTAACCTTTTTTTCTGATTCCTATAAGTGGTTCAGACTCAATCCATAGTTACCCAAGATTAGTTAGTCAGCAGATTCAGATTAATCTAATGCATTCTGTTCTGTTGCGACAAGCAAGCTCCTGAGAGTTGATACAATTAACTTCATCGGGTCTACTCCAGATGAGATCTGCATTACCTTATATTGAGAGGTATGTAGTAGTGAACAAACTAAAGTGTTCTTTGAGATGGGTTTCTCTTAATGAGACCAAACGCTAGGTATCACAAGAACAACATCCTTTTATCGCTCACACAATGTTCAGATCAGACCGCAAATTCACTAGTGCAATCCAGACACAATACACAAAAATATTTAGAGATAGTAGTCAGAAGGTATCAATCACAATCTACCTATCTCATATTTCTTGTCAGACAGAGAACTTAAGCAGTATTCGAACATCAACTCTACTCCCTTCCTCCCACCATGGAGCCAATGTCTTCCTCTGATGAGTGTAATTCATCTTTGTTATGTGTTATCCCCTTGATTTATGGGGTGTACCCTGAATCCTGACGTTCATTACTCCACTACGTTCACCAACATGAAGAGGGTGGCTGTAATAATAGAAAAATTGGTAGCCTTAACACATTGCAATAACATCATGATGAAAGAGTAACCTAAGACTTTAAGACATATAGGAGATATTTTAATATTACAGAAAGAAGACACTTTATCTATTCCTAGCCCTGCCACTAAATTGTGAATATGCAAGTTCATAAATTATCCTCACAAACACTTACCTTCAAGTGACCCAACTGCATCTGGCTGTATCTCAACAGACTTTAATAATGGTTAAGAAGATTTGAAAGCTGTCTGATTTCCTGGGGTGGGAAGGAGACCTGTAAATTGAATTGATAGACTGCACATAGAAATCTACCATGGAATGAGCATGTACATTTTCCAAATGGGTACTGGAAGGAATGGCTGCAAAGTAAAGCATGTAATACTGCATAATCTATCTTGAATGAGTTGGATTTACTCTGGCACGCTGAAAACCTGCTTAATGGGTTGTACCTCTCTGTCGGCATCTTACATATCTGGTGGATATGTGACAAGACCAAACTATGTTGAAGAAAGATGCTTTAATTCCAATTACAGATAGATTCCCCCTATTGAATCTTGGGTGATTTTGTTGAAGACCCTATCTGACCTATAACACTTATTTACTGATCAAGTCACTAACTAAGCATATTTTATTTTCTTGCAGAATGACATGAACACCTCCAGAGCAACTTAAGTGGACCTGTGGTGGAAATTGCTGATATGGATTTCCTTTTTTTTTTATTTGAAACCTAGACTAAATAAATTAACTGTTATACAGCAGTTACTTTTTAACATTTGTACATATATAAATAGTAATGGAATATTTAATATATTACTGTAGCAGTTAATAGTAAACATATTTTAACATTAAAATTCAATTAACATTTTAAACTTTTGTTAGAAAATTAAAAATATTTTTAAGGAATTCCATGCATAACATTTATTATGATTTATTATTTGTTAATGAAAAAGAAAAATGTTGTAGGTGAGACTTTTTAAAATCATTCTTTAACAAATATTTCAAGATCAAATTAATACATTTTGAGTATTTGATACACATTTAAGTTAATGTGCTGAAAACATTATTTTATTAATTCTAGGTTTCAAACAAATATTTAAAGTTATTTAAAATTAATATGGAGAGCACTAACGTTTGTGAAATTCTTCATTTTTCATTTATCTTTTGTAGTATTATTGATTGACACAATTGATATTCGCTCACTGGTATTGATGTGAAATGAGTGTGTGGTTCTAAATGTATATAAGTCCATCCTTTTCTGACATTGCATTGCACGCTACCATTAAATCCAACCATAAGAAAGTTGCCATTTTTATGTTGTTGTGAACAGTTACACATTTGCAAAACAAATCACAATCATATAGCTTAATCCATCACAGAATGTAAGAAATGATTGTTCTTCAACAGGCTATATTTTAGTATTGATAGGGATTTTGAAACTATTATTAATACGTTTTCTGATTTAAAGTTGATGTCATATGTTAACATTAGTGTTTATATGACATGTTCAGTTGAGAGTATGCTATATTGTCATTGTGTCCCCTTTCAAATGTTGCTCAATGATGGTAAATACCTGTTGTGAGCAGAAGGCACATTTGGTGCTATTTTTCCCATTCTTCTGTCACTCCTACAACTTGCAGTACTGGGGAATGGGTTTACTACAAGAAGATTTGTTTCTGGATTTATCGGGCCAAGACATACACGTTTTAGAAAACGCCTACACATCAACAAAACATGAATATCTGCTCTTTAGACCAATTCAAATTCCACACCCAAACATGGCTAAACAAGAGATGTTCTTCTTTCCCTCATTAAGTGTTTCAAATGAGTTGGGCTTGTTTGATGTTTACATTCCACACTACATGGAGCTTGAGAGCAAGTTTAGAAAAATAACTGGTTCCATATCAGCTTCTTTAGAAAGTTCAGTTCCTCTTTGAGCTATCAATATTGGCTCCCCGTCATAGGCCATGTACAACTGCACACCACCAATTCCCATACACTGCTGGGGTTCCCAAACTTTCCATTGCACAATGAAGGGTGACATACAAGTTATCATCCATCATTCAAGGATCAGAGAACATAAGATCACAACACCAAAACTAGAAATGTTCTATTCACTCTCCCTTCAAACTTCAAGACTCTCTGTATGACCTTCAAAGACCATCAGCACTAGTAAATCTAATTATCTATTGAAAAAAATGCCTCTAAATCAGATTGATCTAAATTCACATAGTGCCCACCCTGGTCAGAGAAGTCATCTACTGCACCCAGGAAGAAAGGGTAAGGAGGTAACCCTCCTAAGGCTATGAGCAGGGCCCCTGAAACTATCTCACCCCGAATTTAAAAATCTCCCTCCAAGTACTGAGGAAGAAACCAAATATTCTCCATGTCACACAACATTTGCCACTCTCATACTAATTACTTGCTGGTTACCCCACCTCAGTATCCTTCCAGCCCTCCACACTGCTTAAGAAACATTAGGACCTATGTGCCTACTTAAATGATCTTGTGTTCCAACTCTAATCAGGCAACACAAATGTAATCTTCAAGGGCTATTTAAAGCATGTCACTGCTAGGGGTAGAGCAGCACGATATAAACATCTCTCATAAAGTAAAGACAATAACTATGTCAGATATGGAAAAAAAACTTCAACTGATTTGCTACAGTAATCTTATAAGCAATAAGGTACTAAGACCCTAGAAATATGTGCTAACAATGTAAAGCCCTACACAGACCAGAACCCAATGACATGCATCGGTGTGATCATAAAACCTTCACAATCTAATATAAGAAATAGGCTTAATGTAAAGCAGCAACTGGAACATTTGGATATATCGGATTGGGAGAAAATAGAGACATACCATTAAAATTCAGTTATTAAAATGTGATATGCCTTCAGTTGTGTTTCATTTTGGGAAGAAAATTTAAGTTCATGCACCGAACCATGTGTTATCCTCAGAAAAGATATACAGCAATAGTATTGACATTCGGACAAACATCTCTCGACATTTTCTATACTTATTTATTTCACATAGTTAGAAAAAAGCAGCTCTTCCTGGCCTACTACATATAGACGTCAAGCCTTTCTACTCATGTAACCCCTAAACTAATTTCTTCTCAAGGCCTATTATTCACAATTGTCCATTTGCCAGTTTCCTGCTTATTATCTCCATATCTCGGCCTTCCATTACATGCACCACTCTTCCTATGCCTCCTTCACTTCTCCTCCTATTTTAAAGCTTGTGGCATTTAACATGATGTGGTCTTTTTTTATAGCCACTGTTTTCTTCCCTCTTCACATCCTGTTGAGATTAGTTTTGAAGTGATGTTCTTGTCTTTTGTCTTGACGTCCTGCCCAAATTCCTTACTTGTTGGTTCCATGTCAAAGGTTAAACCAACACCAAATGTGCTTATGTTGTACAACACAATGATATCTCCCTGCTTCAATAGTGTTATATAATTATAATAAGTAAAACATAAATAAAATTAAGTAGCATGGAAAAAGCAAGCATTCAAATGATGGAAGTGGGTAGTAATGTGAAAGAGTGAGGTAACATTATTAAATATAAAGCCCTGGGAGATTAAATAAGAGCTAAGTTTGAAGTTGATTCTAGCAGAAGGAAGGAGGACTACTCAACAGTAGGTTAGTTAGACCTAGAGAGGATGGGAAAGTGACAGGAGGCAAGGTAAGAGTAAAGAAAAAATGGAAAAAAGGAAACAATAGGGAGGTGAATTGAGTATGACTTAATATGGAATAGAGTACCTGATTAGGGGTAAATTGCCTGATACCTGCATTATGCTTCCCAAGCTTAGGCAGAGTGGGCAAGGGTGAAAGATGATGGGCTCATGATGAGGCCCACTATCATGTTCAGTAATGGAATCAGAATATTCTCAGTGGGAGAAACAAAGGTGTGGAAAATTACTTCTGATGTTTTAGTTCATACAAAGGTAAAAGAAACAGTGATTTGGTATCCTGATTCCTAATTCAGCTGCTATGCATTGTTAATGGGTAGTGTGGCGACCTTTATAAATCTTATTTTACGATGAGATAAGCAACAGTGACACTTCAGACAGATACATTGTAATTGGCTTTTATGAGCATTGTTGTTACGACAATTAGGACTTTAATGGCAGTCAGTGTCTTTTTTCTTGGCATGATGAATGGTGAGCACAGCCTGAGTACTCATTTACGTTTTCTAATCTGTTACATTTTGATAGGGACCTGCTTTTGTAAGGATGTTCACATCATTTATTTTGATGACTGGTGTTTACAGTAAAAGGCAGATCCACACATGTGAGAAAATAAATATCTTGGAAAAACTGAGACGTGCTGTGTAGGGAGGTGCTATATATAACTATTTTTTAACAGAAGACATAAAGACATACTGTTCAAAATTGGGTTGTTGAGTGATAGGGGTGTGAATCCTGGTCATGCAACAGCCTCAGTCCCTTGCAGGGTGAACCACAAAAAGTCACTAATTTAACATGTGCTTAACCCTGGGTAGTTTAGTACAAAAAGCAGTAAGGCTTGATTTAGAGACAATCTGTAAATTATTTATGCACCCCACAAAGAATAATAAAGTGAAAAAAAACAACATAAGAAAAATCCCAAACCAATTTAGAAAAGTAGAGTAATTTTTAATAAATTATTTGACAACAAAACAACAAAAATCGAATCAGTAGAACCAGAGTTTTTCAAGTTTTTTTGTTCTAATGCCTAAAGGGTCAAAGCAGCAACCAAACAAAATATGACCGACCATGATAAAGCGTGGTTCAGATACAAGAAGTGGACTGGGCCTGGTCAGCACTTACCTTTGGATTTGGAAGAAATTGTGAGAAAAAGTGTCTGATAAGGTTAAGTTCAGCAGAGCAAGGATGTAGGAGGTGCCCGAAGAGGGAGTGTCATTGTTGGATGGCTTTGGGTCAAAGTGGCAGTGAAGATTTCTACATTCTAACTTAGCCGTTGAAATGGCAGTCGAAAATCTCCAAGGGGGCAAGACTGATGGTTGTAGCCGAAGACAGTTCCATGCGGTCTGATACCCCTTTGGCAAAGAACCACTGAAAAGGATTTGTTGCTGCAGAAAATAATGTAGCTGGAGAAGCTGCAAAGTCAATCTGATTGGCAATGCATCCCTGGGTGCTCAGTATTGGGATTTGGCTATCTGGGCACCTTTCACATGACAACCAAGAGTCCAGGACTGGTGGGACACCTCCTGGGGGTGGTTCAGGACTCACTCGGGCTATGCCCCTGTGGCTCTGAAGAAGAGGCCAAAACACAAGCCCTTGGAGTCACTCTGGTAGTCTTGAGGCAAGTGAAGATGTAGGACTCAACAACATGCCTGACTTCTGAGGATTCAAGGCAGATTTCAGGCAGCAAAGCAGTCCTTTCAGGTACAGCAGCAGCCAGTCAGAGTGCACAGGAAGTCACAGCAACAAGCAGTACTCTGAGAGTACTTACGCAGGTCCAGTGGTGAACTGAAGTGTGGGTCTTAAGTTCCTATTTTTAAACACGGGCGCCCTTCTTGTGGAAAGTGGGAAAAGCTTCTGGAAAGGTTCTTTGAAGTGCATGGAATTTCATGGCTCCCCTGCCCTGTCTCCAAGCTGGCTCCAATTACAAGGTCCTTGTGTGATGGCAGAGCACAGGCTATTTAGTTGCAAGTGGGGCTGTGCTCAGCTCTGCCTGCCCAATCCTGCCAGCAATTTGTCCATTGAGGTACACCTAATACCTCTATTGTGTGACTGTCTGAGAGGAATTCATAAAGTCTTACTTTCAGCTACATGCAATCATGTAACCCATGGCAGGCTACCTGCACAAAGGGCTAAGGGCAGGAAAATCCCAAGTGTGATGAAAAATCTGACTTCATCTTTAAATTACAATTTCATAGATACCAAACATGACTGAATAGCTGCTCTCAAATAGGAATTACAGCTTAATAAATATAATGAGGAATCCCTAATGTTATTCTATGGTAGGGGTAGGCCTCACAGTAGTGTAAAATGAATTTAAGAGTTTTTCACTTCCATGGCATCTGAAACTTAAAAGTACATGTCAAACCGTTTAATTACAGAGCACTCTGCCCCATGGGTCACCTATGGCTCACCTTAGGGGTGACATTTCCAATAAAAGGAGAGTTTAAGGCTTGGCAAGAGGGTTTAAATTTGAAGTAGAATGGCAAGCCTGGGAAATGTTTTAAAGTTCTACTTAAGTTGGTGGTGCAATAAGTGCTGCAGGCTCGACAGTAGAATTTACAGACCCAGGTTATACAGTGTACCACTCTAAAAGGGACTTAGAAGTAAATTAAATATGGCAATCAGGTGTAAGCCAACTAAACCATGTTTAGGGGAGTGAGCCCAGGCACTTTAGAACTGATTAACAGTTGTAAAGTGCACAAAGTCATAAGGCCAACAAAAACAAACTTCAGCACCAAAAATTGAGGTTTGGGGGAAGACCACCCAAAGGCAGACAAGTCTAACATACACAATATCGAAATTAGCAAACTGTAAAACACCAATCATTATTTTAGATTTGTAAATATTTAAATTTACGAAGTTACCCAGTAATGCAGGAATACCATGGAAAATATACATCTATGACCACACATTGAAAAGCGTTCTGAATATTGGTACAATGCATAATACACCTCTACAAATTGAATCCTCCTTAAGCATTCAAAGAATACTTTAAATGTTTTGGACAATTGAATAATAGATTGTCAGCATTTACCTCATCTTGATAACTAAGTACTTCCAGGATGCTGTTAAGCAAATCAACACAGTACTTTTTCTCCTTAACCTGTTGTTGATCTTCCTTTTTTTGTTCCAGCCATTCTTTTAGCTCTTTGGTCATCAAAGGAAGCAAAATGTCTCTGCATTCTAAAGTAAGAAAGAACCCATTAGGAAAAGAATAATAAATCACATTGTTGAATGCTACTAGAAATTAGATGTGAAAAATTTGTTAGAAGACATTATTAATAGCATTTGTAAAGAACATCTCTGCGTAGTTTTTAAAAATGACTAAACACAAAAAGGGAATACATTTGTCAGGTACAAATTAGTCTACACCTTCCCTGAAGAAAATTGTGCACCATTACAGTAAACTTTGAACAGGGCGAAATTTGTCTTTCATATTGATCTCAATTTTAGGTTGGAGGAAAGAGGCTAATGCCTTTATTTAAAAAAGTTTGCCTCTCTATTCCAATGTACTCACTTTAAAGATAAATTGAAGTAGGGATCCATCCTGACAATCCCATGATTAAAACCTCATCTTTTCCCCAGTTCTGCAAAGAACATACAACGTTGGACTCAGGGAGTGCTGTTCAAAGCTTATTTCTAACATTAGCTACCAGGGCACAAGAAAGAAGTGGAGGATTATCCTTGATCCATCAACTGACAGCTACTGGGATCTACCTGTGTCTAACTTCTTGGGTCTTAGGAAGCCGTAGCTTCCTTGTCTTCCGGCCATGCAGACAGAATTGATGGCTATGTCTCCATCATTTCTTGAAAGCAGGAGACAAGAGTGCCTGCTGCCCAGTATCTAGGAGACATGTTTTAGTACATTGATTACCCTCCCTTGGGCACATAGAAAGCCTGGATCTATCCTCTAGTTTTCCCTTCTCTCTTGCATATTCTTATATGGCAATGTAATCCAAGTGAATAACAAGAGCAGCAAGACAAAGGTATTGGTTAGAACTACTCCATTCACTGCTGCACATGGACCATAGCCCAAGGTAATCACCGGAGTTTCCAACATCACTGGGGCACTGCAGTTTTTTAGTTGGTCATTAGTCTCATGGTTGTGTACACAACCCTGAGGGTTTTTTGGCAGAACAGTACATCAGTGTGATGGAAAGGTTATCAGCATGCTGATACACACCACTGCCCCTCCATGCCCTTGTTGTCTCCTAAATTAAAAGTAAAAACTACTGGAAACTAAGGTCGGACAAAGGCACAGGGTGTCCTTAGTGGAAATGAAAGATGAACCCAAATTAAAATCATATTTTGCCACATGTTTCAAACTTGTGACAACTACTGTTAATTGAGAAAGCCTCCCACTACATAGTATATAGGGCATGATCAAGATGGTGTAAAGAAATTAATTTTAAAAATGGGGCCGTAATCAAGTGCAACCATTTACTATATTGAAAAACCATCACATTTGCATTTGAGTACTTCATTTCCCTTTCATTCATGGATCAGCTGTCATGGGCCCTTAACACTTCTGGCAAAGCCTTGATATGAATGTTGTTGAGTTAACGTGTCAATAATGAATCTGTAGCAGCTTCAATTAAACAATAAAGTTGCACAGAGTAGTGTGTAAAGCGTGGTAGATAGAAAAGTTGGCGCTTTCTGGTCCTTTTTCTGCAGTATCATAGTGAGGTGTATCAGTCAGCCAGAGGAAGGTTGAAGAAACCATTCACTGTGCTTGTAGTCAATAAGTTGAGATGTTCCCAACCTGAGAATATTTGCCTCAGTTGTGTTTTATAAATAGTACCTCTCTGGGCCACCTTTTGTCGTGTTTACTTTAATGAACCTTCCTCTGAATGAGCAAAGCACAAAAGGCTTAAGACAAAGCCCATAACCAATAAATAGAGGCCTTTTTATCAACTGACTGAATCAAAGCAATTTGGGACTTTGAATAACTGGCCTAAAGCAGTAATGTTATAGCCTCTATTAAAAGTTATTTTATAAACAGAGCTAGCCACTGTGAATTCAGTAATTGTATATTAACATGACTTTGTAACCATAAATGAAGAAAATATCAGAAATCTCCAAAATATATTTGTAGAAACTGAATTACAGAGGTAGTGGCAAGCCTACAGTGGAAAATTTGTGCAAACCAGCACATTGGCACTGACATCATAGATACAAATTAATATGTTTTCATGCCTTCTTTAGAATTGGCATAATGTTTTGTAGGGGCTTGTGCCAACACGCACAATTAGCAATGTTAGTATGGGCACTTTTATTACAAAATCCACATGCACATAGAGACAGTCTTGATCTGTGACAGGCATCACTGATATTATCATTGTAGTAGTAGTGTAGTGAAGGGCGTGTCCACTTGCACAGAAGCATCTGATCACTGGAGAAACAGGCACTGAATAAGCCAATAGGAATGCATTAAATATATTAACACATAGAATAACAGTGTTAGCACACTAAAGCCAGACACAAAGGAACAGGGAAGTGTGCAGTGAAAGGAAGGGCGAGGGACAGAATGATGTGGAGCAGGAAGTTAGAAGCAATGGAGTGGTAAGAGAATGGTCATCAGGCAAAATGTGGAGGAAACGATGGGTAAGGTGAGAACAGATGTTGAGCATGGATTTGGAAGTGATGGTGAGGGCGAGAAAGGATGGGGAGCAATGTAAGAGGGATGCCTAGGTGTGGAGAGAATGTGCAGGGACAGGAGAGCTGGAAAGGTTGGCTCAGAGAAAATGTAGGTGGCAGAAGAGAAGTTGAAGGAGATATCAGGAGGTGAAGCAACTGCAAAGGAGCATGACACAGAAGAGAGGGAGATGGGGAGAAGGAATAAGGAACCACACACACGGGAGGGCTGAGATGAGTAAGGAGGAGCGGACACTTCTTGGAGGCTTTATCACAGCATGATATCATGAGAAGCTGCAGGCAGTTGGCTTAATATTTTAAATCTCATTAAGTTCCGGGAAGTATTGAATGAGGAGCACACACTCAGAATCGAGACTGTAGCAGTGAAGCTTTGCATATGAGGCAGCTGTTGCTTTGGCTTAAGCAAGGCTGGTACGAGAGTCGACAGGAAGTCTACTTCCTGGTTAACACTGCCTGCATCAAACCAGAGCAAGTGTCAATACACAATGGAATGAAGGGAGCAAGGGGAGGAAGAGTGACAAGGAGCAATACATACAGAAAGGGAGTGGGAAGGAACAAGCAGAAGCATTTGCACTGCAGCGAGGACTGAGACACTTGGAAAATGGGAAGGGGGAACCAACACCATGAATGACACACACACAGGGTAAGGAGGAGCAAGAAGGAGTGGAAGTATCACAGGAGCGACTGTGGGAGAGAGAAAGGGCAGAAGGTGCAGTAGTACACAGTGAAACAAATAGGAAACAAGGAGGGTATGGAGAAAGAAGGAATGGCACACAAGGGCTTGAGGGGGAAGGGAGCACAATGCAGAGGGAGCACAATATAGAAATTATGTCAGAGAACTTTTACACAGGGGAGGGCGGGCAGAAGCAGACGCATCACAGATGTGGTGATGGTGAAAATGAACAGAAGATACTTAGTTGTAAAATAGTCTCTCTTGCACATCAATGCAAGTACTCTACAACAGCCAATCGCATAATGTAAAAGCATTCCTCTGGAGGGGACAATAGGTGGTGAACAACGTTGTGAGCCAAAAGCATGGCTAAAAGTCAAAATGCCAAGTCCACTCTCCGAAGTCCACTCTATGTATATTACAGATAAAGGGTTAACTTGACACCAGTGCTCGCAAAAACCCAGACATAAAAGTAGAAGTCCTCTGTTCTCATTGGAGGTCCAAACTAAGGTATAGCAAAAACTGAAGGGCTTACGGTTACTTTTTATTTGACATGTTGTATTGTCACTGTCTTAAGGCGTCTTATGCACTGTACGATTTTACTGTTTCACTGATCAAATGAATGTAGGGGAAGCCGTTCATGGTGAAATTACAGCTCCCCATATCGGACACCTCCTGAAATACACAGCATGTTGCAAAATTAATATGACACATGCCAGAATGAATGTACTAAGTGTCAATATAAATATGATACCTGGCAGAGTGAATCTGACTTGAACCAAAACAAATATGAAACCTGGCAGAGTGAATATACTACTTAGTGATTAATATGAATAACTCGCACTCCAAATTGAATTAGAGATATACTGAAATATATATCAATCATACTGAAATAAATATGGCACACGCTGTAAACAATAAAGCAATCACTGAAATAAACAGATTATTCATCAAAAAGAATGGGGCATTTCTTGAAATGACTGACATATGCCAAGAGGAATATGACATACATTGGAATGAATATGACAGATTGAAATGACTATAAGGTACTGACATGAAAATGTATTATTCTGAAAAGAATATAATGTGCAATGAACATTCCATTTATCAAAGTGAATATGGTTTGCAATGAAAGAAATATGATACACATTGACATGATTATGATATGTGTTTTAAAATGGTATGATTCATGTTAAATTTAGTTTGATGTGTTAATATGAATGAGACATCCATTAAAAGGAATATGACACATGCTAAGATGAATATGACATGCATTTAAATTAATATGAGCCCCTTCAAAATTAACTCAAAATGCCCTAAACTGAATATGACCAATGGACCAATGCTGAAATTAAAATTAAACTTGTCAAAATGAATATGTTATGCTTTGGAATTAATATGATACACATCAAAATGGATATTACATATATTGAAATGAATAGGAGCTATGACACATGTTAAAAATATTATGTCGGGTTTTAAGGAGAATATGACATCAATTAAAATGAATATGACATAAGTTAAGAAGAATATGAAACACTTTGACAAGTATATGACACCTGGCGAAGTTAATATGCCCCATATCAAAATGAATATGACATTCATTAAAATGAATATGACACTTTTTGAAATGAATATGACACTTTTTGAAATGAATATGAAACTATGTGAGATAAATGTAGCATGCTTTGAAATGAAGAAAGCACATACCAAAATGAACACAACCCATGTGTAAATGAATATTACCCCATTTACATGAATATGGCTTGCATTGAACTGATGTTGATTTGCTTTAAAATTAACATTACATATTGAAATTACATATTCTGAAAGGATATGATATGAACAAAAATGAATTAACTAAAAATAATACATGTTTTTTACTTTGTGCTGCATTTAGGTTTTGCCAGCTCTAGGACTCTGAGCACTTTACCACTGCTGACCAGTGCGAAAGTTTAAGTGCTCTCTGTCCAAATTGTATTGATGATTGGTTTATCCACGATTGGCATATTTGTTTTACGATAAGTCCCTACCATAGTGCAACATGTGTGCCCAGGGCCTGTAAATCAACTGCTACTAGTGGGCCTGCAACACTGATTGTGCCACCCACATGAGTAGACCTGTAATCATGTCCAGACCTGCTACTACAGTGTCTGTGTAGGCCATTTTAAACTGCCATTTCAACCTGGCAAGTGCACCCACCATCCAGGCCCAAACCTTCCCTTTTACTACATGTAAATTACTTCTAAGGTAGGCCCAAGGCAGCCCCATGGGCAATGTGCAGTGTATTTCAAAGGTAGGAGATGTACTGGTGTGTTTTACATGTCCTGATAGTGAACTACTGCTAAATTTGTTTTTCACTATTGCAAGGCCTGTCTTTTCCGTAGGGTAACATGGCGATTGCCTTGGAATATCTTTTAAGTGTAACTTCCCATTGGGAGCAGATAGAGATATGGAGTCTGGGGTCTCTGAACTCACAAATCAAAAATACATCTTTTGGTGAAGTTGGTTTTTAAATTGTGAGTTTGAAAATGCCACTTTTAGAAAGTGGGCCTTTTATTACTTAACCATTCTGTGTCTCTGCCTAGCTGTGGAATACATATCTGAGTCAGGATGACAGTTGGTCTGTTTGTGAGTTCACTCTGAACAGCCACATAAAGGGCTCTGAGATGTGCCATGCTTATCCTGATGGGTCTTCCTGAGCTAGAGTGGTAGGTGGAGCTGACACTTACACCTGAAAAGTCTGTGTCTGTCCTTATACAAAACAGTCTCCAACCCCCTGGAGTATGTCTGGGGCCAGGGGAGGAATAGCAGGGTCTTGTGCACTAGAAAGACGTCTTTTTTAGGTTTTCCTACTTCTAGGCAGAAATGGGTATAAGTACTGGTCCTTTGACCCCACAAATTTATGTTGCTTGCTGCTTCTGTCCTGGGAGTGAAAGAACTGGACTTTGCTTTCTACATCCTGCTTCCAAAGGTTCCCTAAGGGCTTGGACTGAACTTGCCATCTGTTAGGAAGTCTCATGGACATCAAAGACTTCATCTGCCAGCACCTGGGCTCTCTTGCTGAGAGCCCTAACTTGCCAAGTGGTGCCAAATCCAGTTCCTTGGCCCTTGGGAGTGAGCTCTGGAGCAACCAAGAAGAAACCATGTACATCGACTCCAGAGCGACTTCAGAATAGGTGCCGCTGTCTGACTCCATGCAGCTGTCTAGACCCGAGCCAAGGTCTCCACTGAGTACAACGACCAAGACTGATGCCGCAGGCCCATCACTGCTGCAGTGCCTCAGAAGTACAACCACAGTGTGGGTCCCAAGTGCAGGGTCATTGATGCTCGTGACACCCAACTCTGACTCCACCGCAGCACCTGTGGCACGATGGTGTGATCATGACACCGTGAAGTTGACGCCTTATCTCTTGACCTGCTGGATTAATCGAGCCCACATTGTCAAAAGGAACTGATGCCTCGCCACTGATGCCACATCACCTTCTCTGCAAACGTAAGGAACCAATACCTCAACTTTCCAGCCTAACAGAAAGGAACCAACGCCTCCCTTCCCCAGTAGTAGTAAGGCACTGACACCACACGACTCCAGTGACGCCTCACCTCCCTGACTCCGTGCAAAGTTTTTGTTTACTCATTTTTCAAGGTACTGTACCTGGGGTATATGCGACTCCGTGACCAGCCCACATTCCCACTCGAGTGGCGTTGGACTATTGGAAATGACTCCGTCAAGACATCGTGATAGCCCCAGTTGGAGCTATTGTGTTTCTAAGTGCTATACTAATATTTAGGGCCTGATTACGAGTTTGGTGGTTGGACCGCTAGACTGCCATGTTGGCAGTCCCAAAAAGACCACAGCACTGGCAGTCCCCATAACACCATATTATGGTTCATACAGGCAGGACCATCATCCATCAAGCAAAAAAGGCAGACTCCCAAGCAAAAAAGGCTGACCACCAGTGGTGCGGTGGCTTGGATTTAGGCAGTCTGACCTCCAGTGCCATCAGCACCGTGGCCAAACATCAAGAATACTACAAACACACAGTTGCTGTGGTGGTCAACCACTGTGGTCCAAGTTCAGCAAATTAACGGATGATTTCAAAACAACACAGCTGACACACATCGGCCAAGTGGACAGACCAGCAAAGGACACTATAAAACACATCCCTTCACAGACCACAATCCTTTGCATTGCCACTGCAGCACAGCAAGATAGACCACACATCATTTTGTCAATTTTTTGTCATGTCAGCCCTTTTTCCCCCATCCCATTTTACACCTTTCACACACATTTTTCCCCATATTCACCTTTCTTGTTTACTTAGTCACTGTCACCCTCCTTTAATTTCCAGGCATGTCACAGGCCAAAAACCCATGATTTTCAGAGGATGAGTTGAGAGTCATGAGGATCATTAGAGTAGAGCCACAGTTGTTTGGAGCCTAAGTCAACCACACTCCTCTCAATAGGGAAATTAAAATGTGGGACAGGATAGTCAGCAGAGTGATTGCTGTATTCACCATCCTGCGCACAAAGGAGATCACTAGGAAGAGGTGGAACAACATCAGGGACAAGGTCATTTCCCTGGTCACCAGGCAGCAGCTGGAGGCCAAGAAGACTGGCGGTAGCCCTCACTGTGCCCTGTAAGACTCTTTCCCAGTGAGGAGAAGGTCTTGGCCATCCTGCATCCTCAGGGCTTGAACGGAATAACTGGGGGAGTGGAGTCTGGCAAGTCACAACACAAATATTTTCACAAAACTGCAATGCCATTCAGGCTCACATCTTAGCTGTTGCTACTATCTTGTTCATGTACCTCAACAAAATTCAATACCCAGATTTTCTGAGTTGTAACACTGTCGATCTTTATAACTGGATCCAATATCACAGCTACCAAGGCCCATCACATGCCATATATCAGAATGTTGTCTGGGAATCTCACAATAAATAAAAACACATTCCAGGTTTCATGGTATGTTCCAAAATAAAAACATATGCTCAAACCTAAATGCAGCCTGCATACAGATATGTAATACCAAACATTTGTCAAGTGTTGGAGAGTAGAGAGAGTGGCCTGACTGCAACTCCCTGTACGGACTGTCCCAGTATCTCTAAACACCATCCCAGTGGTCACTTATCCATATACCCTTGTTTGTGAACTCTCAATTGAAGTGTACTCATCTGGGAGGATCCAATTTGTCAAGTGTGTATAGTTGAGGGAGTGATTGGACTGCAACTCACAGGAGGCATTGTTTCAGTAACTCCAAACACCAGCCCAGAGGTCACTTGCCCAAAGACCCCTGTTTGTGAACTTTCATTGAAGTGTACTCCCTTGGGAGGATACCATTTGTTTAGTGTGTGGGGTGTAGAGAGTGATCTGACTGCAAAGCACAATAGACCTAGTTCCAGTAACTCCAAACACCAGCCCAGACGTCACTTGCCCAAAGACCCCTGTTTGTGAACTTTCATTGAAGTGTACTCCCTTGGGAGGATACCATTTGTTTAGTGTGTGTAGTGTAGAGAGTGATCTGACTGCAAAGCACAATAGACCTAGTTCCAGTAACTCCAAACACCAGCCCAGTGGCCACTTGTCCAAAAACGCTAGTTTGTGAACTCTCAATTAATGTGTACTCACCTGGTATAACATTTGACAAGTTTAGTAGGGGGAGTGACAACACTGCATCTCCCAGGAGGCACTGTTTCAGTAACTCCAAACACCACCCAGTGGTTACTTGTCCAATTACACCTGTTTGTGAACTCTCAATTGAAGTGTACTCACCTGGGAGGATACCACTTGTCAAGTGGTGTAGTAGAGGGAGTGACCTGACTGCCACGCCCAGGAGGTGCTGTTTCAGTAACAAGAGTGATCTGACTGCAAAGCACAATAGGCCAGATTCCAGTAAATCCAAACATCAGCCCAGTGGTCACTTGCCCAAATACACTTGTACTTCCCCAGCACCATATCCCAACTGATGTCAAAACTGCAACAAGAGAAGGCCTGACTGGTTGCTAAGTCACATCTGTACTGATTGTGTGTGAGCAATTTCAGGTGCTACAATCATGAAGTGGCTGTCTCATTGTTGCACTTATGTCCCGTTCCCTAATAGGAGACTTAGCATATCCAAACCGTCCTTGATTATTGATGACGATTGGGTCTACATTTGGTAGGCCACATGTCCATACATGCACAGGGAAGACACTTTCCGTACCCACCAAACCAGCCCTTTTATTATCACTCATGTGTATGGGTGGAGTCTTTGCTATGGTAGTTGCCTGCAGGGACTGTATGCATTGAGTCAATTTTGCAGAGTGTAAATGTGTTTGTCCAGTGAGGCCTAAGGAGTTTACCCTTCAGAAACCACATTGGGGAGTGGTGTTTCATTGTGGCTCACATTCCAGTACATGTTGCTGGAGCATGGGCTACCTGATGTCAGTAGGCTTGCTTAGTCATTGTAGGCCTTGAGCAGGGTAGTGGGTTAGTGTGCAGACAAGTCCAAAAGTGTGTAGTAATGTACCTGTACTTATTGGCATGTGTGCTTCACACTTGCGGTATGTTGACAAAGTGCCCATTTTAGGCTTGGTGATTCTAACATGTATGTGACACAACCATTTAGGCAAAAATTTGTGTTTGTAATCGCTTGATTTATCTCTTGCATCCATACAGGTAAACACCCATCAAAAGAAGGAAATTTGGAGAGCCATCATTCAGAAGGTGCAAACGCTGGGGGTCCATAGCCGGTGGAGAGCCCACTGTTGCAAGAGGTGGGAGAACCTGAGACACTAGGCCCCGAAATTGCAGAGGTCCAGCCTGAGCTGTCCTCCCACTGTGGGCGGGGCGTACATTGGTGCATGACCCCCCTAAGGGACTGCATTCTGGCAGTGACATAACCACACCTTGATGGGCGATTGAGGGGAGCACAGCAGCCACAAGGGGGTGAGTACAGGCCCCTGTCACATAGTCACGTTGATGTGTTAGGTTCTGACATCTCCTCCTAATGACTGAGGATGGGCCATTTCTGACACACAAGATGAGTAACTGTTTTTGTAGATATGTAATTTGGTGCATACTGATGTGCCTTGCCTATTAGCCCAGCGACACAACTGAGTACAATCCACAAAACAATTGCTCTCCATCGACAACACAAGGCTGTCTACAGTGATCCATCCAGTAAGGTTTGTTGTTGTAGTGGGTCTAAATTATATGCAACAGACCACTACTCCTCAGTGTTACAGCCCAAAGAAAAATAAGTGGTGAATCACTGTCCTCAGCCATTTGTCTGGCTGAGTAAGTAAATTAGCGTCCGCTCCCCAAGGCCACTTGTTTTCAGTGTGTGACGAGTGCTGGTGCCTCACTACTGTCTGTCGTGTGAAGGTGGCCATCATACATGTGATAGAACATACATTGTTCTTTGGGTGTAGCTACAGATCAAAACTTTCCTTTGGTAAGTGGGAAATGTCCATTGACATAATTTATGGCCTATCACTTTGCCAAAATTCTGTGTGTCAACATGTTAACATGTATCCCATTCACTTTTGATAAAATGTGTACACTGCTGTTTCATGCATCATTTACCTGTGTTCAGGGGATGATTTCTGTAATCCATCACATTTAATTGCATGCCAACCTGTCTTTGGAATTGGACATATGCAATGGGTCTACATTTCGTGTGGTGCCACAGACAGGAGTGTGTCACGGTTGATTGCTGCCTCACACATACCTTCACCCTTCATTGCAGGTCATTTGGCTGGGTAGCAATGAGGGACATGACAGGTAGGACTAGAGTTTTACACACAATGTCCATTTTCATGCCACTGATGTGGCATCATGTGGCAAAGTGCACTGCACATGTGAAATAGGGAAGATGTGTTACCTGATTGTTGGAATGCATCATGGAGTGACTTGCAGTTATGTTGGAATCACATGTGGTTGGGTACAACCATTCATTGACGGACGTCTGGGTTTGCAGGACCAAAATGGAGACAGTGGTGTAGCTTCCCATTGGGCAACATGTTGAGGGCCTTCTACAAGTACTTGCAAATCCCTGGGCCTCTACAACATACAAAGGATTAATGGCATCTACAGATGCAATCAGACTATGTCATAGTAAGGGGTGCCAAGTAGTAGTCTAGATTTCCCTGGGACTAGCTGATTCATTGTGTTGTGTATTTTAGAGACATATCTGCCTGACAATTTGCACATTTTGTTTACAGTATACATTTCCTTGCCAAATATGTATATATCTGAGCAACATTAGTACTACCTCTATGACTCCATTAGGACAATTTACACATGGTAAAGTGTGAATTGTTGATATTTTTCCAGTGTGACATGAGTATTTCCATGTCACCTCCTTCAGGATACTGTACGGCTGTCAGCAACATGGTAGGAGTTTGGAGCATCATTTCTTAATGTTGTGTCATAGTGTTTGTGACACATAGATGTCTGTGTGACCTTGTGTGGGATCTGTTGGAATGAACTTGGCATTGGCCTACTAGTATATGACAACAGGTAACAGGTATGCTCCACAAGGCAAAGCATTAAATGTGATATGGTCTCCTACATGTTCAATGGTTACTGAGATTGCAGAACTTCACCCATGCAATTGGAGTTGTCTGAGATCCTGTTTTTCCTGTGGGTAACTGTTGACAGTTCATGTGGCATGCATGGTACATGTAGGAGCCACCTTGATGTAGTTTGTTGCTGGGGCTTACTTGATGTCATGGTAATGTTTGCTAATCACAGCTGTTGTTCAAGTGTGATCCGTAACTTGTGGTGACCCGTTTCCCCTTTGCATTTGCAGCATCATCCCAGGCAAGTGAAGGAGACAGGGTGCAACCAAGTGGGGAAGCATCTGGACACAGTACCTCCAGTCATGACATCACTGACATGGAGGGATCCAGTGGCCCAGAGGGTGAAGGGAGTGCTACAGAGGACACAGGATTGACCTCATCATCTTCATATTCTACCTCCAGTGGCCACTCCTGTAACATCCTTGTCAGCCACCCCAAGTTCTTTCACCACCCTCCCTGTTGCTTTCCACCAAGTTGGCCATGCCCTCTCACCCAAGAGGGTTGGCGTCTCCTTTGCCCCAGCCACCGCAACACCAGCCCCTGTTACCCCTGCTACCCTTAGTGAAAAGACTATTGACCTCCTGAGGAATATCTTTGTGGAGCAGATTGCCATTGTGAATGCCATCCATGGGTTGGCAAGCCAACTTCAGCAGACAAATGCTTTCCTAGAAGGCATTCATAGTGACATGTCTGGCCTACAGAGATCTTTTCAGGCTCTGCCTCCTCGCTGATGACAGTCATCCACCCCCAATCCTCCCTCCCACCACCTCTCTCTTCCCAATATAAATTCCCTATTCCCCTACCAGTCCTAAGCACACAGACACATCCGCATGCACCTACCTCAACACACACAAGCAGCAAACATCGACACAAACACCACAAGACACACAGGAATGCAGGCACTCGGCATTTACCCACAGACACCAAATCAACCACCATTTCAACAGACACTGCCACACACCACATCCACCATACCCCCAGAGACCACCACAACACCCACAGACACATCCACCACTTCCACCATACCCACAGACACCACTCCAACAGACACACACACATCCACCACCCCGTCATCACCCAGAGCCTCCTAAAACACACAAATGCCCACACCCACACACACAATAGACACCACCCAAACGCAGGCATACCTCACACATGCACACACCCAAGGCATCTATACCCACAGACAAGCCCACCACTCCACCAACCTCCAAATCCCCAACCCCTTCTGATGACTCTACCTGTTTGCTCAAGGAGAGTATTATTTTCTACTTTGCCCTTTCCCTGTTACCTCCAAATACCCTCACAAACCCAAAAGGCCCCCACCTACAGCCCAACCTATCCCTTCGACATCTAGGTCCATGCTGTTGCTGTTGTGTGTGCTTTCTTGACTTGCACTTACACATTTGGCAGATAGGCATGTCACTTTGCTCAAATATTGTTTGTCCCTGAGATACATGAAGGGCCAGTTCCTGTGCAAATGCAGTTCAAGGGGCATGTGCACAGTGAAATGTGTCCCAGAGCAGTCTCCTTCCATGAATGCTCCTGATGCTGCCATCCCTATTCTTCAGGTATTGTATGCATTGTGAGCTGTGGATATTTGTATCACAACCTATTGTGCATCCCATTGACCTTCCATTGTGTTGCAATGTGGGTGTGCTGTGTCGGTCCATCAATGAGCAGCACCTGCTGCAGGACGTGTGTGATGGCTCTATGGCGGCACAGGCTGTGTGACACAGCCTGTAGGTGAGTTGCTTTGTTTATTCTCTCCGTTTCCACCTCCTGGGATGTGGTGGTTGGACTCCCACAGACACGTTGGCAGTAGGCAATATCATCATGGTTTCCAACGGAAGCACTGGCTCCATTGGCTTGTTTGGCTGGCCTCGCCACTGCGGTGGTCTGTGCTGCCTGGTGGTGCCGGTGGGACATCGGCGGTCTTTCCTCTATGGGACTGCCAACATCATAATACGGTGGTGGTCAGACCACCAAACTCGTAATGAGGCCCTTAATCTTTGAAAATTTGTATCTTTGCTTGTGTATGTTGGATTTATTGTCATTTTGGTCTTGTTTTATTCAGATAAATATTGGCTATTTTTCTAAACTAGTGTAGAGTACTTTTGTGGTGTTTTCACTGTGTTACTGTGTGTGTGTGTAAAAATACTTTACACATTGTCTCTGAGATAAGCCTGACTGCTCATGCCAAGCTACCAAGGCTGTGAGCAGGGATTATCTTGGCTGTGACTCCCTTACCCTACTTGTACAGAGTGCAAACCACTGCCAACTAGAGACCCCATTTCTAACACCTCCCTTTACCTCTATGTGCACATTAAAAAGTGTGTTACTTGGAAAAATACTTACCTGTGTGATAAAGTATTGTGTGCCAAATGTGGAAATACTTACCTGCGTTGTAAATGGATGCATGTAATGGATGCGTGGTAAAGGCTCTTTACTTGTTTTATATTCTGCTAAATGTGTGGTATATTCATTTCAGCTAATTCATTTTAGTACAAATCATAGCCTTTGAGAATATGTAATATTACATTTAATATGTAAAATTAATTTTAAATCAAATTAACATAAGGTGAGTGCAAGCCATATTCATTTAAATAGCGGTCATATTCATTTAAGCATGGCTTCTGTTCATTTCGATATATGCTTAATTCAGTTCAAAACATGCTACATTTATCTCACAGTTTCATATTCATTTCAAAAAGTGTCATATTCATGTTACAAAATGTCCTATTATTTTTGATGTGGGTAATATTAATTTCACCAGGTTTCATGTTAATTTCAAAGTGGCTCATATTCATCTTTCATCTCAATGAATGCCATTCACTTCAATGGAGATCATATTCAATTTAACACCATTCATAATAATTTTACACAAGTCATATCCATTTTAACATAGGTCACATTCATTTCAATATATGCAATATTTATTTTGCTGTGTATCATATCAATTTCAAAGCATAACATATTCATTTTGCCACTTCTCATTTTAATTTCAGCATTGGTCATATTCAGTTTAAGACATGTTGACTTCATTTCAATGGAGCTCATATTTCAATGCATGTCATATTCATCTTCGCATGTGTCATATTTGTTTCAATGGATGCCTCATTCATATTAACACATCTTAATTTTACCATGAATCATATCCATTGCAACATATATCATAATCATGTCAATGTATATCATATTACTTTCAATGCAAGCCATATTTATTTTGATCAATGTCATGATTATTTTAACGTTCCCAATTTTCATTTGAAAACATGTCAAATTCATTTCAATGAAGGTCATACTCATTGCAGCTCATGTCATATTCATTTTAACATGTTTTATAGTGCTTTCAATCAATGTTATTTGTATTTCAATGAACGACATATTCATATTAACACCTGTCATATTAATGTTAACCTGCAATTTATCAATCTTAACATATATCATATTCATTTGAATATGTGCCATGTTAATTTCAAGGCGTGCCATATTCATTTAAAAAAATGTCATGAGTATTTCATCTTGAGTTATACTCATCTGAAGGCATGTCAGCTTCAATTCAGTGGGGTTACATCAATTTAAACACGAACTGTATTCATTTTCAATCATCTCATATTCATTGCCATCTGGGTAATATTTATTTCAACACAATTCAAATTCATTGCAACATGTTTAATGTTAATTTCAGTATACATTATATTATTTTCAATGTGCTTTACTTTCTTTTGAGAATATAATATATTCATTTCAGTACCTTATATTCATTTCAATCGTCGTATTCATTTCAATGTATGTCATATTCCTCTTGGTATATGTCAATCATTTCAAGGAATGTCCCATGAATATTGTATTTGTTTCAGTGATGTTTTTATTGTTTACAGTGTGAGCCATATTAATTTGAGTATGACTGACATATATCGGAGTAGATTTCTCATTCAATTCGGTGTGTTATTCATTTTAATCATTAAGTAGCATATTCACTCTGCCAGGCTTCATATTTGTTTTGGTTCAATTCAGATTCACTCTGCCAGGTATCATAATTATTTTGACACATAGTACATTAATTCTGGTGTGTTTCATTTTTATTTTTCAGCATGCTACTCATTTCAGAAGACGCCCTATATGGGGAGCTGTAATTTTGACATGAACGACTTCCCTTATGAATGCATTGTGAACTATTATTCAAATACTTGCTAATCATTTTAAAGGAACTGTTTATTTACGTATTGTATGTTTACTTGTATATTTTTGAATGCATATATAAAATAAAAAACTAGGTAACAAATCGATTTGGTGGCATACCAGATTATAGTAAATAGAAGGAATAACTGGCAGCGAATTTATACTATTATCGCTGAAGGTATCAACGACATAATGTGTCAGAAAACTAATGTACACATGCAATGAAAAAAAATATTCAAATATTTGCATATAAATACTAATAACAACTTTAACCTGGACACGATGGCCGGCACGTCACATTTTGGCTGTTTACATTCAAAGGAAGTATATGTAAAGAGTGGTGAAAAAGTGTGTTGGTTATTGCATCAACCTTAAAATCAAAAACAGGATAATCATGAAAGCTACTTTCTAGAACAATTGTGGCTCCTTTGTGAATGAGTTTTCAAATGAATAACAAATTACATTTTGAAAAGCACTATCCTGAGAGAAACTGGTGCAAATCATTCTCAGTTCAATGCTTTTCACGGTATAATGTTCAGCTATTCTAAAGAAACAGAAACATAAACATTTTGGAAACAAGATTCTTTTTTCCCTATAAATAAAGCACACAAACATACTGCATGTTTTGCATAGTTCTCAGTAAATGTGGTTCGAGGTATGATTAAATTGTCTCCTATTACAAAACAATATATGTTGTTCAGTGATGTCTAGCTGTTTTTTGTTGCACCAGAGATTTTTCAGCTCTTTAAAGTCTCTGTCCTCTATTTATGTTATATGGTCATGTTATAAAGCAATGTTTTTATAGGGGTCAAGTCACTCTTTGAAGTAGTGCGTGTTCCTTTCACAGATTAAGCTGAAGACCCTCAAGCATCAGCCTATGTCATTGAGTGCCAGTTCTAGGATGCCTTCAGCCTATGACCCCACTATTATTATTATAGTGAATATTGCTTTCTGTTCTTTTTGAGACAGCAGAGGAATTGTGCCCTCTGGCTCTTATTCTTCAAACATTCTTCATGCTGGAGTCTTTCCTGACTATAAGGACCCATACTGTAAGCTGTGGGAACTTTAGGGCAGAATTCTTCCAGCTTACCTGCGGGATTCAGCAGGGATTTTCTCTTAGCCCTGCCTTATTTATTTTATATGTTGCCACCTTAGCTAAGTTGGTAAGGCCCTTCGGTTTTCAGGTGGTGTCCTAGGCAGACGACACCCAAATTGTAATTTCCATAGCTGACAGCATGCTGCAGGTGGCAGAAAGTTTCAAACCCTGAATGTCTGAAATAAGCATTTGGATGAAAGAAAACTGGCTAAAATTAAATACTGGTATAACGGAGATTCAGATTTTTGGGGAACAGACTTCTATTTGGTCAGATCTTTGGTGGCCGGAAGTGTGTGGTCCTTGTCCTCATCCAGTTGGCTGAGCAAAAAAACCTAGGGATGTTTTTCGACAATACTCTCACTTTTAACACCCAGGTTAAGAGTCCCTGTTTTTACTTTATTAAAATCTTAAGAAAAGTGTTCCCTTTTATACCAGTTGAATTGAGAGTGACAGTGTTTATCGCATGCCTCAGATCTTGCCTCGACTATTGTAATTCTTAGTATCTAAACATCAACAAGTCTGCTTTGAATAGGCTCCAGGCCTTTCAGAACGTGTCTGCATATCTGGTTCTGGATGTACCTAAATGTGACTTAGTCAGGGAGGGCATTCGTCCCTGCAGTGGCTTCCAATCAAGAAACAAGCCCTTTGTCTGGCACACAATGCTCTCCATCTCCAGTAGTCTCTGGGCCTGGGAACAGCTTTTCAGTGGTACATCCCTAAGAAACTACTGAAGTCCTCTTCTCTTAGAAAGGTAACTGTACCTCGTTTTCAGAAATCTAGCAGGGGCAGACGCTCTTTTCCAGTTACAACTACCAAGCTGTGGAATACGCTACCCACTCAAATTGCAAGCTTAACTTCCCATGCTTCTTTCCGAAAGCATATGCATATGCAATTGCTATATTCCCTCCCATGATGGCTGTATCTCTGCTCCCCTTTCCTGGAGTCCATTTTCCTCCTGTGCTGGTTCTAGAGCTTTAATACATCCGGGTATAATGTGATGTACAAATACTACTACTACTCATGTGAACCAGTTCTCCGAAATGGTAGCTCCTAATTGTGAGTTGCCAGCACAGATGCTTCTATTGGGGGTTAGAGGTTTTTGACTTTTTACTGTGAGACAGCCTCCTAGTAAGGGACTCCCCCACAGTAAGCTCATGGTAAAATGGACCACCAGTGGCACCTTGCTAAAAGCGGGCAGACATCAAAGGAAAGGTCGGCTCCCGTGAAAGCACCTGGAGGTGCTGGCCGTGCAGGGAGCTGGCAGGAGTGGCTGGGGGTGGGCTCCCTGAGCCGCTCCCCAACAGCACTCACTAGACACCCCCCACCCATGAGAGCAGCCAGGGATGGGCTCCCCGTACTGCCCTCCACCAAGGATGCACCATGACAGGGTTGTCCGGGTGGGACTGGAAACCCTTCCAAAACACGAGGGCAGCCAGGGGTAGGCTCCCCGCACTGCCATACAATGAAGCCAGCACTCGGGGCTGTTAGGGTGGGACCTGGACATCCCCACACCATGAGGAACGCAATGGCACAAGCCGCGTGGAAGGAATCAAAGCGGCTCTCCCCTGCACAGCAAGAGAGCCACTGTAATCACAAATGCATATGTCCCACAAAGCCTTGCCAATCCCAACGTCATTCTGAGCTGTGTGCTCAGCCTGTGATGGCCCCAAGAAGATGGAGTCACCCCCAACCAAATGCCCATTGCCAGGGGAAGCTGCAGGGACAGTGTAGCATCCCACCAACACAACGTTTGTGTCCCCACCCTAGGTTGGGTGGGACAAAGGAATCATAACCCCTCAAGGGTTCCAACGTACTGCCAAATACAAGTTTGTGATTGTATCCTCTAAGGGTGTAGGATGGTATTACACCAGATTAATCAAGGGTATGATGTTACACCAGGGTTATCTAGGATAATTAAGAAGTAATCTTTATTTTTTTAAGTATTTAAATCTGTCTCTATATGTTTCTTGTATTGCTGATTTGCATAATGAGACTGATAACCAATCTCTTGAACAGTAGATGTGCCCTATTTGCCATATTTTGGTGGTCTCACTCTACATTATAGTCACATATTGCATTGGGATACCAGGGATAGTTTTGCCATGTGGGTTGTTGGATTATATTTCCCCTAGGGGGAGACATGAGAGATTATACAATGTCATCCAATGGTAATTCCATCAATTTGTGTATATTTGTGAGTTGTTGCATAGGATTGAGTAGTGTATTAAATGTAATATTACTTTAGCAAAAGAAAAGGCACAGATTGCACAATCATTTATTGAGTGTCATGCTTGTGTGCTCGTGAATGGGAATTACCAGCCCACACCACCTCCCTTGAGTAAGCCTTGAACTTCTCTGCAACGCTACCCTATGAGAGTCAAGCGCTACAATAGTGTGTTTGGTTCCAAGTGGTGGTCGGGTACGGACCCATTACTTGTGCTGGCCACACAACAAATGACCCACCTTCTGACAGGGTGCAGGAGTTGGTGATTTTTCTTAAGACTACCCCACCTAAGTATGCTGAGATGATGAGTGTATGTTCTGCGACTGTTTTGATGAGGAGGTGTACTGTGCATGTCAGTGCCTTAGTTTTCATTCACATCATTCTCACTATGAAGCTGTATAGCTAGGTGTGATATAGATGTGATGTTGTATCACACACAACAGTCTGAATTGGGATGATGCTCACAAGGAAAGAGAGGTGTAGTGTGGTGTGGCATGATCTGTTGGATATAGTGGTGAATGATTTGGTACTGTGTGTTGTATGACAAGTTATAATATGTGGTTAAAGCTAGGCCTTCAACAGATGCTATGAATTGTGTCTTGACTTGTTTTACTTCACAAACCACATATGAGTGAGGTGAATAGAGGAAGATGCCTGCTGTTAGTATTTATTGTCAGGCTTGGATGGGCTCATCCACGGTTGTTCTTGATAATCAAAAACTGTTGACACCTTGGGTGAATATACAATTGTGGACTAAAGACTGTCATACTGACTCCAAATAACCAATATACGAGGGCAAACCAAGATACTAGAAGAATATCATGGTGTGGCACAAACTAGGCTTGGTAATGATGTACCACTGACAACAAGTATAAACATTGAATATATACCAAAAAACAGCCTGCCACTCTCCAATGAGGAGAAAACAGATGTAGCTTATGTGCCTCAAGACTTGGGTGTTCTAAAAATATGGTCCAAACATGCTACAAAAAACAAACACCTCACAAAACACAGTCAAATGAAAATTCCTATTATACATCAGTGTCAGTAAAAAAAACCTTCAGTGTTCCCCACAAGTGAAGCAACGCACTTGAAACCATGTGTGAAGAAGACACTCAACAGGATCACCTACAGTGGGTGCAACAAAGCATATATATAACTTGACACCAAAAGGATAATGTAAAATACCTAAAAATGTAGCTGCCCTAAAAGACAAGGTCTGTACAGGGTACACGTGAACATGTATGCATACACGTGTATACATGTGCAGGCTGTGCAAGAAAGACTGCTGTCAATTTTAGCTTTCTGTTTATATATAGGTAGTACAGTGGCATATAGGAACTCAAATACATTGGTTTTCCTGGTGAAGCCTGATAACCCAATTTGGAATTCACAAAGAAATGTTCCATTTCTGGCTGAAGTGTACATCTATAATGTCTGAACTATTTTGTACTTTTTCCAAATTATTGTTATATCATAACTTTTGATTGGCATGAGGTATTACAAAAATTGACAAATATTTTACTACCAAAATGTACCTCCTAAACACATGTCCAGAACTAGTTTTATTGTATATTTATTCATTTTTTACTTACAAATTGACTATATTTCCATAAGCCACTCTTAGGAAACTCATGCTTTGAACTCCCCTGCTGGGTTGGTGTTCCACCAGAATATTGCTTCAAAAATATTGTGCTACCATAATATCATGAGCAAAATATCAAGGATCCATAGATCCACAAGGCAAAACTTTATAAAAGTTTAGGTTTACTTTACTTAACTCCACTGGTTGTTCTTGATGATAAACATCATCAAGGTGCGTAGACGTGACGTTAAGAATAATAAACCCAATCAATAAGGTAATCAGCTGCCTTTCTCTGATACGTTCTCACAGAAGATAAAGGGAACGCATGCTGGCCTTTAGCGCTAGTCACCACAGGCAGGCAATGGGAATTTCAGGTCTTGGAAAGAAGAAACCAGACCTAACTGGGAGGAGCCTCCCTTAGATGACAAGTCTCGTCCAATGTCCCTTCAAGCAGACATTTTGATAGTTCGAAAAATGTTGCTCATGGGATTGGACTGCTCCTGGACTGCTCTCTAGAAGTATCAAGGGGTGATGTGTCACCTCTTGATTGAGTAGGAACTCTGAACATTCTAGTGCTCTCCACCTCCCTGACTGGAATAGTAGGACACTCTGGATGTGTACTTCTTTGACTTGCTGTATCTGTCTGCATGGGTGGTAGAACTAGCTCCTCGTCTCCCTCATGAAGCCAGTAAGAGGTGGGCTTGCTGGGGAATCCCATAGAAATGAGCATCTGTGGGCTAGTCCTGCCTATGGGTGCTCTAGCAGTAGGTACTATAGAATTCTTCTCACACAGGCGCCCTCAAGTAGCAAAATGCCCTGGGTGTTAGTGGAGTGTAGGCTGTGAAGTATGGTCTACCTTGAGGAATATGAAATGCTGCTGCAGTCGGACCCCTGGTCATGGGACTGCCAAGGACTGGACAGTAAGGAAGACTCAAAGCTGTTTCAGTCTAAATATGTTAGTTCCAGTATGCAGAATGTCCAGAACAACAGAAAGCATCAAGGAAAATTGTAAAAAAAACTAATTAGAGGCCAGGTGATCGCAAAAGCACACTCACTACTGGTAGTTTAGGTGCACCATCAGCTGCAAAAAAAAAAACATTCCTACTTGAAAAGTCTTCTCAAGACCGGAGCTATTGGTAAAAGCGCAGCTACTTGGGCATAGTGCAGATGTGCTCTGCAGACAATGCCCTAAGTGTTCATGAACACTTGCTCCATCATCTGACTGCCAGGGCCAGGTGAGTTCTAAACCCACCCCGATAACAAGCAAGAGCATTGCACTGTTCTGTTAATTCAAGAAATAGCAATAGAAGTGGGGGAAGCCTCCCAAAAAACTCTCTCCAGCTTTAAAGAAAAGTTCACAACTGGGCATTGATTTATTGAGCGTAATTTGTTGTATTGCTGAGTGCTGCGTCTATCTCATAAGCTCCTTCCTGAGTAAGGATGAGACTGCTTTATGTCTTTACCCTGCAAGTCAAATGCTGAAATGGGTACGCGCTTCGAGTTGGGAGTCTACATTACTGGGACCATAGGACATCAACTCGAAAGCTTGATGTCCAGTAACTTCTGTTTGCTGCAGGGCACTCCAACCTGGATTTCTCACTGAATGGGACAGCCGGTGTGGCCATTAGAACTAAAAATGTTTAGGCTGTTCATGCAAAATGCAGAAACAACATCCACATGTTGTGCCATCCAAGGACTGGGAGGTGCCCACTGATGGCACTGGAAAAATTCTTATGACCATGAAAATCCCCAAAGACTTGTCTAACAATTTAAAATAGAAAGTCCTCACACAACCTTAGGACACAGGCCCACAAGATGTCGGTCACCCATGAATCATGATTGATGTTTTCATGGACATATAAGTAACAGGACAGCTTTAGAGTGTTCATGGAAGGAGATTTTGACAAATGAAGGAAAACAGCAAAACAACATTGATAAGACACAAATGCTCCCTGCATGGTCAATGGGAGCATACGCCTGCCCTGAATCCCCAACTACATGTGAAACTAATACCTGACTTTCACTTTGGCCCTGGCTTCATGCTAATTACGCATTTGTGTATGAGCCCCAGGCTGTCACTGACAATGTGAGGTCCTGGACCAATCTTGTGACCTGGAGGGGCCTACCAAATGCGTCATTATTTAAAGCAATGGACCACTGTCCATTTCCTGAGAACATCCGTAAATCAGTGGTGGCAGCATGTAACGTTTTGTAAATTTATACAGTGGCCAGACATGTTTCTCTGTGTCAGTGAAAGTGTTAGAAATTGGGTTATTAGTTAACTGGGGTGTGAGGCCTGGTTGAGAAGCAACCACAATCCTAGTCTGGGTAAGGCACAAGCAACCCCAAATTAACCTGCTCTAACACCCTGGTAGCTTGACACACAGCAGTCAGGCTTAACTGAGAAGCAATGTATAAAGTATTTGTGCAAACGTCTAACTGTAAATCAGTAAAAAAAACACACAAAAGATCCCACAGCAGGTTAGAAAAACTGAGCAAAATGTAATAAATAAAACAAGACCAGAATGACAATAATCCATTAAGTAGAACCAGAGTTATGAATTTTTAGAGAATAAATTGAAATATAGCACCAAAAAGCATCAAGCGCCAACCACGGATATCGAGTCACACTGGACCAGGTGAAAGTCAAAAGATTAAGCCAGCCATGATGGGTCGTGGGTTGGATACAGTGCCAGGTTAGACCTACTGAGGTTTACCATAAATTTTGTGTCAAGAGTCCCGTTTGAGGGGAAAATGTTTACTGGGAGCAAGGAGAGTGTCATTGGCCAGGGTCAGCGGGGCACAAAGAGCAGGCTGGGCATCACAGATGAGTGGGCTGGAGCCTCTCTTTGGAGAATCATGCTGGTAGACAATGCTTGCTGTGCAAAGAGATGTACTTGAGATGCCGTGCGCGGATTCTCTGTGCAAGCGCCACAGTTGTGGTTTGAATGGGCCTGTTTGCGGTCCCGAAGAGCCCACAAGCGTGCACTAATGAGCTATAGGGCCACACCAGTGGCCCAGGACCTGAGGAGCACCTTTTGGGGGTCAGAAACTCATTAAAGATGGGTCCAGGAGCTGTGGGGAGCCTGTTATGTCCCTGAGGCTCAGATCAGGAGGCCAGCTGATTAGCCCTTTAAGTCACTCTGGGATCCTGGGTTCAAGATGGAGGTTACAGGTCCAGTTGTTCCTTACCAGGCAGAAGGGCAGCAGGTAGCTGGTCATCGCAGCAAAGCAGCAGCTCCTTTCAAACAGTAGTGCAGCAGAATGAAAGTTCCTGTAGGAGCACAGATATCCTTCTTCCTGGCAGAGCATCCACAGGTCCAAAATTGTGCTTAAGAGCTGGTGTCTGAGGTCCCCTTTTATAACCTGGTGCCATGGTTCTGGAAGTTGGAAGAAGCTTCCAGACAGTGTCTTTGAAGTGCCTGGAATTCCCTACCTCCCCTGCCTTGGCTTCACGCTGACCGAAGTGACGATGCATGATCGTTAAGCCCTTTAAGTGGACGTAGGACGCAGCCGTTCAGGTGTAAGTGAGAATGGATCAATCTCCTCTTTCCCATCCTGCCTGTGACGGCCCATCTAGCCACACTGAAGCTCCCACTGTGTGTGGCTGTCTAGGAGGAACACACCAAGCCCAACTACCAGCTACACCCAGCCATGTGATCAGAGACAGGGTGCAAGGACCACATGGTAATTTTCTAAAAGTGGCATTTTCAGAATTACAATATAAAATCTGATTTCACCATAAGTTATGATGTTACATTTTGATTCCAGAGACACCAAACATGAAGGGGGTCATCTCTTCCCATTTGGAATTTTCACTATGTCCAATTTTGAAATACACTGCACCCTGCCCTCTGGCCTCTTCTGGGAATACCCTAGGGGTGATTTACATGTATTAAAAAGAAAGGTTTGGGCCTGGCAAGAGGTTGAGTTTACCAGGTCAACATGGCAGGTTAAAACTGAATACACAGTCTCTGCAATGGCAGGCCTGAGACATGGTTAAAGGTGTACTGAAGTGGGTGGCACAATCAGTGCTCCAGGCCTACTAGTAGGGTTTTATTTAAAGGCCCTGAACACATGTAGTGCATATTACTATGGACTTACAAGTAAATTAAATATGCCAATTCGGTATAGCAGTGGTAAAATGCACAGAGTCCTAATGCCAACAAAAATGAGTTCAGGAAAAATGGGGGAGGTGAGGCAAAAAGTTTAGAGATGACCCTGCAGTAAGGGCCAGGTTCAAAATAGAGTCTGGCCTATTGAAGCCTCCTATGTAAAGTTCTGCTGTTATGTGAAACCCAGAAACTTGCACTGCAATCTGTGTGTATGTTGAGAGTGTGTGCATGTAAAATGCACGGGCAGCACTTATAGGGTGGTAGGACTCCTTGTTGTATGACTGACTACTGGGTCCAGTGGCAACCACTTTATGTGCAAATGGGTTAGCATAGCACAAGATGAAGGGTTAGGCTAATTTCTCAGACAGTGAAAGTGCATGATCCTTTCACTGTCTAAGTGAAAGTGTAAGATACTCCCCCTCTTGTTGATGATCTCTCTGCTATGAATGGAGCCTTCCCCACAGCAGTTCCTTTCACAGCGTGGGTACCATGTTCAAAGTACCAGTTCATCATTTTTTTAACAAAAACAAACTCCCAAAGCAGGAGTTTGTTTATTCTCTGAACAGGAAGTAGGCAGCTTGATGCAAATGGAGCTTATTTCTGCATGTGGGGGCCATTTAGCATTTGTACTACCCTGTAAGGCATGTTGGACATGGGCTGGGAAAAATACAGATTATTACTCTGATCTAGCAGGCCTATGGTGGGCAAATCCCTGGGTCAGGCATTACTGACAGTAAAGTAAGTGGAGGCTCAATCAACAGTTACCCAGCAGTTTGTCGGACCCTAAATAGATAGGGAGAACAGTGGATTTGGTGCTGCAGGAGAACTGCCAGTTTATGGCTTTCCTCCCATTTCACCTAATCCTAAGAAGCGAAGAAATGAAGGCAACAGTGTGGTCCTGAGTCCAGTCCAGGTTCTGTACATTTGTATTTAGTGGGCCAGTAATATATACGACTAGTCCTTAATATAAGTAAGATGTGTCATAGAGCACTTAATAGTAAGGTCAAACAACAGTTACTGAAGATGTCTGCCTATTTGTCTTTATAAAATAAATCACTTTACAGTGGTTTTTCTATGCACAGTTGAGTAAAGGTAAATCAGAGAGCTATCTATATGGCAAATTATTACAGCTTGTTATGGCCATCTTTTTACTTTGCATTGCCTAAACCCACAAACCACACCAGTATTGATTAATACTTATGCTCTATGATAAAGCCTAGTTTAAGGAAAGGCTAGGTCATACACAGAGTCTACATAGTTTTGCAAATGAACACTCCATCATCCAGAAGTACACTCCTTGTTGGAAATTGCAATTCATTTGCCCCCAAATAGTCTAAAGGTCTCACTCGAGACTGCATTACTCTTTGGAAGATGTCTGAGGTACGTACATGGGCATGTACTTGTTCTCTTGCTATCTATATAGCAATTCATATTACATGCATTGTGTAATTGGTGTGGCCTCACAGCGCATAGAAAATTGAATGTAGACAAACCTAAGGAACTCCGGCTTTCATTTAAAATAAACACAGACATACTGTAATGTTCCACATGTTTGACATGCAGAATTCTCCTTTAGGAAGAGATTTGGCTCAACTTGTCTTCTCCGACACCTATGCCTAATTCAAAGAAAAACACAATGCATACTTTCGGAAGGGGTATTAAATGAGTAAAATGCCATAAACAGCTTAGCAGCCATGCCAAGCCATTCTCGGCATTAAACTTAGTACATTACAACCTGTCAGGTGTACAAGATCCAAAGACTTCAGTTTAGTGAACGAACACAATGCACTCTGTTGAGAACTAATGGCGGCATCTTTTCTTTGGTATCTGTTAGACTTTTCATCCTTGGCGTGGTCTCCCTTAACTTTTTGCCTCTGTTCCCCAGGTTATTGATGTGTGCTGGACTCTGATTTTGCTGTTTTTATTACTCTGGGCACTTTACACTGCTAACCAGTGCTAAAGTGCAAGTGCTCCTGTTTAAAATGTGTATGTAATTGGTTCTCCGTGATTGGCATATTTGTTTTACTGTTAAGTCTCTAGTAAAGTGCACTAGAGGTGCTCAGGGCCTGTAAAGCAAATGTTACTAGTGGGCCTGCAGCACTGGTTGTGCCACCCACACAAGTAACCCTGTAATCATGGCTCAGACCTGCCACTGCAGTGTCTGTGTGTGTAAATGTGCACTGTAAATTCGACTTGGCAAGTGTACCCACTTGCCAGGCCTAAATCCTCCCTTTTCTTACATGTAAGGCACCCCTACGGTAGGCCCTAGGTAGCCCCAAGGGCAGGGTGCAGTGTATGGTTAAGGTAGGACATATAGTAATGTGTTTTATATGCCCTGACAGTGAAATATTGCTAAATTCGTTTTTCACTGTTGCAAGGCCTGTCCCTCTCATAGGTTAACATGGGGGCTACCTTTAAATCTGATTAAAATGTAGATTCCCTTTGGGAGCGGATGGACATGTGGAGTTTGGGGTCTCTGAGCTCACAATTTAAAAATACATCTTTTAGTAAAGTTGATTTTAAGATTGTGCGTTTGAAAATGCCACTTTTAGAAAGTGAGCATTTTCTTTCTTATACCATTTCTGTTACTCTGCCTGTTTGTGGATTCCTTGTCTGGGTCAGTTTGACAGTTGGGCTGGTTGCACCTCACACTAGACAGTGACACAAAAGGAGCTGGGGTGTAGTCTGCATTTCCTGACGAGCCATCTGTGCTAGGAGGGAGGGGAGGAGTGGTCACTTACACCTGAAAGGGCTGTGCCTGTCCTCACACAATGCAGTCTCCGACCCCCTGGTGAGTGTCTGGGGCCTGGCCTGGGCAAGGCAGGATTTCACATTCAAAAGAGACTTTACTTTGAAGTAGGCCTTCTTCAAAGAAGAAATTGGGTATAAGAAGGGCACCCAAAACCACAGACTTTAGAAACACTTCTGGAACCAAGAGGAACCTTTGCCTGGAGAAGAGCTGAATAGCTGAGGAAGAAGTGCTACCCTGCCTGTGACTGTGCTTTGTGGAGCTTTCCTGCAGTGCTGCTTCTGCCAGAGTAAGAGGGCAAAGACTGGACTTTGTGTGCCTTCCATCTTGTGAAGAAATCTCCAAGGGCTTGATTTAGAGCTTGCCTCCTGTTGTTTGAAGTGTCAGGGACAGCAAAGACTTCTCTCTGCCAGCACCTGGAGTCTCTGGAGAGACTCCTGCTCTGATAAGGGGTGCCCTATCCAGTCCCTGGGCCCTTCAAAGGAAAGCTGGTGTAAATCCAAGGAAATCGACTTTGGATGACTTCGGACCGATGCCGCTGCTGAATCCGGTGACACCGTCTGCACCCGACGGCGTGACCTTCGCTGGAACGTGACGCTCTTCGCAGGCCCGACGCCACTGCAGCCTCGCTGAAGTCCGCGACTACGTGGAAGTCGCCGCACCACGTCGTGACCGACACCGCTCGAAGTGCGCGGATTCAATGTTTCACACAGACGCCGCGATCCCTGACTTCGAGCATCGGCTGGTTTTCACTCTTCACCAAAGGTACTGTACTTGGGGGTCTACGCGACTCCGTGTTCGGCACTGCTGGTGTCGGCTTGTTGGGAACGACTCCATCACGACGCCGTGTTAACACATCATCGAAGCATTTTTGTTTCTAAGCGCTATTTTTGAGTTTAATCTTTAAAAATTCATAACTTGACTTGTGTATGTTGGATTTTTGTTGTTTTGGTCTTGTTTTGTTTAGATAAATATTTCCTATTTTTCTGGTGTTTTGTCATTTTGTAGTGTTTTCATTAAGTTACTGTGTGTGTTGGTACAAATGTTTTACACCTAGCACTCTGAAGTTAAGCCTACTGCTCTGCCAAGCTACCAAGGGGGTAAGCAAGGGTTAGCTGAGGGTGATTCTCTTTTACCCTGACTAGAGTGAGGGTCCTTGCTTGAACCGGGGGTAACCTGACTGTCAACCAAAGACCCCATTTCTAACCTTGGTGATCAGCGGTTGGGATTTGGACTTGTATTTGTACTTGACATACAGTGATTAGGTGTACACTATTATTTTGAATGCAGACCACTACGTGACCACATACTGCTTGTCTTGAGATTTTTGCTTTTTCTCTTTTATGGATTTTTCCCTACGTCCACTTTGTTTTTCTTCGCTGATCTTTGATTGACTTTGAACTTCATTTGGGAACTTGTTTCTGCATTTGGAACTTTGCACTCTTTTAACCTTTCATCATGTCTCAACTTGGAGATGCATCAGTTGAAGCTGTTTTTGACCTGAAGCAATTGGATAGTTATAACAAGGCTCAGCTAAAGCAGTTTTGTAAAAAGTTTGGTTGTCCCATTAAGAGCTCTTCCAAGAAGGATGAGCTGAAAAAGGAGCTGAGGCCCTGGGTGACAACCAGAAGCACTGGAGGGCACACTGAGGATGAGGAGGAGGATGAGGATGAGGAGGGAGGGCAATCAGTACATAATGGTATAGTGGGGGGACCTGTTATTCCCAGGGAAATAGTCTATAGGGCAGGTAGCAGTGTATCCTCCAAAGGTCTGACAGCTGAAGAATTGCAGGACAGACAGGCAGAGAGGGCATACCAATTGGAGCTGCAGAAACTCAATCTGGAGAAAGAAAGAGATGAGAGAAGAGCAGTCCTTGAAGAAAGGAAGATGCAGCTGGCTCATGAGCTTAATTTAAATGAGTTAGATCAGAGGAGCCAGTCCAGTAGGGATGGTGGCAGCAATCCTACAGTGCAGCCTGAGAGAAGGGTACACATCCCAAAAGACCTTGTAAGGGATTATAAGAGGGAGGATGATATCTACTTGTGGTTCAAGGGCTATGAGTTAGCTTTCCACATGAACCTGGTCCCTGAAGCTCATTGGGGGGCAGCCCTGTGGAAGCATTTTGAGGCAGAGGGGAGGGACACACTGACAGCCTTAGGGGATTCTCAGGGTCTCACCTACCATCTCATGAAGGAGGCCTTACTCACCAGGTATGGTCTCACCCCTGAGCAGTACAAGGAGAAGTTTAGATCCTACAAGAGAAAGGAATCCCAAACATGGTTGGAATGTGTTGATTCTTTTTGCAGGTCACTAGATGGTTGGGTGAAGGGCAGTAAGGTAAATATGTATGAGGGGCTTTACAATTTAATTGCTTGGTAGCACTTGTACAGTTTATGTTTTCCAGAGCTGCGCCAGCACCTCATTGACAGCAGGCTGACTGACCCCAGGAAGCTTGCACAGGAAGCGGACCGCTGGGAGAGCACCAGGGTCCAAAAGAGGTACGGGGGAGACCACGCCAAGGGTAGGCAGGGTCCCTCTCAGAAGAAAGGGGGGGTAAGGGTAAACAGGGGGAGTTCTCTAAAGGGCCCCAAACTGATCCCCAGGGAAAGGATTCCCAACCTCCCAGTGAAAAGAAGCCATGGTTCTCCAAAGGGAAGCCACCGGTAGGTGGTCCCCCACGTAAGTGCTATTCATGTGACCAGATTGGTCATGTGAGGGGGGACCGCAAATGCCCCAAATATACACCGGCACCCACTGGTGCGCAATCCCAGGGTTTGGCCAGTGTAGCGCTTGGGGAGGAGTTGGTTCCAGGTGGGTGGGAGCCAGCAGAAATGACCCTTGTCTCACTAGGGCACAGTGAGATGGTCCAGAGAAACCTAGTGCCTGATAACACTAAGAAGTACAGGCAATGGGTGACCATCAATGGACAGAGGGTGAAGGCTCTGAGAGACACAGGAGCCAGTGTGACTACAGTGAGGGAGTCACCTGGTGTCTGAAGAGCAGATTGATCCCCAGGTACTTCACCAAGTAGTTGCGGTAGACAACTCTGAGCGCCTCTGCAGAGTGGCGCAGGTTCCCTTTGAATGGGGGGGGTCTCAGGTTCCTGGAAATTAGCTGTGAGTCCAACCATGCCCGTTGATTGTTTGCTAGGCAACGACCTGGAGGATTCCCCTTGGAAGGAGGTGGAACACAGGTCTCACTTGGAGATGTTGAGTCTGCCTGGGTGGGTATGCGTATCCACCCGATCTATGGCAGCCAATCAGGGTAGTCAAGAGCCCCTGGAGCCTGAAACAGTGGCCCAGGGGACCGCCAAGAAGAGGAAGGGCAGGGGGCGTGGGAAACCGGCCCCAGAGGTTCCCACAGTCCGGGAGGAGGCGGAGCCTAAGGGTGATGCCCCGGAACCTACAGGGGAGCAGGTGGCTGAACTGGGGGAGGTCCCTGAGCTGTCACAGTGGCAGCAGGAAGGGGGACCCACCAGGGAAGCATTCTGCACAGCGCAACAGGAGTGCCCTACTCTTGAGGGGCTGCAGGAGCAGGCTGCAGCCCAGGCAGTTGGCGAGGCGCCAGGTACTCACCTGATATATTGGGAGGATGGCCTCCTGTATAGTGAGCCTAAGGTTCCTGAGCCTGGGTCAGCTCTTATGCTGGTGGTACCTCAGTGCTTTAGGGCCTTCCTACTGGGTTTGGCTCATGATGTGCCTTTGGCAGGACATCTATGGCAGGACAAGACCTATAAGAGGCTTGTCTACCACTTTTACTGGCCCTTGATGCACAAGCAGTCAGCTGCTCATTGTAGGTCTTGTCAGACTTGTCAGTCAAGTGGCAAGAGTGGGGGGAAATGCAAAGCTCCCCTCCAACCTTTACCTATAGTGAGTACCCCCTTTGAACGGGTAGGAATTGACATTGTGGGGCCTCTGGACCCCAAGATAGCCATGGGCAACAGGTTCATCCTGGTCTTGGTGGACCATGCCACACGGTACCCAGAAGCCATTCCTCTAAGGACGGTCACTGCCCCCGTGGTGGGACGTGCCTTGATGGGAGTATTTACCCGCATGGGGTTTCCCAAGGAAGTGGTATCTGATAGAGGTACAAACTTCATATCCACTTATATGAAGTCTCTGTGGAAGGTGTGTGGGGTAACCTACAAGTTCACCACACCTTACCACCCCCAAAGTAATGGTCTGGTTGAGAGATTCAACAGCACCTTGAAAGTCATGATTCAGGGCCTGTCAGAGCCCTTGAGGTGTAAGTGGGACGTCCTCTTGCCATGCCCACTGTTCGCTTACAGGGAGGTGCCTCAAAAGGGACTTGGCTTTAGCCCCTTTGAGCTCATCTATGGCCACCCTGTGAGGGGACCGCTCAGTCTGGTGAAGGAGGCTTTGGAGAAAGCTCCTAGTAAACCACCCCAGGGTGTATTTAGCTACATGCTGGCACTAAGAAACAAGACTGCCCACTTCAGGAGCCTCGCTCAGGAGAACCTGGAAGCAAGCCAGGAGGATATGAAACGGTGGTACAACCAGAATGCCACTCTGGTTAAGTTTCAGCCTGGACAAAAAGTGTGGGTCATGGCACCAGTGGAGCCTAGGGCTCTCCAAGATAAGTGGACTGGGCCCTTTTGAGGTGGTGGAAAGAAAGAGCGAAGTTACCTATCTGGTAGACTTGCAATCCCCCAGGAACCCTTTGAGGGTCCTACATGTCAACCGCCTCAAACCACACTTTGAGCGAACTGACCTATCCATGCTCCTAGCAACAGATGACGGGGTGGAGGAAGAGAGTGAGCCTCTTCCTGACCTCCTGTCTGCAGGAGAGAAAGATGGGTCTGTGGAGGGAGTGATCCTCTCCTCCCTCCCTGGCTGAGGAACAGCAGAGGGACTGTCGCCACGTGTTGGGACAGTTCGCCTCGCTGTTTTCCCTGATCCCAGGAGTCACACACCTGTGCACACATGATGTGGACACTGGGGACAGTACACCTGTTAAACATAAGGTTTACAGGGTGACTGACAGGGTCAGGGCTTGCATTAAGGAGGAAGTCTCCAAAATGCTAACCCTAGGGGTTATTGAGCACTCCAGAAGTCCTTGGGTCAGCCCAGTGGTATTGGTCCCAAAGGCTGCTGCTCCTGGTGCCACTCCGGAACTTAGGTTCTGTGTGGACTACCGGGGTCTCAGTGCGGTCAGTAAGACTGACGCACACCCCATCCCCCGAGCTGATGAGCTCATTGATCGGTTAGGAGCTGCCAAGTACCTCAGTACGTTTGATTTAACATCTGGGTACTGGCAGATTGCCCTAACTGAGGGGGCAAAGGAGAGGTCAGCATTCTCTACCCCAGATGGGCACTTTCACTTCAACGTGATGCCCTTTGGGATGAAGAATGCCCCTGCCACCTTTCAGAGGTTGGTCAACCAGGTGTTGGCAGGACTGGATGAGTTCAGTGCCGCCTACCTGGATGACATTGCTGTGTTAAGTTCCACATGGGAGGAACACCTGCAACACCTCTGGAGAGTGTTATAGGCCCTGCAGAAGACAGGCCTCACTACTAAGGCAAGCAAGTGCCAAATAGGGCAGGGTTCTGTAGTGTACTTAGGACACCAGGTGGGGAGTGGCCAGGTGGCACCCCTACAGCCTAAGATTGACAGGATTCTGGCTTGGGAGCCTCCCAAGACCCAAACTGAAGTGAGAGCCTTTTTAGGTCTCACAGGATATTACAGGAGGTTTGTTAAGGGATATGGTACCATTGTTACCCCCTTAACTGAGTTGACTTCTAAGAAGCAACCCAAGAAAGTGATCTGGACAGAGGCTTGCCAGAACGCTTTTGATGCCCTGAAGGCTGCCATGTGCACAGCACCTGTGCTGAAGGCACCTGACTACTCCAAGGAGTTTGTTGTGCAAACAGATGCCTCAGAGCATGGTATTGGAGCAGTACTCTCACAGCTTAATGAAGAGGGCCTAGATCAACCCGTAGCCTTCATTAGCAGGAGGTTACTACCCAGGGAACGTAGGTGGAGTGCCATAGAACGCAAAGCGTTTGCTGGGGTCTGCGCACTGAGGAAGCTAAGACCCTACTTGTTTGGGACTCACTTCCGAGTTCAGGCCGACCACAGGCCCCTCAGATGGTTAATGCAGATGAGGGGTGAGAATCCAAAACTATTAAAGTGGTCCATTTCCCTACAGGGGATGGACTTTACAGTGGAACACCGCCCTGGCATAGAACACGCCAATGCTGATGGTCTGTCCAGATTCTTCCGCCTTAGTGATGAGAACTCCCAGGAGGTTGGGTAGTTGCTCCCCACTTTCAGCTGGGGGGGAAACGTGTTAGGTTTTTCATACTTGGCGTGGTCTCCCTTAACTTTTTGCCTATGTTTCCCAGGTTGTTGATGTGTACTGGACTCTGTTTTTGCTGTTTTTGTTACTCTGGGCACTCTACAACTGCTACCCAGTGCTAAAGTGCACATACTCCTGTATAAAATGTGTATGTAATCGGCTTTCCATGTTTGGCATATTAGATTTACTGGTAAGTCCCTAGTACAGTGCACTAGAGGTGCCAGGGCCTGTAAATCAAATGCTACTAGTGGGCCTACAGCACTGGTTGTGCCACCCACATTAGTAGCCCTGTAAACATGGCTCAGACCTGCCACTGCAGTGTCTGTGTGTGCAGTTTTAAACTGCAAATTCGTCTTGGCAAGTGTACCCACATGCCAGGCCTAAACCTTCCCTTTTCTTATATGTAAGACACCCCTAAGGAAGGCCATAGGTAGCCCCCTGGGCAGGATGCAGTGAATGTTTAAGGTGGGACATATACTAATGTGTTTTATATGTCCTGACAGTGAAATACTGCTAAATTCGTTTTTCACTGTTGCAAGGCCTGTCCCTCTCAGAGGTTAACAATGGGGCTGCCTTTAAATATGATTAAAGCGTAGATTCCCTTTAGGAGCGGATAGACGTGGAGTTTGGGGTCTCTGAGCTCACAGTGTAAAAATACATCTTTTAGTAAAGTTGATTTTAAGATTGTGTGTTGGAAAATGCCACTTTTAGAAAAGTGAGCATTTTTTTGATTAGACCATTCTGTGACTCTGCCTGTTTGTGGATTCCCTGTCTGGGTCAGTTTGACAGGTGGGCTGTTTGCACATCTCTCTAGACAGTGACACAAAGGGAGCTGGGGTGTAGCCTGCATATCATGAGGAGCCATCTGTCCTAGGAGGGGGGGAGGAGTGGTCACTTATACCTGAAAGGGCTGTGCCTGCCCTCACACAATGCAGTCTCAAACCCCTGCCTGGCCTGGTCAAGGCAGGATTTCACAAACAAAAGAGACTTTCCTTTAAAGCAGGCCTACTTCAAAGGCCAAAATGGGTATAAGTAGAGCACCAAAAAACACAGACTTTAGATCACCTCTGGACATCAAGAGGAACCTCTGCCTGGACAAGAGCTGAAGAGCTGGGGAGAAGTGCTGCCCAGCCTGTGACTGTGCTTTGTGGAGCTATCCTGCAGTTACTGCTTCTTCCTGTGCAAGGGGACAAAGACTGGACTTTGTTGTACATTCCTGCTTGTGAAGATAACTCCAAGGGCTTGTCCTGAGCTTGCCTCGTGTTGGTGAAGTCTCAGGGCCATCAAAGAATTATCCTGCCAGCACCTGGAGTCTCTGCTGAGTGGTGCCCTATCTAGTTCCTGGGGCCTTAGAAGGTGAAGCTGGCAGATCAAGACTGAAAATCCACGCACAGACCGCCGTGAGAAAAAAATATCGACACACCTTCCGAGACGCGGCTTAAAAATGACGCACCGCCGGCTTCGCAGCAGAAATCAATAGTGTTTTCACTGAGTTACTGTGTGTGTTGGTACAAATACTTTACACCTACACTCTGAAGTTAAGCCTGCTTGCTTGTGCCAAGCTACAAAGGGGGTGAGCGGGGATTAACTGAGGGTGATTCTCCTTTACCCTGACTAGAGTGAGGGTCCTTGCTTGGACAGGGGATAGCCTGACTGCCAACCAAAGACCCCATTTCTAACAAAAGGGAATATTAGGTCATTGCACATTCTTACTAGATCCTAAGGTTGCCTTGCTAGGGATTCTGGACAGTTGGGTAGCTGTAGTGTATGTTTTCTTGTTGGACTGGACTATCTAATTGCTAACTTGATATTTCAAGAAAGTGGTGAAGTGTCTCCCATCTATCCATTTGAGTACCGGAGAGGCATGGACAGGTGTTCTTTATTGGAAGAGGCAGTTTACAATGCTTGGTGTGCCCCGCCTGATACCACCAGATCTGGTTCATGTGGAAAAAGCAAAATTACACTTGCTGATCATTGTCAGGAGGTTACATGCACCAATGTGCTAGATCTGATAACTGTATAAATTATTCTACATTGTTTTGGGCATGTGTACACTCTATAGTGTAGTGAAAATTAAAATAAAATGTTTTATATAATACACATACTTTACATAACCTTATAGTAGAATTTAAAACAAAACGGTTCGAAAAAATTTGAAATATTCAAGCAACTTGTATGTATGTGCAAGGTGAGCTTGGAGTACTTACTGAAAAAATGTGACACTATAACTATAAGGAACAAAAATCAACTGCACAACACCACAGTGATAGACACTTGTTTTCCATATCTAAGTCTCCATGAATGTCATCTGCTTATTTAAATTATCATAGGCTGTTTTTCAGATATCAGTGTCTCCTGATATCCAGGAAACATGACAGGAGTACATTGTTGCCAAGATGGTGTGTTGGTGTATTGGTCTACCAGGTTTGAACATAATAAGTGTGTACATGAAGTTTTGGTTAAATTTCAAAAATCTGGTCTAGCTTTAAACAAAGGTAAATGTGTTTTTGGAAGAGATGAGATGAGATTATATACCTCTGGGTAAGGGATAAAACCAAACAAGCATTGGCAAAGCTAATAGGTATGGAGTTGGTCGCTAGCCTTTTGGCAAATCTTGTTTTGTTTTGTCATAGCCTTTGCAAAATGTCATTGTTCAGGGAGCTGTCAGGCCCTCATCAATCTAAATAAAATCATTGACTAAAGGCAAAAATTTTGTCTTGGTGTAAAAAAAACACACATTGGCAATAGTGCTCTCTGACACTCAACGGAACTACTTTGTGTGCTGGTATGCTTCCTATGAAAGGATAGCAAGTCATAACCCATAGCGAAGTCAGACAATCACTAAAGTCGGTTGACACATTGCCCCTTGATGCATGCTAGAGTGGGTGGAAGAAAAGTGTGAATGGCAAAACGAGAAACGAATAGGCTAAGTCTCAATCAATCAATCAAGTACATGTAAAGCGTGGCTATTCACCCATTAGGGTCTCAAGGCGCTGGGGGTGGGAGGGCAGTAAGTGAAGGTCAGAGGGGATCCAGAGAAGAGCCAAATTTCAAGGTCCTTTCTGAATTGTTAAAGTGTGGGAGATCTTCTGAGGTGGATAGGGAGGGAGTTCCAAGTCTTGGTGGCATGATGGGAGACGGACCTTCCTCCGGCTGTGGCCTTCCGGATGCGTGGGATGGCAGTGAGGGCGAGGTCGGCGGAACGGAGGTGCCTGTTGGGCGTGTAGAAGTGGAGTCTTTGGTTGAGGTATTCTGGTCCAGCAATGTGGAGGGCTTTGTATGAATGCATGAGAAGTTTAAATGAAATTCTATTGTCTATTGGGAGCCAGTGCAGGTATCTCAGTAGGGCGGAGGTGTGGCTGTGTTTGGGGGGCGTTCTTGATGAGACAGCAGAGGCAACTATGTTATACACATAATGAAAAAATAAAGTAAAAACAAACAAACAAACAAGGGAAGATAGAAAGAAAGAATTGCAAAGATAGAGCACCCTCTTGAGCTTATATTCAGAGTTCATGTTAGCTGCTGTTAGCTGCTGGTATGGTGTGATAAAGCAGCTGAGAAGTATATATTTAATTCTGAAGATGTATGTTTGACATACGTAATATGCCCATTAGGTTAATAGATATCTCTATAATTCATTTTCCTAGGTGTTCTGTCAGACAGACTTTTGGACCTGAGGAGACACACCAAAATTCGTTGGTGGGTTGAAATATCGACACTGGAGTGCGGATTATCCAATATGAACAAATTACTTACCTTCGGTAATGAATTATCTGGTAAAGAATCTATCTAGCAGCAGATTCCTTACCTTATAATTCCCTGGCGTCAGCTTCGAATCTGCAATTTTTCTGCTGAGCAGTACCCTGCGTGTGCCATCGGTTGGCATCGTTCGGATCCACGTGTGTCTTCCGGCTCCGCTTGGCATCATCAGTGTAGTTGGAGCAGTCTGTGATGTCACAGTTTTCTATATAGGCACCACACCAGCACATGTACGTCAGTTCTTTTCCACAACTTTCCACACCAGAAGCGCAGTCATGGAAGAACCAACTTTCTCTGTTTGTCTGTGCGAAATGAAATGCCCTGGAAAAGGCATGGGTGGGTGAAAGGAATCTGTAGCTAGATAGAGTCTCTACCAGATAATTTGTTACTGACTGTAAGTAACTTGTTCATCTGATAGAGACTCCTAGCTGCAGATTCCTTACCTTAGAATAGATACCCAAGCCATAACCTCCTGTCCATGGGCTGCGGACATATACCTTATACAAGAAAGTCCTGTAGGACCGAGCGAGCAAAATGCCCATCTCTCCTCACTTGGCTATCCAGGCAGAAGTGTTTTGCAAACGTTTGCGAAGGAGGCCCACGTTGACGCCTGACAGATGTCTAGGACTGGTACGCCTCGAGCTAACACTGTGGTAGCAGCTTTTCCTCTTGTCGAGTGAGCTCCTAAGCCCTCAGGAGGCTGCTTCTTAGCCAGTGCATAGAAGATCTTGATGCAGAGAACGACCCAGCGCGAAATGGTTCGATCTGTACTGCCTGACCCTTCTTTGCTCCAGCGAACCCCACAAAGAGTTGGTCATCCACCCGGAACTCTTTTGTGAGGTCAAGGTAGAATGACAATGCTCTTTTTGGGTCCAGACGGTGGAGTTACTCCTCTTCCTTAGAGGGATGCGGTGGAGCAAAGAAGGTGGGCAGGTTGATATTCTGACCCAGATGGAATGCGGTCATCACCTTGGGGAGGAAAGAGGCACAAGTTCTCTGAACCACCTTATCAGGATATACCGTGAGATAGGGCGGTTTTGATGATAAAGCCTGCATCTCACTTACCCTCCTGGCAGATGTGATCACCGCCAACAATGCTGTTTTGATGGGGAGAAGCCGGAGGGGTCAATTATATAAAGGCTCAAAAGGAGCACACATGAGAAATGTGAGCACCAGATTAAGGTCTCATTGGGGCATAACAAAGGGTGTAGGTGGAAACATATGTACAAGCCCTTTAAGGAATCTATATACAATAGGAGATTTAAACAAAGATGGTTGATCAGGCAATCGAAGAAAAGCCGATAAGGCAGAATGATAGCCCTTAAGAGTCCCTGTGGTGGAACCCTGTTGGGCGAGTGACTGAATGAAGAGATGGATATTAGAGACAGAAGAAGAAAGAGGATCAATAGATCTCTTTGTACAATATAATACAAAACGCTTCCAACGGCAAGCTTAAACCGTCTTGGTAGAGGGATGCCTGACTGACAAAATGACATTACAGACTTCGTGAGGGAGGTCATAAGCCATCAACTGTCGCTGCTCAATCTCCACGCATGAAGGCGTAGAGTGTACAGGTTTGGGTGGAGAACCTTCCCCTGCTGCTGCAACAGAAGATCCTCCAGAAGGGGCAACCTGATTGGAGGATTGATGCTCATTTTTGGAAGCTCATTTTTAGAAGCTTTGGATACCAGACTCTCCGTGCCCAATCCGGAGCCACTATGAGTACTTGGGCCTGGTCGTTCTTGATTTTCTTGAGAACTATCAGCAGAAGTGGTATGGGCGGAAAGGAGCACAGGAGGCCTGAACTCCACTCACGACGAAAAGCGTCACCTAGTGATAGCTGCCTTGGAAACTCCAACGCGCAATCCTGCTGACATTGTGCGTTCTCTTCGGAGTCGAACAGATCTAACAAAGGCTCTCCACACTGCTGAAAGACTCCTTGCGCCACCTCCGAATGGAGACACCATTTGTGATCCGATAAGCATCTCCAGCTGAGCTTGTCCATGTTAGATATGGGGTCTTTGGTTGGCAGTCAGGTTACCCCCTGTCCAAGCAAGGACCCTCACTCTAGTCAGGCTAAAAGAGAATCACCCTCAGCTAACTCATGCTTACCCCCTTGGTAGCTTGGCACGAGCAGTAGGCTTAACTTCAAAGTGCTAAGTGTAAAGTATTTGTCCCAACACACACAGTAACTTAATGAAAACATTACAAAATGACACAACACAGGTTTAGAAAAATGGAAAATAGTTATCTAAACAAAACAAGACCAAAACGACAAAAATCCACAATACAAAAGACAAGTTATCACTAAAAATACAAAAATGTCTTCAAGTAATATGTAATTTTAAACACACACTAATGCTGTTAGCGTGAAAATGTACCTTTGGTGTGTCAAAAATAACCCCACACAGGCGAGTGTGCGTCAAAAAGTGCTTGCGATGTGTCATTATCACTCAAGAGCGAGACCTTGTGTTGTTTCTCCTTTAGTCAGGTCAGCGTGCATCGTTTCTTCTCTCCTCAGAAGAGCAATGTGTCGATCTGGTCAGCACTCTCAGGTCCGGGCAGGCCGTGCGTCGTTCTTACATGCCCAGCGGTGTTTGTGTCAGAAATCCAGCTGCACAATGATCCGAAAACCATGCAGCGCGGTTTGGGATCTCACCAGCCTCTGTCAGCGATGCTGTGCGTTGTATCTCCAGCCACAAGAGTCGATCTTCGTGATGCGGTGCAGGCAAGCATCGATTTTCAGCCGCAAAGCCGGCGGTACGTCGATTTTTCAGCCACAGATCGGAGTTGCGTCGATCTTTTCCCTGCACGGCATTCTGTGCGTGGATTTTTCACTCTTGGGCTGCCAGCTTCTCCTTTCAGGGTCCCAGGAACTGGATGGGCACCACTTTGCAGGGTAGAAGTCTCTCCAGAGACTCCAGGTGTAGGCAGAGATAAGTCTTTGCTGTCCTGAGAGTTCAAATAACAGGAGGCAAGCTCTAAATCAAGCCCTTGGAGATCTTCACAAGAAGGAAGGCAACACAAAGTCCAGTCTTTGTCCTCTAGCACAGGCAGAAGCAGCAACTGCAGGATAGCTCCACAAAACACAGTCACAAGCAGGGCAGCTGTTCTTCTTCAGCTCTTCTCCAGGCAGAGGTTCCTCTTGGTTTCCAGAAGTGTTCCAAAGTCTTTCTCCTTTGAAGTAGGCCTACTTCAAAACAAAGTCTCTCTTGATTGTGAAATCCTGCCTTGCCCAGGCCAGGTCCCAGACACTCACCAGGGGGTTGGAGACTGTATTGTGTGAGGGCAGGCACAGCCCTTTCAGGTGTGAGTGACCACTCCTCCCCCCTCCTAGCACATATGGCTAATTAGGAAATATAGACTACACCCCAGCCCCCTTTGTGTCACTGTCTATTGAGAGGTGCAACCAGCCCAACTGTTAAACTGACCCAGACAGCAAATCCACAAACAGCCAGACTCACAGAAATGGTATAAGCAAGAACATGCTCACTTTCTAAAAGTGGCATTTTCAAACACACAATCTTAAAATCAACTGTACTAAAAGATGTATTTTTAAATTGTGAGCTCAGAGACCCCAAACTCCATATGTCTATCCGCTCCCAAAGGGAATCTACACTTTTATCATGTTTAAAGGTAGCCCCCATGTTAACCTAAGAGAGGAACAGCCCTTGCAACAGTGAAAAACGAATTTAGCTATATTTCACTGTCAGGATATTTAAAACACATTACTATGGGGGTCATTACAACATTGGTGGTAAAAACCGCTTACCGCCATGCAGAAGACCGCCAACACACCGCCGTGGAAATCCGCCACAGCTATTATGACACACATCCCGAAATCCGACAAAAGTCAGACACCCACACAAGTCTGCCACACCAAAGGTCAGTGATAAACTGGCGAAAACAAAACCTCCACCGTCACGCCAACAGAAATACGCCCATGGTATCACGACCCACGAATCCATGCGGCGGTCTTTCAACCGCGGTATTCCATTGGCGGTACACACCGCCGCGCTCAAAATACACACACATCTCCAAAACACCACCACATTGGACAATTCGAAATACACACACCTGATACACATACACACACCACTCCCACACAATCAATACTATATAAAACACACACCCACATCACCCACAAACCCCTACGACCAAAAATTTAGACGAAGGCCAGAGAGACAGCACAGCATAGACAACCCCACCATACAGAGGCACACAACACCATCACCCACACTACTTCCACGCACAAAACCCCACACACCACTACATATCACCACACTTATCACCACATACACCACCCCACACATCACCTACACCACCCCATGGCACGGCAAAGACACCCCAGGTTCTCAGAGGGGCAGCTCAGGGTCATGGTGGAGGAAATCGTACGGGTAGAGCCACAGCTATTTGGATCACAGGTGCAGCACACCTCCATAGCTAGGAAGATGGAGCTATGGCGAAGAATAGTCGACAGGGTCAACGCAGTGGGACAGCACCCAAGAAATCGGGACGACATCAGGAAGAGGTGGAACGACCTACGGGGGAAGGCGCGTTCCGTGGTCTCCAGGCACAACATCGCGGTACAGCAGACTGGCGGCGGACCCCCACCTCCTCCCCCACAACTAACAATATGGGAGGAGCAGGTCTTGACTATTATGCATCCTGAGGGCCTCGGAGGTGTCAGTGGAGGAATGGACTCTGGTAAGTCAAATCTTAACTATCATATCCCCCACCCTACCGGCATGCTATCACAGACCCGCACCCTCACCCCCTCCCCTATCACTCCAACTCCTCACATATGTACTAGTAACACAAACCATCCATCCCAACACCAAGCCCTGCATGACACAACAAAGCATGGACACTCATGACTAAAGCATGCCCACTGCACATACCCATAACACCCCCCTCAACCATCATCACACAAGCCCCCACACAGGAATGCTAGCACTGGGGTACACGCTCACCCACCCATTGCACACCATGACACACACAGATGCAATAATCATGCTTTTACACCCCTGCAGGACCACTACCCAACGTCACCAGACAGGAGAGACCAGACATCTCTACCCCACCCACAGAAGAGGCCCAAAGTGATGACAGCAGCTCTCTCCAACTGGATTCAGATGACCAGCCCGGACCATCGTGGGCCTCGGGACAGTCGGTTCCCCACACCCAACCACAGGCCACCACAGACCTTCCACCCTCTGGTAACACCAGCACAGCACCCACCCAGCGGGCCCATACCTCCGTCCCCAGGACACTTCAATCAGCTGTGTGTCCACCACTACAGGGAACCCAGGATAACCCACCACCCCAACAACAACAGGGACCTGGGGGCAGTGGCAGTGGGCACACGGTCCAGGGGACGGAGGCCCAGGAACACAGGGGAACTGGGAGGGCTGCCGTGCGACAGGAGGTGGACAGACCAAGGGAACCCACTCTCCACGAGGCCTTCTCCACCATCATGGGAGCATACCACAACTCCCAGGAGACGATGGCAACGGTCCTAGAACAGTATTTGGTGTTCAGGAAGGAACTCAGAAGCATCAGCTCCGCCCTGGGCACCATCGTAGGGGTGCTGAAGGAAATACTTAACACCAGGAGGGACACTGTGGCACTACAAGGGGCCCCTGACACTAGCATGGACGATGAACTGCCCACCACCTCTGCCGGCGCTAGTGGACAGGAGGCACCGCCACAGGACCACCACAACAGCACCCCCCCGCAGACGGAGAACCACCCCACAAGCTGTCCCTGAGATCCAGGAACATGACAGAGCACGATGCCAAGACCCCCGCCAAGAAATGAGACCACCCTGATTGTCATCCCACTGTCCCACTTTGTAACCCTGTCCATATTGGAACTGACCCAGCTCCACTTCCTATGCCCATATGGGCAATGCACCTGTGAGACTAATAGACTGGACTCTGCCATGGACATTCCTCCACCATCACCCCTCACCATTTTACCACCCCCCTCCAATATTTAGCACTTCAATAAACACCCTTGAAGCACAAAACAATCTGGAGTCAGTCTGTGATTTTGAAAATGTGTATTAGCAATGACAGTGACAAAATCTGTTCTCGAATGTAATGTCAACATACCTATGTCACACATCTCAAGTCCATGAGGAACGTAAGCAGATGACACACGTTGGTAACCACACCTATGAAACCGTGATGGAAATGTACAACTCAGTTACCATATACTGATTGAAATCGACAGACAAGATAGAGGTAGAAGTGTGAAAGTACTTGTAGTAGGCAGGAATGTGTTCTCACCTGTGTGTCACTGGAAATATTGCTGGATAACTGAGTCCCTGTTGTCAATGTCTTCTTCCTCTGCTTCCTCCTCATCACTGTCCACAGGCTCCACAGCTACCACAACACCGTCATCTGGACCATCCTCCTGCAGAAAAGGCACCTGTCGTCGCAAAGCAAGATTGTGAAGCATTCAGCAGGCCACGATGATCTGGCACACCTTCCTTGGTGAGTAGAATAGGGAACCACCTGTCATATGGAGGTACCTGAACCTGGCCTTCAGGAGGCCGAAGGTGCGTTCAATCACCCTCCTAGTTCGCCCATGGGTCTCATTGTAGTGTTCCTCTGCCCTGGTCCTGGGATTCCTCACTGGGGTCAGTAACCATTACAGGATGGGGTAACCAGAGTCCCCTAATAGCCACACACTATGCCTCTGGAGTTGACCCATCACATAAGGGATGCTGCTATTCCGCAGGATGTAGGTGTCATGCACAGAGCCAGGGAACATAGCATTTACCTGGGAGATGTACTGGTCTGCCAAACATACCATCTGTACATTCATCTAATGATAACTCTTCCGGTTCCCGTACACCTGTTCACTCCTGTGGGGGGGAACCAGAGCTACATACGTCCGACCAATGGCACCTATGATGTTGGGGATATGTCCAAGGGCATAGAAGTCACCTTTAACTGTAGCCAAATCCTCCACCTGAGGGAAAACGATGTAGCTCTGCATGTGTTTCAGAAGGGCAGACAACACTCTGGACAACACGTTAGAAAACATAGGCTGGGACATCCCTGATGCCATGGCCACTGTAGTTTGAAATGACCCACTTGCAAGGAAATGGAGCACTGATAACACCTGCACTTGAGGGGGGATCCCTGTGGGATGGCGGATTGCTGACATCAGGCCTGGCTCCAACTGGGTACACAGTTCCTGGATTGTGGCACGGTCAAACCTGTAGGTGATGATTAAATGTCGCTCCTCCATTGTCAACAGGTCCACCAGCGGTCGGTACACCAGAGGATTCCGCCATCTACTCACATGTCCCAGCGGACGGTGCCTAGGAAGGACAAAGCGACCACAGAGTCAAACATCTCAGAGGTATGTACCCACAGTCTACATAGAACACCATTCATACACAGAATCTGGCCTGTATTTGTGTTGTGCGACAAGGCCTAGGTCTGTGTGACGCAGTTGTGAATCAGGCCATGTGGGCCCCTGAAATGGCGGCTGCCTGACCTCTAAAGTGGGACAATGGGATGTGAGGTAACTGCGCTGTCGTTCTACACCGTCGCGGTAGGAGGTCGGAGACCGCGGCGCAATGCTGCATTGGTTAACATTGGACCCTATGGGTCCCAGGATCCAATGACGATGTGCGCCAGTGGTGATGGTACGCACCGCTGCGGACGTGACCGCCGCGGACGTGACCGCCATTTTCTAGCTGTTCAATCACTCGATACCTGATCTTCAACAGGAGAGGACCTACACTGCAAGTGTTGCTGTGACCTCGGTCTGGAAGAGACAATGGCTCGTGCGTCTGGGGAAAGGGCCCCTGCCTTCACTGCAGAGGAGTTGGAGAAGCTCGTGGATGGGGTCCTCCCCCAGTACACGCTACTCTACGGTCCTCCAGACCAACAGGTAAGTACACAGGGAGCACGTTGTATGGGCTATGCCTGTGTGGAGAGGGCTGGTTGTAAGAAGGAAGGGGGCACAGTTCTGTGTGCATGAAGGACTGTGAATGCATGTGCCACATGGCAAGGCTAGGGATGTGGGCCACTCACTTCGACGGTGCAGTTGGTAATGACTTCTCTTCTTCCCCTGTACATTTCATGTAGGTCAGCGCCCACCAGAAGAAGGATATTTGGCGTGCCATCGCCAAGGACGTCCAGAACCTGGGGGTCCACCACAGATGGAGCACCCACTGCCGGAAAAGATGGGAGGACATTCGCCGCTGGAGCAAGAAGACGGCGGAGGCTCAGCTGGGGATGGCCTCCCAACGTGGGAGGGGTGCCCATTGAACCATGACCCCCCTGATGTTCCGGATCCTGGCGGTGGCCTACCCTGAGATGGATGGGCGCTTGAGGGCATCACAGCAGACACAAGGGGGTGAGTACAACAACACTCAGCGGACTTTGCGTGCAGTGAAGGTATCTGGGTGGGGGAGGATGGCTGTGGGTTTCTCTAGTCCAGGGCGAGTTCCGTAGGCTAGGCACCTCCGTAATGCAGGCCATGTGGCTTCCCACCCCACCTCTGTAGAGTGCCAAGTACAGCTATTCATGCCCCTGTGTCATCTATGTGTGCAGATGTCGACTATAGCCATGTAGGATATATCCCAGGAATTGCATCTGTAGAGCCCAACAGCACGGCGTAGTGCAGGGGGCTTCTGCATCTGTATTTTCCGCCCAACAGTAGTGGTAAGCCATGCACTCAACCTGTCTTTCTTCTGTCGCTCCCCCCCCCCTTTTTGTGGTCTCCCTGTTCTTGTGTGTATCAGCATCATCAGGCGGAGGTACAGTGGCACCGGAGCACGAGGGAGCTGCATCCCACATGGCCATGGAGGGCCACACCACGGACTCGGAATACACCAGTGGGACGGAGGGCGAGGGGAGCTTCACGGCGGTCACAAGATCAGCAACCAGCGACACAGGAGCTCCCTTGTGGTGGCGGCAAAATCTGTGCCCCTCACTTCTACAGGTACAGCCACCACCTCCCCTACCAGCACCGCCCTCCCAGCAGCCCCTCAGCATTCGCCCATGCCCACTCACCCAGGAGGGTGGGCATCACCTTCGCCCCAGGCACCTCAGCCCCTGCCCCTGTCACCTCTGCTGCCCTCAGTGAAGAGGCCATTGGCCTCCTCAGGTCACTCACTGTTGGGCAGTCTACCATTTTGAATGCCATCCAGGGTGTAGAAAGGGAATTGCAACACACAAATGCATTCCTGGAGGGCATTCATTCTGGTCAGGCTGCCCTTCATCAAACCCTGCAAACTCTGGCCTCAGCACTGATGTCAGCAATTGTCCCTGTCTCTAGACCCAATACCCAGTACCCCAGCCTATCCCAAGCACACCATCAGACCAGCATGCACACACGTCAACTCACAAGGGAAGCTCAGGCAAACATAAGCACCACACATCCCACAGGCACTCACGCAAGCATCACACACATGCAGACACAGCAACATCCACTGCCTCCACTGTGTCCCCCTCCTCGTTGTCTCCCTCCACCCTCCCAGTGTCGTCTACACTCTCACCTGCATGCACTACCACTACAGCCACTACGTCCCGCCCCAGCACACCCACCACCACACCACGCTCACCTGCACTCACCACCCTCACTCCCATTTACACGTCCCCTGTGTCCTCTCACAGTGTGTCTGTGACGCCCTGTCCCAAGATACACAAACGCAGGCACACACCCACCAAACATCTATTCACCTCACGACAGCCTCCAGCGCATGCACCTTCATCCAAAGTCAACAAACGTACACCTCCTACAACCACTACCTCTTCCTCCACTCCCAAACCCCCTCCACCTACCCGTCCCAGTGTTTCTAAGAAACTTTTCCTGACCAAGCTTGACCTCTTTCCCACTCCCCCACCCCCTCTAATTCATAGGTCCCGTACTAGCATCTCAGCCAAAAAATCTCCGGGACCAGTGGTGCCTGGTGTTACAGGTATGTGGAGTGCCCCGGCCACCAGGACAGCCAGTGTGACACGGAGCCACAGCACAGCCAGTCCCCCCCCCCTGTGAAGCACCAGAAGTTGGACAGTGCCCGGCGGGAGAGGGTGAAGACTCCAGCCAGCAAAGCCGCTCACAAGGGTCTCGGGGGGAGTGTCAACTCAGCTGTGACTCCTCCCAAGGTGGGAAAGGGGTAGAAGAAATCGCCAAAGTCTGGGAGGAGCAGCACGGCGGAGAAGACCGCCATCATCCCCCCTGCCCAGGAGGCCACTGCCAGCCCAATCGTCACGATCGTCACTGGCCAGGAGGCCACCGCCAGAGTCAGTGCCCAGGAGGGCAGCACGATCGTCACTGGCCATGAGGCCACCGCCGGAGTCAGTGCCCAGGAGGGCAGCACGATCGTCACTGGCCAGGAGGCCACCGCCAGAGTCAGTGCCCAGGAGGGCAGCCCGATCGTCACTGGCCAGGAGGCCACCGCCAGAGTCAGTGCCCAGGACGCCACCGCCAGCCACAGCCCAGCTGCCCAGGAGGGCCCCGGCAGCCACAGCCCAGCTGCCCAATGAAGTACCACCAGCCCCAGCCCAGCTGGGCAATGAAGGACCGCCATTGCAAGCTCCGCTGAACAGGGCAAGCACCGCTGAACAGGTCAGAAACTGCAAACTCAAGCACCGCTGAACAGGGCAAAGACCGCCATGGCATGCACCGCTGAACAGGGCAAGCACCGCTGAACAGGTCAGAAACTGCAAACTCAAGCACCGCTGAACAGGGCAAAGACCGCCATGGCAAGCACCGCTGAACAGGGCAAGCACCGCTGAACAGGGCAAAGACCGCCATGGCAAGCACCGCTGAACAGGTCAGAAACTTCAAACTCAAGCACCGCTGAACAGGGCAAAGACCGCAATTGCAAGCACGGCTACCCCATGGGCGGTAGGGGCAGTGACGCAACTGGGACCATCACGGGGTGAGTGATGCACTCTGGGCACCAGTCCCACTCCAGAACCAGTGGAGAACAGCATCCACTCCATCTGTCCTTAACAGGATGAAGCACTCTGGGCACCAGTCCCCCTCCAGAACCAATGGAGAACAGCATCCACTCCGTCTGTCCTTCACAGGATGAAGCACTCTGGGCACCAGTCCCCCTCCAGAACGAGTGGAGAACAACATCCACTCCGTCTGTCCTTCACAGGATGAAGCACTCTGGGCACCAGTCCCCCTCCAGAACCAGTGGAGAACAGCATCCACTCCGTCTGTCCTTAACAGGATAAAGCACTCTGGGCACCAGTCCCCCTCCAGAACCAGTGGAGAACAGCATCCACTCCGTCTGTCTTTAACAGGATGAAGCACTCTGGGCACCAGTCCCCCTCCAGAACCAGTGGAGAACAGCATCCAGTCCGTCTGTCCTTCACAGGATGAAGCACTCTGGGCACCAGTCCCCCTCCAGAACCAGTGGAGACTGTTATCCACTTGAGAGACTGTAGCTTTGCACTCCCCAGGGTGGTACAGTGGGCAAACCACCCACTGTAGAGACTTGAGAGACTGTGGCTTTGCACTCCACAGGATGGTACAGTGGGCAACCCACCCACTGTAGAGACTTGAGAGACTGTGGCTTTGCACTCCCCAGGATGGTACAGTGGGCAACCCACCCACTGTAGAGACTTGAGAGACTGTGGCTTTGCACTCCCCAGGATACATCAATGGGCATGGAGCCCCCTCGTGGATCTGGCGTGGTGCACTCATCTGGCTGAGGTGCACCCCCTTCCCTTCCCCCTGAGGTGCCTGTTGTATTTCGATCTGATGCCCCGGCAGTGTTCTCTCCGTTTTGATCAGGTATCTGATGTGGGCCTCGCCCATGCATTTTGGGCCCAGTGGTCCACGGACAATGAATGGTGCATTACCTGCACTACTAATCGTGATGTATATTTTGTTGAATGTGTATATATATCTGTATATATTTGGTTACTGTATTTTGATATATTGCAATGGTTGAACTCATGTCCTTTTGTCTTTGCATTCTTCCGGGGGGGTTGGGGGTTGTTACTGTAATGTTTGGATATGCATTGGTGTGTGTGTTTTAGTGGGTGAGGTCGGGTGGGGGTGGGGGTGTTGCGTGTGTGTGTCCCTGACTTTTACCTCCCCCTCCCCAATGTCGTAGGTGCAGTACTCACCGTTGTCTTCGGCGCCGGCATTGATGATCGTCATATAGGAGCAGGAAGACTATCGCAGGGAGAATTTAAAGTTCCGGTTCCATGGTGTCCCCGTTCCTCGTGGAGTGTGTAGAGGTGAGCGTTTTCCCTTTGAAAAGGCTGTTTCCGCCGTGTTTTTATCCGCGGTGAATCCGCCCCAGAAAAGGTGGCGGATTGGTAGGTTGTGATACTGTGGGCGGTACATTGTCTCCCGCCTGTCTGTTGGTGGTGACCGCCGCGCTGTTTGTCAGTACCGCCGTGGCGGTCGGAGTGTTAAAGTGGCTGCCTTTGTTGGCGGTTTCTGCCACGGTCATAATTCCCATTTTTTTTACCGCCGGCCTGTTGACGGTCTTACCACAGCTTTAACACCGTCCGCCAGGGTTGTAATGACCCCCTATATGTCCTACCGTAACCATACACTGCACCCTGCCCTTGGGGCTACCTAGGGCCTACATTATGGGTGCTGTACATGTAAGAAAAGCGAAGGTTTAGGCCTGGCAAGTGGGTACATTTGCCAAGTCGAATTTACAGTTAAAACTGCTCACACAGACACTGCAATGGCAGGTCTGAAACATGACTACAGAGCTACTTATGTGGATGGCACAACCAGTGATGCAGGCCCACTAGTAGCATTTGATTTACAGGCCCTTGCACCTCTAGTGAACTTTATTAGAGACTTACTAGTAAATAAATTATGTATATCATGGATAAGCCAATTACATACACATTTTGTATAGGAACACTCACACTTTAGCACTGGTTAGCAGTGGTAAAGTGCCCAGAGTAACAAAAACAGCAAAAACAGAGTCCAGTACATATCAACAACCTGAGAAACAGAGGCAAAAGTTAAGGGAGACCACACCAAGGATAAAAAAGTCTAACAGGTCGCTCTGGTGTTCAAAGAACCTGCCAGGTGTTGAACCACCAGTGTTATGCCCTCGTGTTCCAGCCACGTCCTAAGACGTAGAGCCTCTTGACAAAGGGTCCAGGACCACACACCGCCCTGCTTGTTGCAGTACCACATTGCGGTAGTGTTGTCTGTGACCACCTGCACCATCTTCCCTTTTACAATAGGAAGAAATGCTTTCAATGCAGTCAGATCACATAGAACTCCAGTAAGTTGATATGGCGTTCGGTTTCTGCCGGAGACCAGAGGCCTCTGATCTCCACCTCTCCCAGATGGCCACCCCGTAGCAGAAGTGACTCACCTGTCACTGCTGTGAGATATGGTTGGGGAAGGGAGAGGAGTCTGCTCTCTGACCCAATCGCAGTTCACTAACCGCCACTGCAGGTCTTTTGCAGTTCCCTCTGAGATCTGAACCATGTCGGTGAGATTCCTCTGATGCTGTGCCCACTGGAATTTTAGGTCCCACTGCAGAGCCCTCTTATGCCATCTGGCATGTCTGACTAACAGGATGCAGGAGTCTGTCTCTTCCGTCGTTGTGGCTGCCGTGATGACGCTGTGGTCATATGTAAGCGCCACCCTGGTGAGTTGAGGTCAGTTTCTTTTCATGAATTTGCACGCCAGAAGTACAGAGCCATGAAGACCACTGAGACTGGTGGGCCCTGACCCTAGAAATCAGTTTGCAGACTGGGGAGGATGGGTGGGTGAGTAAGGAATCTGCGACTAGAATATGTCTCTACCAGATCATTTGTTACCAAATGTAAGTAACTTGCTCATCAGATAGAGACTTCTAGTTGCAGATTCTTTACCTTAGAATAGATAACCAAGCAATACCATCCCCGGAGTGGGGTCTGTGAACCAATATCATACTAAGAAGCCCTGCAGGACCAAAGTAGCTGTCCCTGAGGACCTGACTGTCCAGGCAGTAGTGTTTAGTGAACATGTGCAAGGGCACCCATGTTGCCACCTGGCAGATGTCCAGGACTGGAACTCTGCATGCCAATGCAGTGGTTGCAGCAGTTGCCCTGGTAGAGTGAGCAACTAAACACTCTGGAGGTTGCTTCTTAGCCAAAACATAGCACATTTTGATGCAGAGAATAACCCATCTAGAGATGGTCCTTTTCTGCATCGCCTGACCTTTCTTTGCCACCACATAATTAACAAAGAGATCGTTCACCTGGAAGTGGAGTATAATGCCAACGCTCTTTTTAGATCCAGACGGTTGAGTCTCTCCTCTTCATGAGAAGGATGGATGGGGGGGTGCATAAAAAGTAGGCAGGGTGATGAAAGGGCATGACCACTTTAGGGAGGAAAGAGGCCCTGGTATTACGCACAACTTTGTCAGGATAGACAGAGATAAAGGATGGCTTTGAAGAAAGAGCTTGTAGCCCACACACTTTACAAGCAGAGGTGATTGCTACAAGAAAGGCTGTCTTTAAAGTGAGAAGCTGAAGAGGACAATTAAGAAGGGGCTCAAAGGGAGCACACATGAGGTAAGCAAGTACTAAGTTCAAATCCCACCAGGGCATCATGAACGGGGTAGGTGGTAACATGTGGGTAAGATCCTTCTCCAAACAATGGGAGATTTAAACAGGGTGGGTTGGTCTGGTGGTCTGAGGAAAGCAGAGATGGAAGACATATAACCTTGAAGGGTTCCCAAAGCAGAGCCCTGCTGGGCAAGAGCGAGTACAAATAAAAGAACCTCAGACAGAGGTGAAGAAAGGGGATCAACACACTTGTTGGTACATCATGCCACAAATTTGTTCCAATGACAGGCATATACCGTTTTGGTGGAGGGATGCCTGGCTGGCAACATAACATTACAGGCTATCGGAGGAAGGTCGAAAGCTGTCAACTACCACCGCTCAATCTCCACGCAAGAAAGCAGAGACTTGAAAGGTTCAGGCGAAGAACCATCTCCTGCTGCTCTGGCAGACGGTCCTCCTGAAGAGATCAAGCTTAGAAGCTTGGGGTACCATACTCTTGGTGCCCAGTCCGGAGCCACAAGGATAACTTGGGCCTGGTCATTCTTGATCTCCTTGAGAACTCTGGGCAGAAGTGCTATTGGCAAAAAGGCATACAGGAGGCCTGCGTTGCACTCAAGACACAAAGTGACACAGAGTGAGGGCCACCTTGGAAACTCCAGCATGCAACACAGCTGACATTGCACATTCTGTGCAGAAGCAAACAGATCTAACCAAGCTACCCCCCATTGCTGAAAGAGACCCTGTGCCACCTCCGGATGGAGATGCCATTTGTGACTTATGGCTGAGTTTGTCTGCTCTGACATTCTGACAGCCCGCCAGATGTTGATCCACCAGGGATATGCCCTGCCATTCCACCAATGTCCAGAGGTGCAAAGCCTCCTAACAAAGGGTTTACGACCCCACTCCACCCTGCTTGTTGCAGTACCACATGGTGAGGGTGTTATCCGTGAACACCTACACCACTTTCCTTTTGAGAGCGGGAAGTAATGCTTTCAATGCAAGCCTGATCGCCCTGAGCTCCAGAAGTTTGATGTGGAGGCCGGACTCTGCCAGAGATCTGATTCCTCTGATCTCGGCCTCCCCCAAGTTGCTACCCCATCCCAGGAGTGACTCATCTGTCACTATTGTCAGATCTGGTTGGGGAAGGGAGCGGGATCTGCAGTGGAACCAATCGAAGTTTGAAAGCCTCCACTGCAGTTCTTGCACAGTTCCCTCTGAGATCTGGACCATGGCGGAGAGATTCCCCTTATGCAATGCCCACTGGAACTTCAGGTCCCTCAGAGCCTGCATATTCCATCTGTCATGTGTGACTGCCAGGATGCAGGAGGCCATGAGGCCCAGCAACCTAGAGTTATTCTCACCAAAACCCAGAACAGAGGCTGAAACATTGGTATCATAACCTGAATATCCTGGACTTGCTGTCAGAGGATAGGCCTGAAACTGCACTTAGTCCAGAACAGCTCAGGTGTGACTTTGGCATGTTTATAAGGAACCCCAGCGAATACAAGAGGTTCATCGTAGTCTGGAGGTGGGAGACAACAGTTTGGGGCGAGCCCGCCTTCAACAGCCTGTCATCGAGGTAGGAGAAGACTGAAACCTCTAGCCTGTACAGATGAGCTGCGACCACTGCCATCACTTTTGTGAGCACCTAAGGGGTGCTGATAAGGCCAAAGGGGAGCATGGTAAACTGAAAGTGTCATGACCTACCACAAACTGCAAGTAACGTCAGGCAGAACAGAGTTGTGAAAGTAGGCTATCATCCAGTCTCCAGGGTCAAGGCAGATAGGACCTGACCCAGAGTGAGCTTTCTGAACTTCTCCTTTTGGAGGGTCTAGGATAGGGGGGAGACCCTTGTCCTTCTTGGACACCAGAAAGTTGCAGGAATAATAACCATGACCTCCTTCTGGCACAGGGACCCTCTCTATGGCTCCCTTGACCAAGAGAGCCGTAACTTCCTCGCGGAGAAGAGCCAAGTGATCCTCTGTCATCTGATTGTATGATGGTAGCTTGGACAGAGGGGTAGTCTCGAAGGGGAGGTATTAGCCCCTTCAGATGATTTACAAAACCCACCTGTCCGTGGTGATGGATTCCCAGTACGACAGGTGATGGCGAAGCCTGCCTCTATCTGGGCCACGATAGAACAACGGACTAGGAGGGTTTAGAGGCTGTAGCAGGGTGGGGGATGGACTGGACCAACTGCTGGCTCCCTGATCCACTTGCATGTTGGATCCCCCATCCACAGCCAAGCAGAGGCTGGGCAGCATACGTGGCATGGTGGCTGGAGAGAAATGGATGCAGTTAGGCGACCCTACCGTAGCCACAAAAGAGGCAAATAGCAGACTGCGAGGGATGAGGAGTGTGGGAAGCTGGCCTGGTGTGTGGTGAGCACCCATGGAGTTATCACCCTATATCAGGTCTACGTATCCCCTATTAGTGAGGTGTAGTCAGTGTCTAGTGTGGATGTGCAGCCAAGGCTTAGCTAGGAGACATGCAAAGCTCATGCAATACTACATACAGTCATACAGCACTTACACACATGAAAAGAACCACACAGTGTTACAAAAATAAAGGTACTTTATTTTAGTAACACAAATACTAAAATACTATCAAGACAATAATCTATTAGCAGGTGAGTAAGCACATTATTATATACACCTTAGTTGTCAGGAATGAGCATAGAAGGTAATAGAAAACAGTGCAATAACAATAGACAATAGCGACCCTAGGGGGAGGCCAAACCATATGCTAAAAAAATAGAATATAAATGAGGGACCCACATCCAGGTAAGTGGAATCTGCAGAGGGGAGCGGAAGGAACTAGGAACCTCAAGAGGTAAGTACCAGAGTGCCTCCAAGTGACCAGGAGAGAAGAAGTAAGTACTTGTTTTTTCCCAAACCCACAGAGAAACTTTAGAGGAGGACTGTGCAAGACCCAAGCAAGACTGCAAAGAACAGAAGATGGATCCAGACAGAAGAGGATCTGCAAATGAAAGGGACCAAGTCCAGTTCCAGTAAGAGTGTCCGGTTGGGGCAGGAGTGACTACCCACTCATCTGGAGATGCAGGACCAGGTCGACGGTGAGGACCAGGAGTCAGCTATGCAGTGCAGGAGCAGAGTTAGCGGTTGAGAAGTGATGCAATCGATGTCCCACGTCAGAAGACTTGCAGTCTGTCAGTGGTGTGGAAAACCCACCAACTGACCTTGGCAAAGGCAAAAGTTGCATAGCTGTCAAAGATCAGGTAGGTCCAAAGGGACTCAAACCAAGGAGGGGAGATCCAGGCGTCCCCAGCAGTCAGGAGAGTAAGAAGTCATGCAGCCCCCGCAGGCAACTCACAGGCAGCAAGCACAGGAGTTGCAGTGAAGCCTACTCAGTACACCTGGTAAAGAGTCTTACATCACTGAAGCAGCAGGCAGAAGACCACACATTGCAGGGAAGAGAGCTGGAGGCTGGGGCCACATCGAGCCTGAAGATCCCTCAGGAGAAGAGCCAACAAGCCTCGGTAGCTACAAGAGTCGCAGTGTACAGGGGTACTGTCCTCCAAGGAGAGGGAAAGACTCACCATCTCCAAAGTTGGATAACTATTAAAGGTCACTCAGGACTACCACCTGTGTTGCAGGATCCATGCAGAGTTGAAGGAGAGAGGACCAATGCGGCCGGTCGTCATTGCAGGCAGTGCCTGCGGATGCAGGGGAGTCACTCTTTACTCCAAGGGAGATTTCTTCTTGCTTCTTGGTGCAGAGTGAAGGATTCAGAGCCAGGGGGAAATGTTGCAGTTGCTCGAAGGAGACAGGGAGAAATAATGTTGCAGAGCAAAGTCATCGCTGGAGCTGCAGATTATAGGTTCCTGTGAAGTCTAGTTGTGGTTCCAGTGGCCAAAAGTCAAAGTAAATGTTGCAGAGGAGTCCTGCTGGAATATTACACATCGATCTGAGGATCCACCTAAGAGGGAGACCCTAAATAGCCCTGGAAGGGGGATTGGTCACCTAGCAAGGTGACTCCCTTATCAGGAGTGGGCTGTGACGTCACCAGCCTGACCTGGCAACTCAGATGCTTCCAGAGGCCTCTGCCACCTTGAATTCAAGATGACAGAACCAAGTGACCTCCTGGAGGAGCTCTGGCCACCACCTGTGGGGTGGTGATGGACAGGGGAGTGGTAATTCCCCATTCCAATGACCAGCTTCATGCCAGAGCAGGGACTGGAGATCCCTGAATCGGTGCAGAATGGTTTATGCAAGGAGAGTACCAAATGAGCCCTTCAAAGCATACCCCCCCAAGCCATGTAACACCTATTTCCAAAGGGAGAGGGTGTTGCCTCCCTCTCCTAAATGAAATCCTTTGTTCTGCCTTCCTGGACTTCAGCTGTTCAAGTAGGATGAGGGCAGAAACCCATCTGTAACAAACTAATTCTAAATATTGTTGTATATGCATATCAGGGTCCACTGTTTCTGGGTTTACTTTACTGTACCAGGTCCCTAATGATTCTTGGATTTCCCATGGATCTGTTGACACGACTTCTGAATATGATAAGTTTGAAATGGTCGGAAAAAAACTGAAAACATGCAAGTAAACAGCATAAGGCAAATTGTCTGTATGTCAAGGGGAGATTGGGGTACTTACTGAGAAAATGTGACACTATAGAAGCGAGATCTTATCAAGCAGCGCAAGGCCATTGTGGGATACAATAGACACGTTTTGCATCAATCTAAGCCAAATCTAAGCCTCCGTGAGAGCCATCTGCTTATTAAAAGACTGATCTCCAGAGTTCCCCTCTGATGTAATTATAAGTACCACACTAGTGTTGAGTGTGCAAGCGTGACATTAAGATTCTACCTTATCCTTACTGTCTGTGCCTTTCTACATTAAATCTATTGTGCACTACTGCGTTTCTCCCTTTCTTCTCTTGTTTTCGTTCATTTACTGTCTTACTGCAGTCCTGTGACTCTTCCTACAGTACTATAATGTAATATTATCATTGTATATCCTCCAAGTCAACATATAAGTATATGTTATTTTGGTAGTGCAAGTCATCATTGCATGTTAACTATGACTGATAATCATATGATCTTACTCCTCGGTTGCTGTTTGCTAATGAACAACTGTATATGATTCTTTTTTAAGGAAGATATGCTTGTCATATTCATATAAAAGATGTGAAATAAAAAATGCAAACTGTTTTTAATAACCACGTTAAATCTTAAATCCGTCATCAACCACAAGCAAGATATGGTTGGCTTTTCCAGTGGGTTGCCAGAAGTAACTTGACCATCTGTCACACACTTCTATCCTGTGAAATTTGTAGTCTTGCTTGGCCCATGTGGCACAGAATACATCTTGCAGAATGCATTAGATTCTCGACATTCCCCGCAGCGTGCAGTCGATAATACATATGGACGGCTGTGATGGTGCTATGCATATCAAGGTGTTTGTACCATTGTGAATGGATATCACAATTGGGTAATTTGATTCCATTGTTGCAGCTGAACTTATCTCTAGGATTCTGTTTCATTCTTTTTACCTCACCCAATGAGAAACACCTGAAGTAGCTTATTTTAGATGTGCTCACTTTAAACGACTGTTGAGTCTTTCAGTTTCGAAGTCCGTCTCGTGGGGAAGATTTAAATAAAATCATGTCAGCTTCAAAAAGAAGGTTTTTGAAAAATCCCCAAATCTCGAAAGCAGCAGAAGCCCACAGCAATATGAGCAGCGGCAGAAGGGAACACGTCAACAATAAAAGCTAGCACAATAATATTAGTCATCGGAAATGAAAAAAACATTTCGGTACAAGGAAGAGTTGAGGTGATTTAAGGGCAAATGTTCTCCCTATTTGAGATGTCAGCATATTTAAGCAGGAAGGAGTATCTGCAGTTTAGAAGTTGTACTGCACAGCACAGTTTTAGAATTATGTTTTACCTTTAGTGAAGCATACATATCAGGTGACATGCTCTAAGCTGCCTTATAAGCAGCTTGTTGATATGACAGTAATTAGGCTGAGTTAAAGGATATTGAGCCCCTGTGTTTAGGTCTACAACGTATGTTACTGACAGGCAAATTCTCAATTCAGGGGACCACTGCCAACTCTTGAAACTTTTAAAAGAAGAAAACGTTTTGATACGAGCCCGATTTCGTTTAAGGAAGTTTTCTTTATTAGAAAACAATTACAGGCAGGGTGGTTGGCTGACCATTCTGTCACCATCCCTGTAATTGTGGCCAATTGTAGTGACTTGCAAATTGTAACCTACCTAGTGAATATTTATTAGGCACGGTGAATACAACTGCCTTCAGAACTGATCTACAGCTATGTATCTGTGAAGGACATAGGTCCTTTCACAAAATCTGAATGGATTCGCAGAAAGTCAGTGTACATTTTCTGAACACTTTCTGTGAATTGATTCTTGGTAGATCTGGTCCTAGATTTTTTTGTCAACATAAATATTATACAGGGAATCCAGAGTCTAACAAACCTGTTCCTCCCATTGTAGAAAACAGAGACTAAAGGCGCGTTGACCGATGTTTAGTGGATTAATACATAATATAGTAAGTCACATGCACTTAACATTGAGATTTTACCTTAATTTACCAGGTGTTCAAAATCATACATAACTCCCTCTTGACAATTGGAAATTTTGTTGCAACAGCGCAAATGAAAGCACTGGTCAGAAGATTTTCACCATTGCCAGAAAGAAAGAAAGAAAGAAAGAAAGAAAGAAAGAAAGAAAGAAAGAAAGAAAGAAAAAGAAAAAAGAAAGACTTGTTCTAGAAAGAGGGCTGTACGTTTGAGAGAGGTAGAGAGAGGTGAGGCAGAACAGGTAAGATGAATTAGAGAACGAGGTGCAGAAAGATCTGAGAGGCACAGAGAGTGGGAAGAGGATTTAATGAGATAAAAAAGCTATAGAAGTAGAGAAGGTAGCAAGAAAGAAATAAGTGATAGAGGAGAGGTACAGCAAACAGTGAAAGAAAGAGAAATGGGCAGTGGACAGGTGAGACAGAGAACTAATGGTTAGGTACATTGAGAGTCTTGGCAGAGAGAGAGAGAAATAGTTGGGACAATGTGAGATGAGGTAGAGAGAAAGAAAGATGTTTAGTAGAGAAATAAGTGAGGAGCATAGATAAAAGCAGGGTAGAGAGTGATGAGTGAGAGAGGGAAAAAGAGAAAGAGAGGGATGTAGTGTAGAGACAAAGATAGGTGAGTGAAGTAAAGCGAGTGAAGAGGCCAAGAGATGGAAATAGGAGAGTAAACTATCAAAAAGCAGTGTAGTAGAGAAGTAGTTGATGTAGCGAGAGAGAGGGTAGAAAAGTAGTGATGTAGAGGGAGTCACAAAGAGTGGTGGAGATGGAGGTTGCGAGAGAGAGGAGAGGTAGAGGGATCTATTTGTATTGAGAGACCAGTGAGGTAGAGTTGATATAGAAGGGAAGGAAGTAGGTACATAGAGATGTAGAGATAGGTACAGGCCTGATATACGATGTGAGGTAAACATAGGAGAGCGACATAAAACAGAAAAAGAACACTAATTTATTTGCCATCAGCTTAATTGCCACAAATAGCCTGAGAATAGTATTGGTTATGTCAAACATGCTTCTACGAAGTGGGCCTGCCCAGCTGTCAAATGAAAACAGAATCAGTTACTATAGGGGGATTTCTGACTTTCCTCATCAGTTCAACAGGGGGACCTGGACAATTGCCCACACACAAGGCCAGCTCTAGCGATAGTGGCACCCTGTGCAAGAGGCTTTTTTGGCACCCCCTTACCCCATGACTACCTCCTTGGATGACTACCACCTGGCAAATGTGCCTCTCACCTCTCCATATCCCCCATTTCACATACATTCGTTTTAAAGCACCGGTAAAGGCTGGCTTTACTAGTCCACTCAGCTAACCACATAAAATATAGTTCTGTTATTTGCAGCAGGCTTATTAATCCTCTGTGCTACTTTATGGTGAGTCAACGCTGCCGCTAGAAAAAACTCTGATCTCTCTCCTTAGCAGGAGCATCAATGACAAGAGGTATCTTGAAATTTTAATTGCTTCCTGAAGGCTATACCCACAAAGGAGCTTTTCTGTGGTCGCTTTTAAATCGCAAGTTTCATAAGTCATTGCTAAATACAGTGCCCCCCTGAGGTCCGTGCCCCCAATCCTGGTCAGCATCTGGTTCGGCCACACTGCTCGCACCACCATAAATCCGGCCCTGCCCACACCTTAAAACATCTCTTGAAGGGACCATTAGGCTAGAGGTAAATGGCAGCAGACCAGATTTACCCAAAATCCAGCTCACATCTATAATATTGGGGTACAAAGCATTTTCATGTACGGAAAATGTATGAAAAAGGAGGACTTCAGTCTCCTGCTTTTGCTTTGCCAGTGCGGCTCACTGAAAAGCATTTCATATATGTGTGTCGACCAGTTGTAAAACAAACAGGGTCACTCATTTTTAAAACAGTGGGCATAATAAAGAGGCAGAGATGAGCACCATAACCACTCCCCAGGGCCTCACATTATCTGCCTCGTACACATGTTTCATAGGCTCATCTCACACCTAAATCCCACTAAAAGTAGAGCTTCTAGGTGCAAAGGACTGGGGGTAGTGTCAGATATGGTTCTCTTTAATGCAGCAATTAGAAATATGCCAAGCAGGTCAAGTTTACCCAGCCCAGTTTTTTTCACCAACATCACTTTGGTAGCTAAGATATGTTCTTGTCAATAACATTGCCAATATAATCGACTACGATTGAGTGAAATTTCATAGTTTTTTCCCCACATCTCACGTTATTCTTGTGAGAACAATAGGTATTTAGCATGACACATAAGAGGGTGTTGCATGAAAATATGGACTTTCATCATGGTTTTTATTTTGAGGTCCCCATTTTCACCACCTGCTGCCAAGAACATATGATCTTCCATACATGTTCCTTGAAATTCTCCACTTTCCTTAAATTAAGTAGTGCAGTGCTTGTGCGGCATATATGACCGGCAAGTGGTTTCACAATTTGTGCAACACATTTCTGCTTGAACCATATGTCCAGTAAGAAAAAGCTATGCGGTCAGTAAAACATAAGGAAAAGAGAAAATTACACGAGCTTTAAGTAGCCCAGTGTGGATGATTACATTTGTGTAACAAAAATTACATTTAGGAAGAAAGGTAAGAACCAAGATGTAAGGTAGTGCTGACTACAAAAACACTTCTGGCTGATAGCAACTTCATTACATATGGGCAGATGGCGTACAAGGAAAATGATGAGCTACTTTCAATTATTAAGATGGATAAAACACTGCTATGAAAAGCTTTACGTGGACTACAACAGGACCAGTACTTTGAAACATATGCCTCTTTAAACATTTATTATAAAGCCTGTCAACTACAATGTGAGCGCAAAGGCTAACTATCTGAGGAATGGTTATAGAACCATGGGCTAGGAAGTCCTACTATGAGCGCCTGGGCTGCAATTAAAAAAAAAAAAACCAAAAAAAATAAACCAACTCCATCTTGCTTGTGTCACGTAAACATATTGCTACAGCACTGATCCACGCTTTAGTTTTAACAATTAATAAATTAAGGTATTTTGCATGTCTCTGCTCCAGATCACACGAGAAGACTAGGTGGTATGGTGAGATATGATATTCTTCTTCTGGCATTTGCATGTCTTTCTGAAGGTTGCTTCTGCAGTGGGAAGAACACTCTCTTTAATAAATATTATTAATGTACCAGGACGGACCTGATACATGTATAATGAATGCCCATCTGTTAGTCCTGCCTGACAACTGAACTGTTGAGTTAAATTACATTGCTAGACCAGCGTATAACTACCTGTATTTAGAGTTTTTTTGTCAGATATTTACTTGAGCTCCAGACCCTCCCATGTGATTCAGTTGAATAAAAAAAAATGTTCTTCAAGAATAATCCTGCTCATGAATTGTATTTAAGGTTTTGACACTGACACTACTTTTCCAATGCATGTTACACAGTAACAAGGCCCATCTCTGCACACAGCATTTAGAGCATATAACGATCTGTCTACTTAGCTTAGATGATAAAACAATGACACAAAAGAGTTTTAATCAGCTGAGAGAAATGTAACCTAGAAAATTAATTTGATTTTTTACAATTGTTTACAGAAGTAAATCGCATATATTTATTGGTTGCATCATCAAATGCATTACTTTTATTTTCGTTGAACTTGCTTCCAGTAGAAATTAGACTTGATCAGGTCGTCTGGAAAAAATACTAACTGTTCACACTTCAACTTGGGTATCTTCAACACCATTCCAAAGACTGTCTGCACTTTTAGATTTGTCGCTATTTATCTTTCAGGACATGAATTACTCGGACCCTATGTCCCTTCCCCTTCGTTTACTAACTCTCTCACATTTTCTCTCTGTTTTTTCATCTAGTTTATTCCTCTCCTTCCGCTGTATATCTTTTCTCTTCTCTAATTTCGTCCACTCTCTCTCCTTAACTTTCCTTTTCCTTCATGACTCCATTTGCCCTACCTACCCTGGTGATATCGCCCACCTGTTCTTCTCCATTATCTCCCTTATTTGGAGTCATCTTCTCATCTACTCATTCTGCCACACAATACATAATCCCTACTATTGTCCTTAATTAGCTCCTTATTTCTTTGGACTCTCTAATAACACACTGGTTTCAAAATGTCTAAAAACTGTAAGTTATTGTTATATTCAGTTTCATCTGTAGGACCTATTTGATTGCTCTTTGTTGCTATCTTCTGTGTGTTCTGTGTGTTGGAAACCATGCAGCATAATCTTTAACAAAAAGCACATTACTACTTCCTCTCTTACTTTGTTGGGCTTACTAGTAGGTAGGGGATTTTAGGCAATATAAAAAAATAGCAAATAGGTTACCATGGTCCTTGAGCTAAAAAACCCAGCACATTTATTGTTTTGGTTAATTAAAATAATTAACAAGCGAACATCTGCCTCCGAGTCGTTAGAAAAATGTTGTAAAGTAATACAGAGAAACAAAATCTTGCAAAGACATGTCATTAAAGCCTTATGATGAAAGAACATTGAGCTAAATACAAAATTGTGAGCATATACATGACTAAAACTAAGTAATTTGTCCTAAAAAGGAAATAAGGATGGATAAGGTCTATAAATTCCATAAAATTAATCTACTGGTCTCAGGGCTGGTTGGCTTAATGCAGTAGCGGGGTTTAAAACCAAAATCTTTCATTTGAAATTATATATGGTGTAAAGATGGTTTATTAAACTGTACTTGTTGGACTTTTTGTTGCTTATGCAGGGTCATCCCAAATCTTTTTGCCTCCTGCCTCCTATTTATTCTGAGCTGTTGCTGTTGGCTTTTGAACTCTGAGCACTTTACCACTGCTAACCAGTGCTAAAGTACATATGCTCTCTGTGTAAATTGTATGGTTGATTGGTTTATCCATGATTGCCATATTGGATTTACTAGTAAGTCCCTAGTGAGGTGCACTAGAGGTGCCAGGGCCTGTACATCAAATGCTACTAGTGTGCCTGCAGCACTGGTTGTGCCACCCACATAAGTAGCTCTGTAATCATGTCTCAGACCTGCCACTGCAGTGTCTGTGTGCAGTTTTAACTGTAAATTTGACTTGGCAAGTGCACCCACTTGCCAGGCCTAAACCTTCCCTTTTCTTACATGTCAGACACCCCTAAGGTAGGCCCTAGGTAGCCCCAAGGGCAGGGTGCAGTGTATGGTTAAGGTAGGACATATAGTGATGAGTTTTATCTGTCCTAATAGTGAAATAGTGCTAAATTAGTTTTTCTCTGTTGCAAGGCCTGTCCCTCTAATAGGTTAATATAGGGGCTACCTTTAAATCTGATTAAAGTGTAGATTCCCTTTGGGAGCAGATGGACATTTGGAGTTTGGGGTCTCTGAGCTCACAATTTAAAAATACATCTTTTTGTAAAGTTGATTTTAAGATTGTGTGTTTGAAAATGACACTTTTAGAAAGTGAGAATTTTCTTGCTTATACCATTTCTGTGACTCTGCCTGTTTGTGGATTCCCTGTCTGGGTCAGTTTGACAGTTTGGCTGGTTGCACCTCACACTAGGCAGTGACACACAGGGAGCTGGGGTGTAGTCTGCATTTCCTGATGAGCCATCTGGGCTAGGAGGGAGGGGAGGAGTGGTCACTTACACCTGAAAGGGCTGTGCCTGTCCTCACACAATGCAGTCTCCGACCCCCTGGTGAGTGTCTGGGGCCTGGCCTGGGCAAGGCAGGATTTCACATTCAAAAGAGACATTACTTTGAAGTAAAGGAAGAAGAGCTGCCCTGCCTGTAACTGTGCTTTGTGGAGCTATCCTGCAGTTGCTGCTTCTGCCAGAGTAAGAGAGCAAAGACTGGACTTTGTGTGCCTTCTATCTTGAGAAGAACTCTCCAAGGGCTTGATTTAGAGCTTGCCTCCTGTTGTTTGAAGTCTCAGGGACAGCAAAGACTTCTCTATGCCAGCACCCGGAGTCTCTGGAGAGACTCCTACTCTGCCCTGTGGTGCCCATCCAGTTCCTGGGACCCTGGAAGGAGAAGCTGGCAGTCTAAAGACAAGGAAATCCACGCACAGTTTGACACGACTCCGACCTGCGGCTGTAAAAACGAAGTGCCGCCGGCTCCACAGCTGAGAATTGACGCTCGCAGGAAATGCGACCGAAGAATCAACGCACGGAGCAGGAGAAACGACGCTCAGCATCGTTGACGGAGACTGGGAGATCACAACCCACGCTTTGGGGTTTTCGGATCATCGTGCGGCTGGATTTCCGACTGAAGTACTGCTGGGCGTGGAAAAACAACACAAGGCCTGCCCGGACCTGAGAGTGCTAACGGGATCGAGGCATCGTTCTCCTGCGGAGAGAATAAATGAAGAGCCTGACCCGGCGAAAGGAGAAACGACGCAAGGTTCCGCTCGTGAGTGGAATCAACGTATTGCAAGTCCTTTTTGACGCGCACTCGTCCGTGCTGGGTTATTTTTGACACACCCAAGGTACTTTTTCATGCTGACAGCGTTAGTGTGTGTTTGAAACTACTTAAAGACTCTTTTTGATTTTTATTTGATAACTCGACTTGTGTATTGTGGATGTTTGTCGATTTGGTCTTGTTTTGTTTAGATAAATATTTCCTATTTTACCAAACTGGTGTTGTGTAATTTTGTAGTGTTTTCATTAAATTACTGTGTGTGTTGGTACAAATACTTTACACCTAGCCCTCTGAAGTTAAGCCTACTGCTCTGCCAAGCTACCAAGGGGTAGCTGAGGGTGATTCTCTTTTACCCTGACTAGAGTGAGGGTCCTTGCTTGAACAGGGCGTAGCTTGACTGTCAACCAAAGACCCCATTTCTAACAGTACTTAAATACGTTCCTCATACACAATTTCACTCAAGGTGCAGCCCTGCTTGTCGGAATCCATAGTGACGTGAAGGTTCTGCTCAGAAGGCTCAGGCAGCATCAGATTACCTCATTCCTATTGAAGTCCTTCCCTGCAGCCTCTGGAATGAGTTTTGACTGTTACCTTTGTAGTGAATCCTAGTTTGTTTTAATGGGATAACAGGAGTTAGCTTAGCCTTCGGCTTGCAGACTCGTTCCCCCGTCAACTAGTGACTTTTAACCTACTTAGCTTGCTCTGTCTTAGCCATTTAATTATTTAATTCCTTTAAGATGGTTGCCTTATTTATAGTTAGGCCACTTGTTATGCTGTGCATTATCAGTGCCACCGCGTTAAGGCATCAAGATCAAGTGACAAAGACAAACAAACAGTAGGTGTTCACACTTAGGGACTTTCCCTCTCTATGCTTTCAAGGGAATTGTTTATATTAATTGCCGCCCCAAGCATGCCTGTTATCTATTGTTTGGGAACACACCTACGTCAGGGGTCCAAGTAGATTTGAATAAATACATCACATTTTAGACAGATAATCAGAGGGATTCCGACCAGAGGGCATCGCCACCATCGCTGATATCAATGCTGCACGTTGTCTTGACGCTGACTTAGTCTTCGTGTCCCTACTGAGTCTGAGGTAGAGACCTCATTCCAAGGTAACGAGGGTTGGGGGCTCCTCTCATGGACATGGCCTTGGCAGATTAGGTTTAACATGCCCAGCTCTCCTTTAGGTAGGAGGTTAGGCCTATCATGATAGGGTATTAGGACATATTACACACTTTATGTCTTTCCATGTTATTGCAAGATGGTGGGGGTCTTTGTAACAATGACTCGTCTGTACGATTCTGTTCTTTGCATTGTTCATTATCCTAATCATTGCTACCTATGCAACTCATCGCAGATTGCAGTTGTGTTAAATAAAAACCACTGAAACTTTACTGCATCTTCGTTATTGCCTGTGTTTGGTTAAGACATGATGTATTTGTGAGAAAGGGGTAATCTCCGTTTAACCACGACACTCCCTGAGATGTCATACTCTTGAGTCCATGCGTAAAGGCTGCCACAAATCATCTTTTACTATTTGGGTTTTTGGTGAGGTGCTGCTAATGAGTCGGAAGGGTTGGCACGACAGCTGTGACTTGTTGTAGGATAGGCATAGTCACCTAAAAACATAAGTACTGTCATCCTCAAACCAGCAGTCTTGCCTAGAACAAGAGTCCAAACTACAACACCTTTTCCGGACCTCCCAGTGCCACATCGAGAAATTACACTTCTCTGCAAATCAACTGTGCGTCCTGGCCCGTGACACAGGCAGCATTGGCGTCCTTAACTGTTCGAATCCCTAATCTCGAAAAACAAGAATTTAAAAGACAGCCCTCAGCCAACTTGATAGGGCCACACACATAGTATGTGAGACAGTGAGTCACTCTTATAGCTGCATCATCTACACCATTTGCATAACTTCTCACGTTGTGAATTCCAGTTTGCTCTTCTGTCGCCCAGCTCTAAAAGTTGGAATATCAACTGCATAAATGTTGTTCTTGGCTTTGTTTTCAGGTTTTGTGTTACATAGCTGTGGGTCTTAAGAGAGTTAAAGTGGTCAGCAACAGCTCCACTCTTTTCAGCCTTGATATCTCTTCCATTTTATCCATGAACGACACTGACTGTGTGGACTCTGGCTGTTTTCTTAAAGGAGTTGTAGCTCGCTGTACTTCATGCAAGGACTCTCCTTCTGCCTGCTGAGTTTGACAGAGTTCGAACCTTTTATTATCTGAATTTAGCTGGGGATCAAAATGTCGGTTCAATGCTGCCACCATGGCAACTAAGTTGTCGCCAGATCCGATATTAGGCAAATCCTCAAATAAATCATATAACTCATCGCCTCCAATGTGCAGCATCATTGCCTTCATGATGGCACCATCACTCTCTCTTATGGCACGAAAATAGTGTTGCAGTCTGCCTATCCACTTGGGCCACCGTGGCGCAGGTATGGTGGGGTCATCCAACTGGCTGAATGGTGGCAACACGTTGACTGTTGCGCTTGCTCCACGTGCAGCCGTGGGCACGGCTGCTCAGTTTGATGCTGACATGTTAGTTGCTCTGCCCAATAGTATCAGTCCTCTTTCTTCCACCCCAGATCGCCGGTGCTGCCCTTCCCTTTCTTTCTGAGTGGAGTCATGGGGGTTTGGGAGTGTCTTTCTTTGTGGCGTTTGGGTATTCCAGCTCACTTTTGATCTTCTCTTCTTTAATTATATATTTGTTTGGTCCTGGGTTGTGAAGGGGGGGCAGAGGGCACCTCTCTTCACTGCATGGCTGCCTCCCTCTCATCCCGACCTTCACTGTCCCTAGCACTCACCAGGTGTCTCTTGCACTGCCTTGTTCACCTCGAGGACTCACAGTGAGTCAGCAACTTTCATTTCTGTAGGGCCGCACTCATTCTCACACCTGGGCTGGCCACATGGTACACTACGGTATGTGATGATGCACTCCCGGTACCTCGCATCGGCTCTTAGCAGATGGAAGTACCCTTGATCACTAGCAGATTTGTTTGTCTGTTTTGACAAGCCTCCTTGCGAGTTCGCATCTCTTTAATCACTGCTGCTGCCCAGTCCCCTCACAGGATACTCGGGCTTCCGCTGGTACGATAGCACACGGCATGGGTCGCCTTCCTTGTCTACAATGTGGTGGGGTGTATTTGGGGCCTGTACAGTGCTGCTCAGGCATACACAGGCTTACAGTAACGGTAGCTGAAGAGATAGAAGACACATGCAACTGCCCCCCAAGTGGCACAGGCACCTTTATTAATCCCTTCAGGCCAAGCTCAGCCCTCAGGGTGAATGCTCACTACAATGCAGGGTAGCAGTCGGATGGCTCATTACATCCATGTATCTGAAGGTGGAGTGTAGTGAAGTGAAGAAGGCAGTTTGTGTGTATCTGGAGGGTTGTGTCCAGCAAAGGTAGTATACATGCATATGGAGGGGGCATGTCCAGAGAAAGCACAATGTGTACATCTTCAGATGGAGCTTGTCACAATTTTTGCAGCTCTGTCCAGTAAGCACCGTCCACAAGGGAGACATTTTCTCTTATGAAGGCCCCCCAGCCCCACCGGCAAACTTTGTTATTATTTGTTTGCCCAAAAAAACATTTGTTTGTCCAAATGATAAAAATTTTGCTTTCCAAAAATGACTTAAAGGAACATGCAGATTAAGAAAACTCAAATAATTACCGCAACTCTACAAGCAAGTCTGCAGATAAGTTCCACACAGTGTTGCAGTGTGCACTTTTTCATGTATCGCTGAATGACAGATCATTCATTAGGTAGATATGTTAGTTATATCTGTATTTCTTAGTCGCAATCCCTTTACTAGTGATTTTTAAAGAAGCCTTATGATGTCACTTCTCTGCTTCATTTCACTGTGCCCAATGACCTGGTACAGCCCATGTACAACCAGTGGACTCATGACGTCACACGAGCTGACACGGAGGGTGGGAAAGTGAATATGTACTGCTGTTGAAACTCACTGGCCGTGCCCTAATTTGCATATGCCTATGCAGACACAGCACCTATGTGCTCTTTAAATATCTTTCTGTGTGTACCTATTTAAAATACGAATATGGTTAAATAATAGTTATACTAATATTGGAACTATCTAAGTGAAAACATAGTGGCCCGGCACTGCAGCCAAGTCCCCTCCTAATGTCGCCGGCCTGTTGTGTGTTCTGTCATTTGCGCTGCATGTATAGCGTATACATGGTGTCTTCCCGTTCACTACTGAGGACCTGACACAGGGACACACTTCCTTTTTTGCCAGGTAGATAATTACCTACTGGCAATAGCCAGTAGGTAGTTTTAGTTAGGAGCTACTCACCAGAGAAAAAGCATTTTTCATTCTGCCTATAACTTTGACGCCATTTAACGAATCTACATGAATTTTTCAAAACAAGATTGCCACTCACTTCAGCTGCTGTGTTGAAAGTTTCAGAGTGATTCGTCATGTGTGGGCCAAGAAAACAGGGGGATCCCAAAACACATTTTCCCCATGCAATTTCCTCTAGGGATTTTGAACACCACTACATGCTGAATCGCTTAACAGAATTACACTAAATTGTGCAGTAATTGAGTTCTTGGACTCAAAAGCGTGTTTTTTGTAATTTGGTGTAAATACGTTCTGTAGTTTTGTACATATTAAAGAAAAAATATTTATATATCTAATTTATCTAGGGGCACTCTAGGGGCACAGAGGGTCCGCAAATTGAATAGATCTCATGGTGCAATCGAATTGGCTGCCAGCACTTTAACTAGGAAGTGATGGCAGCCATCTTGGGACTCTGGCCTCAGCCCAAGTTCCAAAAAAATAAAAAAAATAAAGGGACTGTGAAGGAATACCCTGACCCATCAACCTGTTGGTGGAATCTGACAGGGACATCGCTGGAGGCCAATTTATTTTTCTTTCAATTTTCCAGCTAATTCGTGGAGAGTCCACAGGAAAATATGAAAAAACAAGCATAGTTTCCCATTCATGTTGTTGTTAGCCCAATGGCAGATAAGTTAGGTCCCGGGAGAATTGTTTTTTGAATTGGGGACGGGTGCTTATGGTCCCCCTCCTCAGGTTGCTTTTGACCCGGCAACTGCCAACCCTAGGGCATGGCCGAAACTAATATGGGAATGAGGGGCATGCAGCCCCCCTTCTGGGCTAATGTCCATCGGGGGACCGCCACCCCACAGGGCCTGGCCAATACCATGAAGGGGAGGAGGGCACGCAGACCCCACCCAGGCAGATTACAGCCCTGATGACCACCACCACACCAACCTATAAAGTAACTTTAGGCTGCAAATTATAGTTTCTTAAAATAAGTATAACTATTACTGCTGAACTTTTATGGTTTTGTGCGTGTAAAATGTGAACCTAACTATAAAGTCTCTGTAACCTTTGGTCTTTTCATTCAATTTGTAAGATTCTTTTAGTTCTACTTACTAACTATAATGTCCCTGAAATAATTTCTCAAATCTCCTGTGCATGCAAAAATCAGTTTATTTCAAGCACCCCCACCTTGCACAGCTTTCTGTTCAATAATTTGACTGTTAATGTTTCTTTGAGATTTTCAGTGATGTTATAAAAGTTGTCACAAGTGCTTTAATATCAAGGGTAATTAGCAATGCATGGCAAGGGCTGGAGTTATAGTTATCTTAGGGTGTGAGTTATACTTGAAATAACTCTAACTGTAACTGCCGAATTTCTATGGTTCTGTGAAAGTAAATTTAGAACCTAACTATAACGTCCCTGTAACCTTTGTTTATTTCAGTGAAGTTCTATGTTTTTTTATGTAAAGTAATTGTAACTACTATAAATTAATCCAACCACTTTTGGCCGTGTGCGGTTGAGGTTGGTTGCAGAGCCTGGCCTGCAGCCAGGACCTGCAGCCAACTCCGCATAACCACCCAACCCCATGCCATGCCCAGCCTTCAGCCGTGAAAGGTGGAGGATAGCCGCAGAACCTAGCCTGCGGCCAGACCCCATGGTCAACCCCCTTTAACTACCCACCCCACGCATGGCTTTCAGTCTGTGGGCAGGACCTGCGGCCAACCCCCTATAATCACCCAACCCAGTGCCACTTAGAATGAGAAATGTACAAATAGTGAGATCACCTTTTGATATGTACCTTAAATATATGCAGTTGAAAAGAACTCAAAGTAGGGAAACAGCTACTGACATGCCTAGACTGGAACTCTTGACCTTTAGTGTAAGGGTCAGAGACCTTTACCACTAGGCCAGCTGTGACTCTTTACTATGCTTTGTCCAGACATGTTTATGACATTCAATCCAAATATTGGTGGGAAAAATACATAAATGTTTCATCACTAGGAATGCTTAACCTTCAAAACATGAGTAAATAAACAGACACAATACCATGAGAAATCAGGATTTGAACCTTTAACTTACTGAGTGACAGTTCAAGAGCTGTGTCTGTAGGCCAGAGATGACTTTGTTCTGCTGGGTTTGGAGAGACCATCGCAATAACAATCTCCCTCTCTCCCTCTTCCTTTCCATTATGGGATGGAAGAGAGAGAGAGTGATAGGACCATGGGGGAGTCTGAAGTCCCTCGCGATCCTAGCCAGCTCCCCATGTACTGCTACCAGGGTGTGGGGGGACAGCACAGCACCACTATATATTAAACTGATTGCCCCGGGGAAGTGACAGTCCCTCGGGCTGGCCCTGTGCTAAACAAAGGAGGGGGGGCTGATGCTCTTTCTTTTGCTCTTATGAGCATTACAAATACTTCAAACAAAAGGCTGGTCTCTCGCACAATGAAATTCTGAATGGTAGAGCCATGATAGGTGCATATATTCCTTCAGGAACACTTGTATCAAGTTACTGATCATATCATATTAGATTACTGCAAAAGTCTAGTTGGTGTGGTGAAATATGTTTCTCATCAGGTTGATGTGGCAATAGTACTGAGTTTTGAAACTCAGTTCCATGCACTGGAACCAGGTGAGTGCATCCTGATAAAGAAGCATGTCTGCACATGCTGCTTGGAAGCGGCCACATCTAGTTGTGGTGTAATGAGTACTTCTGTAAAGTGTGCCAGAATCCTGCAGTGAATCAATGTAGCTTACATGAGAAGAGTGAGACTATTGGATAAAGAAGTGATGACACCAACCACTGATTTACAGGGTAGAGATTACGTTTGCAGCATGGATCCAGAGGGGGAGGATTAAATTGTAAAACAAGTGAAGACAAAGGAGAAGATGGTCCTGGTGAATAAAGTATGCATCACCTGAGTAGACCTATCTAGCGTCTGTGTCAGAGAAAGAAGAATCAGATGTTGAAATCTATAATCCAACAAACTGATGCTGATTCATCTTCAAGGATGAGCCAGATGAAGATGATTCACCTTGATTTTTTGTTCAATCCTGATGAATTGGAACACAAGTTTGAACTTTGCAAGAAACTGCTGATACTGGTTTTGAGACCAAGTATAAAAACTGAGAAAAAAATCTTAAAAGTTTGATTTTGATTGGTGTGTAAAAGAAGATTAATTATTGGTTTGAAAAAAAAATCTTGAAACAAATTTTTGTTTTTGATCTCAGTAGAAGATAGCATGCAGCAAATGTTGTAAAAGGTTTATGACGGTTTCATTAATAGTGATACTAATAGGCAATAAGACACAGAACTCTGATTCAGTATGCCAAAGGGAATGGCCCTAACAGCATAACATAGTTAATAATGTCCAATTTAGCGGGTGATGAACATGTCACATCCGAATATCATGAAGTCTCTAAAGATGTCACAATGGTCCACAACTTGAGTTAACACATAATACTTTATAGACAAATTTGTTTTCCAGACATAATTTCACTTGTAGCCAGAGCCAATGCGTTTTCTTCACTGGGAACTTCTTCAGGGCTACAGTAAGTGTTATGTACACATTTCTTCAGTATATGATTAAAAAACATATATGAACACCCTCACCCATTCTTCAATATATGGTTTTGCCATGCACTGCTAATTACCCCATACATTGCAGCACTCATGACATCTTTGTTAACATCATTGACAATATCAATATAATATTTGAAGTAAAAGTTAAAAAAAAAAAAACTGTGCATGGTGGGGGTGTGGGTTAAGGTTACCTTAGCGCACGAGTTATAGTTACTTGAGCAGGTGACTTCCTATGGTTTTGTATGTTTAAAATGTGAGGCTAACTATAACGTCCTTGTTTCTTTATTTTTAAAGTGCATTTCAATTGTTTTTTTTTAATTCTATTTCCTAATTTCCCAACTATAGCATCTATGTAGCATTTGTTCTTTTAGTGAAAGTATATATATATATATATATATATATATATATATATATATTTATCATGCAATTCCATGCAAAGAGTAGTGGTCTATGATGTCTGTCACTTCATATGTCATCAAGATTATATCAATAATGCCATAGAACAAGTCATGGATGGTGTGATATGTGTGGTCTTAAGCAGTGCACGGTGACGGCACAAGTTATAGTTACTCGAAATAAGTATAACTGGTGAATTTCTGAGTTTTTATTAGTCAAAAATGTTACGTTTAAACTAACATTTTTACCTAACTATAATGTCACTTTAATATTTGCTTTTTTTCATGCAAAGGAGGATGTTATTAATATACCTAACTACAACATAATTTTAAAATTTGTTTTTTGAAGTGAATTGCAGGAGTATTTTTTCAACGTAAAGTAATATTTTCTTAGTAAGTGTGACTATGCCAACTCGCAGTGGATAGCCATCCCTGGCTCTGCACAGCCTCTGGCTGTGGAGGAGGCCACAGGGCGACTGTAGACAGCCAAGCCCCCACGTTGCATGGCCTTCGGCTGTGCATGGTGTGGGTTTGGCAGAGTCCCCATGTCCTTAAATGGAGGCTGCAACATTTCTCCTCATGATGCAGGTAGCCAACCGAGCAAGAGCTCCAGCGGGACTCACAGCAGCTTCTCGCTCCCACTGGAGTGTGATGGCTGATGAGAAAAGAGATCCTCTTGACCAATCAGACTGCTCTATGATTCAAAGTTGAGTGCTCAATAGACTCCAGCAAGAGACCTGCAAACCCATTCATTCAGATATACATACATTTTGAACCTCAATTTCTAAAAGCCACTCAACAGATTTACACTAAATCTCAAAAAATGACTCTTTTTGGCTAAAGATCTCGCTTTCTGCCAAATTTGGTGCAATTCTGTTCAGCTGTTTGCTGATCAGCATCCCTAGCTATCTATATTTTTATTTCTTTAGTAACTCCAAAACTACTGAACACATTTACACCAAATAACAAACAGAGCTCTTTCTGGACCAAGATCTAGCTTTCTGCAAATTTGGTGTAAATCCTTTCAGGAGTTCAGGCTGTGTTAAAAAAATTAAAAATCCCCATAGACGTTACATGGGGAAAAACTGTTTTAGGAACCCCCCTTTTTCTGGGCACCCGCTTGAGGAATCATCCTGACATTTTCCAGACAGCACCTGAACTAGCTAGCATACGAGTTTTGAAAATATCTTCAATATTTGTGAAATGGTTCCAAAGTTATTAGCAAAACAAAAAATGCTTTATCTTAAGGAAAAGTTGGTCCTAACTATAATATTATATATATATATATGAACTAAAGGCAAGAAATCTAATATTATAACTGTGACGTAATGATTCCCGACGTGAGGATGACACAATAATCTTAGCACAACCATGTAGCTCAGTATGCCTCTGCTATATGCGGTGTCAGATGTGAATTATGCACATTATTGCTGTATTATTTGTTCTTAGTAGTGTTCAATTATGCTCCTGAAGTTGACCAAACAGTAGCACATTGTGCACATGTGTATGCTCTATGGTGCAGCTGAATTATACACCTAGGGCTGAATATATACAAGTGGCTTGCGCCGCCAGTGCATCACTTTTTTTGATGCACCGACGGCTCAGGCTATGGGCCCGTATCTACAAGGCCACGCAAAGCCTCTTTGCATTGACTTACATGGCCTTGTAGATATGGAGAGAGGCAATGCAGCACAAATTGCTGTGTTGCCTTACTTTGCATAAAAGAGACGTTCCATGGGTGTTGCGGTGGGTGTTCCCATGTAACACCCATGGATTTTGATGCATTCCCAGAATTACAAGGATTTGTACACCTGTAAATGAATCAAAAGCCTGTGCCTCCCCAGGGAAGGCATTATGGGAGGTGCATTGAGGAGAAATACCTTTATTTCTCCTTGTTTTTTCCTTTTTCTGGGAGTGCTGCATTCTGCAGCACACATAGAAAGAGGAAAACACCTCTCGTGATTGTTTTTGGCAGGAAGGTGTCCCTTGCTGCACCAAAAACAATCATCCCTGCAACGCAGACACCCTTGCATCCTGGTGCAAGGGTGTCTGCATTGGCGCATGGCAGCCCATTGTGCGCAAGTGCAGGGGAAAAGGACAGGTATGTGCCATATGCTGTAGATATGACACATGCCTGCCCTTTTCTTTTGATGCAGGGCAAAGGGGCAATAAGGCTTGCGTTGCTGCCCTACACCAAAAGATTGTGAATATGTCCCCTAGTGAGTCTACACAATCTCTCTCAGGACTGCTTGTTAGTTCCATGTGGTGCAACTTAATTATGCCCCTTGTGATGCTTAGTTAGGCCCTAGGTATGGCTTAGTTATTCCATGTTGCTACTCAATTGTGTTTGTTATCTGACTGGTGCTGGTCACTGTGTCCTAAGCTCCACTGTACTGTGCCATTTCCTAAGTCTAAATAATGATATGTGGTGCCACTTTATCATCCCCCAGTGCTGCCTAATTATGCTTCATGGTGAAGTCCGCCTATTCTTTCCTGTGCAAAACAACTTAAAATGTGCATCTTGCTTGACTGATTACATGCCTTGTTCAGGCCAATTATGTGGTGTAGGCTTTCTGGAATTTTTCCCAGTGGAGCATCTCCTTTTACCTGCGGCACCTCAATTACACCCATTGTTACAGCTCATTTATTCCAGATAGTGCTGAACAGGCATTCCCTTTATTCTGGTTGATTGTGCTCCTAATGCTGCATTATTTTTCCTCTTGTATTGCTTAACTTTAAACCGGGGAATGCCTAACTGCGCCCTGTTACTGTTCAATTAAGGCCCTTCAAGCAGCTCACCTATGCCTTTGGTGAAGCTCGAATATGCCTGAGGGTTCAGAATATTCTGAAGCCAGAGGCAAGTGTGTCTGTCTGGAAAAAAACCAGATTAGACCATTTGCAACTGGCCATTTCTTTAATGTGACCAATTGAAATTTCACTCCATTTTCTGGGGATTGAAGAAGACCTTGTGGATTTATAAAGTTCAGTGGCTGGCAAATTATTATTTGTTACTGGTCTTTCTGCAGTAGGCCCAAACTGGTGTTTTGGACAATCTTCCTTCTGCTTGGGCCCCTAGATTGAAACTTTACAGATATTTCATAAAAGTGTGGAGAATGATGGGCTCCAGAGAAATAAAGGAACAGAACATTTTGCAAAAACTGTGACTTTTTCATGTGTAAATTTTTCTAGGCAAGGTGTAAGCCTCCCTGAAAAAGATGCACCTACTTGACTACACTTACCAGTATGGCCCACTTTTTTTTATTGGCTTTTTTTTTAGCATAGAAAACAATTTCATAACTTTTCAACCTACAGTGCAAAACCACATTTCCATTCAACTCAATTAGTTTGCACATATTTTCTATATGTAGTTGCATCAGTTTGTCTCATGTTCCCAAGAGTCCCTAAGAACTGTAACTGTAGCCAAGAGTCATACTTTTGCTTAGCTACTGCTGAACACATTTTATTTGTTGGCAAAATATTTTATGACAAAGATGTGCAAAGCTTATGTTACAAATAAACATATGCTAAATGTATAAATTGTAGTGGGAACCATACTTAAATGTCCTTGGCCTATAAAATGCAGAAGTAATTAATGGCGACTTAAAGTTTGCCTAATTGATGATGCTATGTTAACTGAAAATAATGCGTTAGCATGGAAAGGCCTGTTTTTCACATTTGAATAATTATTTGTGCAAGAAGTTTTTGTGTCTTTACTGCAGATGTTGCTATTTTGGAAGCCTACTGTTAGCTCGCGAAAAGACACCTGTTTTATATTAGACAATTGATAGTAAGGTTCTGATCAGAAGGAGATTAAAACGACAGGAAGAACATTCATGGGAAGAATTTTGGACCACAAGAAAATAATGTTGTAACATTCAAGGACTAAAATCTGAAAGTCTGTTATGCGCTAATGCAAGCATGGGGAGTCAACCTGTTCCCAGGAGTCTGCCGATATTCTATTGGTGGATGAAGAGGACAAAAGAAATTAATGTTGCAACATGGCATTTGTGTGTTTATATTAGTGCATATTCCTAGCACAGTGTGTTAACCCCATTCTTCTTCCCTAGTATAGGGATAAATACTTTCCATCTTATTATGAAAAGGCTTTATGCTTATGCCTTGATTTCTCTCATGAGAACTCTTTAGGGGTATCTAAACAGCCACCTTCTCTCACAAACTTAATATGGATTAGGGAATACTCCTTTATGGAACTATGGAACACACGTTGCATTATTACTATATTGTTTGAGATTTTGACTAATATTTTAATTTATAATCGAATTTCGCTTGATAGATTATATTAACTTTTAATGATGAGACTTAAAGAAAAATACAATTTTAATAAAAGATAGAAAACTAAAAGATTGGAAAATAAAATCCTTCTAACTCACACTAATTATTTTTATTTACTGAATCGAAGATTTAATAAGTGATTATTCTCTTATGTTGATGATCACTTCTTACTTCTCTCTGGTAACAATCAAAGGACAATACAACAATGGAGGAGTTTGTTTAATGATTACACCAAGAGATTGAGATACAGGAAATTCCACTTTTGCAAGTGGTACCAAAAGACTGTTTCTGTCATGAGAAAGAGAAGCTGTCATATTTTTCTGCAGTTTAGAAGTGCCCATGTCCCTTAAGCCCAAAGCCTAATTTTGAAGATTGCTGAAATTGTGGTTTGAAGGTGATTGTAGTGGTGGAGGTGTGAGTATTGCAGCAACGTTGTCCCTAACTAAATATTGACATAACTAATCCGTATGATATGTTGTGTAGGCCTCAATTAAACGCTGCTCAATGAGTTTTTCACAAATGCATGTAGTTAGCTAAAAACACTGACACATGCATTTTTCTCTTTCTTTCCTATCTTCTTTCTTTTGCTCTGACCTGTGTCATGGACATAAGCGTATATCTTTTCATGATGCAAATGCCTTCTTGAAACAACAGAATGAATGGAGCATGTGTTAGGTTTTAGCTTTCTACCCATTTGACCTGCATAAAATATAATATTGTGTTGAAATGTTAGTTTAATCTTCAAACGTTTCATTATGAATAGATTGTGTCACTAGAAGCATATGAGAATGGGAGTAATCTCACAGAGCAATGTACTGTACATAACTTGGTTTGTTTTGTCTTATAGAAAGAAGCATTTAGAGAATGACCAACATTGATAATCATGTTACAAGTTGTAGTTAAATGTATTTTTTGTTTAGGACATTCTTTGTCAAATTTTCTAAAGCTATGGAAGCCAGTCCAGATGACAAGCTATCATCGCAAGATGCTAGATTGTTGCATTGTGCTTATATGTGTTGTTGTATAAACATGTGTTCCCAGATTATAGAGAGAGCTCTTCTTCCTAGACCCCTTGAGAATCTCTTTCGCAGACTTTCTTGAGAGCACTTTAAATCAGATACATTCTGACTCAGACTCTTTGCTGATGCATCTCAGATTCTGGGAGATACTTTTGATTCTACTTTTAAATTCATGCTGTTTTGATACTTCATAGAGTTTCCTGAATCTCTCTTTATGGGATGTTCTCTTACAGCATTAATCTTTAATTTCTCAAAACTAGAGCTCTTTATGGGTTCTGGTGATACTTTATTCCATTCTATTTAGTTTAGAATAGGGAAAAAAATGTTATGGAACACGATTCATGCTTTGTTCTGTATTAGTATTGAAAAATCTAATGATCTAAAAAATTAAATACTAAAAGGCGAACCTAAGGATATAATGGACTCGTAATACGGCTGGTGGTATAGCCGTCACTTTACCGTCACTTTTGGGACGGATTAACACCTCCTCCAAAGTTGTAATAACCCCCATAATGTGCTTGAAATTCAATGGGAAGCCCATCAGCTCCCATCATTTTACCAGGTTTCATATCCCTAATATCGTCTTTTATTTCGACTTCTTTTATGGGGAGATTTATAGAGTATAATTGTGCTTGTCTCAGTGTGTGAAGGATGACATTATCTAAGCAGTCATCATGCATATTTGCGATGCTCCTTTAGAGTTTTCATATGTTTCTTAGCAGTATATTGTGAATGTCATTGTTTTTCTTTTTGGGTATGTATGGGTTGTTCCAAGTCATTCTTCAGCTCTAGATTGGAAAAACCTCTTAGTTCAAGTCTAACTATCTGGCTAGTAACTGTCCAGTCTAATAACACCTTCTTTGTTGGCTTTTTCTAGGTAATCTCTGTAATTTAGGCAATGCAGCCATTCCAGAAGCATTGCATATCTCTCTTTCTCTTCTAGTATGTGGTCGATTTTGTTCCTATCTATAAGCAGTTCCTGCTCTAGTTTCTTAATGTTAGTGTCTAATGAAATCAGCTGTCTCTCAACTATTTTTCTTACCAATACTGATGCTCTGGTATAGTGTCTCCTCACAGTAGCCTTAACATCTTCCCAATCTGTTAGTGAGTTGAAGCAGCATTTGTGTTTGCTTCGAGGTTATGTTGAATTCACTCTCAAATTGTTTCTCCGAAGGCCTTGACTACTAACATGCTGCCTTGGAGTCACCATGTAGGTGTAGCAGAGTGGAGCCTGCCCCACCTCTTCATTTGTGTTAGGGGATATGACTACAAATAGTCCTTCTTAAGTGTTCTCTGTTGTAAATTAGGTCGCTGGTTGGCAGAGGTATACACCCTGTCCAATTAGGGACCACAGTCCTAGTCAGGGTAAGTCACAACACAACCTAAATTATCCTAAATTATCCTATGCTCACCCTCCAGTAGCTTGACACATACCAGGCAAGCTTAACTTAGAAGGCAATGTGTACAATATTTGTGCAATAACTCATACAGTAAAACAGTGAAAACACCACAAAAAAGTACTCCACATCAGTTTAGAAAAATAGAAAATATTTATCTGAATAAAATAAGACCAAAACAGCAAAAATCCAATATGCACAAGTCAAGATATCACTTTTTAAACATTTAGATGAGTCTCAACCCTTAAAAATCAGTGGTTCTATCCTTTTAACAGAGAGTACATGGGATGCATCAAAAATAACGATGCAGAGGGCCACAGAGAAGATGATGCATTGAAAAGTAAAGTGATAAGTCCGTTTTTCCGGCACAGTGAAGGTGATGCGTCCTTTCTTTCCAAGTGGCAAGGGTATGCGTTAACTTCCGAGCTCACAATCTTGGTTCCTCACTGCAATGCAGTAAAAGTTTAATGCCCAGGGACAATGCATGGAAAATCCAAAACCTGTTGTGAAGAGGTACTGTGTCGATCCTTCAGCTGATGCAGTGATTTTTCAGCCACTAGACAAGCGATGTGTCCATTTTGGAGGCTTTGCATCAAATTTTGCAGGCATTGCATCAGTTTTTTCGGCACTGTGAATTTTCTCATTCAGATGAAGTCTTTGATGGCCATGAGACTTCAGAATGGGGGGCGAGATCAGACCAAGCCCTTGAAGAGCACTTGTGGGGGAAGGCATAGTCCTTTCAGCAGGGTCAGGGGTCAACAAGCACCAGGGAAACAAGCAGGAGAGCAATCCTTCCAGAAAAGCAGTCCAGATGAGTCCTTTAAGCAGCACGGCAGTCTCTTTGATACAGTCTAGATGTAGTTCCAGAAGGGCCTGATTTTAGGGGGGCACAGACCCAATATATATACACTCAACTGTGCCTTTGAAGTTGAGGAAACTTCAAAGTGTGGTTTGGAAGTGCACCAGTTCCCCTTTCAACCCAGTCCTGTCTGCCAGGAGATCTGAAGGGGGTTATCACTCCTTTGTGTGAAGTCAGGCCACTAGCCTTTGAAGTATAAGTGAGAACCGCTCCACCCTTTCTTCCCAGGAAGACACTTCAGTATGCAGATAAGCGCAGCGGAGTGTCCTGTTTCTATGTCTGTCTGGATGGAATGCACAAGGGGAGCTGTCTACCAGCACAGGACAGACGTGGATGGGAGACCGGCTGTAAGGCACAGAGAACAGTAGGTGCAGGGAAATGCCTACTTTCTAAAAGTTGCATTTCTAAAATAGTATTGTTAAATCCAACTTCACCGGTAAACTAGATTTCGCACTACCATTCCAACCTTACCAAACATGGCAATGCCACTCCTCTCAGATCAGAAAGTACCCCTTAAAAGCATGTAAGGGAGTTTCTACTGCTGGCCTATGTGAGGAGCAGGCTTCACAGTAGTGAAAAATCACTTTGGGTGTTTTTCACTACCAGGATATGTACAACTTACAAGTACATGTCCTGCCTTTTACTTTCACAGCACCCTGATCAGAAAAATTGAGGGATACAGGCAAAAAGTTTGGGGAAAAACACCCTATGGCTGTCAGGTCTAACACTCTGTTACTATATTTTGGCATTGAATGTCTGGTGTAGATAGGATTCTGTTCAATCAAACATGAAGGAAGTAAAAGGAAAGCTATTTTGCGCCCAAATGTAGTTGAGACTAGGACTGAACTAGGTTCCATAATGACACCCTGTTTGTGAGTGCTTGAGTTGCTCTCCCTGCCTAGATATCAGGGATTGGAGGATGTGATCAGCACAGAGTAATGCTAAGAATAGTATCAAACTCCAACCCCATGATCAGAGGTGTAAGTGGCCACAGTGCTAGCTTAGAGGATAATTTCACCAGAAATATGGGTTGGTCTGTGTTTGGTGCATATACACTGCCTAATATTTAATTCAGGTGCCCCTTTCCAGTGCAAAACAACCTTCTGAGTTTATACCACCTTCATATATTTTTAACCTATATTAATACTCCCCTGGTGTAGGAAGAACAAGCTGTAGCTATGATGTGACCCTCCATCTTCATTGCAGATTAATTTTTTCATGCTTCGCAAAGTGGGTTTCTTAAAGAAGTGCAGTTTGAGTGTCTCACTGTTTAATGAAGGAGTTTATTTTATGGTGCTTAGTGCTAGTACCTATCTCTCTAATTCCAAATTGTCAGTAAATAGTTTTTGAGTTGTGTCACTTAATTGTAGTGAGTGCAAAGCCTGTGTTCTGCATCAGCTGTGGCTCTTGCAACCTCCCCTTCAAGCACCCTTCTTGCCCCCCTTCCAAAATCCTTGTTTCTAGTCAGAATCTGCACTTACACCCTGAAGGCCTGTTCCTCATGCTCTATTTTTAGTTGTACCAGATTACCAATCAATCCAACTTCCAATCCCTGGGATAGTGATATGAAAACTACCTGCCCAATTAACAACAAACATGTAATAGAAGTTAACCGCAGTTGTACCACAAGGTTGTGAGAATGCAAGGAGGCTGCTTTGTGCATGTCATGCACTGCTCCCGGGCCATCTTATTTTAAAAATGTTTTTCTTAGTTACTTAGTTACCATCAAGAAAGATTCTTCATCATCCAGTCTATATATGTAGGATTCCATTCATGACAACCTCTAAGATGCCAAGCCATTGGTCAAGTGTGATACAGTTGGTTTTCTCATAAGTCATCTGCCTTTCTCAGTGTGAACATCAGTAGGTCCTCTCTCTCACTATGTGAGTGTTCCATGTTCATGTGCGTTCAATAGGTGTCAAACATAGGATCATGTTGAAGTGATTACTGCCTGTTATTTTTACTGTCCCATGATGCCTGGCAGGTGGAGGAAGCCCAGGGAGGTGCTGTTTTCATTGTTCCCTTCATGGGCTGTAGAATCAACACTATTTCACCCTGTGGGATCATGACCCATTTCATCTAGCCAAACTCTTACTTTTGCAGGCACCAGGAACAATAATGATTTTCTGTCTTTAATTACTTTCCTTTTTGATGAGAAAAACAATATGGGTTATGACACGCTTTTGGAACTTGATGAAGGATTCTGTTATCTTTTGTGTGGCTGAAGTGTAGTCTGGATATACAAGAATAAATCAACGGGTCATGTTTCTGTGCTTTTTGGAGGGCAATGTCTCTGTCCTTGTAATGATGTAGTCATGCTACTACCTGTCTAGGTGGTGCTTCTGCAGATAGGCTCCACGTTAAGATATCATGCACCCTGTCTAACGCATAAAATTTTCTTAGTGCTCATGGCACACGTTTTCTACATTCAGCTATTAAATATCTAATGTTTACAATTGCCTTATCAATTTTAGTTTGGAGTGTCCCTTTGCTGTATGAGAATGCCTCTAAAATCATATGCAGTTTGTCCTTTTACTGACCCTGAATAGCATGCTTGGACGTGGTTTTCTTGGCACTATGGCAGGCTGTCTACTTTGGTGGAAGAAGCTTTCTACTTTGTCCATCTTCTCTGTTTGGTTTCTGTCTCCTCATGTTGAGTGAGTTATGGAAGGCTGGGCTATTCTGAGGGTCTGTGCATGGCTGGCTTTACCACTCGTGGCACCTGGTGCAACAATCTTTTTCGGTGCCTGCTCCATGAATCCCTCCGTGGATTTCCTCACCACCAACTGGCAAAAGTGCCCCTCATTTCTCCATAACCCCTCTTTCACATACATTTCATTTGTTTTAAAGTGTTGGTAAAGACTGAATTTACTAATCCACTCAGCTATCTACATAATATACAGATTTGTTCTTTGCAGTGGTATATTAACCCTGTGCGCTACTTTATGGCAAGCCATGACTACCAAGAGACAAAGCTCAGATTTCTCTCTTTAGCATGAAAATGAATCAGAAGATTTATCTTGACATTTTCTTGCTGCCTGAAAGCTAGCCACACAAGGAACTCTGCAGCAGGTGTTTTTAAATCTAAAGTATTGCTGAACACAGCAACCCCCCTGAGGTCAGTGTCCCCACTCTTGTTTATATATCTCAGTATACGTGGTCAGTTTGTGCCCTCAAGTTCTTTACTAGGCCTGTTACCTGATTTCTTTGTAGATCATTTGAGTGTGTTTTGATCATAAATATCAAAGCTCTGTAAATCCATCTAACTATTCTTTTCTCAGCTGCACCAGTCACATGGCCCTAAAGCCAGCCGGGGTCTATGTTGGCATCTATGTACCTTGAGGAGTTGTTGCGTTTAGGTACTAGAGTTCTTAGCCAGTTTTTTAATGGTAATAGGCGCATTGCCCCCTCCTTCATTGTCTGTGGTTTCAATAACATGATTGTATCACTGTGGATCTGGGGGGTGCGACTGTAAGTTTACTGCTTTAAGATGTATTATTTCACCGTGATGATGGATGGAATGCTTGAATTAATCTCAGCCACTGGCAATCACTCTGGTCACATCCCAATCCATTGTTTTTTGGCCCACCATGCCACCCAAGCTTGGACCAAGCCATATACAAATAAGTCTTGACCCTGCTCCCCATGGGAACAGTCCAGTCCGAACTGCCAGGCCAGGTCCTCCCTGGCCCAGAAACAAGCGTTCTAGGATCGGTTTTAGGGTATCACTCCTTATCAGCCAGACTAGCTTCAATCCAGTGACACAGTGAACCCAGGACCCACATCTGGGAATTAACGTCATACTTAGGGCAACAAAAGCAAAAACTACAAGATGATAGATGGAATGCTTGAATTAATCTCAGCTACTGGCAATCCCTCGGGTCAATCATTGTTTTTTTTCATGCAAGGATAAGCAGGAATGTCTAAATAGAGTAATTGCTGTTCCACCATTTGGAGTTTTCAAGCTGTCCAAAACCAGTGGGAGGACAGGTGGAGGCGGCCCATTGACCCACTCGCCTCCCTGCCACCTGCAGAGGTCTCCGCGCCTTATGTTGTAATTCTACTCAATTTGCTTTGTAAAGTCAAATCGAAGGGGCACGCCGCTGTATTGTAATTCCTCTCATGTCTAATAGCAGCAGTTGGGTACAAGTGGCGATCACTGACAGCTGGGGAAAGAGAAGAGCAAACCCCCATATGCGCTCCTCAGAATGCCTATTTCCTCCCGGTGCCCAGTCATCAGGTCCAGCTGTTTCCAGTCCACTTGGCTTTGACCTGGCTGTGGTGATACTCACCATGTTTACGTGTTAACTTCTCCAACTTCTTGCCTCCTGCAATGGGGGGCTTCAAACTTACTCTGTTTAGATGTGCTGCCAAGGGCGTTTTATAAAATTAAAACTTTCAAATTTTTCCAAAATTAGTTTGGAATCTATAAATAATATATTTCTTAACTGTCATAAAGTTTTAGTGTTGTTGCCCATTTTCTTGTGCAAGATCTACTGACTTTATAAGTGGTTATTTTCAGGAGAGGATTGCGGCAAGTAGAAGGGGCGGGGCAGCGCGTGTGGGAGGGAGCGGGGGAATTTAAGTAAAATAAAAAATAAAAATAAAAAATAACACTTACCTCAACGCCACGCGCCCCTCCACTCCTGCTTCTCCTCTCTGCAGGCACAGGCTCCCAGCCTGCCCTGTGGCCAATCCTGACACTGCTCAGACCAGCATCAGGATTGGGCGCTCCCAAGCAGGCTCTCTCCAGCCCGGCAACTGTGTTTCTGGGCTGGAGAGAGCCTACAGCGCATGTGTGTTTGGGCGGCCAGAGACAGCCGGCCAAACACACATGCATTCTGAGGGGGAGTGTGTACTCCCCCTCACTGCTCGTCACCCCTGCGACCCCGCCCTTTTACCAAACAACAATAATAAACACAGTTTATTATTGTTGTTTGGTAAAGGTTATGCAGGTGTCACTGCTGGCGGGGAGACGCTCCTCCGCCCTCATGGAGGAGCCAACCCTGGTTATTTTTTGTTAGGTATTACATAAACTGCAGACAACAACAGCTCCCTGTGACTGCAGCTAAAACACATGAACAGTACATTTTACAGAGAACCAGCACATTGGCACAGCGTGCTCAGGAAAAGCATAGTCTTTGGATTGCAAGATAAATAAAAAGATCATTTGCTTTTAAGTTTTATTTAGAAGGACCTAGTGACGTGATCTATCAGCCACTGGAGATAACGCGCCCACCCCTTTCATAAAAAATGTTGCACACGATTTTCCAGTCCGAAGATAATGATTTATCATCACTAAGGTTCTGGCCTAAATTCAGTCTTAATCAAGTATAAGGGGTATTCTGGACACAAAGCCTCTCACCTTATTTGTAACTGAACTAAAAAGAATGCTATTTTTGTGTAGCACAGAAAATGTGAAGCTAAGGATCATTTGGTGTTTGAGGGAGCAATTTGCAGTGCGAACATCTGTCAAAGAAATAAATGGTCATTGTGAATGAGTGCCCCAATAGGTCTCGTGAGGGGTGTGTGCAATAACTTGTTTTGTAAACAACGTAAATAAACAAAACTTCCTCCATCTCGAAAAGTGTTAAAAGGAATGGAGCTCTGAAGGGAAAAGGTTTTTGATTTATGGTGTCTTTAGACAGATGAAGAAGGGTTCCATGGGCGCTCTAGACAAAGTTGCTCTAAAGGCTAGCAACCTCACATGAGTGCTAAATAAAAGTCCATCTTTCTTGTTGTTGTGCTTAGCCTTGATATTACATAGCTTTATTTTACCCGTGAGTGCCTTATGGATGATAATTGCACTAGTGAAATATAGTTTCAATCAGACCACATGCATATCAATAGACTTTAATCTTAAAATTACTTTATTCTATTAGCACATATCTGTTCCACAGGTTTCCTCATGCCCTGTTTAAACAACTTTGTACACATGCCCCAGTATTGAGATATCAGATTATAGCAGGTGCAATAAATCTGGTCTACGTTTATACTGAGCATTTGCAACTGGATTACATGAGATATGATTTCAAATACAGAACATATTTAATACAACCATGCTTATTGTTTGTGAAGGGGTGTGAAAAGAAATATTCTATGCTGTCATGTCTGAAACAAGTTAAGTGGCATAATAGTGGTTAAACAATGCATTCCTTTTTTTCAGTGCAATTTGTCAGGATGACCACGGAGGCAAGTCTCTGGAAGTAAAGGGGCTAAAAACATGAAGATTTCAGAACATCGTGAAACTGACATCCACCATTGCCAGAAATAGTGATGAATAAAACTGATCACCGTTTTTTGCAGTATACATGATCTAATGCCTGGTTCACATAATCGTAGACTTAGCAACTTTAAAATGTAAAGATGCAATGTATGTATACATTTTGAACTTCAGAAGCCTTACCAAATTGCAAATGCCATTTGCAGCCTGTTATAAGTTGCATTTTGGAGAGTGGTGCGAAATCGATCCCCTCTTAATAATGATTCATAATGAAATGTATAAATGGTTTATGGTCTCACATGTGGTCGCAAACCATGGAAAAGTTAAAGACTCCATAATTGCGGTGTTAAATGAATTTCAATGGGCAATTGTGGTCTTGTACATAGTTACAAAACGCATTAGTCGGTGTGCTATTTACACAAACCGGTTTGGAAACAAGTATTAATACACCAGGTGCAAAGTGCACTTTCTGCAGACAGCGCCCAACAGGCACCCCACCAATACTGACGACCTATTACCAAAAACAATTGTCACAAGCTACATTTTTCAGTCAAATGATCATCGATGGAATAGAAGGATGTCATGGCTTTTGTAGGGATGAAAGTCCACAACAGACTACGCTGCTGTGCAAAAGCACCCTCCTTGTTTTTGTCCCCAAAACGTCCAGTATCCATTTCACTTTTTCAGCAGTTTGGGGAACTCCTTTCCTAAAGTACCACCACAAACTGTAAACTGATGCTCCTCAGGGTCCCCCTTTTTGTTGTGGTCTGAGACAGAGATCATATTAAATCAGTCTCCTCGATTTGAAATCTCATGTGGTAGACTCCACTGGCCCCTTTTGAGTGGACAGTGGACAGCGATACCTTCAGTACATCTTCACTATTCTTCTTTATTTGAGTGTCTGGAGGTAACCCAAATTGGTTCCCACCATAGTAGCACCTTGGAGGATATATCTAGCCCTCTTCACAGACACAGGGGCCCCAAGAGCACAATCTGGGGAAATATCTTGTCCGGACTCCTATCTGAGTAGGAAAACTGTGCCTGAAACTGGTTGAACTGTACGGATGCTCTTGAGAGTGTTTAGTAGTGGGGATATGGCCAACTGACTAGCTTTTTTAATATAAGCTGAAGCTGTCCTATGTTTCCTAATTGTCCTTGTATTTTGATCAGTGGGTCCCTGTTGCTATCAGTGATACAGAGAATAGAGCAGAATGCTGTGTCTACTCCCTAGTGTAAATTGCAAAGCCTTAATGCTCTGCAGATCTTTCCTGCTGCTGACCTTACAAGAGTGGGAGAGATTGGCCAATGTAATGAGAACTGAGGATGCAGAACCTCCTTGAACTTGGCTGAAAACGTCGAGCACCCAGATGGACAGACATAGCCAGATACGGAGAGATCCCATAGGTTCATAATTGGTATTTGTTGTAACTCCTGTGTGGCAAACCATGCTTATGCTCCCACATTTCTTTTGTGAACCTTGATCACACTAAAAAAAATGCTCTTTTAAGTAAATATTTTTGCAGGAAGATTGTGCTCTCCATTTTTTATAGTATCCTGTGTGTTTCACCCATTGCTCACACACATTTTCCTTTTGTGAACAACCTTTCACTATGTTGTCTGTTCCTTAATGCACTGCATTGTTCATTCCCCTTGTTCATTCAAAGTCAATTCGGGGTATTGAGAACATTGGAACATTGTGAGCTCTGTATAAAGTGTATAGCAAGGAAACCTGGTTTTATCACTATACTCTTCATACATTTTATTGTGAAGTGTGTCCTTAGTAATTTCTTTGTTTTAAACCTACCACTATATTGTAAACATACATATGTTAAGATACTATTAACACCTTCGCTGCCAGGCCTTTCCCCCCCCTGTGCCTTTTTTTGGCTATTTGGGGCAGTTCGCGCCTAGGCCCTCGTAACTTTTTCTTCACATAAGCTACCAATGCCAAATTTGAGTCCTTTTTTTCTAATATCCTAGGGATTCTAAAGTTACCCAGACTTTGTGGGTTACCCTGAAGGAGACAAAGAAATTAGCCAAAATACAGCGAAAATGTAGTTTTAAAACAAAAAATGGGAACAATGGGCTGCAAGAAGAAGGCTTGTGGTTTTCCCCCTGAAAATGGCATCAGCAAAGGGTTTGTGAAGCTAAAATCACCATCTTGCCAGCTTTCAGGAACAGGCAGACGTGAACTAGAAACCCCAATTTTTAACACAATTTTGTGAAACCAATGCTGGATCCCAGAAAGCTAAACATTTCTGAAAAGTAGACTACATTCTGAATTCAGCAAGGGGTCATTTGTGTAGATCCTACAAGTTTTTCCTACAGAAAATAACAGCTGAAATAAAAGAATATTGAAATTGAGGTGAAAAATACAGCCATTTTTCTTCACGTTTTACTCTGTAACTTTTTTCTACAATGTGAGATTGTTTTCAGCAATATACAGTTACGTCTGCTGGACTCTTCTGGTTGTGGGTATATATAGGGCTTGTAGGTTCATCAAGAATTCTAGGTACCCAGAGCCAATAAAGGAGATGCACCTTGCAACAGGTTTTCATTGTATACCTGGCATACAGCAATTACTTTGGTGAAATATAAAAAGTGAGAAATAGGTATCAAGAAAACTTTTGTGTTTCCAAAATGGGCACAAGGAAAGGTGTTAAGAAGCAGTGGTTATTTGCACAGCTCTGAATTCCCGGGTGCCCATACTAGCATGTGAATTACAGGGCATTTCTCAAATAGACGCCTTTTTTACACACTGTCTTACATTTGGGAGGAAAAAATGTAGAGAAAGTCAAGGGGCAATTCTGTGTTCCCCAAGTCTCCCAATAAAAATGGTACCTTACATGCGTGGGTAGGCCTAATGCTCACGACAGGAAACACGACGTGGACACATCACATTTTTACATTGAAATATGACATGTTTTTTGCAAAGTGCCTAGCTGTAGGTTTTGGCCTTTAGCTCAGCCGGCCCCTAGGGAAACCTACCAAACCTGTGCATTTTTAAAAACAAAATACCTAGGGGAATCCAAGATGGTGTGACTTGTGGGGCTCTGACTAGGTTATGTTACCAGGAATCCTTTGCAATCCTCAAAATTTGGCCAAAAACACTTTTTCCTCTCATTTCGGTGACAGAAAGTTCTGGAATCTGAGAGGAGCCACAAATTTCCTTCTACCGAGCGTGGTAGGCCTAGCACCCGCAACAGGAAATGCCCCAAAACACAACATGGACACATCACATTTTCACAAAGAAAACAGACCTGTTTTTTGCAAAGCGCCTAGCTGTGGATTTTGGCCTCTAACTCAGCCGGCACCTATGGAAACCTGCGCATTTTTTAAATCTAGACACCTAGGGAAATCCAAGATGGGGTGACTTGTGGGGCTCTGACCAGGTTCTATTACCCAGAATTCTTTGCAAACCTCAACATTTCGCCAGAAAAACACTTTTTCCTCTCATTTCGGGAACAGAAAGTTCTGGAATCTGAGAAGAGCCACAAGTTTCCTTCCACTCAGCGTTCCCCCAAGTCTCTTGATAAAAATGGTACCTCACTTGTGTGGGTAGGCCTAGCGCCCGCAACAGGAAATGCCCCAAAACACTACGTGGACACATCACATTTTCCCAAAGAAAACAGAGCAGTTTTTTGCATAGTGCCTAGCTGTGGAAACTAGACACCTGAGGAAGTCCATGGAGGTGTGACTTGCATGGATCCCCCAATGTTCTCTTACCCAGAATCCTCAGCAAACCTCAAATTTAGCTAAAAAATTAAAAAAAATCCCACATTTCTCTGTGGGACCACCACACCGGGACACATTTCCTACCACCCAATGTTCCTCTCAGTCTCTTGGTAAAAATGATACCTCACTTGTGTAGGTAGGCCAAGTGCTTGTGACAGGGAAGAGCCAAAAGCATGTCAAAATTGAGGGAGAACCAAAGTGGGTCCACAAGGTTCAGTTTGACAATCGGTATAGATGAGACAATGCTGGGTGGTAGGAAGTTTGTGGATTCCTGCAGATTCCGGAAGGTTCCATCACAAAAATGTGGGAAAAATGTGTGATTTCCAGCAAAGTTGGAGGTTTGCAGGGATGTGGGTAAGAAAATGGTGCGGGGTGCATGTGAAGAAGACCACCCAGGAATCACCCAGATGTTTAGTTTTCAGATGTGTATAGGTCTTGTGGATTTTTCTACATGGCAGCGTACCAAAGTCCATAAAGTGCAGCCCTTACCATTCCAAGTAGGACGATTTTGAGAGTTAGCCAAACTCTCATGGTCCAAATGTAAAACCAAAACCCCAAATAATCAAAGACCTCTTGCTTGCCATGGGATATGATGTTTTAGTGTACAGGGGAGAGCTGAAATACTGTTACCCCTTCAGTTGGGGTGGTGGCATAACCAGGCCCATACTGGTTGGTAGCCTCCACCCCACTTTTTACTTTTTTGTTTTAACTCCCGAGCATCTAGTAGACTTTCTGCCTCCGGGGGTGTGGATCGGTGTAATTGCCCCATCTGCCCACTGGTGGGCAGAACAACTTTGGCTCCATTTATTTGGGGTGGGTGTATGGCCATACCCCCATCCTCTTATTTTGGAAAACAATTCTTCCCTGGTCTCTGGTGGGTTTCTGCCCCCCTTGGGGGCAGATGGGCCTTCCAAAAATAGGCCAATTTGCCCCAAGGGGGGCAGCTATGGCCAATAGTAATGTGCCCCCATGGGGAGTAAAACTTACCCAAGGCTTCCCCCCTCAAACAAAACACACACATACACACACACCAATCCCTGGGGCCTAAGTGGTTTCTGCCCCACCAGAAGGGGAGCAGAAATGGCCTAAAATAAATCCCCCCCAGGAGTGTGTCCCTTGCCTAAGAGGTCCCTCCCCTTGCGTGAAATTGGCGCAAAAAAAAATTCCCCGGTGCCTAGTGGTATAAAAATAGGCCGATCTGGCCCCAAGGGGGGCAGAAATGGCCTAAAATAAAATTGCCCCTCCCCCCAGGGGAACAATCCTTACCGAAGGGGTCACTCCCCTTGCATGAAATTGACGCAAAAAAATTAAGATCCCTGGTGTCTAGTGGTTTCTGCCCCCCTTGGGGGCAGATTGGCATAACAAAAATCGGCCGATCCGCCCCCATGGGGGGCAGAAATAGTCTAAATACAATTTGCCCCCCAGTGGAGCGACCCTTGCCTAAAAAAAACCTCTAAAAAAAAAAAAGATTCATGGCGTCTAGAGGTTTCTGCACTCCCTGCCCCCCTCCCCCCAGGGGCAGATCAGCGTAATAGAAGCCGATCTGCCCCCAAGGGGGCAAAAAAGGCCTTGAAAAAAATTGCCCCCCTGGGGAGCGACCCTTGACCAAGGGGTCGCTCCCCTTATGCCAATTTTTGTTTACAAATAAATCCCTGGTGTCTAGTGGGCATTTCAGCAGCCAGATCGCTTCACAATCTGGCTTCTAAAATGCTCTGATAGACTTCAAAGGGAAGGAAAATAATTTCCTTCCCTTTGAAGCCTCTCAGGCCCCCATAACATGATCGGAAGAGAAATGCTTTGCATTTCTTTTCCGATCGCACTGGGAGGTGGCCTCTGATGAGGTCAGCGCGTGATTGCACGCTGACTTCATCAGACATCACTGGGGAGGTTGGGGGGACCGGGGTGGAAGGGGAAGGGCTTCATGTGCGAGGGCGTAATGGTTACGTCTTCTGCACAGGAGCACTGTGCTGTGGACGTGACCATTACGTCCCCGGCACAGAAGTGGTTAAAGTGTTCAGTCACCAGGCAGCTTATCTAGACATTAACAACTCATTGAAACATACTCCACATCCCATGAGTCTGATAGCCCTTGTCTGCATGCTCCCTTCTATCCACAGAGATGAGGAGGCTTCAAGAAGAATTGTTTAACTAACTTTGTGGGAGTCAATATAATCTAGAATCTCACTGTTTACTCAGCTAGAGAAGGTAAAGGAGTCTTGAAGAAAGGGTTCCAGCGGGTTAGTCATTTTGTTTTCTTTTATTTCTGGTTTAGGTGTAGAAATATTACTCCAAACCACATCTGCCTATCTATCATTCAAACACCTTGGAGCTGCATATATGGGATGGACTCCCATAGGAGCAATCCACGTCAGACAGGAGAAGTTCTTATAGCAGATGCTCATGGTGTTTTACTGTTAGACCTGGCATCCATGGTGTGGTTTTCCTTGTCTTTTTTGCCTCTGCCTCCTGTAATTTTGACTGTATGCTGGATTTCCTTTTTGCTGGTTTTAGTACTCTGGGCACCTTACCACTATTGATCAGTGCTAAAATGCAAGTGGTTTGTGTGTGAATTGTGATTATGATTGCTTAGCCATGATTGACATATTTGATTTACAAGTAAGTCCCTAGTACAGTGCACCATGTGTGCCCATGGCCTGTAAATCAAATGCTGCTAGTGGGCCTGCAGCACTGATTGTGCCACCCACATGAGTGGCCCTGTAAACATGTCTCAGACCTGCCATTGCAGTGTCTGTGTGTGCAATTTTAAACTGCTGTGTCGACCTTGCAAGTGCACCCACTTGCCAGGCCAAGCCTTCCCTTTTAGTACTTGTAAGGCACCCCTAAGGTAGTCCCGTGGGCAGGGTGAGGTGTATTTAAAAGGTAGGACAATTACCAGTGTTTTAACATGTCCTGATAGTGAAATACTGCCCAATTCGTTTTTCACTATTGCAAGGTCTATCTCTCACATATGTTAACATGGGGATTGCCTTGAAATATCTCTTAAGTGTAAGTTCCCATTCGGAGCAGATAGAGTAATGAGTTTGGGGTCTCTGAATTCACAATTTAAAATACATCTTTTAGTGAAGGTGTTTTTTAAATTGCATGTTTGAGAATGCCACTTTTTGAAAGTGGGCATTTTCTTGCTAACAATTCTGTGTCTCTGCCAGGCTGTGGAATACATGTCTGGGTCAGGATGACAGTTGGGCTCGTTGCAAATTCACTCTAGATAGTCACACAAAGGGAGCTGAGGTGTGCCCTGCATATCCTGATGGGTCTTCCTTGGCTAGAGTGGTGGGAGGAGCCAACACTTGCACCTGAATAGGGCTGTGCCTGTCCTTACACAATGCAGTCTCCGACTCCCTAAAATGTGTCTGGGGCCAAGGCAGGAAAGGCAGGGTCTGGCACACTACAAAGACTTTTCTTTGAAGTTTGCCTACTTCAAAGGCAGAAATGAGTATAAGAATTGGACCCAAAAGTCCAGAAGTTCAGAACACTTTTGGATCAAGAGGAGACTCTGCCAAGGAGAAGAGCTGAAGAGATGTGAGGAGGAATACTGCCCCTTTGCTGTGTGTGCGTTGCTGGGTTGGCCTGCAGTTGCTGCTGCTGCTGCTTTGTGGAGGACAAAGACTGGACTCTTCTTTGTATCCTGCTTGTGAAGTTTCTCTAAGGGCTAGGCCTGAGCTTGCATCCTGTTAGGAAATCTCAGGGACTTACTTCATCTGTCAGACCCTGGGTTCTCTTGCTGAAGACCCTGACTTGCCAAGATGTGCCCACTCCAGTTCCTAGGCCGTTGGGGAGTGAAATCTGGCATGAAACAAGAAGAAACAGGCACATCGACTCCGGACAACTACAGAACCGGTGCCCCTGCCAGACCCCGCACAGCTGCCTGCACCCAAGGCTGTGGTCCCCACTGAAGTGTTGCATCTGCGACTGACACAGCAGGCCCGACACGGCAACAGCACCTCTGAAGTCCTGCAACACCGTGAATCCAGAGTGCTGTGACAACTGAATCCGCTGTGGCGCCTGTGGCTCCATGGTGGGGCCACAACACTGCAAATTCACCTCATCTCTTCTTGACCGCTAGACTCATCAACCCCGCCGGATCAAGAGCAACTGAAGCCTCGCTGCCGACGTTGCCTCACCTCTGCTGCCTCCGTGAGGTACCCACGCCTCACCTCCCCTGTGTAGCGGTAAGGAACCAACGTCTCACCTTCCTGGTAGCTGTAGGGAACCGATGCTGCACCGGCTCCAGCGATGCATCACCTCCCCAACTCGGTGAAACATCTTTGAAGCTGCCTCGTTTCTAAGGTACTGTACCTGGGGACCATGCAACTTTGTCACTAGTGCCGCACTCCCTAGCGAGTGGCATCAGGCTGTTGGGAATGACTTAGTCACAATGCAGTGATAGCACCATTTGGAGCTATTGTGTTTTCTAAGTGCTTTATTGGGATTTAATGTTTAAACATTCATATATTTGCTTGTGTATGTTGTTTTTTTGTTGGTTTGGTCTTGTTTTATTTAAATAGATATTGACTATTTTTCTAAGTGTGTGTGGTGCCCATTGTAGTGTTTTCACTGTGTTACTGTGAGTGGGCACAAATACTTAACACTTTGCCTCTAAGATAAGCCTGACTGCTCACGCCAAGCTACCAATGGGGGTGAGCAGGGGCTATCTTAGGAGTGTGACCTCTTTACCCTGACTACTTGGACAGGGTATAAACTAACTGTCAACTAGATATCCCATTTCTAACACTCACACTGGTAGAAATACTCAGGACCAGTATATGAGGCTATGATAACTTAGTCCTTGGTTAAACAGACATTTTTTAAATTAAAATGTCAGTTGTAACACTGTAATTGAACTGCAAAGTGTGCTAAATGTTGTTCACAGCTGCTTAGTGTTTGAATGTGAAATACAAAAAAATTCACTTCTTTCTGCAGTGTCTATACAAATGCTGTGTTTCGTAAAATCTCAGCAAACTTAATTTATACAGTATAGAAGTACATGTAGAAAGCAAGACAAATAGACTTTGATTATCTACACTGCTAACATAGTTTCTGTGATCTATCATGTTATCAGCATAAACTTTGTCACGTATTTTGTAAAATACCTAATCACTTTTCTCTACTAGAACTCTGCAATGCACACAGACAAGAGCTCTATTTCACACCACATTATATTTACTGTTGTTTGGTCAACTTCAAAGACTTGGAGTAGAACAGGTCCAAGAAAGGGTTATCTGCATCCAGCCTTCATTTATCTGTTATTGGTAACTATGACTCCTTATCCCTTTTTACAGAACGGGTCTCCAACCCGCATTTTAGTCATACTAAGAATGAGGTGGAAGTCAGATTGTAACAAATACACCTTTTGGGTTGTCTATTGAGTTTTTTTTTTTAACTAGCCCTACTAATACAGTTTTCATCCTAGCTGTTACCCATAAGTAATGCTTTGAGGCCTGCAGGGTAAGATGTGCAATCTGCAAAAGTTGCACACACCTAATATTTAGTTTGTTATGTCCCAGCAGTGACAGGTTACAAAAGCTCCTTGAGCAGTGTAGGAAAGTAGCCTCTTTCTTGGCATGGCTACCCCCAGTTTTCTGACTTTTGTCAGTGTGATTGACTGTGTTCACTGGGATCCTGCTAACCTGGATCCCAGTGTTTATGCTCTTTCCCTTCTAACTTGGTGACTTGTACCATTTTCACCCCACATTTGGCACACTGGTGCCCCCATGTAAGTCCCAAGTATATGGTACCCAGGGCATTAGGGTAGCAGGGGATCCCCATGTGCTGCAGCATGTATCATGCCACCCATGGGGAGCCCATGCAAAGTGTTCTGCAGGCCTGTCATTGCAGCCTGCGTGAAAGGGTGCAGCAACCCTTTTTCACTACAGGTCACAGCACCAGGTCACTGTAAGTCACATCTATGGCAGGCCCCCTAGCCCAGAGGGCAGGGTGCAAGTACCTGTGTGTGAGGGCACCCCTGCACTGCCATTTTCATAGACTTCGTGAGTGCAGGGATGCCATTTTATGTGTGTACTGGACATAGGTCACTACCTATGCCCAGCTACATAATGATAACTCTGCACCTAGGCATGTTTGGCATCAAACATGTCAGAATCATACCCCAATAGTGTTGCCAGTATTGGAAGTATGATTCCATGCACTCTGGTGGCTCCTTAGAGGACCCCCAGCATTGCTCTTACCAGCCTTCTAGGGTTTTCCGGGTAGCACAATCTGCTGCCACCCCTCAGACAGGCTTGTGCCCTCCTGCTGCTTGAACAGCTTAATCCCAGGATGGCAGAACACAGGATATCCTTTGGGAGAGGGGGGTAACACTCGCTCTCTTTGGAAACAGGTGTTACATGGTTTGGGAGGGGTAGCCTCTCCAAGCCACTGGTATGCTTAGAAGGGCACATTTGGTGCCCTCCATGCATAAACCAGTCTACACCGGTTCAGGGACCTCCAGTCGCTGCTCTGGAGTGAAACTGGACAATGAAAAGGGGAGTGACGACTCCCCTGTCCATCACCACCCCAAGGTGGTGCCAGGAGCTCCTCCAAAGGGTCCCTGGGTCCTACCATCTTAAATCCAAGGTTAGGAGGGACCTCTGGGAGCATTTGAGTGGCCAGATCAGGCAGGTGACGTCAGACCCCCCCTCCTGGTAGGTGGTCACCTGGCTAGGTGACGAATCCCCCTTTCAGGGCTATTTAGGGTCTCTCTCTTTGGTGGGTCCTCAGATTCAGCTTGCAGTATTCCAGCAGGACTCCTCCACAACCTTACTTTGACTTCTAGCCACTGGAACCACGACTGAACCCTCAAGGAACACAACAATCTGCATCCACAGCAAAGAATCTGCTTGCAACATTGTTCCCACTGCTCCTTCCAGCTTCTGCAACATTTCCCCAGCTGGGCATCCTCTGAGGGTGCAAGTCTTCAGTCTGCACAAGAAGAAAGAAGGAATCTCCCTTGAAGTGAAGGAGTGAAGGAGTCACTCCCCTGCATTCGCAGGCACCAAATGCAACAATGACTGGCTGTGTGTATCTCCTCTCATCCTGAGCTGCATGGATCCTGCATCACAGGTGGTGGTCCAGAGTAGTCTCTTGGTCCTCTCTTGGTGAAGGTAAGCCCTTGCCTTCCCACACAGGACAGTAGCCCCATGCACCACGTCTCTTGCAGCTGCCAAGGCTTGTTTGCATCTCCTCCAAGGGATCTTCAGGTCCATGTAGCCCCAGCCCCCAGCACTCTTTCTTGTGACTCACAGCCCTCTGCGTGCCTCTCCTGCAGCGTGGGACCCTTCTTCAGTTGTGCTGTGTGGGCTCCTCTGTGACTCCTGGTTCCTCGTCCAGTGGGTTTCCTGTCAGGGCTGCCTCTTCTCCTATGGACTCTCTGCCTCTTTGAAGGTCCCCCTTGGTCTCACCCCATGGGTTGAGTCCTCCTGGACATTGCTGGTACCTGGTAGCTCCATTTTTGCTTCACCGCGACTTCTGCCTTTGCCAAGGCTTGTTGGTGGCTTTTCTTCGCCACTCACCAACTGCATTCCTTCTTCCGCCGTGGGACGTCGACTGCATCCTCCAGGAACTCTTCACCTGTTTCAGGGCTGCATTCCTGACCGTCTTCGTCTCATCATCGACCAACTCCTGCATTCACAGTTGGGTGGGTAGTAGCTCCTACCCCTCCTGGACTCTCCTGCAACTTCTGGACTTTGTCCCCTTCTTCGACAGGTCTTCCTCTTCAGGAATCCACTGCTGGGTTTTTGCATTATTGTCTGGGTGTTGCATTTTCTTCATTCTCTTCCTTCAGGGTGGTCTGGGGAAAATCCAGTAATTTACTCCTTTTCTCCTGGTCACTAGGGGGCACTGTGGTACTTACCTTTGGAGTTTCCTAGTACCCTCAGCTCCCCTCTACACATTCCACTTACCTAGGTGTGGGTCCTGTGTTCGCATTCCATTTTTTTAGTGTATGGTTTGGGCTCCCCCTAGGGTCACTATTGTCTATTGCTATTTGTACTGTTTACTAACACTTTCTATGCATATTGCTGAGTACTAGTGTACATATCTAGTGTGTTACTTACCTCCTATTGGAGGGTTGCCTCTGTAGTACTTTCTGGTATTGTTTCACTAAAATAAAGTACCTTTATTTTTGTAACACTGAGGGCCTCATTATGACCCTGGGAGTCTTCTGACCGCCAGGGTAAAGGTGGTGGTTTCACTGCCAACAGGCTGGCAGTGAAGACCACCACATTATGAGGGTGGCGGGTTGGCCTCTGCCAACCTTCCACATCTCCACTCATACCGCCAGGGCGGTCGGGTCCACAGAAGACCACCGGCGGTATTAGGAGCCACCTTTAAACCAGGGTTTCCATGGCAGCAGCACTGCCACAAAAACCCAGGCGGAAATGGTACCGTGACAGGGAACTTCTTCTCTGTCACCAGTAGATGACTCCCACTGCCCCCGCAAGCACAATCCCAGTCCACCAAGTAGAGTGACCCCCTTCACCCCACCCCTCCACCAAGAAGAGCAACCCCTTCCCCCACCACTCTTCCCGCATACATACACATGCAGACACCCACACGCACCACACATACACTCATTCACTTACACTTACATACACACATTAACACACACGCATCCATACTCGCATTCACCTCAGCAATCATACATGCATTCAACCAAGCATGCACACACCCATCCAAACATGCATACACACACCCATTCATACATGCAAACACACACCCATTCATACTCAGATTACACTCACGCAAACACACATACTCACACCCATTCATAGATGCATGCGCACACGTAGACAAACACGCATTCACCACAACACTCATACTCGCATACACACTTACATATATACAAGCACTCACTTCTACCTTCAGGCACGCATACAATGACCCATTCACACATTCATGCACACACGCACACACAACACCCCCCAACTCTGTTGGACGATCAACTTACCTGGTCCGGGGAGGAGGTCGTCCTTCAGGGAATGGGAAAAGACACTTTCACCACCAGCAGCACCCTACCATCAACGACTACTGCTGGATTTCCACACAAAGTGTGGCAGAAACCCAGAAGTACTTGCAATATGATGGTCTCCTACTGCCCACAGCTTTGGCAGTCTTCAAGGATGACTGCCAATGGGGGGGCCTGAGTGTTTTCTTTCAAGTGTGTAAGTGCTGTGTGACTGCAGTAGTATTGCATGAGCTTTGCACATCTCCTAGATAGGCCTTGGCTGCTCATCCACAGCTACCTCTTGAGAGCCTGGCTTCTAGACACCGCCTACACTATACTAATAGGGATACCTGGATCTGGTACAAGGTGTAAGTACCTTAGGTACCGACCACATGCCAGCTTCCTACAAGCAGCATAAGCTCACATACCTTTTAGTACAATAAAAGTCTATTTTAATAAATTAAATCTGTTTGAATAGATACATTCTATTTGAATAAAGGCCAATGTTTTTAGGTCATGCTGGGAAAATGCTAACAAAATGGCTGGCACATCATTAGCTTATTTATCAAAAATCGAATTCACTGGCAAGTATGGATTTTTGTTAAATATACTGCAAAGATAATTTCATTAAAAGAAACGTATTTATGCCTAAGATACGTTGCAGTACATCACTAGCTTTTCTGGCTTCTCTGTACTTCCTCTGTAGTAATATTATACTGAGTAGGTGTGAAAATGCCTTCTAGGGAGATGACAGTCAACTTGATTCTGCTGCCAGGAATGATGGAATGAGTAATTATAGGTCACTTTAATTAGAATGTACAAGTGGGGAGTCAACAGGAAAGGATGCTCTCTCCAAAGATAAAGATTAAAGGCTGACCTTTTCACGTGTTTATACCAAAGAGGGCCCTGGCGTAAGAAAGTGTTCAGGTGAAGGAAGGGCTTCCTAGATACCTTGTTTGTGCCCCAGTTGCGCTGCTGTCTAAACCATTCTTCGTTGGGTTTGATGGGGTATTCCCTCATTTCAATAAGGCAGCCACAGGGAAGAGATTTGGAGCTTTAGACATTGGTGCTGGGATCCTGGAAGTACTCTCAAGGTTCGAGAAACCTGGCCTCCAGCAGCCTTGGGAACTGAAAAGGTTGCTAATCCTTCATGAAAGGAACAGCTGATAGACTGGACTGCATAAGAGGCTGCTAGAGATCTGACTGAAATGGGTAGTTGAGCCTGACTCCCACTGTGGAACTTTATCTGGGAGTATAGGAGCCTACAGAAGCTGATTGAGAGTCTCAAGAGAGTCTCAAGAGTGACCAGAGACAAATTATCTAGCATCTTGCAGAAATGTGAGAATTTAGGGTATAGAGGGAAGTAAGTCAGAGCGGTATGTTTCCTCCTTGCCGGTTGCTGGCGTCCCCAGGATCAGTGTCAACAAGAGAGGAAGAATTTAAGTCTACCAGCTTGAAAGGTAACTGACACTAACACTGCCCTCTCAGCCCCCACTAGGCAGACCTGTTTGCTGGTAAAATTGTTGTGCTTTTGGCTGATTGGCTAATTGTAATAATACATGCTAATTAACATTGACTTTTACATCCTGCTAGACCTGACAACCTTAGGGTAGTCTTCCCCCAAACCTTTTGCCTTCTCCTGTTTTGCTGAAATTCTTTTTGTTGGCTTTATGACTGTGCACGTTTCTACTGCTAAACAGTGCAAGCATGCTTATGCTCACTGAATTGACACATTAATTTACTTGTATGTCCCTACTAAAATGGTGCCACATTTACCCACGGTCTAAGCCTTCCTTTTAATACATATAAGTCACCCCTGGGGTAGGGCCTGACCAGCCCATTCGGCGGGGTGCATTGTGTTTAAAAAGTTGATCATGCACTTTTATGTTTTACAAGTAGTTATTCATAACGTCTTTTCCAGGGCAACAGCTTTTGTCAAGTACCAAACTCTTAAGTCAAATAAGGCAGACATATTTTAAAGTTACCTTGTTTTGTGAAAAGCTTGCTACGGACTATCTCATTCATGGACTGTACTTTTTGTTGTTGCAGTTTGTCCGGTGGAATGCAGGTGTAAAATTCATATAGAAGTTGGCTGCGCATTGAAAAAAAGACAAGAACATTTACAGACATGCTTCAAACAGGCTGACATATCAGGGAAACACTCTTAGTTGATTCATCTCTAACCACCAAGAACACATGCAACAGACGTACACATTTTCTGTAAGGATCTCTACCTGTCAGGCAGAGGGTGGAGTCACCAATGCTGTTTCATGTGCTATGGCTAACCTCTCATAATATTGAATAAGGGCAGCAGAATCTCCAGAGGCAAAGTAAAGAAACACCTTATATATCATTTAGTCGCAAGTCTCAATGCTTAATCCTCCCTGAGACTTAGAAAACGCACACGTTTACAGTTTAGCAAACTACAGTAAATTTAACACACAAAGAATGCAAAATCAATGGCAAATTACCAAAGAGAAGGGAAAATCTATATAACCCACTAAATTAGGAGGATGTTAAAGAGAAAATGGAAAAAAATGGCTTTTAATGTTTCGTAGGATTTATATAGTTTGGATACAATTATGTTAAACGTAAACGAGAATTAACAATCAACTTTAAACAGATTCTCTGGGAGAAAGATTTACAATCCGCCTAGTAATTAATTTTGAATAGAAAGGGTGGCTAAAGGCATTTATATTTGCTATGACTGAACTCCACAGCATCCAGGTCTGAAGGCTTCTCATCAGCATTCCAAAGATATCCGTAAGTTACCCTTGGCACTCCAATTGAAAGAAGAGGCTATGTACAAGAATTACTCTGAGGGGAGTGCCTGTGTGTGGATGGGGGTTACAAGGGTTCCACAGCTCAAAAAGCATTAGAGTTGAAAGAAAACCCACTAAGCATTAAGCTCATCAAATCAAAAAGCTTAGGCGCTATGTACTACACATTTTAATAGAAACTGGTAAATGGAAACTGGTGTTAACAGCTTTAAACCTTTTCATTCAAAGTAGATTAACCAAACCAATAACAGAGAAATTAACTGCAGGCGATCTATATCTACATGGCAAGCTGAGAAGGTATTGCCATGGCATTTGTAGAGAGTTCAGCGCCAGAATTAGGCCAATTCAAATGTGAAGTCGATAAGTTAGAACTTCACGATTTGTCTAAACGGATACAGTTATATTTGGACTGAATTGACCTTATTGGAGTCAAACATCACCACTTTGGAAGTTCTCAAGGGAAATACAATTGTGCCTCCATTAGGCTGCAAGGGATGACTGAAACAATGTATAAATAGATTTAAAAGAATAGACAAGATAAAACTCTACAGGATAACATCGTGCCAATGCCTTACTCAATCATACTGTGTTCTCCCAGTAATTGGTAGATAGCAGGGATACTGTTAGCATCATACAAAAACATTTTCAAGTCTCTCTGGCTCCATTGTTACTCTGGGATTCGAAAAGGCCAGAACACAAAGCCTGTTGGCTCTTTGAAGTTTATCATAGTTCCATATGCAACAGGGAGCAGAAAGGAAACCGAGCAAGGATAGGCTCTTACATAAGTAAAAAAGCATGTATGCCCCATAGTCCAGGGAGACATTAATTCATTATTGATCCCAACTGGTACAAAAAGGATTGTAGACGCAGCATTTACTAAAGGAAAGATGGCATCTCTTTAGTACAATGTTCATTCATTTCAGGCACCAATTTTGCTTTCGCATAAATAAACAAGCAAACCCTTTTATCGTCGGGTATTTCTAATTATATGTTTCACTAATCGAGGGAAAATGGCAGGAAGCTTCAAAAAGAGGGGCACTGGCATACGGTATAGAATCAGATGTAGAAAAAACGATTAGATTAAATAATAAAATAGCTTCAGAACCTGTTTGACCCTGGTGTATTCTGTCTTTCTGTAAGAAAGGCTCAATTCTCCAACACATTTTCAAAGAAGCCTTCTTAGATAGCCATTATTCATTAGATGTTTTAATTTTCCTGACCAGCTATGCAAGTACAAAAACAGAGAAAGATGGCTGCGTACATCAAGTCCTAATATATGCTACTTTTTTGCCAACTGAAGGTCATGTCGATTCTTGTAAATTTGCGACCGTTTTTGAGTCACTCAGTCAAATCTGGGGTTGTGTAGAGAAGGCAGGAGGTTAAAAAATGAGGGAGTAAGTAGTGAAGATAAACAGAAAGGATCCTCATATTCGCATGGGTGAACAGGGGGATCCCACAATAGACGACGTTTGAGTCAAATCAGAGGAAATGGATTAGGTTTTGGGGAAGGAAAATAAAAGAAATGTGCTGGATATGTTGTAATAAATCAAAATAAAGTGTTGGCAGCTGTGTCTAAGTAGTTGCATCTCTCCAGAAAAAAACATGCTGAACTGATGAGGAAACATAAAAGAGCATTTTAAACTTGTAATTCTCCCTTTTAGGAAGGATTATCATTTGGCAGGAGATAAATTGTGCAGATGGAGGGGTCAATAATTGATCCAGAGAAAGACACGATTGTTTCCATGAACGAGAAAGTAAACGAAATAGTCCACAGCACTTCGAGATATGTAAGTTACAGTTCTGGAGTACATTTACACTACAATTTTGTGAACAGTCAAAAATTAATAAGCTTACTCAAAAGTGTAAATTACACATATGTACAAGTTACCTTTGTGAATCAGACCCATTATTTCCTACATGGAATCAGACACAAGAGGATCGGTCAGATGGACCCTTTCAGAGTATCATGTGTAAACCAATAGATACCTTTTTTAATAGAACAGGGGATTGGTTGAGGCTCTTGAGACGGTATAAGAGTCATCCTATGTGACGGTCAATGCATTGTGTATGTTTAAAGCATTTATTTCTTAGCAGTCATTCTTGGGACATCAGTAAAGAGGGGTCAGTGCTCTAGTAGTCTGCAGCCTGTTGACTGCTCCAGGCTGGTGCTATTAAATGTGGCTGTTGTGCGGATGTGCCAAAGAGATGCCAAAGGCAAGCCCATCTGCGCCAGACCACGTCTGAACGGATCCAGGGATGCTGCCCCCTTTCCCTCAGGTAAGCTCATCTGTTCTGCTCTGCAACTGCTTGCCCTTCACCCTATTGTTAGAGATGCTTGTTCCCCACTTTCTGATTTAGAGCACACTGTAGCAGTTAGAAAGTTCCCACACCGTGAGTTTATGACTACAACCGTGCATTAAAAGTCTCTACCCTCTCTAGTGAACCAATCTGAGCATTGTATGTCTAGCCCTGCCCAGAACTACTGTAGTTTTAAGTTTTTTAATTTAAAGTGTCGTTCACTTTTAAAACATCATTGGGATATGTTCAACCTTTTTATGGATCAAGACTCTGACACGCTCTTTTTAACAGAAACCTGGCTCAACGAAGCTTCTGGGCCAGAGGCTAACTCAGGTTTTCCCTGATAAAAATGGAGGCGGTATTGCTATTATTTTTAAAGGTTTAACATCCAAAATAGATAACCTGACAATCCCCGGGGGTGAAGCTCTTCTTTTTTTATTGTTTTTTACTAAGAATTTCACTCTGTTGGGTGCTTTGATATATCACTCACAGTGCAGTACGGCCAACTGGGGTTCCAGTGTCTCAGAAGTTCTTGCTTCGCCTATTCTTCTACTTTAGAATTTTACTACACTGAGTGATCTCAACATCTATTTCGATAAAGCAGATTGCAGCATGTCTTCGTCTGTTATATAGGACCTTGCTGGTCCTAATGTCATCTTATTACAAACTCTCCTACTCATGCCGCTGGCCATATGTTGGATCATATATTCACCAACCTTAGTAGCTTATAGACAGACCAACTGATCCCTTAAACATGGACTGATCATTTTGCAGTCCCTGTTCAATGAGAGAAACTCCTAAGACATCTTTTGGGAGGAGCTGATCAAAGCTTGATATTCCAGCCCTTAACTCCATACTAGCAGCCAACTCCCCCACATTGCGCGATTCCACAGAGTCTGATGCTGACACGTCGGACTCCTGGACCAGACCCTCACTTGATGTGTTAGCTTCCATTACCAGCAAAAAAACTATAATCATGAGGACAAACTAAGATATGAAGTGGCTCTAAATAATTACTAGAAAGAATGTAGGATTGCTAAATCCAAAATGTATTCAGATAAAATTACGGTGGCAAAAACTGCCCTAAAACTGTATTTAAGGTAGTCAAGAATCTCTCAGATCTGGCCGGTACTGACCCAATTATCCCTCTCAAACAAGTTCAGTTTAATGACACTGCAGATTATTATTTAAAGAAAATTGCAGATATCCAGTCCTCCTTTGCAGGCACTCCTGTGGTAAGTCCATCTGAAGTTCCCTTCGATGCAATACGTGTCATGAATACCTTCTATACTTTAGATGTGACATTATTCAGCTCACTGTTGGCAACTACCAGATCAGGCTACCCACTTGACCCTTGTCCTCCTTAGATAATGGGCAAGCTGATGTTACCAGTTATGGAGCAATCTATACTGCTATTAAACTCTTCCTTGAAGGTAGGCATTGTTCCTTTAGCATTGAACTTGTTCTGGTTATAGCTTTATTTAAAGACAAGCCTCTTATATTCTCAAACTATAGGCCTACATCACATTTGCCTACATTGGCTAAGGTGTTGGAAAAAATGTCAACTTGCAGCTTATATTCCAACATCAAACTAAATGGTTTACTACACCCTCTGCAATCAGGCTTCAGGTCTGGTCATAGCACTGAATCAGCCCTACTTGCCATTACAGAATATCTGCGCTGTCAGTTAGACAAAGGGAGCAAGGCGTCACTGATCCTTTTAGATCTTAGTGCCACATTTGACAGTGTGAACCGCTCTATTCTGCAGTCCAGACTATGAAATATGGGTTTATGGCAAAAAGCCCTGCAGTGGTTAAGTTCGTTTTTACACAACCACACCTCTCAGGTTCACTCACATCCTCAAAGGTCTAAGTCACACCACTTAGGGCCTGATTATGATCTTGGTGGAAGGGATACTCAGTCACAAATGTGACAGATTTCCTGTCTGCTGAATTACAAATTCCATTATATCTTATGGAACTTGTAATACGGTGGACGGGATATTCGGCACCTTTGTGTCAGGTTATCCCATCTGCCAAGATTGTAATCAGTACTTTAGTCTCTGGGGTGCTGCAGGGCTCCACCTTAAACCCTCTTGTCATCAACCTTTAAATGGGACCTTTAGCTGAGATCAAAGAATCCCATCAGCTTACTTTGTTTTACTAAGCATGATGATACCCAAATGTGGCAAGCTTATTATTCAGAATAACCAGAAGGCCGAACCGCTGAACATCTGTCTAGCCCAAGTTTCATCTTCGATGAATATGATCTCTTTAAAATTGCCTGGAGACAAGATGGAGGTCCTGCTGGTGGGCAACCAATCTCATCTTTGGGGTCCTCATCTGTGGTTGTTTATCATGGATAGAACTTCCTCACTGGTTCATCTGGTTAAAAACCTAGGGGTATGGCTTAAAGATGAGCTGACCATGAGTCACCAAATCAACAAAGTATCTACTATCTGTTTTGGCATCCTTAAGTGGTTCAGGAAAATCTTGGCGTGCCTCCCGCCCCCTGCTCAAAGAAAGAACTTGTTACTTACCTGTAACTCCCGTCCTCCAGAATTGGTATCTTTCCCCAATGTGTCAATGTGTGGGACACGTACTATGTAAACAGAGTTGAGGTATTGTTGTGCCCAGGTTATATGAAGTGTCTCTTCAGTGTATACATTTTTGGGCATCTTGATAGATGTTGTCACCCTGATATCGTACCGGTTCAGTAATATTTGTCTGTGTTTTTCAGCCCCGTAAACTATGCGCCAAAAGGCAACCAGCCTTAGTGTCACCCACATAATAACATTGTTTGTGTGTGTATTCTATCTTATCTTAGGGCAATTTTAGCAACACAAAAGGATGGTGGACAGAGTATTGAAACTTTTCAAACACTCACCCCCAGTCACAGATCTGGGTTTAATCCATCGTTCTTTTGCTCATCATGCCATCCCAGTTTGGACCCAGCCATATGCAAATCAGTCTTGACCCTGTTCCCGATGGGAACAGGACAGGTCCTCCCTGGACCAGAAACAAGCATTCTGGGACTGATTTCAAAGTATCACTTTTCATCAGCCAGGCTAGCTTGAATCCAGTGGCACAGTGAGCAAGGGACCCACGTCTGGGCATACCCTTCCCACTTAGGGCAACTTTAGCAACACAAAAGGATGATGGACAGAGTGTTTACACTTTTCAAACACTCACCCCAGTCACAGATTTGGGTTTAATCCATCGCCCTTTTGCTCACCATGCCACTCCAGTTTGGACCCAGCCATATGAAAATCAGTCTTGACCCTGTTCCCGATGGGAACAGTCCAGCCCGAACTGTCAGGCCAGGTCCTCCCTGGACCGGTAACAAGCTTCCTGGGACTGTTTCAGAGTATCACCCTTCATCGGCCAGGCTAGCTTGAATCCCACGTAGGGCAACTTTACCAACACAAAAGGTCTATCTTATCCACATCAAACGCTTTAGTCGTTAGTTGCCGCTGTACCCTGTGAGAGATGGTACATTTGTGTTCCTCCTCAAGGTCCTTCACTTGATTCTCTAATCTGTGTCTCATGTTTCGTCAGTCTTCATTGAATTATTTTGATATGCCTATGAAAGACCCCTGTAATATTGCTTTCAGTAAGTCCCATAGCAACGCAATCAGGGTCTCGGGGGTGTCATTGAAGTCTAGGAATGTATCAATGGCTTTGTCAATTGCGTTTCTTGTTGAGTTGTGTTGCATTAACTTGGAGTTAAGGCACCAAGTGCTGAGCTGGGGTGCTCTAGATGGAGTGCATAAAGTGAGGGTAACGGGTGAGTGATCAGGCAGTGCAGCAGGCCCTGTTTCAACATCTGTGACCATCACAGTCAGACGGAGCGAGGTGAGGAAGAAGTCTATCCTGCTGTAAGTTTGATGGTCGGCAAACTAATAAGTATAGGGCAGTTCGGTAGGAGTCGAATGGCAAATATCTACGAGGCCCATTTCAGTTAGCCATTGAAAACCCTCTGCTGTAAATGCTCCAGTTTGTCCCACTCCCAGAGCTGACCTAACCAAATATGTGTCAGGTGTGAAGTTAAAGTCCCTGCCTATTAATATGTTGGATTCAGGAGATGTCACCACCCAGCCCACTGCGTCTGGTATGAAGAGTTCCTGGTGGTCAATGGGGGAGTACACTGTAGCTATAGTGAGTGTCAGGGATTGTAAGGAGATATATAGTAACAATAGTCTCCGCTATTTTGGCCTGTGTTTGGATCACCCTGCCCAGAAATTGGGTAGCTACTATTATTGCAACCCCTGCTCGTTTGTTTGGGCCCGAGGAGAAAAACTGTTGATCAAACCAGCAGGAGTGCATTCGATGCCAGTCCTTCTTAAGTAAGTGAGTCTCCTGTAGGAGGCAAATATCGCATTTGGATTCTCTGATCATGGAGAGGAGTGCCAGGCACTTCACAGGGGTGTTAAGGCCTCAAACATTGAGTTTTTAAGCATGCAGCAGAGTAGTCATTAAGTACGTCCTATAAGGGGGAACAAGTGGTATACATGGTGGATGAGGCATCCATCCTCTGGTTATCTGGGGTGGACCGCCTTGGCTGAGGCATTAGTAGTGCAGAGTGCGGTACAGGGAGAAGGAATACATAAAAATAACAACATAGCAAAACAAGTCTGCACCCTCGTCTTGGAGTGAACTATGTCAAACAGTGGGGATCCAAGTATGTGGTAACTGGACATCTCAGTGTTCGATGGTCATGGCAATGACAAGTGTTGCTCCTCCGCATGTTGTTCTGCCAGAACGTTTGCAGTGGTACCTCATCCAGGGGCTCCTGTAGGGGGGAGACATATGCCTGGGGGAGCAAAGATGGCCATCAGGAATGACACCGCACAGTAGCAGTCAATCATTTTTGGGATCGGATGCACTTCCCTTTTGCCGGAGTTGCTGGAGTAGAGCTGCTCTTTCCCTATCACTTTCCACTGAGGTAAGTTTGGTTGCAGGTTTTGTTCCATTTATTTGGTGGTGGTGTGGCTCCACTGACAGGCAAGTTAACGTGTCTGCCCCGTGGGGGTGAACTGCATCCTCTGAGGAGATAGTAAAAGCAAGGACCACCTGGACTTCCACTAGGGTGCACACCCCGTGTGTTTCCTTCGTCCAAATTAAAATAAGCCTGAAGGGGTGGCCCCAATAATATCTCACCCCCTTCTCCTGGAGTGAAGTAGAGGCCGGTCGTAGAGTTCTGCATCTTTGAAGGGTAATTGCCAACAAGTCCGAAAGATGACGCCTTTGTTCCCTCAAAGATGATAGTAGTCTTATCTCTTATGGCTGCCATGATAAGTTCCTTTTGCTTGTTGGAATGGAGGCACATCAGGATATCTTGGGGGATGCAAGGGGTCCTGGTGGGCCATCCCACCCTGTGTGCGCAGTCCAGAGGAATGTCTTTGTCTAGCAGAGTTGGCGCAATCTGGCAGAATAGGCATACCACATAGTTTTCTAGGTTTCCAGAGTCTCCTTGCATTGGCATGCCCTAAATACCTATATTGGAACAGTAGGACCTATTTTCTAAATCTTCAGGGCGTTAATACAAATATTTGTCTCTCACAGTTCCAGCAGCTCTTGCTGATGTGCATTGAGTTTTTTCTTACGTTGGTCACTCGCTGTCTCGAAAGTGTCTAATTGCTGCCCGCTTCAATCAATTCCAGTTTAATGCCCTTGACGTCCGCCACCATATACCTCTTGTTAAACTTCGCATCCTTGGCATGGTCTCCCCTAACTTTTTGCCTCTGTTTCCCAGGTTGTTGATGTGCACTGGACTTTGTTTTTGCTGCTTTTGTTACTGTTGGCACTTTATCACTGCTATCCAGTGCTAAAGTGCAAGTGCTCCTATGTAAAATGTATGTGTAATTGGCTTTCCATGATTGGCATATTTGATTTACTAGTAAGTCCCTAGTAAGGTGCACTAGAGGTGCTCAGGGCCAGTAAATCAAATGCTACTAGTGGGCCTGCAGCACTGGCTGTGCCACCTACATTAGTAGCCCTGTAAACATAGCTCAGACCTGCCACTGCAGTGTCTGTGTGTGTGCAGTTTTTAAACTGCCAATTTGACTTGGCAAGTGTACCCACTTGATAGTCTTTGTGGAAGGAGTGTCGGGTAATGTATAAGATCACCACTCCTTCCGACCCCTAAAGCAATGATCTGGTTGAGAGATTCAACCGCACCTTAAAAAGCATGATCATGGGCCTGTCACAGCCCTTGAGGTTGAAGTGGGAGGTCTTCTTACCATGCCTTCTGTTCGCCTACAGTGAGGTACCTCAAAAAGGGCTTGGATTCAATCCTTTTGAGTTACTGTATGGCCACCCTGTCAGGGGACCTTTGAGTCTGGTGAAGGAGGGCTTAGCGAAAGCCCCCAGTAAAGCTACCCAGGATGTATTTATCTACATGCTGGCCTTCAGAAACCAGACTGTTTGCTTCAGAGCTCTCACACAAGAGAACGTGGAAGCAAGCCAGGCAGACATGAAATGGTGATATGACCTGAATGCCACTTTGGTCGAGTTTCAGCCTGGGCAAAAAGTGTGGGTAATGGCACCATGGAGCCTAGGGTGCTCCAAGTCAAGTGGACTGGGCCATTTGAGGTGGTGGAGAGCAAGAGTGAAGTCACCTACCTGGTGGACTTGCGGACTCCCAGGAACTCCTTAAGGGTCCTGCATGTGAACTATCTCAAGCCATAGTTTGACTGGTCTGAATTTTCCATGCTCTTAGCGACAGATGATGGGGTGCAGGAAGAGAGTGACCCTCTTCCTGACCTCCTGTCTGCTGGAGAGAAAGATGGGTCTGCGGAGGGAGTGAACCTCTCCCCCTCCCTGACCACAGAACAACAGAGGGGCTGTCGCCAGGTATTGGGCCCGTTTGCCTCCCTGTTCTCCCTGATCCCAGGGGTCACACACTTGTGTACATATGATGTGGACACTGATGACAGTCCACCCATTAAACAAAAGGATTAGAGGTTGACTGATAAGGTCAGGGCTAGCATTAAAGATGAGGTATCTAAGATGATATCCCTAGGGGTAATTGAGTTTTCCATCAGTCCTAGGGCCAGAACTCTGGTTCTGTGTGGACTACCGGGGCCTCAATGTGGTCACTAAAATTGACACACACCCCATCCCTGAGCTGATGAGCTCATCGATCAGTTGGGAGCTGCCAAATACCTCAACACATTTGATCTGACATCTGGATATTGGCAGATTGCCCTAACTGAGGGGGCCAAGGAGAGGTCAGCATTTCCTACCCCAGATGGACATTTCCAGTTCAAAGTGATGGCATTTGGGATGCCAAATGCCCCAGCCACATTCCAGAGGTTGGTCAACCAGGTGTTGACTGGGCTGGATGACTTCAGCACAGCATACCTAGATAACATCGCAGTGTTCAGTTCTACTTGGGAGGAACACTTGGAGCATCTCTGCAGAGTGTTGGAGGCCCTGCAAAAGGCAGTCCTCACTATTAAGGCAAGCAAGTGCCAAATAGAGCAGGGTTCAGTGGTGTATTTTGGACACCAGGTAGGGAGTGGCCAGGTGGCACCTCTACAGCCAAAAATTGACACCATTCTGGCTTGGGAGCCTCCTAGGACCCAGACTGAGGTGAAGGCATTTTTAGGCCTCACTGGCTATTACAGGAGGTTTGTCAAGAGATATGGCACCATTGTTGCCCCCTTGAATGGGTTGACTTCCAAGAAGCAACCAAAGAAGGTGATCTGGAGAGAGGCTTGCCAGACCGCTTTTGATGCCCTGAAGGCTGTCATGTGCATAGCACCTGTGCTGAAGGCACCTGACTACTCCAAGGAGTTTGTTGTGCAGACAGACATCTCAGAGCATGGTATAGGAGCAGTAATCTCACAGCTTAATGAAGAGAGCCTAGATCAACCTGTAGCCTTCAACAGCAGGAGGTTACTTGGGCCGCAACATCTTCTCTCAGGGTGCCAAAGAGAGTCTCCAAGAATGTGTGGGTGTCATGCTCCTCATTAGTCAGTGCGGCCACTTCAGTGTCCGGCATTAGCAAGGAAGTACCAGGTGGTCGGTCGCTGCTCCGATTTTTTAGGTCATGGTTTGCTGAGCCTTTCTTTTAAAGTTGTATCCTTTTTAGAGCGGTTGGCAGTCATTGAGCTGGTTGCCGCATCACCGTCAAGTAGTTGCACGGTGCGGACCATCACCAATCAGATCACAGGTGCACACCAACCCAGAGTCTGTAGAGGCTCACCACCTGCTGACCAAGAGATATGTAGATTTGATTTGGCAGTGTGGCAACAACATTGGTGTCCTAAGTGCAGGCAGTGCCATATGAATGTGTAGTGCATTGAGTGCGGATCTGGGTTGGCAATAGAGAGTCAACAGTCAATTGGCAGTTGGGGTTCATGGTTGCCAGATAGGACCACAATCAACAGAGTGCTAGGCCCACTCCTCACAGGCCCCCATAGGTCGCAATCAAGAGCAGGAGACCACGGGTCTCAGAGTCCCTTTCACTCAGAAGGAGGCGTGCCACACCCTCCCCTCACTGTGTATAGTTCAGGCTGGTCTGGTGAGCACCAACGTTCATAGAGATGAGGTCCCAACACCCCCTCTGTTTCAGTGGGTGAGTGTGCATGTGTGCCTAGTAGCTGCCCTTCTGGTCAGGATGTTTAATGGTAAGGGGGTCCAGCAGCGAGAGCGCATGAGGTGGCCTCAGGGCCTTCAGATACTGCAAGCCCAGCCACAGGATTCAGGAGATGCACCGGTACCTTCAAGTTGAGGCTCCATGGGCAATCGCACTGTCAAAACTGTGTCCTTGCATGTGGATGTATGGTGGCCTCCCTGGTCCACAGATAGCATGGCGGCTGCGCTCTGCCAATGACTGTGTGTCAATCCAAGCCTGACAATGAGGGACATGCATTATTGCTCACTCACCTTCAGACCCGGAGCTGGTCGTGCAATCTTGTCGTGCTAATGGAGGTACAGGCTGCCAGTGTCTCGGGCCAAATGCTCACTCCTCACCGGACAAGGTACGGTTATTGTTTAAGGCCAGCGTATCTCATCTTCTTCAGCAGTCTGGCTGCGACCACCATATTAAAGGTACTGTAGCCAAGGCTGCAGGGGCAGCAATTGCTCCAACCACCAGGACAACAGTATCTGGGACATCCACCACTGCCTCACAGTTCTCTCCCAGAATCACCAGCAGAACCAGGGTACTATAGCCACTCAGAGAGTTCAGTCAGTGCTAATTACAAATTCCTTGCAGGTGAGCTCTGTGACGTTACTGCGACTTGGGTGCCATCTTAGCCACGCCCTCCAGGATCCCTTCTGAGGGTACCTGCTGGCATAAAACCAGCATTTCATGTTCTCTTGTGATGCAAAAAGATCCAGATTGGGTTTACCTCATCGCTGAAATATGGCATCCAGGACCAGTTGGTTTGATTACCATTCAAGACAACTTTGGGACGTTCTGCTCAAAGTGTCTGCTAGACACTTGTATACTCCTGGGAGATGTTCTGCCCTTAAGGTCACTTGATGTCTTAGTGCCCACAGTGCCAGAAAGTCTGAACTTCTTGGGACATAATCCTGGATTTTGTACCTCCCTGTTTGTTGAGGTAATGCATACACATTGTGTTGTCTGTTCTTATCAATACAGAGGAACCTTGATTCCTATGCAAGAAAGCTTGAAGTGCCAGTAAGATTGCTCTGAGCTCAGGAAGTTGATATGCAATTTCACCTGTTCTGGAGCCACTTGCCCTGAATCTGGAGATCTTGCAAATGAGTTCCCCATCCTTCTAGAGAAGCATCTGTTGTAATGACATATTCTGAAATGGGAGGAAGGAATGTCAGTCCTCCAGAGAGATTGTTGGAACTTGTCCACGATGGAAGAACTGCTTTCATGACAGGTATGATCTGTATGATGTCATCGAATTGTCCTTCCAACGGGAGCCACTGTGAGTCTAATTGCTCCTAGAATGGTCACATTTTGAAATGAGCATGAGGTATTAAGAGAGTGGCTGAGGACATTGTGCCTATGAGCGATTTGATCAGGCAAACTGAAGTACACTTTCTTCTTGAAAGGAAGCGGGCCAAAGCAGATAATTTCTGCTCTCTGTCTGCAGACAAGATTGTTTTGTTGAGTAATGTGTTTACAGTTGGTCCCAGAAAGATTATCCTTGTTGAAGGCGGAAGGAGAGACTTCTGGAAATTGACTCTGAGGCCCAGGGTTTGAAAGAGATGAACAAACTTAGCAGAATCCCTTGGCGCCTGTTGGAAAGATGGAGTCTTTATCAACCAGTTGTCAAGGTAAGAGAAAACGGATTGCTTTGTTCTTGCAGATGGACTGCCACTGGGGCAAGACATTTTGTAAATATCCAGGGAGTGGATTGAAGACCAAAGAGAAGGACTTTGAACTTGTAATGAGTACCGACTGCTTTAAATCTGAGGAATTTTAGATGGCTGGAACTGATGGGAATATGAAAATAGGCATACTGGAGATCGAGGCTGCTAAACAAATCTGTGTTTGAGAAGCTGGAGACTTTCCTGGAGTTAAACAATACGGAAAGATTGTTTTCCCAGGTGTTTGTTAAGGTTCCTGAGGTCGAGAATGGGATGCCACACAGCTGATTTCTTCCTCACGAGGAAAAAACAGAAGTAAAATGCCTTTACTTTTTGAGAATGCAGGTCCTGTTCTATGTCCCTTTTGACAATATGGCCAAAATCTCCTTGCAAAGAAGATGAATGTGAGAAAGGAGGAATTTTGTTGGTGGAGGTTGAGATGGAATTTGAGTGAACTCCAGAGTACAACCATGCTCGACGAGATCTAAGACCAATTTGTTCATAGGTATTTTGCTCAACTGATGTAAGCACTGGGAAATTCTGGCTCCCACTGAAGGATGAGTAGGGGTATAGCCGGTATATCAAAGATGTCACTGCTTCCTAGTGGTACCTCTGGCAGAAGCAGTTTGTCTCCTTCTTCGTTGTTGCTTAGAGTAGGCTGCTGATGGTGGTGCTCGATAGGGTTGATGCTGTTGCTAAGGTGACCAAAAGGACTGCTGGTAAGATTGTGGTTGGTAGCTTTGGTATCCTCCATGGTAAAAGTAAAATCCACTGCCACATGCGCCACAAAAAGTGGTCTTACAGAACTATAGAGTTCCGAGGGCTCAAGCTGTTTCTTTGTCCGCTTTTATGGCCTGCTGAGCTTCATCAACGACCTTCCCAAATAAGAAATCGCTGTCAAATGGCACACCAAGGATTTTGGTTTGCCCTTCTGGGTGGGACAACGTGGCCTTAAGCCAATCCTGGTGTTGAAGTACAGCAGATCCTGCAATTGCCGGAAGCCTATGGATGCAATATCCATTGCATAATCAATAATTTCAGATGCCATTTTTTCACCTTCCTGTAAAATGTGAAGAGCTTCGGTTTTCTTGTCATCTGGCAGGAAATCCAGGTAAGTGGCAATGTCTGAACCCATTTGGTGATCATGTCGCCCCAGAATGGCCAGAGAGTTTGTGGCCTGGACAATTGCACCTCACATGACTGTGATTCTTTTGCCGATATTGTCTAGCCACCTGTCCTCCTTGTCAGGTGGAGAAGTTAATAGGGGGGAAGGATTTTTAGACCTGTGTTGCGCAGCCTGCAAAATGACTGAATCAGGTCTTGGATGTCCAGTCAAACAAGCGGGTGAGTCCTCTGGCGCTTTGCATTTTTTATCTACTCTAGGAAAAATGGCAGGGACAGTTGCTGGTGTTTTCATGATCTTTGCTCCTTCCTCCCATATATAGTCTACAATCGGTATTGCTCTGATTGTCTTTCTGGATTGATCCATGAAATCCTACAGAAAACAGTCTGTTTAATAGTGATGAGAAGTTGGAAATGTTTGTCTGCTCTCTCCATTAGTATGTGAAAAACACCAATATCTCCCCAATGGAGAATCCACTGGCTGGGGTGCTGGTGAAGGTGGAGGAATGAGGTAATTATCCCGTTCACTGGTGATGGTGTTATTGTCTGTTATTTCTCCTTCTTCCCTATCTCCATCATCATCAGCACCATCATTATCTCTTGAGGAAGGATCTTCTCGAGGAACTATGGCAACGTAGGAATGCAGAGTACATTCTTGGGGAAGGTGGTGGAGGTAGATGCTCTGGCGATTTAGGTGCAGGCTTAGTTCGTACTGCAGGTGATTGTTGAGCTTCAGCAGGTGTTGAGAAACACGTGTAATAGTCAATAAGCACGCGTTGCAGGTCTTGGACCAGGGCAGCCAGAACATGGACCATGCCTAGTGGTGATGGATGAGGACTATAAGTATGGTATTGTTTCATGTAGTGATGAGTTTGGTAAACAGGCTCATAATAATCATTTTCTTCCTCATCATCCTCATACTTAACATACAATTCAGAGGGGCTGTGAGCTACACCAAACATCCCATAATCGCAGTCTGAGTCCTCAATATCCAATAAGTGGCTGGGTATAAGTGGTGACAAGTCAGCAGGTGATGTGAATTTAGGATGAAAGCTTTGAGGAGATGGTAAAACTGTCATTGACGAGATTGTCAACAGTAGCATTGATGGTGTGGACAACAGTAATGTTGATGGTCTTTTGTATTTGGATTTCATTGATGACGAGGAGGATTTTTCAGACGACCACATCTATGGTGTTGTTAACGAGGTAATCGATGACAGTGCATTGACACCAATGTGGTCATAGCTGTTGTGGTCAACACAATGGATCTCGTCGGTGGTGTGATGGTCATCGTCGATGAGGTAGTCTTCATCAACGCAGAAACCATTGTCAATGTTGTCGGTGGCAGAAACGATGATGACTGTGAAATCGTCGTTGGGTTTCTGGTGATGGAAATGTCACTTTTTGCTGCCATTGACAATGTTTTTGATTTAGATTTAGAGTCTGAGGAAACCCTTTTTTGTTTTCCTCATGGGAGGAGCCTTCCATAGATCCATAGTAGTCTTTTTGAAGGATTTTTTGCTTTGATGAGAGGAGTCATGGTGAGACCTGTTACTCGTTTTGGAAGTTTCTGAGGAGATGGAACACTGACTACTTTCCTCCTCAGAAACTACAACAGCCCTGTTCTTAAGCTTCTGTAACCATAATAAAAGTCCTCCCTCACGGTCTTTGAAGTTCTGCATATTTTGCATTCTCTCACCTTGTGGGTTGGATGAGGGCAATATAAATATTCTTTGTGTGGATCTTCTGAATGGAGCCTTTTCTTACCAAAGGTGGCACAGGGTCTGAAGAGTCCTTTCTGTACCAGTTCTGACATACTGGAACACAGAAATAACAATTTGGAAATCACCAAATCTGGAAAAATTGTGAAGAGCTCAGGGAGACTCCCTCACACAAGATGTGCAGTGAAGATCTGAGGGAAGATGCCTCTACTGGGAGTGTTCTATGGGTGCTGTCAACTGATTGGTCATTGTTCAACTTTGGTCCTTTTTAAAAAGGGCATGGATAGGATATTAAGCTGAATCTTGCATTCTCTTTACAGCCTAAAATACTGTTTATATACTGCTTACGATGATAGCTTGGGACTCTCACTTCGATGACGGGGAATGATTCAACCATGCAAGTCTATGAAAGATGCCCCAATACTAGCGAAGGGTAGTCCAAGCTCTGGTAATCTCCAGTCTGGACTATGCTAATGTCCTATATTTGGGCACTGCTAAATCTCTACTTAAACGACTTCAAATGGTACAAAATGTGGCAGCAATGCTCCTCCTCCATCCACCCAGATTTACATTATCAGCCAGCATGTTACACACCCTTTATTGGTTGCCAATTGAATGTCGGGTCCAACTCAAAGCAGTATACTATATGCAAAAGTGTCCTTCCAATTCAGGAACCATGTACTGGAGATCCTTGGTGTCCTGGTGAACACCTAGTCGCTCGCTCCACTCTAGCCATCAAGACCTGGGTGGAATTCCCATAATTAAAAGAACCCATCAAGATGGTTGAGCATATGTTTATCTGGGACCAAAATTGTGGAATACCTTGTCACAATCATTAAGGTGTTGCAAATCACTGTTTCCACCTTCTTCTTCAATAGTCACCTTTGGCTCTGGTAATACCAGTTGGTTTAGTGAGGAGGCCAGCGTGGGCAAACATTCAAAGGTAATCATGCACTCTATAATCAAACAAATAAATCAAAAATAAAATACGGAAGCAAAAAAGTTCTAATTTGTAATGAGATTGCCCTTGCTTTGGATAAGAATGAGATAAGAGAGCATCATTCCTAAATGACACGCATGTGTTGGAATTATGAGTTTGAAGGTATTTAATGCATCCAATAATTATCAAATGTGTCAAATACCTCAAACCCTGTTCAATTTCAGTAGATCAATCTTGCTGAAATTTAACAGGAAAAAAGCTTGGGGTGTTTAACATACCATTCAAATTTTAGTGCATAAAACTCCAACTTCAATATGTTATTCGCTAGAAAAGTGCAATAGGTGTTAATTATTGGACCCATTAAATAATGAACCTCTGAAATCCTTATTTACCAGGTGTGAGAAGTAGCACTTATAATTAGGCCCTAAGTGCCAAGGTTTATCAACCCAATGGGAAAGAAAAATAAGGAGGTACTAGAAGATTTACATGAAAATTTAAGTGCAGCATATATGCCAAAAGATTCGTTTGAAAGGGGACAAGTCATTTCGACTAATAATTTGACTTATTACTACAGAGAAAGGTAATAGCTGCCTCAATACTCTATCGTGCATTTGGCAACATTGTACTCAAGACATTGGAAATTAGTAGATGTAATGATCTGTAGCTGGCCTTGCAGGTTGTGGCAAGAGCAAGCAACATAATCCAGGCTCACTTGTGCCAAGCGCATTCAATGTAGAAATGGGTTGAGGTAGTCAGTGAATGTCTGAGATGCCTGGCAAAAGACTTTGCATACCTGAAGTCAGTGTCCGAACACAAACTGCAATTCCTATGACTCTTTGGAAGTCTCATGATGTTTGGGAATTGTGACAGGTATTTGGTTATAAGCTGGGTATCACTGCTAAGCAATCGAGGTGCTTAATTGCTGAAACAGGAGCCGTGGGGCTAGTTCTTGTAGATACTTACGGAACTGGTATTTTTCCTGAAACGTGTTTGGAAATACAGAATCTGAGTACAGAGAAGTATTAAAAGGACATTGTTCCGTATTTGGAGAAACAAACTTTGATACTTAATGTAAAGAATGAGTAGAGAACTATATATTTTGTTGAACTTTATTGGTTACAGCACATAAGGGAACAGAATGATTATTTTCTCTATCTAAAGACTTTTGAGGTATTCAAGATCTAACACTTTATTTCAGATTATAGTGCAGTTCAGGAAAGATTTTGCCTTTAGATATTCACTGCAATCCATAGACACTAATGCCAGCTAGTCTAACAAGTTTAAATGTCAATACCAAGTGCCTTTGCTTTGCTTAGTGTTGGCCTACGTACTGCAACTGTTAGCATAGGAAAATGTGGATGTAGGCAAGTACCGAACTGTACATTGCGCCCGTTGGATCCAGACTGCAAAATTAGTGCAGTCTGAAACTGAGGTATTTCAAGAATACTGCATACTACCACCTCTCATGTGTAGACTCTAAGAAGATTGCCTTAATTCGTACGAATCAGAGATTTGTCACGTTTCACTCTTTTCGATGAGGTGAGGATGGTATTAAATTGGGGCCAAAGGTCAGTGCACATACAAATCCCTAAGCAGAGGGAAAACACAGGTATGATTATTGTTATATTACTTGAAATGCCGAAGAACTTGTAGGTCCAATTTTCTGACCATGGTTTTGAAAAGAGTTTGAGATCATCATTGTTAACAGGGGACACTATAGTGGTAGTGTCCAATTCAGAGATGGAACAACATGGTTTTACCACATATATCATTATTAGTAAAAAAAAAAAAATATTGACAACGTTTTTATTTAAGGTAAATTTAGTATATGGAGAGTCATTAACTATTAGTGTATAGGGTCCGTGCTGGAATTAACACACACAAAACATGATAATGAACCTGACATGGTTATTTTACACTACCGATGAGGTAAGACACGTTGATGCAGAAGTGGACATGCTTTTGCCCATGCTACGTACCTGTACTTGCTCGGTTTACAGTAAAACCTTAACCTGGATTAAGGCAGCCCAGGACTATCAGATGGATCAGGGATGCAAAGGGTACTAGGCAGGCATGTCCCCTAAATAATATTCTACACTAGCATTATGAAAACATGTTACAGGGTTCTCGGGGGCAACAATAAGTTTGTAGTATGTGGGAGAAAATAAATTGCGCTATAAACTGCGCATCTGCTTTTGGGAACATGTATCTTTTATTTTCAGGAGACTTGTTTTTTTCACCTGACCTTTGACGTGCTAATGAAATGACTGTGCCTGCTTGTTCCTGAATGTGCAGGGTTGGGTTGGAGATAGAAGAGTATTATAAGATTGTTAAATTGGAAATCGATGCTATTTTTGATATTAAGAGATCCCAATGTGCTTCTCTATTCAGGCACGACTCAGCTGAAATATTGCAGGGACAGTGACAGCTGTGAAGACGACAACAGTGCTCCAATCTTCACATCCTATTCAGTGATGGGGAACATAAAGCTGAGCAAAACCGATACACTACACATTGAATTCTATTTACATCAATGTCTTCTCCCTTTACTCATGTTCACTCAATTCATAGGGCTGTGATGGTTAGTATGTTCGCTGGTCTTGGTGGTGCTAAAGTTTGAATCACCTATTTATAGTTTGTAGTTGTATAGTTAGTTTAGAGCTTAGATGTTCATTTGTACTGTTTTACTACCTTTCTTATACAAGGAAGGAAGCGGTATGAAAATGCAGTGGATAATTGCTTGGAAAAATCAGCGTAACTCACACCAATGTCAGAAATGTAGTTCAGCGCCGCCAGGATAGGACGAAGTACTATAAATAAATGTGTGTGCAAGTCATTTTAGATTGGCAGGTAGGAGGTGAGTTTCGATCTGTAGGTAACCAAAGGGTGTCCTCTAATGTCTTTCAGAAGACACATCAACAACGTTTAGTACACAATTACAAGTGTCAAAATCACTGAAACCATTACAGGTTTGAAACAGATATATCCATAAAGTTGTAAAATTGTTGGGAAACTACGATTTGCACAACTGTAAATTAAAACAAAAAGGCACTTGAATGGATCATAAATATGAATTAATTTCACAAACTTTTCAGGCTTAATGCTTGAAGATCTAGTTGCGAGTAGGGATCGTCAACAGTGATTTTGAACTATAAAATGTACTTCTACTTAAAAAAGGTCCTCATAATTTTATGTCTAAGTTTATAGGAGGCATACAATTTCAATACAATGTAGGGGTGAATATGATCTTTGGCAAATTAGTCTACGTTTCTAAATTTAACCAAACCATTCTATTCAAACAAACTGCCTATGGTTTATATGAAAATATTTCCAGCATTTACAAAACGTTCACAAATTTGACAAATGATCACAATTTTAACATAATATTGTGAATATAATTTTCGTTTTGTAAGTATGTACCTCAGCAACTTTGCATCAAACACCGTCTCAACATCTTGAAGAACTGTGGGTAAATATTTCAAAGCAGCAACCTGCGAAGAGACATGATAATTGTTTAGTAATTGTGCTAGGACAATTCTTCTCACGTAAATTAAAGTTCATAGGCTAAACTGGTCGCACATCAGATGTTTGAATATATCCCCGAATATGCAGCAGTAAGAAATGCATGTATCGGAAAAGCAGAGGCCATAGATTTGTTGATGCATTTCTTCCTCAGTTTAAATCCACTGAAGTGCATACTCATAGCCAGTTATGATAGAGGGAGTGAGGGGCAAGATTGTTTTGTACTTTATATGCAATTAACCATTACTAACCGACTATGAAGATTCTGTTTTCAACTGTAATATTCACAAAGCTTCTAATGGCACTATGTAATAACTGTAGTGTGCTATTGGGGCAAGGAGATATGTGGGATTGGTGACATAGTAGACTAATGTAAGTAGAAGACACACACACAAATGTCGATCCTCCAGACTATGGGATCAGCAGGGTAAATTTATTAGATCAACCTATATATACATCATCAACTAACCTCAACTGAGAGGTTTACTTGCAGAGCTCTCACAGTAAGTGTTGAGGGCCAAAACACCTTTAATAGAAAGTGGCTGGTGGGATGGTGGTCTTGAGATCTTCCGCTTCTACTTCCACTTGTTCTGTGCAGCCCAGCCATCTGGCGACCAGTATCCAAAACATCTATGCTGACCTTTAAGAATTTCCACTTCTTGCAAATAAGGGTAAACCCACAGTCTTGGAGACTCTGAAATACTACACTTGGCCTGGCAGTATGCTTTTCAATTACATTAATCACCTTTACCATACCAGAAAGTAATTCCCTCACACAGTACCTGAAGACCTCCAAGGCACCTCCAACTGTGGTACATATATCAATACAAATCAACATTAGTGTGGACGATTATGACTTAGCAATACTCTTGATTGAGGAGGAGCTGCTGTTTGTCAAGTTGGGCTTCACCCTGGAAAGCAATTGCAACTTGCTGACCTCTCTAACATGGGGGGTGTGACAATGGTTCCTATATGGATTTTGATTTTCAGAAGGCCCATGTGCTTGCACAAGTGTCTTTCATCCAGACATTTAGACTTAATTCACAATTATGGGGTACAGCTTTGGGGAAGAACGATCTATCTTCTTTACAATGTCTGTCTTCTCTAACTAAGCTGGTACATCTTCCACCTTCTGCCCCATGTTGAATGCCACATGATGGAGGTCCAACATCCTGAAATAGTGAAGGAACCTCTCCAGCACATTATCAAGCACATGTGCCATAATCCCACTGTGACCAAAAGCAGAGGTTCAACAATGAGACAGCTGAAAGGGTTCCTGAGCCAGCCACCTCATATATGTTAGACTTCACCAATAGGTTCTAATCCAAGATGTCTGCCATGAAGACACCACTTAAGGAGTGAATGAAAGTCGGGGATGGTATTCCCAGTTGGGATACTACTGTGCCTGATTACAAATGGCCCAGTCTCCCTCACACCCAGTTTTACCCGTACAGGCTCCGGATTTGATTTTACTAGCCAATAATTCCAGCCAGTAAAATCACAAAGAGAAGCCAAGCCTCATCCCCGCTGCACCCCAACCATTTTTTATGGTAATGCAGGGACAGTCAGTGCTTTACCCTGCCAGAACATACTTTACTCATCCCTCACCTACACTAAGATGCCACTGCTCCCATTTGCAACCTGCTTTTTGAGCTGGTGGTAAATGGTAGTATTAAACCCATAGAATTGGTAATGCTATGTGGTGGTATTTTTTCCCAGTAAATCCATGCTAAAACATGTTTACCATTCCACAGGGTTTAACTCATATTAGAAGTAAACATGTATGGAGTATATGTGCATGCCATTGTGGTAATTAAAAACACTGTGTCAGACTCATAAAGAGTTCCAATAAGCTGTGCTCAGGGGGGTTTGGAGCAAGACCTTGGCAAAGCCAAGATGAGTTTAGCTGGGTGTCAGAGAATATTGTGGGATGCACCACCTACTCTGGCATTGGCACCACTGGCATCTATGTATATGGGACCGGTGCAGGGATTCATGCTGGGACTGAAGTAGGTGCAGAGCCTGAAGCATGCTTGTGCAGACTCAACTTAAATACAAGTTGGCTGATATGATGAACATCAGAAATATGCTTAGGAGATCATGAGGGATGACACTGGAAATCAAGTATAATGGTGTTGCAAGTGGGTTCCGCCCATTTAATATAACCAGATTATTTGCTTTTTGATCACCCGATTTTGGACTCTTTCCTGTGGGTTAGTCTCACAACTTGTGTCTCACCACAGTAATCAAATGGTAAATGAACTGTATATGTTTACGCCCAGTGTCTGCCTTTTAAGATAATGCTGCTGTGATGCAGCTAGGGTAGAGGGAACTTGGCTGGTTACATGTGAACATATGTGCACATGTGTGTAGGCTTCGAATGTGAGACTACCATTGTTTGCATTCCAGTAACTGTGCACAGGGAGTGTGGCAGAGATGGGACTCTGCAAGGTAGATCTTGACCTGGGACAGGCCTTATAATACTAGTGGACACTCATAGGTAAGGTCATTAGGGTTTATTAGTTTATCTGCAGTATCATTCTATTATACACATTGGGGGAATCTGCCTTAAAGTGCAGTTTTGCTTCTGCTGGTCTTCCAAAGTCCAGTAGGGTATCAAGCAGGGGTAAAACATGTGCACCAATTTTGAATATGCAGGTCACAAGAACTTACATGCACAGATGGCACCAAGGGCAGACCTGCTGTTGAAAACCCAAGTCACCCTGCTGGGCCAAGTTAATTACTCTGCTCCCCAGAAGAGGGACAATGGCCTCCTTACACAAAAAGAGTAATTAACAGTGCTTCCATCAGCTTCTGAGAAGGAAGTGGTGGGGAAGAAAATCTGCATCTGTTAATTAGCTGTCACAATGTGCCAGGACGGGGACAGCCCAGGTCCACTGAACAAAGGAGGAAGCACACACCTCTGGAGCAACAGAGGAGGGGGCTCCTCTTTGACATTTTGGTGAAAAGTCTCTAGCAGTGATGACAGCTACGGGTGGAGATAAGGCCCCACACAGGAGTTGTGAATAGGTACCAACTGACAGCACCACTTTGAGTTGTCCTAGCATGCGGTGCAGCAGGGTTGGAACAGGGTGAAGGGGTGATGTGGCACCCTTCATTTGGCCAGGGGTTCCTGGCATCTAAAACTTTCCATCCCGACATAAAAGCTCTTGCCCAAGGGACAGAAAGAGAGTTGGACACTGGAATAGGATGCCAGTAACACCACAGGGAGCTGGAAGGACAGGTCCTCTGATTCCCTAGTGGACTATGCCTACAGCTAACCCCGGGACCAAAGGGTCTCTAGAGGACCAACGAGGCTCATTCCATTGCATCCCTTTAAGGCCAGCTGGGGGACAACCTGGACTTCTTCATATACCACCTGGGTGGGCCAGTGAGCAGTGGTTGGACCATGCTTCATTAATAATTTATAGTCCTGAAAGAAGGCTTGCATGGGCCAGCCAATGAAGATATGGGGCCTGAGACCACATCTCTGGGCCCCAAATGCAGAAGAGGGTCGCAGACCTCAAACCCAGGACCCTAAGTCCTGGAGGCCGGTATTTTGCTGATTGATGACTGGGTACCCTATCCTGAGCATCCCCTCAGTGGCAGTGGCCTGGCCCTACTGCCCCTACCTGTGTTCGGGGGAGTGGCGGAACCACCACAACAGCTTGCCCACACACAGCAGTCAGGGACTAGGAGATTGAGGCCACCTATTGTGCAGAGATAGAGCTTGCCTGGGAGGGAACCCTGCTGAGCAGTGCAGGAGTGGGCAGCCTACAATGTCCTGATGTGGGAACTCTGTCGGAGTGTCCAGAGTGGGATCCTGCACTGAGGAAAAAAAGAAAAAGATGACACAGGGTGGGAGCCTTGCTCTACAAAGAAAAGCTGCGGCTGGAGATGCTTATACCGCATTCACGGTCCGCAGAGGGAATGCCTCAATAATGCCCTCTTAGCCTGGCAAAAGCATTGCTTATATCTGGTTGTGGTGGCACAAGATGGTCAGGGACACATCTAATAATCAAAAGAAGGATTGTGGGTGGGCTGCAGGAGTCATGGAAGCCGATCATAAGTGAAACACAAAAGTGAACTTAAGTTAGAAAGGTCAGGAGTATAAGTCCTCCTCAAACAGTATTTCCAACATTATTTTTAAAACACAAGGGTAGAACTTTTGTTTTTTAGACTGGGAGTGCAGTGACGTCTAATGGTTGGTTCTATAGCTGCATTTTCTATGGCTTAAATGTGTTAAAGAACGACACAAGTGAAGTGGGTGAGTAGGACAAACCTGGATTTTGTAGCCACCAAGGCCATTTGCCTTCTCACCTCGTCTTGATGTTCACCTTCAGACTTAGTGCCTGATTTAGAGTTTGGTGGATGGATTACTCCTTCACATGTTTTACAAGTACTCTATATCCTACAGCACAACAATACAGGGGACAGGATATTAGTCACATTTGAACAAATTATCCCACCTGGCAAACTTTACATTAAGCCCATAACCAATTTTTTTTAATGCAAATTTCTCCAGTGGGGCATGGTTGGAAACTATGCAAAGCTCCATGCGGCCAGATGCCTTTCCTGCAAGTCCTGTTGAGCCAATTTTCAATGAGGCAAATTTCTCCTAGAAGGATTGCTTGCTTTGGGAGCATTCCCCCCCGGGAATACCTCAGAACCTTTTCCCAATCATGTGGAGTTGTACAAAATGACACCATGGCCTATTCAGATTTTGGACTATCGGTTACTCCATCACAAATGTGAAGGATATCCCATCAGCCTTATTTCAATTGCCACTGGATATAACACACTTGTAATAAAACAGACAATTGGAGTAACCTGTACACCAAACTCAAAATATGGCACTAATACCAAATATTTTTCAAGGCTGGAAAGGTTCCTACTGGGCAGGGCTACAGGCATCAAGTCTCTCTCTACCCAGGTCTCTTTCAGGGTCCATTCTTTTGTGTGCCCTGGGGCCTCTTGGAACTAGAACACCTTTTGCCTTTTGTGTACCTGAGCAGGCAAAATCAGGGGGTCACTTGACCCATAGAGAGCAGGTCCAATCAGTGGGTGCCGGTAGGAGTCAGAAGTTCTTGAATGAGCCTAATCATCAAGTTAGAGGTAGGCGTCTTCTTCCAGCAGGCTCTTCAGGTAAAAACCTCACCAGACCAGGAATGTTCTGAGGAGGTGGTGGTGGAGATTGAGTTGCCTATTTTATCCTGTGTCCTGTGCCAACTATTAGTCTTACTGTAAAATAAACCACAAGACCTTGTTTCAAGATGGCAGAGCTCAGCTGCTATAAGACAGGTATGTCTTCAGCTCCTTAGCTATTCAATATTTATATGAGCTCAAACCCCATCTGACAGGGTTAATATTGTATCTTTCCCCAACTGCGAATACAGCCATCTGTCTAGAAGGGCCCTGGCAATGGAAATGGGAAACCCTGTGTAGCATCGCCATGTCAAAATAGGTAGTGCTACAGCTGCCCTTTATTAAGCCTTCTGTTCCTTTCAACTCCCAGATAGTTAATCCCTACTACATGGTCAGCAGATAACACCTTCTGTGCTTTCTGGGCTCACATGAAGGCTATGTCCACTGAACAACAGTTGTTCATTCTCTTAGGCAAGAATATATAATCTAGCATCTTTCTGTCAAAGCCCACTGTGCTGTTCTACCAGTGACCTGGGTCACATGACGGTAAATGTTGTGGGGCTGGTTGGATATTGTTTGCAGACATCGGGATGAAAGAGACCTACATGTGTGTTGGACATGGCCCTCTCTACAAGGTCACCCCCAAACTGTTTGCCTTCCTTCTCTTACTTTTTGATGGATTTTTATTTATTGGCCTTAGGACTCTGTGCACTTTACCACTTCTAACCAGTGCTAAAGTGCATTCGCTCTCTCCCTAAAACATGATTTGATTGACATGTACCTGATTGAAATATTTAGTGTACATTTATGTGCCTTGAAGAGTGGAATATCATGTACCCAGGGCCTGTAAATTAAATGCTACCACAGGGCCTACAGCACATATTGTGCCACCCACTTAAGTATCACTTTAAAACATGCCCCAGGCCTGCCATTCCAGACTGAAGATTTAGAACCCCTTGCCAAGCCTTAAATGCTTATTTTATTACATATACGTAACCGCTAAAGTAGCCCCTTGGTCGCCCATAGGGCAGTGTGCTATGTAATTAAAAGGAAGGGTATGTAATTTCGAGTTTTCCATGTCCTCGTATCGAAAAACTCCCAAATTCATTTTTTCACTACTGTTAGGCCTACCTCTCCCAATGAATAACATTGGGGATTCCTTATTAGATTTAATAAATTGTAATTCCTAAACCAGAGGTGGTAGATATCTTGTGTTTGGTATATATGAACTTGTAATGATAAACCCTCTTTAATGGTAAAGTCAGATTTATCATTTGCAAGTCTGAAAAGGCCAATTTAGTAAGCTGCCATTTTCCTGCGCTTAGCCCTCTGTGCCTGCAACCTGAATTAAGTCACATGACTGGGTGTAACAAATAGTTGAGACTTTGTTAATTCACACCAGACAGCCACACATTAGTGGGATTAGCAGAGCCTGAATGTGTCATTAACTGACTTGATGGGGGGCGGAGCTAAGCACAGCTCCACTTGCACCTGACTAGATAGGTCTGTGCCACCACACAATACACTTAACAACCCTGTATTGTAAGTGCAGCAAGCTAGGAGCCAGGGCAAGGGGGCATGAAACTCATGGAAATTCAAAGAACCCTTCTGGAAACGTCTCCCAACTTCTAGGAGCAGGGCACCAGGATATAAAAATACTGCTCTCAGACCCACTCGTCAGTTCACTACTGGATCTGTGGAAGGACTCTCAGAGAACTGCCTAATGCTGTGACCTGCGGAGCATTTTACCAGGCTGCTGCTGTGCCTGCAAGAACTGCTTTGCTGCCTGGAGCCTGCCTTGAACCTTCAGAGGCCAGCCCTGCTGTGGAGCCCTGCATCTTCACCTGCACCCAGGACTTCAGAAATGACTCCAAGGGATAGTTTAGCTGGCCTCCTGTTCAGAATGACAGGGACGTAACAATATCCCACCATCTTGAACCTCTGTTTGATCCCAGCCTGAGTGAGTCTTGAACTCCCAAGAGGTCTCCATGAACTCCTGGACCCTTGGTTGTAGTGCAAAAGGCACCCAGGTGGAATTTTTCTAAAACTGAGGACTTCTATTTGGGACATTAAGCTTTAAAAGTGCATAACTGATTGAACTTTAGTGGTTTGGGCGTCAAATAATTTATTAATATTTATTCTATTTTTCTAAATTGGTTTGGGATTTTTATGGTGTTCTGTTTTCACTGCATTGCTGTTTGTGTGTCTCCGTTTGTATCTCTCATATGAGATCTAATCTAAAGTAAGCTTCGGAAAACAGCCGCGCGGTCCAATTCACCCTGCAGCGTTCCCGTATCATTGTACAATGGCTGCTTTAAGATACGGAGACTACCTCGACATTATGACTATTTTGGATTGAATATATGACACTAAGCCCTGATGAAGTCCTTAAGAGAAAAACTTCTCAGAGGATGAAACACGTGTTGGCTGTTCTTATGGAGGATATTAGAACATTATGAATAAAACTGGATTCTGAGACAAACACGCGTTTGTTGTCAATTTACGAAGAAGACTGGTCATATTAGTAACTTCTAATTGTGATATCACGAGTGCTCTGACACCTGTTCTTTTTCTGTTTTGTTTCCCTTGAAACATTGGAGGACTAAGGAAGATCCTCCTGTCAGAAGCACCGTGCCATGAACGGAATGTGTTATTACTTTGATGGATTCACTGTGAGCGCCCTAATCCTATGAATATCTTCCTTGTTGGCACTGTTTTGATCGCCTTCTTTAGTGAGTAGAATAGGGAACCACCAGTCATATGCAGGCACCGGAACCTGGCCTTCAGGAGGCCGAAGGTCCGCTCTATAATCCTCCTAGTTCACCCATGTGCCTCATTGTAGCGTTCCTCTGCCCTTGTCCTGGGATTCCTCACTGGGGTCAGTAGCCATGACAGGTTGGGGTAACCAGAGTCACCTGCAAATGGCGAGGGACAACTGTTAGACACACACTAACTCATAGGGACATCCACAGACCCAGACAACTATTCCCACTGTATTGGGTCCATGTGCTCACCTAATAGCCACACCCGGTGCCTCTGGAGTTGCCCCATCACATAAGGGATGCTGCTATTCCGCAGGATGTAAGCATCATGCACTGAGCCAGGGAATTTGGCATTAACATGGGAGATGTACTGGTCTGCCAAACATACCATCTGCACATTCATCGAATGGCAACTCTTCCAGTTTCTGAACACCTGTTCACTCCTGCTGGGAGTACCAAGGCCACATGTGTCCCATCAATGGCACCTACGATGCTGGAGATATGTCCCAGGGCATAGAAATCACCTTTCACTGTAGGCAAATCCTCCACCTGAACGAAAACGATGTAGCTCCGCATGTGTTTCAGAAGGGCAGACAACACTCTGGACAACACGTTGGAAAACATAGGCTGGGACATCCCTGATGCTATGGCCACTGTAGTCTGAAAAGACCCACTTGCTAGGAAATGGAGTACCGACAGCAGCTGCACTTGAGGGGGGATTCCTGTGGGATGGCGGATAGCTGACATCAGGTCTGGCTCCAACTGAGCACACAGTTCTAGGATTGTGGCATGATCAAGCCTGTAGGTGATGATCACATGTCGCTCCTCCATTGTCGACAGGTCCACCAGCGGTCTGTACACCGGAGGATGCTGCCATCTCCTCACATGCCCCAGCGGACGGTGCCTATGGAGGAGAACATCGAGCAGAGAGTCAACCAACTCTGAGGTACGTTAACACAGCTTACGCTGAAAATATTAGCAATTTGACATTTGCCTGTATGAGTGTTTAGGCAAGGCCTAGGTATGTGTGACGCAGTAAAAAATAATGCCATGTGGGCCCATGAAATAGCGGCTGCCTGACCTGTAAGGTGAGACAATGGGATATGAGGTAACTGCGCTGGCGTTGTACACCGTTGCGGTAGGCGGTCAAAGACCACAGCACAATTCTGCATTGGTTAACATTGGACCCTATGGGTCCCAGGAGCCAATGACGACGTACGCTGGCGGTGACGGTACGCACCGCCACGGACGTGACCGCCATTTTCTATCTGTTAAATCACTTGATACCTGATCTTCGACAGGAGAGGACCTACACTGCAAGTGCTGCTGTGACCTCAGTCTGGAAGAGACAATGGCTCGTGTGTCTGGGGAAAGGGCCCCTGCCTTCAGCACGGAGGAGTTGGAGAAATTCGTGGATGGGGTCCTCCCCCAGTACACGCTACTCTACGGTCCTCCAGACAAACAGGTAAGTACACTATGAGCATGCTGTATGGGCAATGCATGTGTGGAGTGGGGTGGATGAAAGATGGGGGGGGTGAGAATGATGCGAGCATGAAATGACGGTGAGTGCAAGTGCGTCATGGCAAGGGTAGGGATGCGGGCCAATGACTGTGACGGTGCAGATGGTAATTACTTCTCTTTTTCCCCTGTAGAATTCCTGTAGGTCAGCGCCCACCAGAAGAAGGACATTTGGCGTGCTATCGCCAAGGAAGTCCGGACCCTGGGGACCTACCACAGACAGAGCACCCACTGCCGGAAAAGATGGAACGACATTCGCCGCTGGAGCAAGCAGACGGCGGAGGCCCAGCTGGGGATGGCCTCCCAACGTGGGAGGGGTGCCCGTCGCACCATGACCCCCCTTATGTTCAGGATCCTGGCGGTGGCATAGCCGGAGTTGGATGGGCGCTTGAGGGCATCACAGCAGCAACAAGGGGGTGAGTACACTCTCATTCTGCTGATTCAGCGCGCATTGGAGGTGTCTGGGTGGGGGAGGTGGGCTGTGGGTTCCCCTAGGCCAGGGCAAGTTTAGTAGTTAAGGTCCCTTCTTCAGGCAGGCCCTGTGGCACCCCACCCCACCTGTGTACAGTGCCAACTACACCTAGTCAGGCTCCTGTGACATCCATGTGTGCAGAGATCAGCCATAGCCTTGTAAGCCATGTCCCAGGGATTGAATAGTGGACTCCAAGTGCGTGGCGTAGTGCAGAGGGCTTCTGTGTCTGTCGTGTCCGCAAACGGTAGCGGTATTGCATGCACTCAACATGTCTTTCTTCTGTCTTCCCCACCCATTTTTGTGGTCTCCCTGTTCTTGTGTGCATTAGCATCATCAGGCAGAGGAGCAGTGGCACCGGAGCAGGAGGGAGCTGCATCCCACATTGCCCTGGAGGGCAACACTACGGAGTCTGAAGTCACCAGTGGGACGGAGGGTGAGGGGAGCTCCACGGCGGGGACAGGAGCTGACACCAGCAATACGGACTCCTCCTCTGATGGGAGCTCCCTTGCAGTGGTGGCCCCATCTGTGTACCCGCATCTACAGGTACAGCTGCCACCCCCCCTACCAGCACCGCCCTCCCAGCAGCCCTTCAGTGTTTGCCCCGTGCCCGCTCACCCAGGAGGGTGGGCATCACCTTTGCCCCAGGCACCTCAGCCCCTGCCCCAGTAAACCCCTGCTGCCCTCAGTGAGGCGGCCATTGACCTCCTCAGGTCCCTCACTGTTGGGCAGTCTACCATATTGAATGCCATCCAGGGTGTAGAGAGGCAGTTGCAACAGACCAATGCATACCTGGAGGGCATTCACTCTGGTTAGGCAGCCCTTCAGCAAGCTTTTCAGACTCTGGCCTCAGCACTGATGGCAGCCATTGTCTCTGTCTCTAGCCTCCCCCCTCCAACTTCCTCCACCGAGACCCACACCCCTATACCTCAGCCTATCCCAAGCACACCATCAGACCAGCATGCACACACCTCAACAAACAAGGGAAGCTCTGGCAAACATAAGCACCACACATCCCACAGGCACTCACGCAAGCATCACACACATGCAGACACACCAACATCCACTCCTCCACTGTGTCCCCCTCCTCCTTGTCTCCCTCCTCCCTCCCAATCTCGTCTCCACTCACACCTACATGCACTACATCATCAGCCACTACCTCCATCACCAGCACACCCACCACCACACCCCGCTCACGTGCAGTCACCACACCCACTACCATTCACACATCCCCTGTGACCTCTGCCAGTGTGTCTGTGAGGCCACCTCCCAAGGTACACAAACGCAACCACACACCCACCCAACAGCCATCCACCTCACGACAGCCTCCAGCCCATTCACCTTCACCCAAAGTCACCAAACGTACACCTCCTACAACCACTACCTCTTCCTCCACTCCCACACCCCTTCTAGCTACCCGTCCCAGTGTTCCTAAGTAACTTTTCCTGGCCAGCCTTGACCTCTTCCCACACCTCCCCCACCCCTTCAGTCTCCTAGGGCCCGACTCTCCTGGTCCCAACCTAGCACCTCAGCCACAACATCGGCGGGACCAGTGGTGCCAGTAGTCACCAGATTATGGAGTGCAGCAGGGCAGCCATTGTGGCAAGGAGCCAAAGCACGGAGAGTCCCCAACCTGTCAAGCATAAAAAGTTGGATAGTGCCCGTCGGGAGAGGGGAAAGAAATCAGCCACCAAAGCCGCTCCCAGGGGTACAGTTGGGAGTGTGGAGACAGCTGCGACACCATCCAAGGTGTGGAAGGGGCACATTAAAACTGGCAAGTCTGGGAAGATCTGCACAGCAGACAAGACTGCCAGCAGTCCCGCTGCCCAGGAGAAGACCGCCAGCAGCAGCTGCCCAAGACAGAACCGCCAGCAGCAGCTCCGCTGCCCAAGACAGAACCGCCAGCAGCAGCCCCACTGCCCAAGACAGAACTGCCAGCAGCAGCCCCGGTGCCCAAGACAGAACCACCAGCAGCAGCCCCACTGCCCAAGACAGAACCGCCAGCAGCAGCCCTGCTGCCTAAGAGAGAACCACCAGCAGCCCCACTGCCCAAGAAAAGACCACCACCAGCTGAACCGCTGCCCAGGACACCGCCGCCAGAAGCACTGCAGGCCAGGACAAGACCGCCACCAGCAGAACCGCTGCGCAGGACACCACCACCAGCAGCACCGCAGGCCCGGACAAGACCACCACCAGCAGCACCGCATGCCAGGACACCGCCACCAGCAGCACTGCAGGCCAGGACACCGCCACCAGCAGAACCGCTGCCCAAGACAGAACTGCCAGCAGCAGCCCCGCTGCCCAAGACAGAACCGCCAGCAGCAGCCCCGCTGCCCAAGACAGAGCCGCCAGCAGCAGCCCCACTGCCCAAGACAGAACCGCCAGCAGCAGCCCCGCTGCCCAAGACAGAACCGCCAGCAGCAGCCCCGCTGCCCAAGAGAGAACAGCCAGCAGCCCCACTGCCCAAGAAAAGACCACCACCAGCTGAACCGCTGCCCAGGACACCGCCGACAGAAGCACTGCAGGCCAGGACAAGACCGCCACCAGCAGAACCGCTGCGCAGGACACCACCACCAGCAGCACCGCAGGCCCGGACAAGACCGCCACCAGCAGCACCGCAGGCCAGGACACCGCCACCAGCAGCACCGCAGGCCAGGACACCGCCACCAGCAGAACCGCTGCCCAACACAGAACTGCCAGCAGCAGCCCCGCTGCCCAAGACAGAACCGCCAGCAGCAGCCCCACTGCCCAAGACAGAACCGCCAGCAGCAGCCCCACTGCCCAAGACAGAACCGCCAGCAGCAGCCCCGCTGCCCAAGACAGAATCGCCAGCAGCAGCCTCGCTGCCCAAGACAGAACCGCCAGCAGCCCCACTGCCCAGGAAAAGACTGCCAGCAGCTGAACCGCTGCCCAGGACACTGCCGCCAGCAGCACCACAGGCCAGGACAAGACCGCCACCAGAAGAACCACTGCCCAGGACACCGCCGCCACCAGCACCGCAGGCCCGGACAAGACCGCCACCAGCAGAACCGCTGCCCAGGACACCGCCGCCAGCAGCACCGCAGGACAAGACCGCCACCAGCAGAACCGCTGCCCAGGACACCGCTGCCAGCAGCACCGCAGGCCAGGACAAGACCGCAACCAGCAGAACCGCATGCCAGGACACCGCCGCCAGCAGCACCGCAGGCCAGTGAGCGCCAATGATTCCCATGCTACTGAGCCCACCACAGGCAGGATGAAGCACTCTGGGCTCCAAGCCCCCTCCAGAACCAGTGGAGATTCACATCCACTACCTCAGTCCTTGGCAGGATGAAGCACTCTGGGCACCAAGCCCCCTCCAGAACCAGTGGAGATTCACATCCGCTACCTCTGTCAACCAGTGGAGATTCACATCCACTACCTCTGTCCTTGGCAGGATGAAGCACTCTGGGCACCAAGCCCCCTCCAGAAATAGTGGAGACTCACATCCACTACCTCTGTCCTTGGCAGGATGAAGCACTCTGGGTACCAAGCCCCCTCCGGAACCAGTGGATATTCACATCCACTACCTCAGTCCTTGGCAGGATGAAGCACTCTGGGCACCAATCCCCCTCCAGAACCAGTGGAGATTCACATCCAGTACCTCTGTCCTTGTCAGGATGAAGCAATCTGGGCACCAAGCCCCCTACAGAGCCAATGGAGAAAGGCATCCACTTGAGAGACTGTGGCTTTGCACTCCCCAGGATTGAACAGTGGGCAAACCACCCACTGTAGAGACTTGAGAGACTGTGGCTTTGCACTCCCCAGGATTGAACAGTGGTCAAACCACCCACTGTAGAGTCTTGAGAGACTGTGGCTTTGCATTCCCCAGGATACATCAATGGGCATGGAGCCCCATCATGGATCTGGCGTCATGCACTCAACCTGCTGAGGTGCCCCCCCTTTCCCTTCCCCCTGAGGTGGCTGTTTTATTTCTATCTGATGCCCCTGCAGTGTTCTCTCCGTCTTGTTTGGGTATTGAGTGTGGGCTTGCCCATGCCTTTTGGGCCCAGTGATCCACGGACTGTGATGGTGGAATCCCTTGGACTTGTGTTCTCGGTGTATATAATTGAATATAATATAAATGTATATATTTGTAAATATTTTTGATTTATGTAATTGAATATATAACAATTATTCGACTCCTTTCCTTTTGTCCTTGCATTCTTCCATGGGGGCTTGGGGGGGTGTAACTGTAATGTATCAACATGTATTAGTGTGTGTGTTTTAGTGGGTGAGGGTGGGGGTGGGGGTGTTGCGTGTTGCATGTGTGTGTCACTGTTTTTTCCCTCCCCCCTCCCCTGTGTCGTAGGTGCAGTACTCACCGTGGTCTTCACCGCCGGCGTTCGTGCTCCTGGTAGAGGATCAGGAAGAGAATGGCAGGTAGAATTTGGAGTTACGGCTCCATGGCTTCCTGGTTCCTCGTGGGGTGTGTAGAGGTGAGCATTTTCCCTTCGAAGTCCTGTTTCCGCAATGTTTTTGTTCGCGTTGAATCCTCCCCGGAAAAGGTGGTGGATTGGTGGGTTGTAATAGTGTGGGCGGTACATTGTCCTCCGGCTGTCTGTTGGCGGTTACTGTCGCTGTGTTTGTATGTACCGCTGTGCCGGTCGGAGTGTTAAAGTGGCTGTCTATTTTGGCGGTTTCTGCCATGGTCGTGATTCATTTTTTTTTACCGCCGGCCTGTTGGCGGTTTTACCACCGCTTTAACACCGACCGCCAGGGTTGTAATGACCACCTATATGTGACGAGTCTGGCCGCTGGAGTACCGTTGGTCCTTTAAATGAGCAGGTATTGTCAGTTATCAAATATTTTCTTGTTTTCATTTTGAAATAGAGATTACCTGCACCTCTTAGCAGGGGTTAAATACTTTTAGCATCTCTGGTGCCCAGGATGTAAGGGTTACATCCTCATTTGCCACACTCGGGTGACGAGGACATAACAGTTACATCCTGCTAAGGGCCCTCCTGATGGCCAAGCAGCCCCCTCCCCTGGGCAGGGATGGAAGGGGAAGCGCTTACCCTTCCACCCCGCCCCCCTGTGGCATCTGATGATGTCAGCGCACGATCGTACGCTGAACTCATCAGAGGCTGCCCCCACCTTCCAGCACGGATCGGAATAGAAATGCTACGTGGAGGGGGTGAGTGAGGCATCAAAGGAAAGGAGATGCCTTTCTTTCCTTTGATGCCTCTCTCATCATTCCTGCTGCCCGATCGGGATGTGATGGGGCAGCAGAAATGCCCACTAGACAACAGGGAGTTTGTCATTTTTTTATTTACTCAAATGGGGAGCGGCCCGTTGGGCAAATGCCGCCTCCCAAAGTGGGCAAATTATTTCAAGGCCATTTCTGCCCCCCCTGGGGGCAGATCGGCCTTTTCTAATTAGGCTGATCTGCCCCCAGGCAGGGAAGAAACCGCTAGACACTAGGATTTATTTTTGTTTGTTTGTTTGTTTTATGATTTTTAGATGTAGGGAGCGACCCCTTAGGCTAGGGTCACTCCCCTGGGGTCAAAATTACCTTTAGGCCATTTCTGACCCCCCCCCCGGGGGCAGATTGGCGAATTTCTATAAGGCCAATCTGCCCCCAAGGAGGGCAAAAACCACTAGACACCAGGGATTGTTTTGGTCAATTTCACACAAGGGGGGCGACCCCTTAGGCAAGCGTCTCTGCCCTGTGGGAGAGGAATTTGTTTTCAGGCCATTTCTGCCCTCCTGTAATTAGGCTGATCTGCCCCCGCTTGGGGGCAAAAACCTCTAGGCACCAGTGATCTTCTTTTTTTTTTTTTTTTTTGATGTGAGGAGAGACCCCTTAGGCAAGGGTCGCTCTCCAGGAGGGACAAATATTTTTAGGCCATTTCTGCCCAACTTGGGGGCAGATCGGCCTATTTTTATTAGGCAATTCTGCCCCGAAGGTGGGGCAGAAACCATTACACACCGAGATTTTTATTTTTTGTGTCAATTTCAATCAAGGGGAGTGAACCCTTACGCAATGGTTCTTCCCCTGGGGGGAAACTTATTTTAGGCCATTTCTGCCCCACTTGGGGATAGGTTGGCCTATTTATATTAGGCCGATCTGCCCCCAAGGGGGGGCAGAAACCACTAGGCACCGGGGATTTATTTTTGGGCCAATTTCACGCAAGGGGAGCGACCTCTTAGGCAAGGGTCGCTCCCCTGGGGGGGGATTTATTTTAGGCCATTTCTTCCCCCCTTGGGGGCTGATCGGCCTATTTCTATTAGGGGGAAAGAAACCACTTAGGCACCAGAGATTGATGTGTGTGTATGTCTGTGTTTTGTTTGGGGGGGCAGCCCCTTGGGCAAGGGTCGCTCCCCATGGGGACACATTACTGTTGGCCATATCTGCCCCCTTGGGAGCAGATTGGCCTACTTTTAGAAGCCGCATCTGCCCCCAAAGCCCACCAGAGACCAGGGAAGATTTTTCAAAAAAAGAGGGAGGGGATATGGCCATACCCCCACCTCAAATAAATGGGGCCACAGTTGTTCTGCCCCCGGCGGGTAGATGGGACATTTACTCCTGATCCACTTCCTGGGGGGGCAGAAAGCCTAGTAGATGAAAAAGAAAATAGTGGGGTGGTGGCTACCAACCAGTATGGGCATGGTTATGCCCCCACCCCAGCTGAATGGGGTAACAGTCTTTCAGCTCTTATCCCACAGCAAGCAAGAGGACATTTGATTATTTGGGGTTTTGGTTTTACATTAGGGCATGAGAGCTTGTCTTACTCTCAAAATCAACCCACTTGGAATGGTGAGGGCTGCACTTTTTGGACTTTGGGACGCTGCCATGTAGAAAAATCCACAAGACCTAGACACATCTGAGAACTAAACATCTGGGTGAGTCCAGGGTGGTGTGCTTCAGAGGCACCCTGCACCATTTTCTTACCCACAATGCCCTGTAAACCTCCAGCTTTGCTGGAAATCACACATTTTTCCCACATTTTTGTGATGGAACCTTCCAGAATCTGCAGGAATCCACAAACTTCCTACCACCCAGCATTGCCGCATCTATACCGATAAAAAATCTGCCCCAATTGTCTGGGTGAGAAAACACTATGGGATCCACGCAATCATACCTCCCTGGATTCCCTCGGGTGTCTATTTTTCAGAAATGTTTGGGTTTGGTACGTTTCCCTAGATGGCTGCTGAGCCCAGGACCAAAACCGCAGGTGGCCTCCCCGCAAAAACAGATAGTTTTGTATTTGATCATTTTGATGTCTCCACATAGTGTTTTGGGGCATTTCCTGTCATGGGCACTAGGCCTACCCACACAAGTGATGTATCATTTTTATCGAGAGACGTGGGGGAACACTGGGTAGAAGGACGTTTGTGGCTCCCCTCAGATTTCAGAACTTTGCAGTACCGAAATGTGAGGAAAAAGTGTTTTTTTGCCACATTTTGAGGTTTGCTAAGGAGTCTGGGTAACAGAACCTGGTGAGAGCACCCCAAGTTACCCATCCTGGGTCCACCTAGGTGTCTACTTTTCAGAAATGTACAGGTTTGGTAGGTGTTCCTAGGTGCCTGCTGAACTAGAGGCCAAAATCCACAGCTAGGCACTTTGCAAAAAACACGTCAGTTTTCAATGGAAAAATGTGATGTGTCCATTTGCGTTTTGGTGTGTTTCCTATCGTAGGCACTAGGCCTACCATACAAGTGAAGTACCATTTTTATTGGGAGACTTGGGAGAACACAGAATAAAAGAACAAGTGTTATTACAAGTTGTCTTCCTCTACATTTTTGCCTTTCAAATGTAAGACAGTGTGTGAGAAAGAAGTCATTTTGAGAAAATGCCCTGTAATTCACATGCTAATATGGGGATCCCCATTTTCAGAGATTTACAAATAACCACTGCTTCTAAACTCCTTATGTTCTGCCCATTTCAGAAATACATGGGTTTTCTTGATACTTATTTTTCACTTTTTAGATTTTACCAAATGAATTGCTATATACCCGGTTTACAATGATAACCCATTGCAAGGTGCAACTCCCTTACTGACTCTGGGTACCTTGGGTTCTTGATGAACCTACAAGCCCTATATATACCCGCAACTGCAAGGGTATATTCTTTCAAAAATCTACCATAGTTGGAAAAAGTTACAGAAGAAAACGTAAACAGAAATGGTTGTTTTTTTAAAACTCAATTTCTCTATTTGTTTTTATTTCAACCGTTACTCTCTATAGGAAAACCTTGAACGATCTACACAAATGACCCTTGCTAAATTCAGAATTTTGCCTACTTTTCAGAAATGTTTAGCTGATCTACCATTGGTTTCACACCCATTTCTGTCACTAACTGGAAGGAGGCTGAAAGCACACAAAATATAAAAAATGGGGTATCTCCCGGTAAAATGGCAAAACTGTATTGAAAAAATTGATTCAGATCTGCCTGTTTCTGAAGATGGTGATTTTAGCACCGCAAACATTTGTTGATGCCATTTGAGGGAAAAAAAACAGGTGCTTTCTTTTGCAGCACTTTTTCCCATTGTTCTAAAAAAAAAACAATTTGAGCTGTATTTTGGCTAATTTCTTGGTCTCCTCCAGTGGAACCCACGAACTCTGGGCACCTTTACAATCTCCAAAATGTTGGAAAAAGAGGATGAAGCTTTGGCGTGGATAGCTTATGTGAGCAAAACGTTATGAGGGCCTAAGCGCAAACTACCCCAACTAGCCAAAAAAAGGCCTGGTAGTGATGGGGTTAAAGAGAAAGGAACCTCCTCCCTTGACCATTTACTCATGGGAAATAGACTCAAAATGTTTGCTAAAGTACAGGCTCAATTTACCCTCCTCCCCCAAAATTTTTTGGGATTTCCAGAGACTACAACAATGCATCCATTGGTTTCTAGTCGCAGACCTGATAACCTTCCCTGACTCCCCAATACTGAAATATTTTATAACATGGGGCAACTACAGAGGGACAGTGCTCAGTCACTACAAAATAATAACTAACTATGCATACTCACTACAACAGTTTTGAACGAGTGATGGACCAACAGACTGACCAGGATTTCTCAGAGGAAGACTGGTATGACACTCTGCTAGCAAGCAACAAGAACCTACTGTAAGCTCATCTTAAATTTAGCTACTAAAAAAAAATGCACAGATGGCATTGCTCCGTAAACTGACCTGAAAATCTAGTGATGCCCTAAATGATTAGTGACACTATTCACTTCTTTTGAGAATGCATTGCCCTTCAGGCGTACTGGAACGAGGTATGGTCCACAATAATTAGTACAGTCAGGATTACATCCCCTCTCAGCAGGAAAGCGGTGCCATCCAACATGGCACCCAAGACTACCAAGAGATTCCTGACCGAAGAGGCAGACTGCTTGCAGTAGAGCTTGCGACAGCAAAAAACTTCATGCTTTGACTGTGGCTAACAGACATGATTGCAACCCTTGAGATATGGACATGGGAGATACATCATCATGCAACGTATGAACATGTTAAATATGTTGCGCCATCAGCCAAACTTCATGAGATCTGGGGCGACTTTCGGTTGACAAACATGAAATATCCTTGGGACTAGTACAGATGAGGCATACTCACACAGGTGATATTCTTCGTAAAGATACAATGTACTATAGACAGTGACGGACCACTCAGATTAATCCTTGTACATCTGAGATTTTGCACACTTACCTTCTCCAACCCTTAGCATCTTCATCAGAGTTAACATCATAAATAGATATATCAGATTCTGTCTGAGACGAGCCGTTGTCTAATGTCTATTTCAGTGGATCTTAACCTACTGACTTCTGTGGGTTCTCACTTTACCATTACTGGATCCCAGAGACCTCCAATGAATCATTATTTATATATTAGGACCCTTCACTGAGTCATTACTGAAGCCAGGGCCTACCGTCTAAACATTGTTGAAGATTTTAACCACAAAACTATACACAAAATACAGAAACAAGAATCCCATCAACTCATACACAAATGATAACACGTTTTATTTAATTTACAAACAAAGATACAAAAAATAAAATGTATTATAATAGGAAGGTAGGGGCTTTTCTACATTCAACTGGAACCTCACAGTGTACATACTGTATTCTGAGTGATGCACCTGCACTGCTGCCATGAAACAATTTAAGGACACTAATTTAATTTGTAGCCTCCAATTTCAAATTCCTTGACATTTACAGTACGTTTTAAAAATTGAAATTGTACACTTAGCCACTTTATTTATTTACACATTTGGGAACTCCTGGTCTATTTAATTAGCCATCAGATTTGAGGTACATCCTTACCCAACCTCCTCCCCATGTTTGCCCTCCACTCAATCGCCTTCTATGTTTAATCTTCAATTATTGTAGTCTTGTTGATTATATTGTATAATAATATCATTCTGTAAGTTATATTGTCTTCCTCACTTCCAGTTAAACATTTTTTTATTTTTTTGTACAAATGGCAATGACAATATAATTTGCTAATGTGCTTCAATTGGTATCTTGATCTAGAAATAAAAGGTGGCTAATAAATAAATAAAAAATTAACACTAGAGTTTCTATTCCTCTCTCAAGAAGTGAGGCTTCACACAGAATGTTGTAAGAGTGATGGATTGTCAAACATTAAAGTAAGTAACAACTTTTTGTAGAAAACCCTCTCTAGTCTTCAGCACCAATTTATCTGGAAAGAAGGCTGTGTAGAGCACCTGGCCTGATAAAGCTTTGCGCTCACTCATGTGATGATTTCAAGTTATCACAATGAGAAAGATCTTCTTTGAGGCCAAGAGATGTAGAGGGAAGTTGTGCAGTGGGGGTGCACATAACAAACATACATTGCAGAAACTGCATATGCCGTCTGTCATGGTCGGTGAGCAGGATGCAATTGGCCAAGAAGCCTCAGAGGTACTCTCACTGAGGCAAAGGGTTGAGGCTGAAACATCAAGATAATCCCTAATGTCCTGGACCTGTTGATCCAGAGGGAAGGCCCGAAAATGTTGTGTTCAGGATGGCTCTGATCAAAGGGAGCCTCTGCAAAGGAGTCATGTGTGAATTCGGCATGTATATCATGAACCACAAAGATATAAAGAGGCTTGCTGTCATCTGGAGGGGGTCCACAACTGAATGTCACACGTCTGCCATCAGCAGCCAGTCATCAAGGTAGGTGAAAAATAGTACCCTTAACCTCCAAAGGTATGCAGAAACCAATGCCATCACCTTCATGAACAACTGAGGGGCACTGGTGAGGCCGAAAGGAAGTACAGCACATTGAAAATGCTTGTAGCCCACTGTGAATAATAAGTACTACCTGTGCATCTGCAGGACGTGATCATGGAAACAGGCTTCCTGCAGGATAATGCTTTCATATAGACTCCTGGATCTGGGGCAGATAATGCACTGGCCTGCTTGAGCATCTTGAATTTATCCTTCACACAGTTCTGATCTCCGGGGCTAGGTCTCTCTCTCTCTCTATGGCTCCTTTCAGTAGCAAAATCAACAAAAGTTCCACTCCAAAAGCTGCTCCAATGTAGGTGGAAGAGGCAGTGGGATGGAAAGGAAAAGCAGGTCATTTCCCCATTAGATTAACTGCAAAGCCCACCTGTTGGATATAATGACCTGACAACCAAGGGGGAAAGCAGTGATTCTGCCTCCCACAGTGCCTCCTGGAGGCTGTTGCCAGAGGGGCTGGGACTTATAGGTTTGCTGTCCCTGAAGGCCTAGATGCTGTCTGCTGCATCCCCGGCCCCATCCCCAAAAGAACTGAGGTGTTTGTTGTTGGGGTTGTGGGCCTTGATGCTGCCTGTAAGTATAACCCATAGTGACACCTAGAAAGAGGCCAAATTGTTGAGGGTACTGCTACTGTGGGTGTGAAAAGACTGAGGGAGCACACAGTGGCTTAGTTTCTTTATGCATAGGAGTGCCTACCCAGCTGCCGTTGAATGACCTACAGGCAAGGCTAGATGAAGAGGAAATCTTACTTCTGAATGCTTCAATTCTTTTGGACTTTGTCTCAGTGGGTCATAGGAAAAGAGTTGGGATTAACCCTGGGAGAAGGTGCATGAACTGCTAGGCTCTTAGGAGGAGGGCGCTGTGTCAGGTGCTGCCTGTCCGTTCACAGGTTAGTAGGAGCAGGATTTTGCCTAAGTAACCAAGGTGGTGTAAATCTGGGGTTCCTTGAGCAGCAGCAAAGGTTCTTTCCAGGTTTTAGGACTTCAGAGAAGATGTTGGTTTTCAACTCACCATGTGATAACTGCAATGCACACCCGATGACTGTGGTGAAGGAAGATGACTCTTCTGTAGAAGGGCTGGGGGAGAAGCCAGCCCCATGTCATGGGGAGTGTCCAATACATTGGCCTCTTGAAGATCCAATTACAAATTGTCATCATTGTATTGTGGGGGAAATTCCTCACCATTATCACCATCATCATTAAAACTTGGTTGATTCTGGTCAGAGTCTGATTTGAAAAGTTGGTGGAGCACAGAAAGGCAGCTCTTAGGCAAAAGCACTGCTCGTTCAGAGACAGAATGAACTGGGCACATTGGAATTGTTCCAGGACAATGACTTTGGCCGAGGTCCAGATGAGTTCAGTTCAGAGTCAGATAGGGAAATAGCATCACAGTAGGATAAGAAAATAGGATCAGCGTCCTCCTCCACCGTTAGCAGCATTGGGCCATGTCAATGTGGCAGAAACTGGCATGGATCATAGTTCTGGATGTGATGTCAGCTCAGGAGTTAGAGAAAAACCTAAAGTGGGTTTGGGAGGCACAAACGGCGACCACTGATTTTTCAACATCCAAAATTATGTGCAGTGAACATTGTGAGAAAACAGAAAACTTCACAAGCAAGACAAATGCCATTTATGATGCAATTAACTTTAAGGCAACCACACTTAACCACATCATCGTTGACAGTAACCCAAAATTAATTTCAGATAATTTAATGCCATTGAGCAATATCTCAACTTAGCTTCTGGAGGACAATTTTTCTCTAATGTTTTTTCAGGTTATCCACTTGACACTGTACAACCAAATATAGCAAAATGTGTCAGTGTCTCTTACCTCTCTAGGGAAAAATAATATGTCTCACCCAAACAAAGTACCATTCACTCCTATCCAAAAAAGTGTGTTATCAAACTCATTCTGCAAATTCCAAATGTTGAATAAAAATTAAAATCATGGTTCATCACATATCTTACCTTGCTCACCAAAATTATGGAAGAACGTCTTGTAAGATATTTAAATCAACACATTAACAAAAATGAATTAATAAACAATGACATGAATCTGGATGGATTCAGTGCCCAGTATTCAATCTATATGAAGTCATTTGAATTCACCATTGACAATTATCTTTCCTCAATGAACATGCTACCAAGAAAACCAAGAAAGCAAGAAAGTGAAGACATTTCTCCCAGAAATAATTCAGAACTTCAGTTCAATCCCTTGTGCGCTGCCACCTAGATGGTGGCAACTCCCTGCTTCACATGGCTCCATTTTGGGCATTATAGAAAGACACAGCGTGCCTACTCAAGGACCCTTAAAAATATGACCATCTGAGTTCCACTTTAATAGACCTTCTCTGGTTTCTCTTCCATATCCGCACCACCTTCAAGGTCAGTTGCATCACCTACAAAGCTATCACAACTAGCAGCCTCCCTATTTGGTTGACAAGTTCACCATATCCTGTAGTTTTCAGCACAGCTGCAGCGAGAACACTATCAGAGTGGAGGACATGGAGTTCAGGAAAGAAAAAAACAGAGGCTGCAGGTCTTCTCCATCTGGGCAACCAGGATCTGGAGTGACATCCCTATATTCATCAGCACAGTCCTATCCTTCTTCAGTGTAAAAAAGAGTTTTGACTTTTGATTAAGTGTGATTAATGCATATGTAGCTTTATTCACAAATATGTTCCAGACTACAAGATCATTCAATAATATGGCTGATAGACATGTTCCAGTCTCAGTGTTTCCACCTATAAAAAGGTGACTGGTAGCAAAATATTATTTTCCACACTCACTTGGTAAATCAGTGAGAAAACAAACCTGCACACATCACACAGCATGTTTCCAAATGTCCTTCCCTACTAAAGACTTGCTTGAGAAAGGAGAAGTCATTGACAACATATACATGCCGAAAGTTTAATATGGTATCAATGAGGTGAACACTTTAGTTTCCACCTTAACAAAGCCTTTGACAAGATTGATCCTTCTAGGCCAGGGTGTCACACCTGCAGTATTCCAAAAATAACAGTCAACATTCCTATTGTGTATTTCAATTAAGTTTTATTTGTTTTATTCACCAGTTCTAAACATTGTTCAGCGAATGAACACTCAAGATGATTTAGGGCTGGTAGTGCAGTATTTTATGACTGGGATTGTTAGCAAAGCTGTTTATTCTTGAGGTGGCACTCATTACATTCAAGAGGAAGCTGCTACTGGTTTTAGTTTTTCACACACAAAGAAATTTCATAGCACGTCTCATTCCTTTTCATATATGTATTCATGCATTTATATTGTGCTGACTAGGAAATTAATTGCCACTTGGAGCCAAAACCTGAGCAAAAGATACAAAAGGAAAAAAGCATTTGCAATGCAACGGGTCTCGCGTTTGCTCGCGTCAGAGCTGTTAGTACTGTAAACTCCTAACCAGACTTTTCTTGACACAAAAAATAATAATGAAAAGTAAAGCAGTTTCACATATGTGAGTCAGTGGTCACCATGAGTGTGAAAGGGACACATAAAAAGAAACAGAAGTTTGCTTGCAGTGAAACTTATTGGTAAAAGTGCAATTATCCATGTTACCGGCAAAAGTGCAATTATCCATGTAATCAGCAAAAGTGCACTTATTCATGTAACATGTAATGTCAGGCAAAGCACTGGACTTCTGCCCAGCGAGATTGCTCTGCGCAGGAAATTAAAAGATAAAGTAGTGCAGAAACCAGCTGAAAACATGGAGCCTCGTATGTTTGCAGTAGTTTACTGGTGCGCTCGAGGAGGGCTACACACCGGAAAAGGCATGACGTATGCATGCCTTTCACAAATGGAATCAATCGATTTTTAAAAGGCAAGCCCACGAACTAATGAAAGTGACTGGCATGACATGGGTGTGGTTAGAGGATCACATAGAGATTACAACAAAGTCCAGAGCGTTTGCTCGCGCTCGACCCTACAAACGCAGACAGAGCAACATATGACCCAGGCTGAATGGAGCTCCATGAAATCTCAGAGACTGAACCTCTGAAATGTGGGTAGTCAGTGCATTCTGCAGACAAAGTACCGAAACAAAGAACATCTTTTCTACTCTTCAACTGACTTTTTAAAAAAATTCAGTCACTAACCTACAGGAAACTACCAAGCACAAAGTTTGACTTGGCGTATTTTGACAAGTTTTATACCCTAAGTATTTGGGAGTAGCATGGGTCAAACATTTAAAAGTAAAACGGGTGACTTTAAAATGATCTTTTTCTTACTAATAGCCAGTGCAAATCTTGCAAGAGCAGTGTAATGTTATTTTTCCTCTTAGGTGCCATTCTAGTAGAAGTATCCTGGACTGCTGCAGTCTATCCAAGTACAATGCAATTGCTTAATCAGTCTTGGGACTGGTCCAAGTGTCTTCCAAAACGTCATGGAATTTCTGTCCTATTCCTGAAAGTAAGGGCAAAGTACGCAGCAGATGAATTAAATAATGAAAGCTTGACTGCACAACTGCTCTTATTTTAAGGCTTACACACGTCATCTTGCCATAGTCAAAAGTTTGTAAACTTCTCAACAAAGGGATTCTTACGTTCAAACAGAACCAGCATTACTTTGTTAATGAATCTCTACATGGGTGGGATGCAGTCACGCCTGGCGACTTGGAAAAAAGGTGGGGCGGGGGCAGTGGGGAATAAAACAAACAAACAAAAAAAACGTACCTGAACGTTGACGCTGCTCTCTGCTGCAATGCAGGCTCCCAGCCCGCCCTGCAGCCAATCATGACGCTGCTCAAAGCAGCGTTATGATTGGCTGGAGCGTTGTGGCTCGGTGCTCCAACGCAGACTAGGAACCTGGGAAGGCTCTCCAACTCGGCAGCACAGTGCCAAGTTGGAGAGAGCCCTTGTGCGCATGTGTGTTTGGCCGGCCCAAGACAGTCGGCCAAACATACATATGCACTGAGGGGAGTGCTCTGTGAACTCCCCTCACTGCTCGTCACCCCCATTGCCCTGCCCCCTTCAAAAATAAAACAATAATAAACTTAGTTAGTTTATTATCATTTTATTTTTAAAGGTTTGCAGCACCTGCTGCTGGCGGGGGGTGACGCCCCTCCTCCATAGCAGAGGAGCCGCTCCTGGTGGGATGATTCTAGTAACTATACTGGCTTAGCTCAGCTGAACATAAGGAAACTATGATTCATTCAGTTCAGTCGCATCCAAGCTGTCTGACACTGTAGTGATTTCCTCTTGGAAATCACTTACTGAAAGTTGAACTTGAGAGCCATTTACAAAGGAGTTAAAGCTTAGTCCATGGCACCTAAAGAACTTCAGGAGGGGACAAATAATTAAATTCAAGGAAAAGGGGTCAGTGCACACAACATAACTAGTATATGTGTACTGTCATTCGTGGGCACCTTGTTTAACAGTGACAGAGGTTTATTGTTACTCAACCCAATTGTACCCATATGTTGACTTCGGGAGTGGAAGTCTGAGTGGGCATATTAGAATTCTGTGGAACTCAGCATTGAATAGTGGTGGCAACTACTAAAATTGTACCCAGCTTTATTGTAAAGAAGAATTTAAATACCTTCTAATTCACATCACAGATCCCAGACAAATTCACCAGATGATCGAACATGAGGTTTAAGCTTATGGTGGTCAAAATCACAGATAGGGCCGGCATACTTAAAAGTGATAATTCCAGTTGTTCTGCCATGATAAGGCATCAGAGCTACAACATGGTCTTTGTCAACCATATTGTTTGGCAACGACTTCTGTTCCTCAATTACAGGAAGGCAATTTCAAAACTAATTTGTTTCATGCACACGTTTAAATCAACTAAAACGGAACATCGGAAACATTTTATGTTATTAATTAGCCACTAAATACAGGAAGAATGTAATTAGCCCACATGAAAACATTTAGGCATGAGTAATAAATATATCAGACAAATGAAAATGTGTAAGTGACTGATTACATTTTACAACAAAGACGTATTTTGATTATTTGTCTGAAAACCTAGAAAACAGAATCATAATTCTATTTCTTGCATTGTCAGGATCATCCTCAAATAGTGCAATGCAATAAAGCAGACTGATGGTTTCTTACTATTTTTTGCATATTGTAGTCATAGTTATTGTAATCAGGTGAGCGCATTATGGTTATAGCATAGAATGATGAGCGAGTGGAAATCATTCGGTCATTAGGGAAACAGAAAGATCCCACAATCATTGAAATAGTCTTAAAATGAAATAGTAGAATGTAAGACATTGTAATCAAAATAATATAAAAGGAACCGCACCTGCAATAAAATGGTAATCTTGTGTTCGGATTTCATCAAACTGTTGATAGATTCGAAAAGTCTTCTCATAAATTCTTCGAATTCTGTCTGTTCCTTGCCTTCATATAGCCTATGAAAAGAAGTGTTACCAATCAAGCAACTTTTGTATCTATAAGCCTACCGATGAAATATTCATACTGAGGGCATTACGTTTAATTTCATAAAATTATGTCAAGTTTCTCGAACTATAGTATACACTGATTGCCGATAAAAACACACAGAACAGTATATTGCACCATACTAATGTATAAACAAGCATTGTCAATGCCAATAGGTCTCGCCCTATAATGGGGTTTAGTTACATATACAGAAGTGAAGAGTAGTGTTATGAAGTAGGTTAAAGTATTTAAGGTGTTGGGGAGGGAGTGTGGTGTTGTAGAGTGGATTATAGTTTTAGAATTTAGTTTAGTGTTGTAGAGTGTAGTGTTTTATAGTGAATGCAACCAAAGTTTAAAAGTCTAAAAAGGTGGTACACTATTGGGCCAAACATTTGGTTTAAACAGCTACAAGCAGGTTCCAAAAATGCTAAAATTTCACAAACGGAACTGAATAAAGAATCACGAATACTGAGTAACGCAATCAATTAAAAAAAATGCTTTTTATTGTTCATTGGTGCTAGTATAGCACATAATCTGACTGTAGTTTCTCTGGCTGCAAAGAAATGGCTATGCCACAGGTGGTGAACAACTGGGCTTACAATTTATTTTGTTTCATTGAAGGATTTGTAAAACCTGGAATCAAACTTTAAAGGCAAGCCACAAAACCTAAAAGCATTAATAATTTGACAAATGATTCCTAGGGCATAATGTTCATAGGGTTGTGGATCTTGGGGCTATCCAGTTGCACACAAGATCTGCCCTCATTGGTTTGCTCTAAGAACACGTAAGGCTATATAGTCGTTTCTGAAAGACAGGAGGTGCAGTCTCAAGTGTCTGTTGATCAGAGATTTAATTTCCCTAAATGGATTAGAGGTTGAAGGCTTGCTTTCTTGTACTTTACCTGGAGAAGTGGGGGTTCCTATGGTTTAGGCCTATACGTCCGTGGGTGTGTTTTACACTCCTATTCTTTTGGGCTGGTTAAGCAGGAAACTCTGGCTAGAAGGCTTCATGAGTAATGGTTTGGAGTAAGTTAATCCTCCCCCTGTGTGAGGATGAGCATTTCAACACTTCACTTCTTTACTTCAGGCACCGGTCTAGGCACTGACTGCAGCACTTGTTTGAAAAGCCTGTTGTACTTGTGGTCGTCTAGGTAGGCACATGTTACATCTTCTCACTCATTAACTGGATGATCATGTGGAACACAGTTACACATTTTTAATATTCCTAACAGGAATGAGGTGGTACTTGCTCTCCCAGTGCCACATTGGTTGTCGTGCATAGAGTCTTGGGGGAGAAAGCATGGCAATTATGCTTTTTTTTTATAATTGTTGCTGTGCAGTCTTTCTCTGTTGTTTGGGATTCCAATTTGAATTACTGAGTACCTGGCATTCAGTCTTTGGAAGCAGAGGGCTATTTTAGCAAGAGGAGTCATTCTTGATTCAGTGTCCCAAGTCAAGTGATTGAAGCTTTTCATACATAGATAAAATATCACTTATGTGCCAATATGTGAATCCTCAAGATACTGATGTTTGCCAGATTGTGATACATCATTACTTTGCCCAGAAGTTGTAAATAACATGGTTGAGAGTTCTGAGCCCTGAGACATTACTTCAAAACTAATAGGTAGTATAGATATGGAAGATTTGAAGCCTGTACAAGACTTTCTTGGGTTACTTTAGCTATTCCCCATAGCGAGGGCCATTGGAATTATGCAGCAGGGAAGGATCACATTATACAGTAGTGTTGGCTAAGTTATGTGGTAAGAAAAGGTATATTATGTGGTTTAATGTGGCATATTATATTTTACTATTACCTTATTATTAAGGCTTTTTTACCCATTAACACTATCTGTGCGAAGGCCTCACCCCATTTGCACCTCAACAGCTGCCAAATACAGAAATGAGCAACAGAAAGATGAGCAGTCAACCTGTGGGAAAGGTCTTCCAGTGTACGGGAACACTTTTTGCTGCATTTCTAGTAATGTGTCTGAGGTGGGAGCAAGAATTTTGGTTGAACTCAGAAATATGCAACATATTATGGATTATGTGGCAAAAGCGGCAATCCATAATTATGCAAAAAAATGCCTTGGCCGCTAAATTGCATAATTCCAGTGGCTCAGCCAATATCTGATGGTTTAAAAAGCTATAAGAGACAGCAGGGTGCCCTTAATATCTAAGTAATATTCTGATTGCAGTGATATAGAGAAGGCATGATCATGACTCCACAACACATGCTGACGCTTGCAGGTGTACTTCAGGAGTGTCCAGCGTGTAGTCAGGAGGGGTTGCAGGATAAATTAATGTATTTAGATACATTGTATGTACATTCATTTTATGGGGATACTTGAAAATCTGGATTGGGCCCGGCACTCCTTAACCTATACTGGGCACCTCGTTTCTAACTCAAACAGTGTTGCACATATAAGTCAGTTAAATGTCATACGTGAATTCTAAGGAGAGCTCTGGAATGACACTACTGTAGACATGCAAACATTCTCTAACAATAAACGGCCTGCTCGAACACTTTAGTATATGCATTTTCAAAGCCTTGTGATTTTTATTTATATACATTTAATATGACATCATCTTTGATAATAACACAAGCCTGGTTGTTGGTACGGATGCACACACATAAGGAGGTCCACCTTTGGAGGCGCTTTGTTTCATTTCTTTCTACTGGCCGGTACTCACCGGCAAAGAAAGTCACTAGTTTCAGTAGCTGGAGTTTGAACCCTCATGAAAGAAACACACGCTGGCTCCAGAACGCCATCCGTACTTGCCGATGTAACCTGACCGGATATTTTTGTGTACTAGAAATGCCATGCCTGGGCTTGAAGTTAGAAAGGCTTCCAACTGCTGCTCTATGGCGTGACAGTCTATCCTATGGGAACTAAAAATCGACATCTCACCCGCTTTTGTTCCCTTCGTGTCCTTTTTGCCTAATGCTTTTCAGTGGACTGTGCAGCATTGTCATGGCCATACCCCCAACTTGAACTCTCCAGGTAGGTTCCAGCCGCAAGAACCAATCACCCACATTGCACATGCTTCTGTAAAGAATGCGTGCAAAGGAATTACATGAACTAAAATTCGGTGGCTGTGCCCTAAACGTACTATCCTGTATGAAGACCTCTCCTCAGGCACTTTATTTAGCCATGAACAAGGAAATGGAGGGGGGAGAGAAATAAATGAAAAAAAAGCAATAAAAAAGATTGACAGGCACAGGGTTTGAGTCAGACCTATTTGTAATTGTCAGAGTGACTTGTTAGGAGAGGAGGTGTGAGCAGGAAAAGCAGCTCGATGTGTCTTTCTAGCAGTTGAGGTTGTGTGAAAGCCCTGGGCATGGTGGCCCCTCCACGTGGGCGGAGGAGCATCGCCCTGCAAAAAAGGCCCCCCATAACAGAAAAATAAATTGATAATAAACTTTGATTATTACCATTTTATTTTTCAGCACCCCATCCTGAACTGAGTTTCAGTATGGGGCGGGGCAGTTGCTGCCAAGTGGCAGCAGGGAGCTGTGCACTTGTTTAAAGTGCGCATGTCCCTTTGGCCAGCTGTCTAGCGAGGGCCAGCCTGACATGCACACTATAAAATTCATTGACCCAGCTGTCTTTGGACAGCTGGGTAGAGAAAGCATAGACCTCCAGCGCTCCTGTGAGTGCTGAGAGAGGCCGTTCCCACCAATCCTGAAACTGGTTTCATGCTGGTTACCAACATGAAACCAGTATCAAGATTGGCTTGTGCAGTTTCCTGGGTCCCGTGACCACTGCACATCACAGCTGGGATTGACGATGTACGGAGAGAAAATCGTCGTCAGGTAAATGCCTTTTTAAAATGTTACTCTTATTGACTCCCCTCCCCCCATTGTAAATACAAGCTAGCCACCACTGGCCCTGGGGTCTCAGTGGTGCTATATCTGACTGAAAGCTAGGAGAGAAGTACATCCCTACCTCTCCCAGGAGTTGGTTCCAAGAAAGACACAGTGGACAGGTTCATGCTTGGGCAAGAAAAGCTTTCTTCTGCTTGCATGCATGGCTATTTATATTTTATTGTTACATTAAACAAACAAAGAAATCACAGAGGAAACAAAACGAGTGTCTGTAAAAGGTAGGTTTTTGGATCATCATGTGGCAGGATTTCCGACGCAAACATCGCTAGGCCTGTGTTCTGTGTACTTTTTGGAAAAAATGGAGTATAAGCCTGCAGGGTCATCCCCAGACATTTTGCCTTCCTGCTCTCCTTTTTGATTAATTCATTTTCGTTGGCTTTACTACTCATGGCATTTTATCACTGCAAAACAGTGCTAAAGTGCATGTGCTGTCTCCTTAAAACATTGTAGATTTGGCATACACCCAATTGGCATGTTTATTTTACTTATACGTCCCTAGTAAAGTGTACTACATGTGCCCATGGCTTGTACATTAAATGCTACTAGTGAGCCTGCACCACTGTTTGTGCCACCCACTTGGGTAGCCCATTAAATACGTCTCAGGCCTGCCACTACTGGACCTGTGTGCAGTTTTGAACTGCCATGTTGACTAAGCAAAGTAAACTTTTTTCCAGGCCCAAACCTTATTTTTTAATAGATATGACTCATGTCTAAGGTAGGCCCTAGACAGTCCTAATGGCAGGATGCAGTGTATCTGAAATGTTGGACATGAACTTTTAAGTTTTACACGTCCTGGTAGTGATAAACTCTTAAAGTTGTTTTTCACTACTGAAAGGCCTATCACGCCATGGGTTACCACAGGGATTACCTTGTTACCAATTATATGTGTAATTCACATGCTGGAAGTGATAGACTTCTTGAATTTGGTGTCTCTGGAATCAGATTTTAAAATTACAACTTCTGACTAAGTTTAAATTGCAATTGCTATTCTGAATTGCCACTTTTAGAAAGTTGTCACTTTCTTACTATAGCCATTTGGCACCTACTGCCTGCCTCTGATCACATGTCTAGGGTGGGATGACAGCTGGCCTCTGTATATTCCTCCTAGACAACCACACACAATGGGAGCTTAGGTGTGACCTGAAGGGCCTTAATGGCAGCATGAATGGTGGGGCTGAGCACAGCCTCAATTTCACCTGAATAGGTTGTGTCCTGTCCATACACAAGGCGCTGCATAACCTCTTGTAGTGAGTCTGGAGCCAGAGCCAAAAGGACAGGAACTCTGTGCACTTCAAAAGCATGTCTTTGAAGTCTCCCAGACTTCAAAGGCCCAACTAGGAATAAGTACTGGACCTGTGACACCACCACTTCAGTACACTTCTGGACCTGTGGATACTATGCCAGGAAGAAGGACTGCTGTGCTACTGAAGGCCAACCACTCTGCTGGACTGCTGTTTGCTGGATGCCTCCATTGCTTTGCTGTGCTGGCCATGCCGGCTGCCCTGGTGCCTGGGAATGGGCCTGAATATCTCCAACCCAAAACTCAAAGTGACTCCAAGGGCTAGTCGGCTGGCTTCCTGATTTGAAGTCTCTGGGACGTAATAGACTTCCAAACAACCTGCTCCTACACCTGAACGCTGCCATCTGTGAGTCAGTTCTGTGAAGTGGTGTCTCCCCAGTCTGGGGGCATTGGAAGTGGACCGAATGCGTTTGCTCTAGTGGAACCAAAGCATCCTCTGCTGCATGGACAGAATCGATACATCTCTGCAGTTGCCTGGAAGAATCGATACATCCTCGCTGTTATGTGGACAGAACCAGGGCATTGCCTTCGGAACCAACACTGTGGCACTTTCTCCAGTGCCAAGGTACCCACATCCCTGTCAATGACAGCCTCGAAATGACATTCTGCATTGTAGTCTTGGCACCTAACAAAATCAACCCTACACCCAAACTCCACTGCATGTCGCCACCAACACTTTGCCACCACTGCGTACTTTGACAAATCTCCACAATTAGATGGGAAAAAGTGACGCATATCCTCAATGGAGTGGTTTGGAACCAACACAATGCTCCACAATCAGGAATCAAGGTATTTTGGTTAATATCTTTCTGTCGTAAACTTTTGCCTTTGTCCTGGCCTGGCACAACCAGAAATCCCTTGTTGGCACTTTTGACTTCTTAGGGCTGTTTTGCAGTTTATTCTTTATTAATTTATAACTTCTACTTATTCGATTTTTGCCATTTTGGTCTTTTTTTTTAATTAATAAATTACGTCCTATTTTTCTAAGCTGGTATGGGATCCTTTTTGTGTAGTGTTTCACTGTTTTACTTTTAGAAGTGTTGCACAAATGCTTTACACATTTCCTTCAAGTTAGGCCTGACTGCTATGTGCCACTCTACCAGATGGTGACAACAGGTTAATTTGGTGTTTGCTTGTGCCTTACCCTGACAAGAGTTGTGGTTGCTGCTGACCAGGGCTCACATCCTAGTCAACCACCAACCCAATTGGTCATAAAACTGTTAGACCTGGCATCCTTGACGTGGGCTGCCCTAACCTTTTGCCTCTGCTTCCCAGGTTGTTTTCTGTGTGCTGGACTCTGTTTTTGCTGTTTTTGTTACTCTGGGCACTTTACCACTGCTTACAAGTGCTAAAGTGTAATGCTCCCTGCGTGAAATTGTATTGGTGATTGGTTTATCCCTGACTGGCATATTTGATTTACAAGTAAGTCCCTAGTAAAGTGCCCTAGAGGTGCTCAGGGCCTGTAAATCAAATGCTACTAGTGGACCTGCAGTTCTGGTTGTGCCACCCACATGAGTAGCCCTGTAAACATGTCCCAGACCTGCGACTGTAGTGTCTGTGTGTGCAGTTTTTAAACTGCCAATTCAACTTGGCAAATGTCCCCATTTGCCAGGCCCAAACCTTTACTTTTCATACATGTAATGCACCCCTAAGGAAGGCCCTAGGTAGCCCCATGGGCAAGGTGCAGTGTATGTTAAAGGTAGGACATGTGCTATTGTCTTTTTACATGTCCTAACAGTGAAATACTGCCTAATTTGGATTTCACTGTTGCAAGGCCTACCTCTCTTATAGGTTAAAATGGGGACTGCCTTTAACAATTCTTAAAGAGTAGATCCCATTTGAGAGCAGATAGATATTAGAGTTTGGTGTCTCTGAACTCACAATATAAAAATACATCTTTTGTAGGCGTTTTCTTGTTGAAACAATTCTGTGACTCTGCCTGTTTGTCGATTCCCTGTCTGGGTCAGTTGGGCTGTTTGTGCACCTCCTCTAAACAGTGACACAAAGGGTGCTGGGGTGTATCCTGATGAGCCATCTGTGCTAGAGTGGAGGGAGGAGGGGTGACTTACACTTCAATGGGCTGTGCCTGTCCTCACACAATGCAGTCTCCAACCCTCTGGCGTGTGTCTGGGGCCTGGCCTGGGCAAGGCAAGTTCTTGTGACAACAGAGACTGTCCTTTGAAGTTTACCTACTTCAAAGGCAGAAAGGGGTATAAATAGTGGACCCAAAACACCAGACTTTAGATCACTTCAGGAATCAAGAGGAACCTCTGCCAAGGAGAAGAGCTGAAGAGCTGAGGAAAAGTGCTGATCCTGTCTGTGACTGTGACTTGTTGGGCTATCCTGCAGTTGCTGCTTCTGTCTGTGAAAGGGGACAAAGACTGGACTTTGTTATGCATTCCTGATTGAAGAAGACTCTTCAAGGGCTTGGAGTAGAGCTTGCCTCCTGTTTTGAGAGACTTTACCATCCAGTTTTGAGTCTGCATGTTGTGGACTCTAGCTTGCCAGAGGGTGCCATTCCGGTTCCTGGGTCCCTGGAAGTGAATTTCTGGTGAAATACTGTGAAACAATGCCGGACAACACTGTGCGACTTTGCTAAGTACGCTGCTGCACGGAACCCGCAACGTCGCCTGCACCTTCAGCCGTGGACCTCGCAGAAGCGTGACCACCCCAATGAGTCCGCAGGCCTCGCATTGCCGCAGATGCGGATCCCGCACAACTTGGCTGAGATCAGAGTGTCATACCACCAACGTTCGTGACACCTGAATCCGTTGCGGCACCTGTGACCCCGTGATGTGAGCACAACCCTGTGAGGTCACCCCACAGCATCATGACATCGCTGGCCTTCGTCTCTGCCAGAATCATGGGACTGACACCTCACAATTGACGTCGCCTCACCTCCACCGCACTGAAGTAAGGACCAGACGCCTCTTTGGGATGCCTCTGCTCATGTGCCCCATAGCACCAAAACCGATGCCGCATCAGATCCAACAACGCCTCGCTCCCCAACTCCGTGCACCGGCCTCTTTTCTACTTGTTTTACTAAGTTACTGTACCTGGGGGTCTGTACGACTCTGTAAACAGCGCCTGTGACATCCCATTGTAGGAAACGACTCCGTCACAACGCCGCTCAACATCAAATTGCAGCTATTTTTGTGTTTTTAAGTGATAAGATCATATTTTTAATGGTGTATTGTGGATTTTTATTGTATTTGGTCTTGTTTATTTAGATAAAACATTTACCATTTTTCTAAACCTGTGTTGTGTCATTTTGTAGTGGTTCATTGTATTACTGTGTGTGTTGGTACAAATACTTAACACATTGTCTCTGAATTAAGCCAGCGTGCTCGTGCCAAGCTACCAAGGGGGTAAGCGGGGGTTAACTGAGTGTGATTCCCCTGTACCCTGACTAGAGTGAGGGTTCTTGCTTGGACAGGGGGCTGTGCATGTCTCCTACTCCCTGGTGTGTGTCTGGGGCCTGGCTCGGGCAAGGCAGGACCTTGTGAACAACAGAGACTTCCCTTTGAAGTTGCCCACTTAAATGTCAGAAAGGACTAAAAGTAGTGGACCCAAAACCCAGTCTTTAGATCACTTCTGGAACCAAGACGAACCTCTGCAAGGAGAAGAGCTGAAGAGCTGAGAAGTGCTGCCTGTGACTGTGCCTTAAGGCTATCCTGCAGTTGCTGCTTCTGCCTGTGAAAGGGTACAAAGACTGCACTTTGTTGTGCATTCCTGATTGAGAATAATCACCGAGGGCTTGAACTGAGCTTGCCTCCTGTTTTGAAGTCTCAGGGCCATCAAAGACTTCCTCTGCCAGCACCTGGACTCTCTGCTGAGACTCCTTCCCTGCCAAGGGGTACCCTATCCTGTGCCTTGGCCCTTGAAAGATGACATTGGCAGAACAAGGACTGAAATCTACGCACTGAACACCGTGCGGGGAAGGGTTTTACGCACCATTTGCAGCGCAGCTGATAAACGACACGCCACCCGCTTTGTGGCTAAAATCGACGCTCCACCTGCATCACAGCTGTGAGATCAATGGATTGTGGCTGGAGAAATGCCGCAACACCTGCTTGTGGCTGTTGATAATGACATAAACCCCATGTAGCGTGCTTTTCCATCACCATGTGACCGCATCATGCATTGTCGCTGGGTGTGAAAGTCATTGTGATCCTGTGTGGATCTGAGGTGCCCCACCTGGAAATCAACGCATCGCTCTCTTGTGGGGGAGAAAAACAATGCATTGCCGACTGGACCAGAGAAGAAATGATGTACGGCCTCACTTGCGAGTAAGGAATCAATGCATCGTTGACTTTCCCAATGCATGCTCGTCCGTGCAGCTTTATTTTTGACGAAAGCGTAAAATCAACATTTCCATTGCTTTCTATGAAGTAAGACTATTATTCTTTTGAAAATTCATAGCTTGACTTGTGTATGTTGTATTTTGTCGTTTTAGTCTTGTTTGATTTAGATAAATATTACCTATTTTTATAAACTGGTATGGTGTCCATTTTGTAGTGTCTTCACTGTATTACTGTGTGTGTTGGTGCAAATACTTCACAATTTGCTTCTGGGTTAAGCCTTTCTGCTTGTGCCAAGCTACCTAGGGGGTGAGTGGGGGTTAACCAGGTGTGTTTCTCCTCTTCCCTGACTAGAGTGAGGGTCCTTACTTGGACAAGGGGTAACCTGACTGCCAACCAAAGACCCAATTTCTAACAGTAAGGAATTAGGTACTGATGAGGTGCTAGGAAGCTGCATCAGGTTTGCATTGTGTTGCGTTGGTTCTGGTAGAGATCACAGCTGGGCTGGCAGAGGACCTTTAGCCCCACTTCCAACAGTTCAGGGCTAGAGTGGCCCCACTTGAGATGGTTAGTAGGCAGAACCCAGGTGCAGGGGTCAAGATGGGTGGAGCCTTTTCTGTCCCTTAGACTCTGATCTAGAGGCCAGACAACTAGCCCTTGGAGTCACTCTGGTGATCCTGGGTTCCGGATACCAGTCCAGTCCTTCTCACTCAGGCAGCAGGGCAGCAGAATAGCTGGGTAGCAGGGCAGTCTTTTTTTGCAGCACAGCAGTTCTTCTTCTGAGTCTTCCACAGGTCCAGAGGTCCAGAGGTGCACTGAAGAGTTGGATCTGAGGGCCCAATATTTATAACTGATGCCTTCTTTGAATCAGGAGATTCATCTGAACTTTCCCCCTACAGAAGTATCTGTAATGTCCTGCCTCCCTGCCCTGGACCAAGTCTGTCTGGGGGCACAAGAGGCCAATGTGAAGTCTTTTGTGCATGCACTGAAGCACTGAATTGCAAGTGTGATAGGTGACAGCTCCGTCCCCCATCAAGTCAGAGATGGCCCATACTATAAACACACACTCACTCTATTGTGTGGCTGTCTAGGAGGAATAAAAAAGTACAGCTAGTCATATGACCCAGGAACAGGCTGCAGGGAACAAATGGTTAGGGCAAGAAATTGTCAATTTTATAAAAGCAGCATTTTCAGATTTGTGACATACAATCAGACTTACAGTACAAGAGGGTTTTAAATTGCTATTCCTAATGCACAAAACCTGACATTCCTATCTGCTCTCAATCAAAAGTTATCATTTATTAAATGTAAAAAGTGAACGGAATGCCATCCTATGTGAAAGGTAGGCCTTGCAGTAGTAATATCAACAATTGTTTCTATATCCAGGAAGAGGACTAAAGTGAAGATGGTTGGGTTTCAAGATGCAAAGTATATTTTTGGCCCCCTATATTTTTTTCCTGTCACAGTTTAGACTGGCTGGAGGCTGGAGCACGCAGTTCCGCATCTCAAGGGGGCTGTATATGGGCAAAGCTCATTGTTTATGTGGAGCACAGACTTGAGTAGACCGAAATATATTATTTTGCTGAAGACAGTGCCCATAGTGAGTGCAATGTCACGTGCCACTAGAAAATGTGATGTAGAGAATAGAGGGGCCTGTAATGCAGTGCCTCTACCTGGTGCACACCAAAGACTCAAAGAGTACAAAAGAGTAGCTACATATTTCAATTCTGAAAACATGCAATAGAGAACTGTTCTGCAATTAACCTAAAGTATACCATAGGAAATCAAGGGATAAACATTAACTTGATTTCAGCCATTTCCTGTCACTTAGTTGTATGTCAGAATATTGATAAAAATTATCATCTGCTATACATATTGTGGCCTACACATAATTTACAAAACTATCAGTGATGCAGGTTCACTAGTAGCATTCATTCTAAAGGCCCTGGGCACATGTAGTGCACTTTACTAGGGACTTACTAGTAGATCAAATATGCCAATTGGGTATGAACCAATGTTACCATGTTTTAAGAGCGATATGAACTTTAGCACTGGTTAGCAGTGGTAAAGTGCGCAGAGTCCTAAAACCAGCAAAAACAGTGCCAAAAAAGTGGAGGGCAGCAAGAAAAAAGTGGAGGATGACCACCCTAAGGCTGTCAGGTCTAACAATGCCCAGCTCCACAAATACAATGCACCCTGGCCTATGGGCTCATTAGGGCCTACAACAGTGGTGGCTTATATGTATTAAAAAGGAATGCTTCAGCACAACTACCACTGCAACGTCCAGAACAGTCTTTAGAGACCAGCGGGGTCTCAAACATTTCAAAACCAAACTGAAGAAACGTTAAGCCAGACACCCTCTCTTCTTTAACTGTGTCATACTCTGCCTATTCTGAGATTTGGACACAGGACTGACCCTGCGGACAGTCACCTGAGACACTCACGATTGCCGGCTCATGTGTAGGCGTGAAGAGTATAGATCGTACTTCCTGGAGGGGTCCACCACTCCACACCTGTTTGTGACTTACTGGTTTTGAGTTGGGATGTATGTTTTGGAGAAGTAGGGGGTGGGGAGTGGAGTTGGGGGGAAGTGGCTCTTTTGCCATGTTGTTAGTATGCCTCTGTCTTGCTATATGTTCTTGTTTTTTCCTTTCCTTTCTAGTTTGTCACATTGACCTAACACTGCCCAGCCAGCTATGGCCTCAATACACTCAGTCGCTCTTCTACCACACTCAACACCCAGCCTCTTTCATGCTGTCGGTGAGCCCCTGGGCTCACATTAGACATACATCCCCAGCCTCAGCATGAATCCTTATAGTGTTATGTCATAGAACGTGAATAGTTTATTGGACTGGATCAAATGCATGGTGGTGCTGTGCTCACAGCTCCCTTCCCTCAGTCTTAATGTTGCAGTAGATGCACCTGATGGGTGCGAGGTGCCAACTTCTGACACGCCAGGGCTACAACAGAGTCTATCGTGCTTGATATTCTAGAGGGTCCCGTGGTGTGGAAATTCTGTTGCGTCGCACCTTCCCCATCGGGGAAGTACAGACCTGAGCTGATTCTCAGGGTTGCTCGCCCTCACTTGTATGACGAGGGCTGCCCATTAAATCTCCTGTGCTTCTATGCACCCAATAGCACTAGACTCTTTCCTAGCAACATGCCTTGGCATACTTGCCCAATTGCCTCAAGGTCTCACTATCATCAGGAGTGACTTTAATGCGGTCTTAGACCCCGTGGCTGATTCCACTGGTCCTCCATCGGAGACACATCATCATAGAGATAACTCCTTGAGCAAATGCGTGAATACCCTGGGCTTGTGTGATATGTGGAAACTCTGAAGCCCCCGACAGAGGTAGTACACACATACCTCAGCCACTCATCATACACACACATGCATAGATATTCTTCTCATGCCTCCTACTGATGTCTTAATGGTACCACTTGTGCAAAGATGCTACAGAGAGTCGTATGTGGCGACGCAATGCTTGGCATCTAAAAGATGTCACTTAGGGGGTCATTGCGCCATGGTATTTGTGGCTTCATTAACACCACAAAAACCATGGCAGCAGGCACTACCAGTAACAGGGAATCACTTCCTTGTCACGGATAGGGACCTATCCCTCCCTCTCCAGTTACACCCCCACCCTGCCTCTCCAAAGCCACCCCCATCTCCCCTACATTCATGCCCCGCTTCCCACACACACACGTCTTTTTTACACAAATATCCGCGCATGCCTACATCCAATCACACACACCGGCACACACTTGCAAACATACACGCAGTCACAAAACACAACATACACGCAATCACACCTCCATACATGCACACTCGCATCCAACATGCAACACACACCCGCATCCACACACACACAAACATAAACACACACCCCCCACACACACACACAACACCCCTTCCCCTGTCGGAGACCCGACTTACCAGTGTCCAGGGGGTCCTCTGGCAGTCGACGGGATAGGGCGCTGCTGCCACCGGCAGTGTCCGCCAGCAGAACACCGCCAGGCCGTATTATAGGTCATAATACATCCGGCGGTGCTCTATTGGCGTGGCTCTGCTGGTGGAAGCAGCGCCACCTTACCACCATCCGCCAGCATGGCCACAGCCGGATTTCCACCATCCTTCTGGAGGAAATAGGGCTGTGGTCATAATACGGCGGACAGCTGGTAGCCGCAGCGACGGTCTTTTGGCGGCCGTCACCGCAGCGGTAGGAATTTTTTTATGCCATTGCCCAAATGAGGGCCTTAGTCTCTAGACGTGAGGTGTGAAATTTGAGGCATACTTCCACACAAATACAGGATAGGCCAAATCAGTAGGCGCATTCTGGGTGGCACGTAAAACTACTATCCATCGGTACACTAAAAGTATATTAAGGCAGTAGGAAAAAAACAGGACAACAGCACATTATGCAGCTCCAAGCTCATGCTCTTCATTTCAAAACACAGCTCTCCACCGCTCCAAATGGCACCACTGCCAGGAAATTGGCTTTGGTCCAGGAAGAAATTAGAACCCACTCGCAAAACAGATTTGGTGCACATCCACTGTGCAGGTGTATGGATGGGGAGGTAAGAAAAGGCAGTTGCTGTGCTAGCTAGCATCTAGACCCCTAGCAGGTAGAATTATACCTGCTCCTAGTAGATTCCAAAAAAGCATTAGACACTGTAGACTGGAGCTACCTGTTCCAGGAACGGCAGGGTTCGGACCCCGCTTTGGTGACTTTTTTCGGGCTATCTATTCCAAACCTACAGCATGCCTGCAAATCAATGTGGTGGTTTCTGATAACTTTCCCACCTGTCAGGGGATCTGACAGTGTTGCTCCCTGTTGGGGGCAATTGAGCCCTTTCCCCAACTCCTATGATGAGAGGCGCAGATTAGGTGATGGGAGTGGGACACAGGCCATGAACATCGCATTGCACATTACGCCGACAACGTTGCACTGTACCTCTCAAACCTGGCAAGCAGCGGCCTTCGGTGACTTCAGCTTTTGCAGCTCTTTGCTGAAGCTTTGGGATCTGTCATCAACCCGGCAAATCGATACTAGTCCCGCTAGCGACCTTGCAAGACTGTGTGGTCTGGCAAACAACTATCCCTATCTGACGCCTCATATTCTGCTACTTGGGCATTCAGGTGGCTCTCAACCCAGCCTTCACATGGTCCCTTAATGTAACCCCTCCTTAACTTGCAAGATTTAAACTGGTCTTAAGAAATGACAGACACTACTGTTAAATGTCATAGGGAGAATAGCACTATATAAAATGATGGTATTGCCTCGATTTTTGTACCTCTTCCAAAATTTCCCACACATGATTTCTCGTCTCTGGTTCACGGAGGTGATTCAGTAGTTATCTACTTCCTATGGCACAATGCTAGGCCTTGTCTGGCTTTCCCCTACTGTCAATGCACTCCATATGGGTATGGCTAACTTGTATCTGCACTACCTAGCGCCACACCTTTTGGTCATGAACGACTGGTTCAACAGTGGATAGTCCGACCCAGCATTCAGGCTGGATCTTGCCTCGCTGGGATTCACACAAATTATGGTGATGCTCTATGGCAGCACCATTCACAATGCATTTCCGGAAGTGACTAGTCTGGTGTTCGACTGGTAGAGGGCTGCACTTCGTCATACAGGGCGGTGGATGAAACTTACTCAGCAAACTCCCTTGTGGCACGACACATGGTTGGGGGAGGTGGCCGTGCTGGAGGGGTTCACTTGATTTGATGCCATCGGCATGTCACCATTAGGTGACGTCTGGGCAGCGACACATATGTCCTCCTTCCAAGATATTGAGCAGACACACACGTTATCCAAGACTCAATTCCACAAATTCTTGCAGCTATGTTGTGCATTACGAGTACATATCCCCCCACACGACCATCCCTGTAACCAGCCCTCTGGAGGCCAAGATAATAATGGGGGCCCTGGGCAAATGGGGTATCTCCCAGATCTATTGCACACTGATTATCAACGCCAGCTGGGAGAGTTGGCTTGGACCCGTGGAATACAAGTTTTGGCGGGAAGCGCTAATGGCTCCAAGATTCCTCACAGTATCCTCTAGGCTTCGTTTAGAGCAAACATACTATATACATTGCACATACCTCACCCCCGGCCAGGTTTTTAAGAGCAGGCCTCTTTCCCAGCCCTGCATGCATCCACTGCTCTCACACTCCAGCGGATTTCTTTCCTATTGCGTGGTCTTGCCCCATCATAGCAAGTTATTGGGAAACTGGTTGCTTAACTTTCGGATGTTTTCGCCTGACTCTAGAGCTTCACCCATTGTTGATCCTACTGGGAGTGAAGGATGGTGTTGATGGTTTATGAGCTGACAGGGCCTAACTGGGAACTGCCCTCAAACTAGCTAAACAAGGCATTGCCGCTCAATGGAAAGCCTCCAGCCCCCCAACACTGTTGCTGTGGAGATGATGGGAGGACTGGTGCGCCCAGCATGGGATGCCAGTGTATGAGGCACCGAGTGTCCTGCTAAAGATTTGTAGTAAAGGGTTTGGGGCCCCCATTTTCAAATTGCTGTAAAATTACAGATGACATTATTTCACTTGTACGATGCACTGTTTGTTATAATGATAATGCTTTTTGTTGGGAATGATGCTGGACAGGGCTTTTTATGGGTTGTAAGCATGAACTGTCGCACTGCAAAAATTAAAACAATACAAATTTGTTTACGAAAAAAAAGGAAGGTTCAGGCTTGGCAAAAAGTTTACTTTGCTGGGTTTCAACTGCACTCAGGATGCGAGAACAGGCCTGACTCATGTTTTGAAAGGGCTACTTAAGTGAGTGGCACAATAAGTGCCAAGTCCAACAAGGTCGAATAGAAATCTAATGGATTTTGTGCACATCAGAGAAAACGTTCTTCTACTTTTATGAGTGAATTTCCAATGACTCTCAGTACAAAGAGTGGTTACATCTTATTAAAAGAAAGCATTAAAAAGTTAATTGGATTTGTACTGATGATGCAGCTCTCCAGACAGCACTACATCACTACTCAATAAGATTCACCTCATCCCTTGCTCTTTGTGAATGATCCTAAATCTCTGGGCCTCCACCCACATTCAGTGCTACATTTCTCTCTAGCTAGGTCTGCGTTGTAGAAATACCCCGGAAAAATTCAAACATCTGTGCAACATAAATCATGGCAGATGATCCTGGAATCAATTCTATTTAAAGATTTTTTGGAACTACTAAGCATGCTTTTCAGGGCCATCTTCATATGAGATATGTCAGCAAATGGGTTCTGAAAGTAGATAGTTCCAAGATGTTGTTATCTTCATAAAAAATGCAAAATAATACATATTGGGAAGGAAATTAAACAATGAAATTATACTAAAGGATTACTGAAAAACGATGCAAGATATTTTGGATCAGATCCCTGAGGTGAACTCAGAATATCTGATGCTGCGACTGATATAATGCTATACAAGCCTTTTTTTTTTTAAGAATAGATCAGAGCAGAATTTCTTTCAGTCAGTCAGATGATGGGCATTCTTCTGAAGAAGACAAAATTGAGTCTGAATATCATCACAACTGTTCCACCATACATGGTATCTTTCCTTTTCCAAAAGAATTATCTGAATGAGGAGATCTACATCAGCAAAAAGATAAATGCTACAAATGTCCAGGATATTCCAGTCCATTTATTGTCAGCACAGATTCTTGTTATGATTCGATATCCATTATAACATAGTTCATTAATAGCTCTCCCCTGACTGCTGGCATCCCAGAAATTGTGAAACAGGTATGAGGGACATCTCTTTTGAAAAACATTGTCTGGACTCACTGAAAGTTAAACTACAGTCTATCTCAAACATCCTGGTGTTAGTGTTTAAAGTTTGCAAATCTAACATCAGGTGTTTATCAAATCAAATCAGTTTCATGATTTAGATCTTGTCTGAGATCAACAATTCCTACAGTTATAAATAATTACTTAAGAGACTCATATCTCATAAGAGACATGACAAAACCCCTTATTTGAACCCCACTAATACATAGATAAGGGGGATGTCATTGGCAGCAGTGGCCCATCTCAGACATGTCCAGTTTTTGTGAAAAAAGACTTGGCACTAGGGTCCTGGTTAGCAGCAGCCGAGTGCACTTTCAGTAGAAATTATACCAGAAACCAGGCAAAAGTGGGTTGTGACTATGTCAAAAGTGGCACTTTCCTACAATAATATTACCATGTATTAGGGTAAGAACACATGCACTTTAGCACTGATTAGCAGAGATAAAGTACCCAGACTTCTAAAACTAAAGAAAATGAATTCAGCAAGAAGGGGAGGAGGAAAGCAAAATGTTTCTGGGTGGCCCTGCAGAAAGGGACATTTCCAACACAACCCGCTCTAGCCTAAAGCTGGGGTAGACTAATCAATAGCTTGATGGACTTCCCTGCTTAAGCGATGGAATGTGGACAATGGCCCACTACAGCAGTATCAGTTGTCAGTTCTGTGCCTCATTGAACTCAGTGGGATCCCTCTGTCCATACTCTCCTGAGCCACTGATCTGAACCATGGGGAACCCTTGTCATCATCTGTGGACCCCACCTGTGCAGCACCTAACCTTAACTTGCTCACAGATGCATCCCATTAGGCAGACAGTACATCAGTGGCCAACAAAGTAATGTGGTCCATTCCACCACTTTCGTCTGACTTCTGTCGCCAACCCAGGGAAAAATCTGTCCACATGGACAACAAACAACAGAGGCCACTGACAGCTGTCAGTGTCAAGAGCCAGGACACAGGCTATCCAGGGCTCTCTAACCTCTGACGTTGTTCTCAGTTGGGGCACTAGCCCCGGGTGACTTGCACACTTTGTCCAATCTCCCTCCCACCAGTTCAGGGGTGGTATCCTGACACTGATCCTTGAAACCAGGGTCTGTAACCTTAGGCTGAACATGTGCCTGACAAACCGTGACTTCCAGGGGAGCACAACTACCCACCCCAAGGGAAACACATTCTGCATGTGTTGAGTCTGTCTTGTGCAGGTCCCAAGCCCTCTGTCCCTGTGACAGTGAATGAAGCCCCCCCAGGCCAGAAGTTGGTTCACCAGGGTTAGTCTTGGGGTGCTCTGATCTCAGAGCTGGCAAACCCTGACCCACTGTTCCTCCCACTGTGGACTGTTTCCACTTCCTGACCCTCCATCTTGGCCTCTGCACTCTCCGCTGTGGAGTGATACCCCACAAGACAAAATTAGTAGAGCGCTTGTGGGAGCCTCTCCTTTCAGCTCTCCTGACACTGTGGGACTCCAATAGTACAGACCAGGTCCTCCCAATAGAGCCCCCTCTGAGAGCAATTCAAGCACTTGGGCTTGACCCTCCTGCCCACTATTCAGGGACTCTCTGGGTCTCCGCGTACCACCCCCTCACTCTGTTGAGGGGTCCCTGAGCCACCCTCTTTAGGATCACTCTCCAATGCCATCCCAGGAACGCTTGTACTCACCCAGAGGTCTGCCTCTTTTGCAAGTTCCCTGGGGTGAGAGAACTTACAATCCACCAGGTGTTGGTGTAGCTCTGGTAAACAGTGACTGAATAAGTGTTCTCTAGCAATCAAATTTTACAGCCCATCATTTGTCTTCACCATTCTACCATTACTGTCCTGCAAATCTGAGCCACAAAATAACCCCATGACTGGTGAGACAGTTTTCTACTGCCCTTGAATCTCAACCTGCACTCTTCTGGGGTGAAGCCATACTTCTTGACAAGGGTATCCTTCTTGATGGGGTACCTCAGCATGTCCCCATTATATTGGGCCAGTAGTGTGTCCCTGCCATCACCAGGTGTAAGTCTCCATAGGACAGCTCCCCAATCCTCCTCAGGGATCCTGTGCACTTCAAGAGTGACCTCATATGCCTCCAACCACCTGTCTATTTCATCACCAACCCTGAAGTCAGGAACCAAGTCTCTGGGCGTGGGGACCCTTCTTTCAGGACTGGACATGGTATTGTTACCGCTACCATTCCTACCAGACTCTACTAGTTGTTTGGCTTTCAAGTCCAGCTCTCTTAGACTCAGTTCATTAGCCAGCAAGAGCTTTTTTCTCTGCCAAGGCCCTGTCATTCTCAGCTGCCTCAATGACAAATTCCTCCTGGCCTAGGGCTCTTTCAGTCTCAGCCCTTCTCTCCTCCACCAGGGCTTTGTCAGCCTCAGCTTCTTTCTCCTCTGAAGCCAGTTGGGCCAGCTGCAGCCTCAGGTCCCTCCCAGCCTGTGTGTCTTTTAACTCCTCAGGAGACAGGGTGTGTGAGGAGACAATGTTCCTGCAAGGGATCCAACAGGGAACTCCCTCTCTGTGGGCTACCCTCTCTCCTCTGGAGCCTTAACCAAGCCATTTTTACTCTCCTCTGCTGCCTTCTCGGGCCACAGCCATCTTGGATCCCTGATTCTGAGGTCAGGTACAACTAGGGCCCTGCATTCTTAAGAGTGTTGAAGTAGTCCACTTCAGACTCTTTCCGTGGTGCAATTTGCCTTCTGCAGACCTCCTCCCAGGGATTAGGGACTATTTTGTACTCAAACTTCGGTTCACCTTTAAGGATTTTCTGCACTATCTCTCAACTTCTTCAGTTCAGCCATGCTTTAGCATTCAATGTAGTCGATGTCCAACTCCATATGTGACAGGCCTCTGGTAGATACAGTGCACCATGCCCAATCCTCTGTTGATGCTTGTAGCCTCATGACTTCCTCATAGGCTCGGAGGGCTATCAGTAGGTCTTTGTTGGAAGCTTTTATTCCCACTTTCAGCCCCCTGTACTTGCAGAACCTCTTCAGCTCAATCCCAGTGTAGTTTGCTAGATAGCTGAGAACCGTGGACATTCATACAAGTGCAAAAAACAAAAAGAGTACCAAGTTGACGAACATGATGCTGGAGTAAAATTTAGAAACAAAATTCCAACGAGAGAGAAAAAGGAGAACATTTCTTAATTCTCTTAGATGTGGATGGTAGTGTACACCACATTACTGTACGGCTCCTATCAAATACAATTCCTATCCCACTGTTGACCATCAATGTTAGAAATTGGATCTCTAGTTGGTAGAGGTATGCACCCTGTATAAGTAGGGACAAGGGGCCAGATGTAGCAAACGTTTGCGAGTCGCAAACGGGCCGATTCGCTATTTGCGACAGTGCAAAATCGGAAATGGGATGCAAAAAGCCCATTTCCGACTCGCAAAAAGCGATGGGACCCGTTTGCGAGTCGCATCCATTGCGACCCCATTTTGCGACCCGCAAATACCAAGTCGCAATTTGCGAGTCGCAAACCTTATGCAATTGCAACTCGCAAATTGCGACTAGTCGCAAAAAGCCCAGTTTGCATGTCCCATTTACCACTAACTCAGAGCAGGTGGTAACCATTACCAAAGTATAAAAGGAGACCCAGCATCTGGGTTACTCAAGATGGCGGAGATATACCTGATAGCAGTGAGGAGGAGAGTCCACGCAGCCCAGCAGAGGAGGAGGAGGGGCCACAGACAGGAGAAAGATATATAGAACAAGGCAGACTCTTTTTCAGCAAACTGAGGAAGAGATCTATGACAAATACCGCCTTAGCAGCGCAGCCATACTAGAATTAATAGATTTACTCAAACCACAGCTAGAACACCAGACTCTGCGTGGCTGCGCCATCCCTACGCATGTGCAAGTGCTATGCTCACTGCACCTCTTGGCCTCAGGGAGCTATCAGGGGGTCATTGCTGTGGCAGGTGGGGTATCCCAAAGTGCAGTGTCAAGGTTCCTCAGGGCCTTCCTAGATGCCTTAGTCACGCACATGTCTCACTTCATATACTTACCAAAGAATGAGGCAGAAATGAACAGCACCAAGCTGGACTTTTACCGCATTGCCCACTTTCCCCATGTCATGGGGTGTGTAGATGGGACACACATTCAAATATGCCCCCCTGCAAATCTGGAACACATTTTCCGCAACAGAAAGTGTACCCACTCACTCAATATTCAGGTTGTTTGTGACGCCCATTATGTCATCACCGACATTGTAGCTAAGTTTCCAGGCAGTACCCATGACTCATACATTTTTAGGCATAGTGGGATACATCAACGCCTGGAACGTGGGGAATTCGGAGACGGTTACCTCCTAGGTAGAGCCACAGACACTTGCAGACATACACACAGGTCACTGTGCACGACAATCTGGACTTCCTAACCGTGTACTTTTGTGCCCAACAGGTGACAGTGCATATGCTCTCAGGCCTTGGATCATGACTCCGTTTTTAACACCCAGCAATGATTCAGAGAGGCAATACAACAATGCACATAAGAGGACCAGGAACCTCATCGAGCGCACCTTCGGACTCCTGAAGGCAAGATTCGGATGCCTCCACCGCAGTGGAGGTGCCCTCCAATACACCCCCATTACCGCATTCAAAATTGTGGTCGCATGCGCCATCCTCCACAACATAGCCACCCGACGTGGGCTACCTCTCACCCCTGCAGACCCAGATCCTGATGATGAAGAGCAAGAACAACCACATCGACATCATGGGGATCGGAGTATAGCTAATCAAGGCAGACTGAGACGGGACCACATTGCAACACAATATTTTGGACGGTACGTGTCAACTCCCACCATACTCACCTATTAACCAAAAACTCCATTTGTTAAGTGGAACAAAAATAACTGTTTAATTAGTGTATTAAAGAAACTATTTACAAGTATAGATTGTCCATGGGCAGGAAAATGCCAACCAGTCATGTGGCACATTAACGTCATGTGCCACATTTAATGGTCCAGGGTGATCTCTAAGATCTTCTGCCCCTCCTGCCAGCCAGGCTGGTCCCTGCTGCTTCCGTGGTGCTCTGCCTACCACTCCTGAGCACCCTGCTGTCAGTGGCAGAGACACTGCTCACTGTTGAGCCCTCCTCACTGTCCTGGGGTGTTTCCCCTGTGGCCCTCGACATTTCCCGTGTCTCCATCAGTTCGATAATGTGGGTGAGACGTCCCAGGCCCCTAGCCACATCCCCAGCGAAATGGCCCATCTCCACTTGCAGCCCAACTGTCCTCCTCGACAGGCCTGTGGTATTCATGGCGAGCCTGCCGATGGATGTGGCCATCCTGTCCAGTCTGTGCATAATCTGCCGATCTCTGCGCCGCCCACCCTCTGCCTGGGCCAGTAGTCCTCCCGCCAGTTCCCTCATGGCAAGGGCAGATCATGTTCATCCGTGTGTTGAGGTGCTGCATGCTGGCATGGTTGTTTCGCACAAAGCGGTACAGCACACCACTAATTCTGCCCAAAATTCTATTCTGCAGGCGCTGACCACGCAGCAGATGTGCCTCACTGGTGGTTGGAGGAAGTAGCCCGGATGCAGACTGCAGCCCACATGGTATTGACCTGCGACGCCTGCGCAGTGGTGGCTGCCCCGTGCTTCCACCTGTCTCCTCCTTGCCTGTTGCTGGGGCAGCCTCTTGCGGAATTGTTGCAGCAGGTGTGGCTACTGCAGGGATGCTGCTGACTGTGCAGGTGGGGGTGCTGGCGGGTCCTGGGGTGTCCTCATGGGCCTGGGTGCTTGGGATGTTGGTGGTGTCTTGCTGGAGACCTGTGGGACATGGGGAACAGACTGTCAGTGTCTACTATCTATTGCACACTTCCTAATAAACATTTGCCTATGAACTTGACTACATTTCCCATAATGCATCATTCTGGCATTTGCTACCCTGAAATGGAGCTATTTTGGTTGTGCATGCCCCTGTGTACATGGTGGGTGGGGGTATGGCATTGATAGGGGTACAGGCATATCACATGGTACTCACCGATTGATGTGCTGGGCTCTGAGGTGTCCAGGTCCCCAAATCCAGACACTGCCTCCTGCTCCAATGTTTCTTCCACCCTTTCTTCCAGGGGTGTGGGTGGTGGCACAGACGATGGTCCCCCTCCTGTGCCTCTCATCTCCCGGAGCCTTTCAGCCACCCTCTCCTTGGTCCGGGAGCGGAGGTCATACCACCTCTTCTTGATGTCCTCGATGGTCCTATGGCTCACCCCCAGGGAATTGATCTTGTCCTGAATGTCCTGCCAGAGTTGTTTTTTTGTGGCCTCAGGAACATTGTGGGCTGCTCTCCCAAACAAGTCATCATAGTGCTGACAGCATTCCTCTGTCAGCACCTCCAGCTCCCTCTCAGAAAATTTGAGCTTCCTCTTTCTTGGGTTTCCCTCCATGGCAGCTGCTGTTTGTCCTGTGTGAAATTCAGCAGTTATAAAAGGGTGTGGTCCTCCCTCCTCCCAGGTGTATTTGTAAACTTCCTGGCTGTGATGTCATCATCATGTGCCAGGAAGTGTTTCCAGAGTGTTCTGGTGTGGTTTCTGGAGTGTTCTGCTGCACCTGTAAGCAATTTTCAAGGTAATCGCAATTTGCGACACCTACTCGCTAATTGCGAGTTCGTTTTTTGCACACTCGCAAAAAGCGACCTCGCAATCTGCGGACTCGCACACTGTGTTGCGAGTCCGGGTGCCACTCGCAATTTCGGAACTTTTTTTTCCTTGCATTACATATTGCGACTCGCATTTTGCGAGTCGCATCAACTCGCAAAATGCGAGTCGCAATTTTTTATTTTGCTACATCTGGCCCAAAATTCCTAGTCAGGGTAAGTCAGGTACACACCCTAAATTAACCTGTGCTCATCTTGTGGTAGCACAGAACAGTCAGGCTTAACGTAAGAGGCAATGTGTAAAGTATTTGTGCAACACTTCAATTACAGTATCACAGTGAAAACACCACAAAAATACTTCATACCAGTTTGGAAAAATAGATAATATGTATCTGAGTAAAACAAGTCCAAAACAACAACAATCCAATGAATAGATCCTGAGATATGCAGTTTTAAAAATGTAGGTGAAAAGAGCGCATAAAAGCGCAAACTACCAACTGTATTTATCTGGTAACACCAGACTGGGACAAAGCCAAGAGTTCAGGCTGACCACAAAAGAGCACAGGCCGTATACAGGGTCCCACTTATGCCCGCTGAACACAGTACCTTAAATCCTGGAGCGAGGTCTGTATGGCGATGCTTTGCTGGGTTTAGGTGAGGACAAGAGAGGGCAGAGCACCTTACGCCTACTTCCAAGGGTCCAGGACTAGGGTGTGTAGGAAAGTACCCTCTTTTTGGCATGTTACCCTCAATTTCTGCCTGATGTCAGTGTGTTTTGACTGTGTCACTGGGATCCTGCTAGTCACGACCCCAGTGCTTATGGTTTATTGTCTGCTTCTCAGTGTGTTTCACTGTTTTCTAAATTGTCACTGGAGTCCTGCTAATCAGAACTCCAGTGCTCATGCTCTCTCTGTTTCTAAATTTGTCACTACATACTAGTGACTCAGTATTTCACTCCAAATTGGCATACTGGACCCCCCTTAAAAGTCCCTAGTATGCACTATTTCACAGCCATTTTCACTAAACCAGGTCACTTATAAGTCACCTATATGTCAGGCCTTCAGACCCTGAAGGCTGGGTGCAAAGTACCTGTATGTAAGGGCACCCCTGCACTAGCAGAGGTGCCCCCACGTCATTCAGGCCCATTATCCTGGACTTCGTGAGTGTGGGGACACCATTTTAAGTGTGCACTGCACATAGGTCAATACCTATCTACAGCTTCACAATGGTAACTCCGAATAGGGCCATGTACGGTGTCTAACAATTGGGAATTGTACCCCAATACTAATTCCAGTATTGTTTTTACAATTCCATGCACCCTGGGGGCTCCACTATGGCCACTCAGTACTGCCATATCAGCCTTCTCAGGTTTCCACTGCAGCCCGAGCTGCTGCCACCTCACATGCAGGCTTCTGCCCTCCTGAGGCTTGAGCAGCTCAATCCCAGGAAGGCAGAACAATGTATTTCCTTTAGGAGAGGGGTGTTACACCCTCTCCCTTTGTTAATAGGTGTTACAGGCATGGGGGGGTATCCTCCCAGAGCCTCTGGAAATGATTTGAAGGGCACGGATAATCCTTGCATAATCCAGTCTACACCGGTTCAGGGACCCCCAGGCCCTGCTCTAGCGTGAAACTGGACAAAGAAAAGGGGAGTGACCACTCCCCTATCCATCATCACCCCAGGGTGGTGCCCAGAGCTCCTCCAGAGTGTCCTTGGGTTCGGCCATCTTGTTTTCAGGATGGTCGGGGAACTCTGGGAGAATCTGAGTGGCCAGGGCCAGCAGGTGACATCAGAGACCCCTCCTGATAGGTGCTTACCTTGTTAGGTGACAAATCCCCCTCTCAGGGCTATTTAGGGTCTCTCCTCTGGGTGTTTCTTCAGATTCGGATTGCAAGTCTCCAGCAGGAATCCTCTGCATCCTTTACTGACGGATCAACCGCTGACTGCTCCAGGAACTCTACAAAACTGCTACAAAGAAGCTAAGACGACTTCTGCAACATTGTATCTACAGCTCCTGCCAGCAACTGCAACAGTTTCCAGGTTGTGCATTCTCCCAGGATTGCCTGTCTTCAGCCTGCACCAGAAGTACTAAAGGAATCTCCTGAGGATGGTGGCATGGGTCCCCTCTCCCGATGACAGGCGTGGATCCAGTGACACCGGTGATGGACTAAAGTGACCCGACAGTCCCAATGTCCAGCTGTCCAATTTTGGTGGAAGTAAGAGCTTGCCTCCCCACGCAAGACAGTATCCCCGTGCAACAAGTGACTTTCAGTTGCCAAGGCTTGTGTGCAACCTTCCAAGAAGTTCTTTGTGCACAGCACAGCTTAGACCTCAAGCACTCCATCCTGTGACGCACAACTACCTAACTGGTTCTCCGGCAGCGTAGGAATCCTTTGTGTCATGCTCCATAGGCCTCCATTTGCACCTTCTTTGTCCACGTGCTCTACGACTCCTGTATGCGCTGCCTGGTCTTCTGAGGGCTCTCTGAGTTGCTGAGAAAACTCTCTGTCTCCCCCTCTTGGGTAGAGTCGACCTGGTCCTTTCAGGGCCCGGGCAGAGCCATTTTCCGTGAACCGGGAGCTTTGCATTTACCAAGGCTTGTTTGCAGAATCCAGTGATGAAAAGCAGACTGCATTAATCCATCCAGCGTGGGACATCTTCTGCACCAACCAGGAACCTGCATCTATCTTCTTTGGTGCAATACTGACTTTGTCTTCTCACCAGTGGTTCTCCTTTTGCACCTTCATCCGGGTTAGCAGGGGTTCCTGTTCTCCCTGGACTCTTCAGTGCTTCTTGGACTTGGTCCCCTTCTTCCACAGGTCTTCCGGTCCAGGAATCCATTGCTGGTGTCTTGCAGTCGCTTCTGGTTTTTGCACTGTCTTCTATCACAACTTCTTGTGTGTTTTAAGAAACTTGCTGTGTTTTACTCCTGCTTTAATGGGCTCTGGGGTGGGGTATTTTACTTACCTTTGGTGTTCTCTTACACTCCCAACGCCCCACTACACATTACACTTGCCTAGGTGGGAAACCGTGTTTCTCATTCCACTATTTTACTATATGGTTTGTGTTCCGCTTAGCCCCATTGCAACCTATTGTGATTTTCACTATTTGCACTATTTTCTGACTGTTTACTTACATGTTTTTAGTTACTAGTGTATATATTGTGTAATTTACTTAACTCCTAAGGGAGTATAGTCTCCAAAGTATTTTTGGCCTTGTGTCACTAAAATAAAGTACTTTTATTTTTGTTAACACTAAGGGGGTTATTCTAACTTTGGAGGAGGTGTTAATCCGTCCCAAAAGTGACGGAAAAGTGACGGATTTACCACCAGCCGTATTACGAGTCCATTATATCCTATGGAACTCGTAATATGGCTGGTGGTATATCCGTCACTTTACCGTCACTTTTGGGACGGATTAACACTCCTCCAAAGTTAGAATAACCCCCTAAGTATTGTCTTTCATGTGTGTGAGTACTGTGTGACTAGAGTGGTATTGCAAGAGCTTTGCATGTCTCCTAGTTCAGTCTTGGTTGCTCTGCCTACAGCTACCTCTATACAGCCTGGTTTCTAGACACTCACTACATTTCACTAATAAGGGATAACTGGACCTGGTATAAGCTGTAAGTACCTTTGGTACCCACTACAAACCAGGCCAGCCTCCTACAGGGTGATACCACTTGCCAGGGCATAGACACAGATGGCAGCGTCCAGGAGCAGTAGCTGGTTGATTGGAAGTATTTTGTGCCCCTGAGACTTCAGAAAACAGGAAGCCAGTCAGCTGGCACTTGGAGTCACTCTGGGTTGTAGAGATGCAGGTCCAGTCCTTCTCACTCCCAGGCAGGAGGGCAGCAGACACAGGTCAGCAAAGTAGCAGTGCAGCAGAGATGCAGTCCTTTCAGCAGCACAGTAGTACATCTACCTGGTAGACTATCCGCAGGTCAAAACATGTAATGAAGAGGTGATGTCTGAAGTCCGGTGTTTATCCTTTGGGTGCCCTGGTTCTGAAAGGTGGGGGAAGCTTCTAGAGGCATGCCTTTGAAGTGCACAGATGCCATGCCTCCTCTGTCCTGGATCCAAGCTAGCTGGAGTGACAATGCAGGGTTGTTAAGCCCTATTGTGGATAGACAGGGCAAGCCTATTGAGGTGTAGGTGATGCACTGCTAAGCTTCGCCCCAGCATCAAGTTAGTTAATGGCCCATTAAGGCCCACCAAGTCACATCTAATCTCAGATTATGTGTAGCTGTCTAGGGGGAATGCACAAAGTCCAGCTATCTCCCAACCCAGATGTGCATTGGACACAGACCGCAGGCACACAGGGATAAGAGCAGAAAAATGGCAACTTTCTAGAGTGGCATTTTAAAAATTGTAATGATAAATTCTACGTTACCACTAAAGAGGATTTATTATTACAATTCCATAGGTACTAAACATGACAGCCCTAACTCCTTCCAATGAGGAATTACACTTAATATATGTATTAAGCAATACCCAATGTTATCCTATAGGAGGCCTAGGTCTCACAGTAGTGAAAAAACTAATTTGGGAGTTTTTCACTACCACAATATGTAAAAATAAAAGGTATTTGTCCTGATTTCAACTTACATAACACCCTGCCCTATGGGCTACCTAGGGCCTACCGTAGGGGTGTCTTATGTGTAATAAAAGGGGAGTTTAAGGCTTGACAATTGGTTAAGCAATGCCAAGTCAACATGGCAGTGAAACTGCACATACAGACTCTGCAGTGGCAGGCCTGAGACATGTTTAAAGGGATACTTAAGTGGGTGGCACAATCAGTGCTGCAGGCCCACTAGTACCGCTTAATTTATAGGCCCGGGGCACATCTAGTGCACTTTACTAGGGACTTCTAAGTAAATTACTTATGCCAATTGTGGATAAGCCAATGTAACTATGTTTTAGGGAAAGAGCACATGCACTTTAGCACTGGTTAGCATTGCTAAAGCGTCTAAAGTCCTAAAGCCAATAAAATTAATTCAGCATGAGGGGAGGGGAAAGGCAAAAAGACTGTAAGTGACCCTGCAGAAAGTGCCACTTTCAACACTGATGCATATCCAATCACACTCACAGGAAAGGTTTGCTCAATCAGTGGTTAGTAATGATGCAATATTTTTAGCAGGCAGGCCCGTGCAAGTAATAGGTCCACAATTTGCCCTTACGGGGAACTAAGCTCCCCTCTGCAGCGCTTGACTCTCTTAGGGTAGCGAAGCAGAGCAGTCCAAGGCCTACTCAGAGGAGATGTCCTGTCAGTGTTTTTTCTTTAGAAAAAGGAAAAATACATTTATTACAAACAATACTTAATACTACGTATTAAATTACATGTGACCCCTTCCACCTATACTAAACAGCACATCACAATTAAAAAAAGGGGGGCGCATTAAATAAAACAGGCCTATTGGCTTTGTCAAATGGTCATCAGAATATATAAGATTATATCTGCTTAATCAAAAGTCCACCAGTAAATAGGAAAAACAGCCACATGTTAAAAATCATCAACATTTCACTATAGTAATGAATCATATGCAAGTACAAATATTATTATCAATAAAATATTATCAATAAAACACTTTAACATTGATCAAAGACCACTTTGAGCACAAAGGGTTAATAAAGCATTGGAAATACTCTAACATGTATCTGTGTCTTAATACAAAAAAATATTCACACCATATAAAATGCAGCATTGAACTAGCCCCAAAAGGGCACCACACTCCCAGCTGTAGAGCAAAAGCTCCAGCCTTGGAAGTGTTGAAAACAATGGTGGACATTCAGAAGGGTCATAATTTCTGTGACCCCAGAAATGTAGGATCAGTAAAGTTGTTGGGGGGGGTGAGGTTCTTCTGTGCCAACATTGTCTGTGGTGCACCTACCTGTTTCGAGGCCACCACAAAGCACCATTTTGAGTAAAAAAATAAGCATCACAGGGCATTAATGGGAGCTCCCTTGGGGTGAGCAGTAAATATCTATTTCTGCCCTGCCACTTTCTTTCTTGTTGCTGCGTGATTTCTATATTTATCTTTTGTTTCCTTTCATTTTTATACCATTGGAGGTGCCGAATCCCACCCTGGCATCCGGGATGATCTCCTTTGATGCGGGTATCTAGGATATTCCACACCTGGCTGCCAAGGCAGTCTCCCCGGCCATATGGCGCTCCTTCTTAGCTGCTGATGTTGGGAGCCCAGAGATGTGGTACCGGGACACTTTTCTTATTTTTTGGGTGGAATGGAGGAGCTCCCCCGGTCCTCTTACAAAGGCCCCCAGGGTGATGAGGCCCCTCGAGGGCAGGAAGGAGCCTGCAGAGGGGGCCCCATGAGCTCCCTCTCCTTGGGTAGAAATGATAGAATACTCTTTGAGCCGACCCACGATGAGGGGGGCGGCAAAGGGTCAAAGCTTTCATACTTGTAAAGGCCATAACTCAGGCCCCATGGGGCCAATGTGGATGATCCTGGGCGATTTTACTCCTGGTGGTGAGTGCTAACGACCAGAAGAAGACCCAGCAATCCTCCTTTAGGGCATTAGGGGTTTTCTCCTTCCAGTCATCCAAGGCTGCTGCAACCATCACAGTCCCAGTGTCACGAGTCCAACAGCAAAAGTTTCTCTCTCACTCGTGCAAGAGTTTTTAAAAGAGGATGGAATATTCGACAAGCCAAGCACTACCAGCCAATCCTTGGGTGCCACATTACCTCTCCACCCCTGTCCCTACCCTACTCCACAGCATGCTGGGACAGTTCAAGATGGTACTATCCAGTACTCACAGATCACATCTCCTCTAGAAGCCTCAGCTCTGCCCACTGCTGACATCACTGCAAGGACTTTCCCACCAAAACTTCAAAGAGAGACAACCTCCTGTGCTGGCCCTAGTTGTCTGGGCTCCCTCCTCTATTCAGTGTGCATCGGCTGAACCCAGCGCTGGTACAGTATGACAGCTCATTAACAGATGCAGATTCTCTTACCCATCCCTTTATTCCGCAGGAGCTGAGGGAAGCACTATTAACTAATCCTTTTGTGTGTGAAGGAAAGTAATTACTTGGCCCAGCAGGGTGACAAAAGACATTGGCAATGATCCTGAGCTGAGCCAGGGAAATATAAAAAAAAATCTTGATAACCCATAAAATGTGTATGTATGATCTTGGGACCTCAACTGGTTGCACACGTTTTACCCCAGCTTCATACATCACAGGACTTTGAGGGCATAAGGGAAGCCAAACTGCACACACAGGCAGATTTCCTTCTATGAGTTTAACAAAGTGTCACTGCAGATAAAACAGTAACTCATACTGACTTTCCTCCTGAGTGTTCCCTAATATTATAAGGCTTACTCCAGGTCAATACATAACCCTGTAGAGTCCCCCCTGCGCCATGCTCATACACACTGCACACATGTGTATTGCTACATGTTAATGTGTAACCAGTCAACTGCCCCTCACCCTAACTGCATCGCAGCTGCCTTATCTTAAAAGGCAGACATGACTGGTAAACACTCACAGTCAGTTTACCGAGTGACTACTATGTGTGAGACACATGTAGTAAGACCCACACTAAAAAGTATAAAACCAGGTGATCCAAAAGCAAAACTCCTGGAGTACTAAATTGGCATAATCCATTATTTTGCAACAGTAATGGTTATGCCAGACTTGCATTGATTATTATTAAACCATTAAATAACAAAGTTTGCCAAGATTATGTATGACATACTATTTTTTAAATAATACTCATAGGTTGAGTTTATTACAATCTTCCGTGCCCATACAAGCAACAAATGTCGTTAGTATTCCTCCCTTATAGATGTTACTTGAAATAGTTTCAACTTCACCAATGTTCACTCTCACGCGCTCATCATATGACACAGAGAGAAAACTAAAGTACAAATTGATTCTTGATTTAAAAATAAACAGCATCAGCGAGTTTGCTCAGAACAACCACACAGAATACGACTGTGTGCATGCTATATTTTCTGTTCCACCCCACCAGCTGTGGCAATAATTCTGAGCTAAACTAAGACTGCAGAATTACATGCAATAAAACAAAATAGCTACCCTGGACAACAAAAGAGACGATTGTGTGTTTCAACGAAGAGTTACTCAATCGCAGATTGTCTTTTAGGGATGTGCCTTTGGCTAACGCTATAAACAAATGTCTGCTTCGATGAATTGTGAAGTTACTTTGCCAAGATCATGCACTTGGCTGTAAAGCTTTCCGATCAGGACAGCAACACACAAAGGTGATATAGGCATTATGTTTCTTTGTGCAAATGCTCTATAAACCAAGCCAAACCAGAACAATAAACATTTTCTAAAGAATAAATTATATGCAGACTATGGCGAAACAACATTTTGTGGATTGCTGTTCGGTACTTAACTCTGCTTGTTCTAAAATATGTTAAGTGGAATTTTCAAAAGACAAGTGTTGCATTGAGTCCGTTTGATTGCCTTTAAAAGCCCATTTTTTTTTTTTTTTCAAAGAATGACAGCAATAAGAGTATAGTTTCTGCACAGGTTAAAATACAGGAACTTGACCAAAGGTAATGTTCTTGGATGAAAAGAGTCGAGAAATGTGATTCCATGTAAGTATGACAAGCAGAACTTTGCAAGTAAAACAGAAAAAGGGTAAAGTGTACCGAAATTGTAGAGTTTCTATAAAAGATGAAATGAAAATGTGACATGTACCAAAATATTTTGTTGGTAGGCAATAGCCACGATTCAGTTAGCAAACATAAAAATTGGAAATGTCGGCCCTTTGCATGAATGCGAGATGGTTAATTTCTTTTTTTAATGTCCTATTTGCAAGAATGAGTTCTAAAACAAAGAAAAAACATATAGCCACCACAACGTTTCCGCTATACATTTCCATTAAAAATGTAGTTTAAATAAAATTCACTGCCGTGGTCGTTTTACCAGTGAAGTTCTTTAACATGAAGTCCCTCTCGGCACAGTGCGCAGTACACTGTGCATAGACATCAGGCCCCAAACTATGTTCACGGGGAGTGCCCCCCCCCCCTTTACAGGCGCTTTGCAGGAGCCCCATTAAGTTTCATTATGCTACTGATGTATTTACGTTTTGTTTACTGATATTTACCATCCACCGTGAAGCATGAATCTATTGAATCAACACACGCTCTCTCCGAGGTAGAAAAAGTTACATTTCTTGCCTGTCATGACTACATATGCCCAAAAACATGTCAAATATTAGTTCAAATTACATTTACTTCAATTCTGACATTTAGATGATAAAGGAATAAATATGAGGGCTCTTATCCATTTGATATGAGAGCGCCATTAAATGTGCACGTTGACGTCAATATATATCCTGATGATTGTTATCTAATGTTTCCTTTGATGAAACAAGAGTAAAGCAGGGGAGCATTACAAACTGGAAATCTATCTACACTGCAATGAAGAACTACAGTTAATAAGGATTCGGACAGTGTCCAGAGGACCCAAATGGAAGCGTAAACATAGAAGAAGCTAATTACTGATTATGGTGTATTTTAGGTGAGAGTTTAGTAATGATTAGCCCAGATGTTTAGGCAATTCAGACCTTAATATCAGTATCTGGCAATGTTTTCAATTAATGAAGCCAAACCTACAGTTCAAGCTACTCCAGAAATTTAGGTGGCACTCTCATAGGTAATACAAATTCAATTAAGGCAACAACAGTAAAATAAACCCCAAACACTCTTATGGGAAACAAATTAAATCAAATGATAAGGCTGGATAGACTTAAGAAAATAAAGATTCTGTAACACTGTAATTAAAAGTTACACAGTCAATGGAGATGTTGTTTCGTGATCACATCTTCTCATTTGTTGACCATCCAAAGGCTCTACCAACCAGAAGAGAAACCAAGCATGATAGTGGATGCTGACCTGTCATCTGAGTTCAGGAAAAGTGATTTCTCACCATGACCCTGGGAAAAATTGTCATATTTTCACAGTACCTCCCTAAACACATCTGTATCTCAAAGACACATTAGGAGGTAAGTAAGGTTGATGCATAATGGAAGACACCTACTATTGCATAGTCTTACTTTTGATAGATACCTCTAACCACAGATTCCTCAGCTTAGACTATATCCCACATGCCAGGCTGGATCTGGAGAATTTTATAACAGTGATCCCCAATGCTGATATGTTGGACTGTGTGGTTTCAAACTGACTCCATACCTCCCTAGAGAAGACAGAGCGCAGCTGCAAATAAACCCCAACCCTCTCTACTAACGCCCTTTCCTTTCTTTCCATGCCTTCCAATGTGTATCCAAAGACTCCTCTACCACCTTTATCAGTTTCTGATAATTCAATTTTTTTTCCACAATATACTAACAAACAATGTCTTCACTTAAATGATTCAGGGCGTGCTGCGACTACAGGAAGCAGATATCAGTCACAGGCACATTCAGTGTATGTCTTCGGTGCCTCAACTTGGGACATGACTAAGTTGTGTGATAAATGCACCTGAAGAAGATTTGAGACTTAGAGACACAGTGACATGTAGCTGAAGAGAAGAAATAATAACAGACTTCACAAACATCTTGTTCTAAGTCACAATCCCGGTCCTATCAAGGGGCTGTTCCCACAACTCCTTTTTTTGCTTGAAATTCTTGTGCAAGTCCATTTCTAAGACCAACCATAAGAAAAGCAAATCAAGACTCAATACCATCCCACGCCTGACTCGCAGAAGAAGGTGTGAGGGGTGTCAATATGCAAGTCACACTCCATCCCAGCTTACGGGCCACAGAGCAGATTCTTTAATTAGTCCCCATGCACATCGAGGCCTTCCGTCTTAAGGAAATCAGACTGTGTTTGTTCTCCCTATGCCCTCAGCTCTATCATCTCAGGTATAAACCAGTGGCCTTAAGGCAGAATCTCAGAAACATTTTAGTTTCCAAAATGTTAGGGAAAGCAACTTTACGATCTCAGCCCCACTACCTTTACAATTTACAATACATACTTGCTCTTTTCTTTCTTTTCTCTGACGTCTCCCCTTCTTTCTATAAAAACTCACAGACCTCTGTTATCATCAATACTAACTTACAATAAACCAATTTAATTTCGAAAAGGTAATTAAAACGAAGCCTCTGCTAATTACAACTCTCCTCTAGACACCAATCACTTTGAATTCAAGGTTACCCCTGCCAAGAAATAATCGTGTTCTATTTCCGGATCAACCTCATATGGAACTAATACTTCTTTAATGTGAATACCTTTCAAAGCAAACTTATACTTCTTATTCAACATTATGTCACTGTTACTGTACATATTATATACAGAGACAGATTAAGTCTATGAAATGTGAACACTTTCCCAGATTATATTACGGCACTAAAATACGAAAATAAGATGCATTCACATGGGTGCCAAAAAGGAAACGCATTCATGTTTCTAGAAAATATGCAACAAATACAGACATGCAGAGTGTAATTTGCTATTTATTACTGTTGTTGAGTGTCGAGGGGTGCCATGACTCAGAAGGGTGAAGCCTCCAATGAGTACTGACGCCTTTCCTCAACAACGGTAATAAATGGTTTACTGTGCTCTGTGCATCGGCATATTTGGTTAAACGGTACAGCATTGTTTGATGTGTATTTGATATAACAAAAGCTATTTAACAAAACCAGGATTCAGAGGGTTACACATCTGTGCCGTAAAGTAAAATGCCTATTGAGCAGATAACGATTACCGTTACAGTCTTTGAGGTAATAAACTGTGTATTTAAAAGACAATAATACCGCACTGCTGTAATGAGCTCGAATTTAACCTTTACATTGTAGCAATGTGTGTTTAATCGTCTGACGGTTACTTTACAAAAATTACATATATAAATATCGCACAAATACTCGTTGCTAGTACAAGGAAAAAACATTGATGCGTTAACATAAATTCTTGCTAGGTTGTCAACTTCTATTGGTGTAACAGTGCACTATTGAAATGGTGCTAAGAGGTTCATAATTGGTGACAACTAATTACGTAGATATTTCTTAGAAACCAGAAGACATTTTTTGAAATTACAGAAAATGAAATAAAAAACTGAAGAAACTCAGTATAGTTAGCATTTAACAACCCTAACCATAAGTGTGGCATAATAGGCGCAGGAAACCCTCATTTATTAAAAGTCCAGTCTTTCTCCTTACAATGTCTTACCCGTCACACCAACCTAATGAATTTAAGTTCTTCATAAATTAGTTTTCATATTGCACAGGCGTTTTCACACTTCTGGAATAAGAGATACTCTGTAAGAGCTGATGCTAAATTAAGACCAACGCAGTCTGCTGCTCTACAGCCCAACACAAATTGCAACAGAGGGGTGCCAGTTTCCAAAAGAATGCCTCAAAAGGGCCTAGTTGATAGTGGGAGAGTAATGCCCAGTTGTCAAAATGCCTTTTTGTATCTGGGGTATTGATGTAACACAGCAGCACTCTCGGTGATATTGGTAAATGTGTAGCCACTCCTGTTTTTCCTCCTCTGTCTCGCCAATTACATTCCTAATTCTGACCACTTAGTCCACAATTTCACCTTAATTCAAATGCAATTTCTTCTATGTGTTCTTGTCCCTCTTCTGCTCTTTTTTTCTACTCTTTGTTGCAAGTTTCATATCTAAATGTCTTCTATTTGTTCTATCCCCCCTACCTCCCTCCTTTTCATCCATCGTCTAATTCCAAAATAAATCAGATGTCTTGGCCCTTTTTCTCCTCATTACTCCATTACCGTATTCAAATACTTTTGACCTACGGATTTTGTGGTATGAAGATAAGATATCAACCCATCTCTTAGTAGCTAAATATATTTTCATATCAATTTAATGTCGTATTTTGTTATAATAACTCCATTACTTCGATTCCACACAGTCTAGCCAATCAAATTGTATGCGAAAAATGTTGAGAACACTTACTGTGAAAATAATGTTCTTGATCGTACAATGAACCTAAACACATACTCCAAAGCCTTCAGTGTTCTTAATATTGGTTCACACTGCTCCCCTCTACTGGAAGTATCCAAATACGTCTTCAAAACAGACATCAGTTTCCTGAAATTTAGAGATATTTAGTGACATTATACATGAGCAAGATACACTGCACTGAGCGACACAGTTTTTTTCTTTACATTTAAATGTGTTAGTGTCATGTAATTAGAAGCTACTCGTATGAAATCGACTAGATGAAAGGAGGAAATTCGACTTAAAAGGGTATTAAAGTTTTTGAGAACAAAGTTGGAGTGAAAATACACTTGGTAGAAATTTATGACCACGCCAAATTAATTTGGAAGAACGACGTCTAGCAAACAAGTATGCTTCAACCTTTGGGGTACAGAAGGTGGAATGATTATAAATATATAATGTGACTGAAGTTTATCGGATTTACAAATAGCAAATAGGAAAGCACTGAGTGTTCGACCAGTGGCGGAGCTTCACAATCTGTTAGCACACTGCTCTTGCAACTTAAAAGTAAGCATATTGCTCCAGCAAGTTTCCACCACCGGAAGACTCCAGCAAGTTTCCACCACCGGAAGACTACCGATGGTGTTCAAACATGATGAGCTTTAGAGTGAAACAGGTAGCAGGGAAAACAGTGCATCTTCATCTTAAATATTTGGCAGAAAGTCAGTCTATTCACGCATAACCACAAATATATATATTTAGGACAAAGGCACAAAATTCAGAAAATGATAGGGTGAAAAGTCGGAAATCTACTCTAGTAAAATCATTGCTAGATTTAATGCAGAATTCGGACTTCTTTGGAATTCACCAAGGATCTAGAAAATCTATCATAGTCATCCATTTCCTGGAAAACATTAATGTCCTCTCATGTAGATTTTTCGTCAGGTGGAAATTACTGTCTTCATAAATGTGACATAAAAGTGCTTTTGTGAATGTAAACGATTGTTTCTTCTAATGAAAGGAGCCCTGCAACAACACCTTCATTAAATAGGGGTTGTACTGCAACATGTACATTCATTTGCTTCTAACCTTGAAATAAACACATTTCCCAATGTTTCTATAGTGAAAAGTACCTGTAAAAGGTATGTAAACACTCCAAATAATAAACATTTCGAGTACTCACCTACTTTTGCAGGCTGCCTAAAAGAGACATACTTACAATTCCGACATTTACAATTAAACGAACCCCTTCTGAAGCCCATTTCCCCGTGGTCAATTTCGTCCCGTCGTCATTTTGTACTTTCAAAAGGCGGACACGCAGACTTTTTCAATTAAACCACACGGTGCACAGCGTAATGTTATCCTGTAATGAGTTAGTGCAGGAAAAGCGCAGCTTTGAAAGAATTGAGTGCCATTGCATGTTTCCAAACTATGCTGCCTGCATCTCGACCACTAACTCATAAAAATACTTTGTCAGTGTATACACTGTACATGGTGTGTTTCTGCCGAAAATGGGCATTTGGTCTGCTTCTGTGCACGGGCGTTAAAAGGGATGCTAGTACGACTCACCGGTCTCTCATCCAAGGAAGGAGGAGCTGCAAAAGGCGCTGAGGGACTGGGTGGCAGCCAAAGAAGCTGAGGGCCACACAGAGGAGAAAGTGGAGGATGAGGAGGAGGAATAGGTGCAACCCATCCATAATGGTATAGTGTGTGGGCCTGTTATGTCCGAGGAGAGAGCTTCCAGGGCAGGTACCAGGGTGTCGTCCAATGGTCTGACTCCTGAAGAGTTACAGGACAGACAGGCAGAGAGAGAGTACCAATTGGAGCTGGAGAAGCTCAGGGTCAAGATGGAGAGGGAAAGGGAGGACAAGAGGATGGCTATTGAGGAAAGGAAGATACTACTGGCTCATGAACTTAGCTTAAAGGAGTTAGATCAGAGGAGCCAGACTAGTAGAGATGGCGGCAGCAACAGCACAGTGCAGCCTGCAAGAAGAGTACATATCCCAAAAGACCTAGTGAAGGATTACAAGAGGGAGGATGATAAATACTTGTAGTTCAAGGGGTATGAGTCCGCTCTCCACATGAATCTGGTCCCTGAAGCTCATTGGGGGGTGGGTCTGTGGAAGCACTTTGAGGTGGAGGGGGACGATGCATTGACAGCCTTAGGGGATGCTCAGAATCTTACCTTCACTATCATGGAGGATGCCCTACTCACACGATATGGTCTCACCCCTGAGCAGTACAAGGATAAGTTTAAGTCCTACAAGAAGAAGGAATCCCAAACATGGTTGAAATGTGTTGATTCTTATTGCAGGTCATTGGATGGTTGGGTGAAGAGGGCAGTAAGGTAACTACATATGAGGAGCTTTACAACCTGATTGATTGGGAACACTTGTACAGTTTCCAGAGCTGTGCCAGCACCTGATTGAAAGCAAGCTGACTGATCCCAGAAAGCTTGCGCGGACGGCTGGGATAGCACCAGGGTCCAAAAGGGGTATGGGGGAGACCACGACAAGGGTGGGCAGGGTCCCTCTAAGAAGAAAGGGGGGTTAAGGGTAAACAGGGGGAGTTCACTAAAGGGCCGCAAACTGATTCCCAGGGTGAGGATTCCCAACTCCCCAGTGATAAGAAACCATGGTTCTCCAAAGGGAAGCAAGTGGCAGGGGGACCCCCACGTAAGTGTTATGCATGTGACCAGGAGGGTCATGTGAGGGGGGACTCCAAATGCCCCAAGAGTACACCAGCACCCACTGGTGCGCCGTCCCAGGGTTTGGGTAGTGTAGTGCTTGGGGAGGAGGTGGTTTCAGGTTGGTGGGAGCCAACTGAGATGACCTTGTCTCACTAGGCGACAGTGAGATGGTCCAGAGTACCCTTGTGACTGAGAACACTAAGAAATACAGGCAGTGGGTGACCATCAATGGACAGAGGGTGGAGGCTCTGAGAGACGCAGGAGCCAGCGTGACTACATTGAGGAGTCAGCTGGTGTCTGAAGAGCAGATTGATCCCCGGGTAGTTCACCAAGTAATTGCAGTGGACAACTCAGAGCGCCTGTGCAGAATGGTGCAGGTTCCCTTTGAATGGAGTGGGTCTCAGGTTCCTTGAAGGTAGCTGTGAGTCCAACCATACCTGTTGATTGTTTGCTAGGTAAGGACATGGAGAATTCCCATTGGAAGGAGGTGGAACACAAGTCTCACTTGGAGATGTTGGGTCTGCCTGCGTGGGTATGCGTATCCACCTAGTCAATGGCAGCCCGTCAGGGTGGTCAAGAGCACCTGGAGCCTGAAACAGTGCCCAGGGGCCCCCCAAGAGGAGGAAAGGCGGTGTGGGAAACCGACCCCGAAGTTCCTACGGTCCAGGAGGAGGCAGAGCCCGAGGGTGACGCCACAGAGACTACAGGGGAACAGATGGCTGAACTGGGTGAGGTCCCTGAGCTCTTGCAGTGGCAGCAGGAAGGGGGGCCACCAGGGAAGCATTCTGTGCAGCACAGAGGACATGCCCTACTCTGGAGGCTTTGCGGCAGCAGGCTGCAGACTATGAGGCTGACAAGGAGCCAGGTTCACACCTGATCTATTGGGAGGATGACCTCCTGTATAGTGAGCCTAGGGTTCCTGAGCCTGGGTCTGCCCGTGTGCTGGTGGTATCCCAGTGCTTCAAGGCCTTTCTACTGGGGTCGGCTCATGATGTGCCTTTAGCTGGACATTTGGGGCAGGACATAACCTTTGAGAGGCTTGTCACCCACTTTTACTGGCCTCTAATGTGCAGGCACTCAGATGCACATTGTAGGTCTTGCCAGACTTGTCAGTCAAGTGGCAATAGTGGGGGGAAATGTAAGGCTCTCCTCCAACCTTTACCTGTTGTCAGTACTTCCTTTGAAAAGGTAGGGATTGACATTGTGGGGCCTCTGGATCCCAAGACAGCCATGGGCAACAGATTTATCCTGGTCTTGGTGGTCCATGCCACCCAGTACCCAGAAGCCATTCCTTTGAGATCAATCACTTCCCCTGTGGTGGTTTGTGCTTTGATGTTTTTTTTTTACCCATATGGGGTTCCCCAGGAAGTAGTATCTGATAGGGGTACCAACTTCATATCCACATATATGAAGTCTCCGTGGAAAGAGTGAGGGGTAACCTACAAGTTCCCCACCCCTTTCTACCCCAAAAGTAATGGTCTGGTTGAGAGATTCAACCGCACCATGAAAGAAATGATCATGGGCCTGTCAGAGCCCTTGAGGCGGAAGTGGGACGTCCTATTACCATGCCTTCTGTTCACCTACTGGGAGGTGCCTCAAAAGGGACTTGGGTTTAGTCCCTTTGAGCTCATCTATGGCCACCCTGTGAGGGGACCTTTAAGTCTGGTCAAGGAGGCTTTGGAAAAAGCTCCTAGTAACCCCCCCCAGGATGTATTCAGTTATATACTGGCTTTGAGAAATCAGACTGCCTGCTTCAGGAGTCTCGCACAAGAGAACCTGGAAGCAAGCCAGGAGGACATGAAATGTTGGTATGCCCAGAATGCCACTGTGGTCGAGTTTCAACCTGGTCAAAAAGTGTGGGTGATGGCACCAGTGGAGCCTAGGGCGCTCCAGGACAAGTGGACTGGGCCATTGGAGGTGGTGGAGCGCAAGAGTGAAATCACCTACCTGGTGGACTTGTGGTCTCCAAGGAACCCTTTAAGGGTCCTGCATGTCAACCGCCTAAAGCCGCACTTTGAGCGAACTGAACTGTCCATGCTCCTTGCGACAGATGATGGGGTGGAGGAGGAGAGTGAGCCTCTTCCTGGCCTCCTGTCTGCAGGAGAGAATGATGGGTCTGTGGAGGGTATGATCCTCTCCCCTCCCTGACTGAAGAACAGCAGGGTGACTGTTGTCACGTGTTGGGACAGTTTGCCTCACTGTTTTCCATGATCCCACGAGTCACACACTTGTGCACACATGATGTGAACACTCGGGACAGTACACCCATTAAACAAAAGGTTTACAGGGTGACTGCCAGGGTCCGGGCTTGCATTAAGGATGAAGTATCCAAAATGTTAACCCTAGGGTTTATTGAGCATTCCAGCAGTCGTTGGGCCAGCCCAGTGGTATTGGTCCCAAAAGCTGCTGCACCTGGTGCCACTCCAGAACTCAGGTTCTGTGTGGACTACCAGGGGCTCAATGCAGTCAGCAAGACTGATGCACACCCCATCCCCTGAGCTGATGAGATCATTGAACAGTTGGGAGCTGCCAAGTACCTCAGTACATTTGACTTAACATCTGGGTACTGGGATATTGCCTTAACTGAGGGGGCCAAGGAGAGGTTAGCATTCTCTACCCCAGATGGACACTTTCAATTTAAAGTCATGCCATTTGAGATGAGGAATGCCCCTGACACCTTTCAGAGGTTGGTCAACCAGGTGTTGGCTGGGCTGGATGAGTTCAGTGCCACCTACCTGGGTGACATTACTGTGTTTAGTCCCACATGGGAGGAACACCTGCCACACCTCTGGAGAGTGTTAGAGGCCCTGCAGAAGGCAGGCCTCACTATTAAGGCAAGCAAGTGCCAAATAGGGCAGGATTCTGTGGTGTACTTGGGACACCAGGCGGGAAGTGGGCAGGTGGCACCCCTACAGCCAAAGATTGATACCATTCTGACTTGGGAGCCTCCCAAGACTCAGACTGAAGTGAGAGCCTTCTTAGGTCTCACAGGATACTACAGGAGGTTTGTCAAGGGATATGGTACCATTTTTACCCCCTGGACTGAGTTGACTTCCAAGAAGCAACCCAGGAAAGTGATCTGGACAGAGGCTTGCCAGAACGCTTTGATGCCCTGAAGGCTGCCATGTGCACAGCATCTCCAAGGAGTTTGTTGTGCAAACAGACGCCTCAGAGCATGGTATTGGAGCCGTACTCTCACAGCTTAATAAGGAGGGCCTAGATCAACCCGTAGCCTTCATTAGCAGGAGCTTACTTCCCAGGGAACGTAGGTGGAGTGCCATAGAACATGAAGCGTTTGCTGTGGTCTGGACGCTGAAGAAACTAAGACCCTACTTGTTTGGGACTCAATTCCGGGTTCAGACCGACCACAGACCCTCAGATGGTTAATGCAGATGAGCGGTGAGAATCCAAAACTGTTGAAGTGGTCCATTTCCCTACAGGTGATGGACTTTACGGTGGAACACTGTCCTGGTACAGAACACACCAATGCTGATGGTCTGTCCAGGTTCTTCCGCCGTAGTGATGAGGACTCCCATGAGGTTGGGTAGTTGCTCCCCACTTTCAACTGGGGGGACACGTGTTAGAATTGTTAGTCCTTGGCGAGGTCTCCCTTAACTTAACTTTTTGCCTCTGTTTCCCAGGTTGTTGATGTGTGCTGGACTCTGTTTTCGCTGTTTTTGTTACTCTGGGTACTTTACCACTGCTAACCAGTGCTAAACTGCGAGTGCTCCTATACAAAATGTGCATGTTATTGGTTTATCCATGATTGGCATATTCGATTTACTAGTAAGTCCCTAGTAAAGTGCACTAGAGGTGCCCAGGGCCTGTAAACTAAAAGCTGCTAGTGGGCCTGCAGCACTGGTCGTGCCACCCACATCAGTAGCTCTGTAATCATGCCTCAGACCTGCCACTGCAGTGTCTGTGTGTGCAGTTTTTAACTGTAAATTCGACTTGGCAAGTGTACCCACTCGCCAGGCCTAAACCTTCCCTTTTCTTACATGTAAGGCACCCCTAAGGTAGGCCCTAGGTAGCCCCAAGGGCAGGGTGCAGTGTATGGTTAAGGTAGGACATATAGTAATGTGTTTTATATGTCCTAACAGTGAAATATTGCTACATTAGTTTTTCACTGTTGAAAAGGCCTGTCCCTCTCATAGGTTAACATGGGGGCTATCTTTAAATATGATTAAAGTGTAGATTCCCTTTAGGAGCGGATAGACATATGGAGTTTGGGGTCTCTGAGCTCACAATTTAAAAATACATCATTTAGTAAAGTTGATTTTGAGATTGTGTGTTTGAAAATGGCACTTTTAGAAAGTGAGCATTTTCTTGCTTAAACCATTTCTGTGACTCTGCCTGTCTGTGGATTCCCTGTCTGGGTCAGTTTGACAGTTGGTCTGGTTGCACCTCACACTAGACAGTGACACAAAGGGAGCTGGGGTGTAGTCTGCATTTCCTGATGAGTCATCTGTGGTAGGAGGGAAGAGGGAGAGGAGTGGTCACTCACACCTGAAAGGGCTGTGCCTGCCCTCACACAGTGTAGTCTCCAACCCGCTGGTGTGTGTCTTGGGCCTGGCCTGGGCAAGGCAGGATTTCACAATCAAGAGAGACTTTCCTTTGAAGTAGGCCTACTTCAAAGGGCAAAATGGGTATAAGATGGGCACCCAAAACCACAGACTTTAGAACACTTCTGGAAACTGAGAGGAACCTCTGCCTGGAGAAAAGCTAAAGAGATGAGGAACAAGAGCTGCCCTGCCTGTGACTGTGCTTTGTGGAGCTATCCTGCAGTTGCTGCTTCTGCCTGTGCTAGAGGACAAAGACTGGACTTTGTGTTGCCTTCCTTCTTGTGAAGATCTCCAAGGGCTTGGCTCCTGTTCTTTGAAGTCACAGGGACAGCAAAGACTTCTCTCTGCCAGCACCTGGAGCCCCTTGAGAGACTCCCACTCTGCCAAGGGGTGCCCATTCAGTTCCTTGGGACCTGAGGAGAGAAGCTGGCAGCCCAAGAGTGAGAAATCCACGCACAGACCACTGTGTGGGGTAAAGATCGATGCGACCTGCAACGCGACCCGAAGATCGATGCCCAGGGCTGGGGAAATGACACACAGCATCACTGATGGAGGCTGGTGAGATCGCAACCCTCGCTGCGTGGTTTTTGAATCATTGTGAGGCTGGATTTTCTATGCAAACATTGCTGGTCATGTAAAAACAACGCGAGGCCTGCCCGGACCCCCGAGTGCTGACGGGATCAATGCATAGCTCTCCTGCGAAGAGAAGAACCAACGCACGCCGACCCGACTAAAGAAGAAATGATGCAAGGTCTCGCTCATTTGACGCATCGCAAGCCCTTTTTGACGCACACTTGCCCGTGCTGGGTTATTTTTGACGCACCCAAGGTACATTTTCACACTAACAGCGTTAGCGTTGAGTTTAAAATTACATGAAGACTCTTTTTGAATTCTCAGTGATACCTTGACTTGTGTATTGTGGATTTTTGTCGTTTTGGTCTTGTTTTGTTTAGATAAATATTTTCTATTTTTCTAAACCTGTGTTGTGTCATTTTGTAGAGATTTCATTAAGTTACTGTGTGTGTTGGTACAAATACTTTACACTTAGCACTGTGAAGTTAAGCATAAATCTTGTGCCAAGCTACCAAGGAGGCAAGCAGAGGTTAGCTGAGAGTTATTCACTTTTACCCTGACTAGAGTGATGGTCCTTGCTTGGACAGGGGGTAACCTGACTGCCAACCAAGGACCCCATTTCTAACATGGTCCATTTACTCCTCTCCTAGGGTAAGATAGTGGGATCAAAATGGAGGGAGTTCCAAAATAATTCTGATGATTTCATAGAGGCTTCCAGAGAAAAGGAAGACAAGCAATCCTGTCCATTATGAAGAAACTCACAGGAAAGGCAGCCCAAAAAGTCATTTGGGAACTACCACCAGCTCAATAAGAGACACATGCATCAGTGTGCCACACACTAGATGCAAACTATCTACCATTGAAGAATGTAGACTATGAACAATGCAAGTTCATTCTGGCATCACTAGGAAAAGGGGAACAAATAGGTGACCTCTTCCCAAGAATGTTTGGATGGTCAGGAATTCCGAATGCAGCAAATTGACTACACATCATAAAGGGATGCCAATCGGAATCACTCTGGCATTGTTTGGGAAGGATATGCTGGAAGATATGGAAGATATGGAAGAATTGACTCGATTCAATGGCCAAGGTGAAGTGCACACAAAGAGGATTAAAGAAGGTCAAGACCACCAGACCAAAATACCAAGGTGGAACCATTTTCTGACCCAAGAGCAAACGCAAAAGTCACTCACCAAAATATGTGTTAGAGACCTAGAAGCAAAATGACATGCTGATGTCCAGAGACATGCTTATTACTCAGTCATATTACTTCTTGAACAACGTGGCGATTAACTCGACATGCCTGCCTCGGCCCACACCGGAGGGAGTAAACAAGCGGACATCGAGCCGGGTACCCCTAAGAGGACCGCTTATGTTTTTGCGTTCCAAATGACAAATAATCCAGAACGGTCCCCCTACAATTAGCGGCTTAACGTAACGTTAGCCGTCTAACATTCCGGCGAAGACTTCTACCGCACCCGGCACAAATTAAGGCCGCATAAAGACCTGATGGCCATGAGACAGGCATCAGCCAAGTCAAGAGGTCACATTGTCCCTTGATAGTCCTGATGAGGCCTGGAACAGAGAGGCCGAAACGCGTCGACACACAACGTGGCGAGATTGAGTTCTGTAGTTGTATTCAATTCCCAAAAGATTCTACTGCACACTGATAGATACCTCAAATAAACATACAGGTATCCCTTTGTAGCCGATACACGAACCCTCAATCATCGCACCTTAGTGGATTACAACCATCATTATTAGCTGTAACCACTAGTTTCTACCAAAGTAATTTGTCTGGGGACAACCCCGAATCGACAGTTCATTTGCTTTCTAGGCTACAGCATGTCCGTTGTTGTCCTAAAAAACTAATAAGTGTAATAAGTGATGGTAAATGTTTTATGAATTTATGGATGTACTAAGATATTCAATGTCATGAAAGAATTTACTTACGAGTCACTTCCTGCCTTGCAAAATTGTTTTCAATAAATATTGGAAAGTAGTTAAACCACAAAGAAAGTATTAATTACTTATCTTTGCAAACACGCATAAAAATGTATCCCGACCTCTAGACCAATCTTGTTTTGCACTATGTATTGGACCCAGGTCAGGTACGGGTGATTGGGTTTTCCTCTTCTATACACAATTACTCAGTCTTCAACACAGGTGATTGGCTATTGAAACACAGCACCAATTCAAGGAAATAGATCTGAGATCATCCCTGCCCTCTATGAGTTAATGAAAGAAACCATACCATGGTCATCCCAAAATCTGAGCCAAACAAACAACCCGGAATAAGTGTTACTTCATACCATATTACGACATGACCACTGAGAGGAATGAGAATGTAAGCTCCACATTGTCTGCAGAGTGGAAGAGCGAAAACGAACTCACACAGAAATTACACCCGCAGAGAGGATCATCTTTGAAATGAAGAGGAGGTCATGTCGCCAACAGCAAAACTGACTGCAACAAGAGCTAGCAATCCAGCTGTCAATCACCAGGACATTCGGGACAGGGAGCAATGGACAGGAAATGAACATTTGGAATGGAGAAAACTAATGAAGGAAAATGAATAAGAGGCAAGCTCCATGTGCATGTTAGAAATGGGGTCTTTGGTTGGCAGTCAGGTTTCCCACTGTCCAAGCAAGGATCATCACTCTAGTCAGGGTAAAGGAGAATCACCTTCAGTTAACCCCCACTCAATCTCTTGGTAGCTAGGCACGAGCAGACAGGCTTAACTTCAGAGGCAATGTGTAAAGTATTTGTACCAACACACCGAGTACTACAGTGAAACACTACAAAATGGACACCACACCAGTTTAGAAAAAAGGTAATATTTACCTAAATCAAACAAGACCAGAACAACAAAAATCCAACAAACACACGTCAAGATATGAATTTTGAATAAGTCTTAATCCTTAGAAAACAGTGAGAATGATGTTGTTACACAAAGTACCTGGTTAGCATCAAAAACAAAGCTGCGCAGGCGAGTGTGGATTGAAAAAGGCCAGAGATGCATTGATTTCTCACTCGCAACTGAGACCGTGAGTCGTTCCTTTTCCGGTTGGGTTGGCATGCGTCATTTCCTCTCTCCTGCAGCAGAGCAATGGATCAATTCCCAGATGGGCACCTCGGGTCCGGGCATGCTTTGTGTTGATTTTTCACGGCAAGCGATGTTGCGTTCGAAATGCAGTTGCATGGTGTTAGGAAACCGGGCTGCATGTGGCTTGCGTCTGTGAACGGGTGCTGCGCTTCATTTCTCCAGCCACGATGCACCGATCTCCCAGCCGTGATGCAGGTGGATCGTCAATTTTAGACGCAAGGGCGGCGGCACGTCGTTTATCAGCCGCGTAGCGGATGGTGCGTCAAAAGTTTACCCGCACATCGGTTTGTGCATGGATTTCTGTCCTTTTCCACCAGCTTCACCTTTCAAGGGCCCAGAGACAGGTTAGGGCACCACTTGGCAGGGTACGAGTCTCAGCAGAGAGTCTAGGTGCTGGCAGAGAGAAGTATTTGATGTCCTTGAGACTTCAACAACAGGAGGCAAACTCAGTTCAAACCCTTGGAGATTCTTCACCAGTGGGAAGTCACACAAAAGTCAGTCTTTGTCTTTGTTCAGGCAGAATCACGTACTGCAGGCCAACCCAGCAAAGCACAGTCACAGGCAAAGGGGCAGTACTCCTCCTCCAGCTACCCAGCTCTTCTCCTTGGCAGAGGCTCTTCTTGGTTCCAGAAGTATTCTAATTTTCAGGGGGTTTGGGTCCAATACTTATATCCCTTTCTGCCTTCGAAGTAAGCCTATTTCAAAGGAAAGTATATGTTGTTCGGTGGACTACACCATTCTCAGTGCCTTGGGGCTTGGAGGGACTAGCAGGCTCAGCAACGCAAAGGGTCTCAGTCCACGCCTCTCCTTGGTTTTCATTCCCTCAATTCATTGGCTCATTTTACAGGACTTTGCCCTCTCTACTATTTAATTTAATTTGTGCCACAGACCGTTAGGAGAGCTATTCATGCGTTTTGGAATTACCACCCTGTCTGCTGATGAGACTGTGCTTCGGCTGCTCAAATGAAGCCTGATCTGAAAACGTGCGGTCTCAAACAGAGCTTCTTCTAATTGAAATAAATGACTCCTGAAAGGCAGCGGACCTGTGAACCTCTACAACAGTGCCCCCTCACAACAAATGCTGCACAAGACAAGAATTTGGGGGTTCAGTTTGAACAAATCCAGATGGTGTGGTCTACTGGATTTCTGCAGGCCGAGCTGTCTAAGAAGATCCTGCCGTTCATCCCTTCTGAAAAAAATCACCTTTGTATTCATTCGATGTGCCATTTCTCATGTTGAATATTGTAATGCAATCTTTTTAGGTTTACTTTAGTTCGCTAGACATAAACTTCAACACCTTCAAAATTTGGCAGTGACGCTGGTGTCAACAAAGCATAAGCATTGATTATGTCTCTGGTGCAGTTTATAGCCTTTTGCCTCATGCATGGTACCTTCGATCAAGCAAGTCCATCAGTCCTGTACCCCAACTTGATTACTTACATGCCTGCAAGACGTTTGCGGTCTACTACATACTTGTCATTGAAAGTCCTCTACTTCAGATGTGTCTACTGCCAAAGCAGAGCTTCTGTGCTCTGGCAATTGTGAAACTCTATCTCCCCCAATTTGTATGAAATATCTAGTTGTCCTCTGATTAAACAGGCCTTGAATCAAACGCCTCTCTTTTGATAATTGAATGCCTGGTCAGCCCTTTTTCTCTTCCTTATGTCCTTAGTACCAAGACCCGTTTTGATGAACATGCTCTTAACACATTAATATATAAATAAATGGAATAAGAATGCTTAAACTTGGATTTCAGCTTGCTGGTTTTGTATTGTAGCTTTTTGTGAATATTCTTCTTCCAAACTAGGTCTGTACCTTTAAGGACTTTACATTCCGATGGCACTGCTGTTTAAAGTGATGCAACATGGCACTCTTGCCTAGCCATACAGACTAATTTGTGCTCTGTCAAGCTTTCGAAATGGGAGCAAAAAATTACCCAGAAAAGAGTAATGATTTACACCAATGCAATCTCGCAGCCAATATTGTACGGGATCTTAGTCAAAGCACAAATTGAGCTGGCAGCCCTCTTTACCCCTCCCACCCCTTTGATTGTCCAATTGACTTTCTTACATTGTTAATCAATAGTTCTGGTCTCCGAATATTGTCAGATCAGTGTGACAAGCAGTATTTAGGATTATGAGGTGGCTCTCTGCTAGTACAATCATTGTCTTAACTGTGTATAGCCCATTGAAAGGCTGTTTAGTGTAGGTTAATAAGTGGAAATTCTTCCTCATCAGTTAAAAGCAGGGGCGTTTCCTCCACTATGGCGGAAGAGCATCGCCCCCCACCCCCACACCCCAGGTCAGCAGCAGCTGCAAAACATTTATAGTAAAAAAAATAATACACTCTGTTTATTATGTTTTTACTATAAAAGGGGTGGGGGCACAGGCGTGACAGGGACAGAGGAGGAGTGCACACACTCCCCCTCAGTGTGCAAGTATCTTTGGCCGGCGGTCTCCTGCTGGCCAAACACACATGTGCACTGGGCTGCCTCCAACCTGGCTCTGCGTTGCTGGGTTGGAGAGAGCAGGAAGAGGCTTCAGGTCTGCTTTGGAGCGCCCTGGCTTGGCGCTCCGCTCAATCCTACTGTTGCTTTCATGCTGCCAGCAGCATGAAAGCAGCGGTAGCATTGGACACAGGGCAGGCTGGGAGCCTGTGCCTGCAGTCCAGTTGAGGAACGGATAGGAGCAGCGAGGCATAGCATGGAAAAACGGTAAGTTAAATTTTTTTTTATTATTAATATTTTTGGGGGGACCTCACCTCTTTTCCCACTTGCGAGCTGCACCTGATTAAAAGTTCATACAATTACCACAAATGGAACTCGGTATCCAGAAAATATGAAATGGAATCATCATTACGGGATCTTTGTTGGTCTGTCTTGCTCGAACCGTTTATACTTAACATGGTGTTCATGCTTTCCACACTGGCGGACAGTATACCGCACTGATCTGATTTACTGAGTAATAATTGCCTAGTACAGGTGGTATTTGAAACATTCTCTGCTACTGCTCTCTCAGAAAGGCATGTAAAGAATTAGCTGACCACATTGGTTCTCGTTATCAAAGGCCTGGACTTAGAGGGTGGAGATGCAGGGGCTAAAACTGGAGATTCCAGCCAGAATCTCTAACCCTGATTTTGGGCATCACGAATTAAAGTTCCAAAAACAGAGAATAACCATACTAACCCAGAATTATCAGATGAAAATCGGCAGGTGTCCAGGATTCTGGGGGAAAACTGATGTTTTCTTGGATACAGAGGAAAATCTGGGTGATTCAGCTCTGAGGAGGTAGCAAATGTGAATAGTGGACAACTGCAGTAGATTGCTTTGTGTGGGATACCGGTTTAGTGGTCAGGACTATCCACAAAGGTGCAGGGTAAGAGTGGTACATGCTTTCCCCATGCCAGGGTTCCCCGTCTATTACCGTGTCCTTGTCAGTTTATTACGTGTATTTCCAGATTCTGGAATTCTTGTACCTGGCCATTTTAAGCATGGGAACACCAGGCCACTCAAAATCGACTGGGGCAGAATGCCTCCTACCTCCCCGGCATACAAAGCTGGTTGTTACATAATGCGTTTTTTGTTAGCTCATGGATACTCTCATGAGTAAACAACTTTTTTCACTAGCAAAACATTCCGTAAACTATTTTGTTGTTACCGACTATCCAAATCCCAAAGAACATAGAGACTGAGACTTCCTCAGAAGCTAAGCCATTGTTTTAGATGAAACGGTACCATGATTATAAGATTATAGTTATTTTTAAATTGCGAAGAAAATCAAATTAATCATCATTAGTATAAGTTGATACTTACTTGTATGCCAGAGTTGCACTAAAGTGCTGTTTGATGTAGGTGTCCAGAACAGTGTTGAAATGTTGAAATTTCCGATCAGCAATGAGTCCTATTATGTAAATCTATAAAGAAAAAAAGGTTTAATAAAAATAATTATAAAACAGTAGTGATAAATGAATTATGAAATTATACATTACCTTATGCAAACTGCATGGCGGGAACGTCAGCTACTGTACATAGTGCAGTTTATCTGCTGCCTAAACTCGTGGCGAAATGCAAAATGATGAGCCCCCATGACTTTTCCATATCTCATCGACATTCATTGGCCTTGGGCTGAATGTGGGCCTACTAAAGGTTTGAGAGCCCTCGAAGGATTGCCCACCGCCCCCCTCCACCCCCACACAAACCGCAGGGGCTACAAGGGTCTGCATCGAGCCCCTGGCCTCAACAACATTCTTTGACATACGTTTGTTTTTTTAGTGTCAAATATAGATGACAATTGATCAGCATAAATAAGACAAGTGTACTTTACTTTATAGGCAATGACATAGCTAATGTGCTACATCGTTTCAGTTAATGCAAGAGTTGTTTCCTTTCTGTGCTTAAAGCTATATGTCTGTCCGTGGGACTTGCTGGTTTCTAGGTTGCAAAGTTTCTGGGAAGTGCCCAGAAAGCGTCCACGTGCTCTTCTGGCCATTGGTGGCTTGTTTCATATCTGTGAACAAAGGGATGAGACTGATTGTCTTCTAATAGTAGTTCACCCCTTCTAGCAACTCTAAAGTTAGATTTGGTGAAAAATAAAATTGTTTTCTGGTTGACTTTTTAGTTGCTAAATTTTTGGTGCCTATTCTGCCATAGAATGCCACTGCAGGTATGTTAGAATTATTATATGATTATTATACTGTTTTATAGAGGATATAGCAATAGTCGAGCTTTCCAATTACGAGAAATTTGTCAGTGCCTCTGTTAGACCTGGCACCCTTGATAACCAGTGCTAAAGTCCTTGTGCTCTTCTACTAAAACATGGTAACATGACGTTATCCCCAATTGTCATATTTAATTTACTTATAAGCACCTAGTAGAGTGCACTATAGGTGCTCAGGGCCTGTGAATCAAATGCTACTAGTGGGTCTATAGCACCGATTGTGCACCCAGTGACACTTTAAACTGCCTCAGGACTGCCAATGCAGAACCTGTGTGCGTAGTTTAAAACTGACATGTCGACCTGGCAGAATAAACCCTTTGCAAAGCTTTTATGCCATTAATTGTGTTTGACCACTGACTTTGTGTTTCACCACTGCGCATATTATTTGTTCAATGTTCACCAGTAGCATATTACATGTTGTATTCAGTTTAGCTGCCTATTGGCTTTAACATGGCATTAGACATTACATTTTGTATTCAGTTTAGCTGCCTATTGGCTTTAACTTGGCATTAGACATTACATATGGTATTTAGGTTAGCTGCCTATTGGCTTTAATGTGGCATTAGACATTACATCCTGTATACAGTTTAGCTGCCTATTGGCTTTATCGTGGAGTGCGACATTGCAGTTGAGCCATTGCAGATGAGATGTTTTTCCACATGGTGGACCAAGCTGTGTTTTTCGTATGTTGAATTCTCACCAAGCCCTAGCATAAGAGAGCGCATATTTTGGTGTTTTTCTTTAGTGCAGAAAACAGTCTGACCTTGAGGGGCGTGTCTCGAAACGGTGGCCAACTTTCGACACATTCTTGTCAAGGTTTACCTAAACAAGCCAGCATTTTTGCTATAAACGGTCTCCCTGGGCAGCAGCAAGGGGGAATTTTCCAAGACTTCAGTCAGGAGCAGACGTGGGCTGCCTGACCTCCCGTTTGGGTGGAAAATCTCTTTCTCGCAGGTGAACAGGAGTCATCAACTTGCAGCATGAGAAAGATGACGAGCAGTGATAGGCCCTACGATGATGAATTTTGACTTTTATTCTTTGCTTTGGAATTATGCTCTAATATAATCATATGTGTTTGCTGTGTACATTGCAATTGAGAAGTACTTTGATATATTTTTCCTTTCGTTGCTGTGACTACTTTTAAACGTGTGCTTCCAACCTACTAATCTCGTCTCTCAGGAACCTCGTGGTGAAGTAATAATAAAAGTATTCTTTAAACTAAGAAGGGCATTGCAGAGAAGTTTTGTCAGCTCGGTCATAAGATAAATGATAATGTAATTCTGAAACCTGAAATATCAATCATGCAGTGGGTGATGAGTTCACCTAAATCTCACAGTAGAGGACAGGCACAAGAGGCTAGTATCATACACTGGATCTGGTACATACAAAACAGGGCTCGAGTCACTGCAGCCCTACATGAACAGGTGTCACAAGCCCCTTTACAGGATGAGGAGAGGGTGCAGGGAGTACCACAGGTAAAAGAGTCACCAGTGAAACTGAGTGCACCATTTGAATTCTTGTCCCCTGAGGATAAAAAGCAAGTTTGTTTTTTTGACTAATGATTCATTGAAATGCGTGGGTACTAAAAGACAATGGAAAGCAGTGTTATACAATCCAGATGATGAAAAATAGTTTTCTACCACAGGAGAAGGAAAAAGTAGCCAATATACAGAGTTGTACAATGTGTGTCAGACTTTAAAGCAAGAGCTGCTTGAGACTTGTCATTTTTACACTGATTCTTGGTTCACTGCCAATGGATTTTGGTTTGGTTTTCCACATGGCTTGTACATAACTGGTTCATTTATTCAAAGGAGGTGAGGAGCGAAGAGTTGTGGATGTTAAAACAGAGCATAGGCATAGATACCAATTGTCCCATTGACTCATTAGAACGCTGGTTCAATTCCCTTGCAGATGTTAAAGAGAAAAGTTCAAAGACAGAAGTGTCAACCCAGAATTCTGACTTGGTGGGGATGGCTAAGTCGGCGCACCAGAAATGTGGACATCTGGGAGAAAAAGCCATTTACAGGTTGGCAGAGATTAGAGAGATGCACTTTTCCCTAGATTTGATAAAAATTGAGATTTGCAAATGTCCTATTTGTCAGCACACACAACAGAGATCTGTCCCACAAACAGTCAAAGATCCGTTGGGGGGAGGAAAGTTAGCAGGTCAGATATGGCAAATTGAGCAGGCTTTAGGGGGAGTGATTGCTGCAGTTTACCAAATTGAAATCAAAGTTATTCTGATAACTAGAAGAGAATCTGATTTATTCATACAGATTGGAGACAGAATTGCCCAACTTGTCATAAGTGCAGTGAATGGAGGTTTGGTAAGGAAGGAGTCTGCCCCAGCCCTTCTGACAGTGCAAGGAAAGGGAAGCTGTGGTGCAGCAGATAAAAACCTCAGTGCTAAGGTGTGTGTTGAATCCCCAAATGGCCCTCCAGAACCTGCAGAAATCATAACAAAGGGCCCCAATAACATCCTGCTGATTATAAAACAAGGAAAAGAGCAAGGAGGGCACATTTCAGATGACAAATGTTATTTGCAAGAAAAGTCATACTTTTTTCTTTTGCAGATCCTACTACGACTCGTCACTGACCATGAGTGTGCTGTGTGGTCTCCCTTCAGGTGTTTGCGTGTGGGGTCGGGGGAGGGACCGCACCCCCAACCTGAACCTGATTGATTAAAGTACAAACCCCATGGATCCATTTTGCACAACTGGCGCCTTCAGTTCAAGTTCTACATGGGATCAATACAGAGTACCATTGCAACTTGTTTGATTACATTCTTCCACTGGAACTAAGCAACATTGCCAGTTAACTTTCTGTTTATTTGTGTGGAAACCTGATTTTCACTTACATTCCAGCAAACCTTTCCGGTGGACCGTTTACCTTTACATGAGTAAAACTCATGCTACATCAACTTGCTATTTTAGAAACACTATTCAATCAGTTATTATCCCAATTAGAGTATATAAGCTTCAGGGCCTGATTCAGACCTTGGCGGACGGCGGAGGCCGTCCGCCAAGGTCCCGCAGACAAATGACCGCACCGCGGTCAAAAGACCGCGGCGGCCATTCAAACATTTCCGCTGGGCCGGCGGGCGCTCTCCAAAAGAGCGCCCGCCGGCCCAGCGGAAATGCCCCTGCAACGTGGACGCCGGCTCAGAATTGAGCCGGCGTAGTTGCAGGGGTGCGACCGGTGCAGTTGCACCCGTCGCGTATTTCAGTGTCTGCAAAGCAGACACTGAAATACTTTGTGGGGCCCTCTTACGGGGGCCCCGCGGCACCCCCTACCGCCATCCTGTTCATGGCGGGTTTCCCGCCATGAACAGGATGGCGGTAGGGGGTGTCTGAATCCCCATGGCGGCGGAGCGCGCTCCGCCGCCATGGAGGATTCAATCGGGCAGCGGTAAACCGGCGGGAGACCGCCGGTTTACCCTTTCTGACCGCGGCTGAACCGCCGCGGTCAGAATGCCCTTGGGAGCACCGCCAGCCTGTTGGCGGTGCTCCCGTGGTCGGTGACCCTGGCGGTCACCGGCCGCCAGGGTCAGAATGACCCCCTCAGTCTTTTAATTGTAGGTGTATCTGATTTGAAAGGTTATGAGATCAATATGTTAATCCACTTCCATTACTTTACAGTAATTGCTTTTATCATTCAAATCTGATTTGCTTATAATGGTTTTTTTTTGTTCTTTTGCTTGTTTGAAATAAGAGAAATGTAAACAAAAGTCATTGGTCATAGGGTGGATATGCTATGCCATTAATTGTGTTTGACCACTGACTTTGTGTTTCACCACTGCGCATATTAGTTGTTCAATGTTCACCAGTAGCATATTACATGTTGTATTCAGTGTAGTTGCCTAATGGCTCTAACATGGCATTAGACATTACATTTTGTATTCAGTTTAGCTGCCTATTGGCTTTAATGTGGCATTAGACATTACATTTGGTATTTAGGTTAGCTACCTATTTGCTTTAACGTGGCATTAGACATTACATTCTGTATTCAGTTTAGCTGCCTATTGGCTTTATCGTGGAATTTGACATTGCAGTTGAGACATTGCAGATGAGCTGTGTTTTTCCACATGGTAGACCAAGCTGTGTTTTTCGTATTTTGAATTCTTACCGAGCCCTAGCGTGATAAGAGAACGCATATTTTGTTTGTTTTTCTTTAGTGGAGGTAACATTCTGACCTTGAGGGGCATGTCGCAAAACAGTGGCCAGCTTTCAACACATTCCTGTCAAGGTTTACCTAAACAAGCCAGCATTTTTGGTATAAACGGTGTCCCTGGGCAGCAGCAAGGGTGAATTTTCCAAGACTTCAGTCAGGAGCGGACGTCAGCTGCCTGACCTCCCCTTTGGGTGGAAAATCTCTTTCTACAGTGATGAATTTTGACTTTTATTCTTTGCTTTCGAATTATGCTATAATATAATCACATGTATTTGCTGTGTACATTGCAATTGAGAATTACTTTGATATATTTTTCCTTTCATTGCTGTGACTACTTTTAAACATGTGCTTCCAACCTACTAATCTCGTCTCTCAGGAACCTCGTGGTGAAGTAATAATAAATGTCTTCTTTAAACTCAGAAGTGCATTCCAGAGAAGTTTTGTCAGCTCAGTCATAAGATAAGTGAAAGCAAAACAGAAGCCCAAACCTTCCTTTTAATACATAGAGGGCACCCCTAAGGTTGGTCCTAGACAGCCCCAAGGGCAGGGTGTAGTGCATTTAAAAAGTTGAACATGCACTTTAAAGGTTGACATGTACTGGTAGTGAAAAACTCCTAAACTCATTTTTACCTCTATAAGGCCTATCTCTCCAATAGGTTAACATTGGGATTATTTTAGTACATCTTCTAAGTGTAATTCACAATCTGAAAGAGATAGACATTTCAAGTTTGGTGTCTCTGGAATCACAAATTAAAATCACAACTTATGTTAAAGTTTGATTTATATTGCAATTCTGAAAATGCCATTTTTAGAAAGTTGGCATTTTCTTACTTTAGCCATTTGGTGCCTACTGCCTGTCTCTGATCACATGTCTGGGGTGTGGTGACAGCTAGGCTTTGTGCACTCCTTCTAGACAGCCACACACAATAGGAGCTTAGGTGTGACCTGAAGGGCTGGGCCATCCTGGGTAGGATGGAAGGGAGGGGCTGGGCACAGCCCCACTTACACCTGAATAGGCTGTGAAGTGTCCACACATGAAGGGTTGCAAAACCCCCTGTAGTGAGTCTGGAGCCAGAACAGGAAGGTCAGGGACTCTGTGCACTTCAAAGGCATGTCTTTATAGTCTTTCCCACTTCAAAGGCCCAACTGGATATAACTACTGGACCTCTGACAAGTTAAGCCTGACGGCTATGTGCCAAGCTACCTGAGGGTGAGTAGAAGTTCATTTGGGGTTTGCTTGTTCCTTACCCTGGCAAGAATTGTGGTTGCTGCTTGACCACTGCTCCTACCCTGGTGAACCAGCAACCCAATTTCTCACAGCTTCTATGTTTTTTCTTCAAAGAAGGAACATCATAACTAATATACCAGGCCTCACAATAAATATTTTCATCTACTGAAGTCCTGTCCTGTCTCTTGACCCCAATGAAGGTTTGTCCTGCACAATACGAACCTGTTAAACCTCGGATCATACTCACCTCTACTGTGAAACCACAGACCTCTTTCAATCTTTGTGAAGCTAAAGGTTAATTTCATTTCCCAGGACTCCCAACAAGAGTCTTCCACACCCTCCTTTGTTTTAATGAAACCTATGTTCTTTGTTTCACCACTACCCACCAGTTAATAGCACCCTGAGAAGGGTGATATAGCAGACCAAAATACTTCAAAGTAGGGGATGTGGTCTCCTCTGCTATCTGAATTAGATGCAGGAGGCAACATCACAGAACAAACTGTGTTTTTTTTTACCCTTATGTAACTAACCAAGAGCACATTTTGCATTCTGAACAGGATTCATTTTAAGCATCTCTCAGACAGCAGAGGGCAGCTTTCATTTCAACTATGAAGCAGTTTCACTGGAGAAGGTGTCACTTTAATTCATGAATTCTGGATGGCAGCATCTACTCTTCCTTCTTTCAGATTAATGTGGTAGCTTGTAGCATACAGCCATTGAAAGGGGTCATTTCAGTGGTCATTTTAAATAAAATGGCAGATGAAGGAACAATATAACTTCGCATGCAGACATTTCCGTCATTTATGCTGAAGCAGATTTGTGGTCCATCCAGGTCAATAGGTGTACATTTGCATACTAGTAGGGTATGTTTCCTGGCTTATTAAGGGCCCTTTCAAGGATAATGATTTGCTACTTCAGCTCAGATGGGAACAAGCAAATCGTTCATTTCGGGGCAATTTCATATTGTGTTTTAGGACTTCCCTTTGAATTGATTTTCATGATTCATATGTTTCCATGTTTTGTGGATATGATGTATAGTTCACGCTGCTATGAGGACTGGTTCATGCTATTCTTGGTTCAATTTCTCACGCAAATGAGGGCAATTGCATGTCCATTATAGGGTTTATGTACATGGACTCTGTGATTTTTGGAAATCATTTTAGAATTTTTTATAATGGGTGTGGATTTGTGTTACTTAACCGAGCGAACTACCCAAATAAATGGACATTTGCTTTGCAGTATTTTTCCAAATTTTCTAATTTAAAGTTTGTTCTAATAATACTGCTGGTTACATCATTGTTTGATACACTTATCTGTTGAAAGCAAAATGCTAATTTTCTCCTGACATCTACATTGTAAATTATTACATTGTAAGGTGCCTCTAACATCTCACTCTGACCAATGGTTATCAGAATTTTAAGGATGTTATGGAGAATGTGATTAAAAGTTGACATTCATCATTAAGAAATTCACACTGCACAGCCGGAGTGAGCCCAGAGCTAAAAACAGGCCAATAAGAAAATGGATCTGACATGCATAAAGTAAGATGGCTAGGCACCAGGATTATGCAATTTATTAATTCCTGTTTAAAAGGACAAGAAGGGTATCCTGGCTCCTAAAAAGAGCTTTGGCAGAGGGTGGTAGTGAGGGAATCGGAGGAGGAGGTAAAGAGATGAACCAATAATGATTGTTGGACTGGGCCCTAAAGGCGCTAAAGTCTGTGATGATTGGTATATGACAAGGTGATGTAACAGTGTGTCTTTTTTGTTTTTTTGAGTGTCTTGAGAGAACATGCTGATTGAGGGAAGAAGCGAAGGTAAGGTGACCTCTACTGTTGCAGGGATCACACACACACCCACCAGCAATTTTGTGACTGTCTACATTGGCTAGTGTTTCAGAGCGACAGTTTAACCAGTAGCAGAGATGGCACCTCGTTGGATGACTGCTGCTCAAGCCCTAACTTGGGTTATAGAGGACAGCTCAGACATAGGATCAGAGACTGAGACAGCAGATACTGAGACAGCATCTGAGGGATAGGACAATGGGGCAGACTCTGGGAGTGATATTTCAGTCGGCAGAGTTCCATTTGATAACTCCTCTTCCAGTAATTATGAGGAAGGTGATGAGGACAGTCCTGGTGTCCCTTTGCAAGCACAGTCTGTGCAACAGGACAATTGTGGGTTAGCCCAACCCAGAGAGCAGGTGAATGCGGCGGCGAGACAGAGAGAGAGTGCTCTCTTGGGAGCTCCCCAATTTAGTTCAGCCCCAAATTCCACCGCCCAAATCATATTGTGGAGACATCAAAATTATCTATCACAAAACAAACTGGTTTTGTAAGGCAGGCACCTGTGTTTTTGGTCCTGGGCTCAGAGGCCGTATAGGGAAACATACCAAACCCAGACATTTCTGGAAACTAGACATCCTGGGGAGTCCACAGACTTGTGTGGATTCCCCAGAGTTTTCTTACCCAGAATATCCTGCAAAGCTGAAATGTTGACTAAAAACTTTATTTTGTGATGTGTCCATGTTGTGTTTTGGGGCATTTCTTGTCGCGGGCACTAGGCCTACCCACACAAGTGAGGTACCATTTTTATTGGGAGACTTCGAGGAACAATGGGTGGAAGGAAATTCATGGCTCCTCACAGATTCCAGAACATTCTATCACCAAAATGTGAGGAAAAAGTGTTTTTTGTCCAAATGTTGAGGTTTGCAAAGGATTTTTGGAAACAAAACCTGGTGAGAGCCCTACAAGTCACCCCATATTGGATTCCCCTTGGTGTCTAGTTTTAAAAAATTCACAGGTTTGGTAGGTTTCCTGTTGGACATTTTTGCTTATGCAGGGTCATCCTCAATCTTTTTGCCTACTGCCTCCTATTTTTTTCTGACCTGTTGCTGTTGGCTTTTGAACTCTGAGCACTTTACCACTGCTAACCAGTGTAAACTGCATATGCTCTCTCTGTAAAATGTGTATGTGATTGGTTTATCTGTGATTGGCATATTTGATTTCCCTAGTAAAGTGCACTAGAGGTGCCAGGGCCTGTAAATCAAATGTTACTAGTGGGCCTGCAGCACTGGTTGTGCCACCCACATAAGTAACCCTGTAATCATGTCTCAGTCCTGCCACTGCAGTGTCTGTGTGTGTCTTTTTACACTGTAAATTCGACTTGGCAAGTGTACCCACTTCCCAGGCCTAATCCTTCCCTTTTCTTACATGTAAGGCACCCCTAAGGTAGGCCATAGGTAGCCCCAAGGGCAGGGTGCAGTGTATGGATAAAGTAGGACATATAGGGGGTAATTCCGACCCTGGCGGTCATAGACCGCCAGGGCCGGGGACCGCGGATGCACCGCCAACAGGCTGGCGATGCATCCAGGCCAATTCTGACCGCGGCGGTAAAGCCGCGGTCAGAAAAGGGAAACCAGCGGTTTCCCGCCGGTTTTCCCCTGGCCTGAAGAATCCTCCATGGCGGCGCTGCAGGCAGCGCCGCCATGGGGATTCCGACCCCCTTCCCGACAGCCTGGTTCTGGCGGTTTTGACCGCCAGAACCTGGCTGGCGGGAACGGGTGTCGTGGAGCCCCTGGGGGCCCCTGCAGTGCCCATGCCAATTGCATGGGCACTGCAGGGGCCCCCTAACAGGGCCCCACAAAGATTTTCAGTGTCTGCATAGCAGACACTGAAAATCGCGACGGGTGCAACTGCACCCGTCACACCCTTTCCACTCCGCCGGCTCCATCCGGAGCCGGCATCCTCGTGGAAGCGGGAGCCCAGCGGGAAACTCAGAATGACCGCCGCGGTCTTTTGACCGCGGTACGGTCTTCTGGCGGTTCCCGCTTGGCGGGCGGCCCCATAGTAATGTGGGTTATATGTCCTGACAGTGAAATACTGCCTACTTCGTTTTTCACTGTTGCAAGGCCTGTCTCTCTCATAGGATAACATGGGGCTACATTTAAATATGATTAAAGTGTAGATTCCCCTAGAGAGTAGATGGACATGTGGAGTTTGGGGTCCCTGAACTCACAATTAAAAAATACATCTTTTAGTAAAGTTGATTTTAAGATTGTGCGTTTGAAAATGCCACTTTTAGAAAGTGAGTATTTTCTTGCTTAAACCATTCTGTGACTCTGCCTTGTTTGTGGATTCCCTGTCTGGGTCAGGTTGACAGTTGGGTTGTTTTTCACCTCGCACTAGACAGTGACACAAAGGGGGCTGGGGTGTAACCTGCATTTCCTGATTAGCCATCTCTGCTAGGAGGGAGGGGTGGAGTGGTCACTCTCATCTGAAAGGACTGTGCCTGCCTCTGACAATGCTGGCTCCAACCCCCTGGTGTGTGTCTGAGGCCTTGCCTGGCAAGGCAGGATTTCACAAGTAGGAGTGAGTCCCCTTTGAAGAAAGGTGACTTCAAAGACTAAAATGGGTATAAGAAGGGCACCCAAATCTACAGACTTTAGAAACACTTCTGGAACCAAGAGGAACCTCTGCCTGGAGAAGAGCTGATAGCTGAGGAAGAAGTGCTGCCCTGCCTGTGACTGTGCTTTGTGGAGCTTTCCTGAAGTGCTGCTTCTGCCAGAGTAAGAGGGCAAAGACTGGACTTTGTGTGCCTTCCATCTTGTGAAGACATCTCCAAGGGCTTGATTTAGAACTTGCCTCCTGTTGTTTGAAGTCTCAGGGACAGCAAAGACTTCTCTCTGCCAGCACCTGGAGTCTCTGGCGAGACTCCTGCTCTGACAAGTGGTGCCCTATTCAGTGCCTGGGCCCTTGAAAGGAAAGCTGGTGGAAATCCAAGAAAAACGACTTCGGACGACTCCGGACAGACGCCGCTGCTGAATCCGGTAATGCCGCCTGCACCTGACGCCGTGACCTTTGCTGGAATGCGACGCTCTTCGCAGGCCTGACGCCGCTGCAGCCCAGCTGAAGTCCGTGACTCCGTGGAAGTCGCCGTACCCCGCCGTGACCGACGCCGTTCGAAGCGCGTGGATTCAACGTTTCGCACAGACGCCGCGATCCCTGACTTCGCTCATTGGCTTGTTTTCACTCTTCACCAAAGGTACTGTGCTTGGGGGTCTACACGACTCCGTGTCCGGCGCCGCTGGTGTCGGCTTGTTGGGAACGACTCCGTCACGACGCCGTGTTAACATCTCATCAAAGCATTTTTGTTTTAAACGCTATTTTTGAGTTTAATCTCTAAAAATTCATAACTTGACTTGTGTATGTCGGATTTTTGTCATTTTGGTCTTGTTCTTTTTAGATAAATATTTCCTATTTTTCTAGACTGGTGTTGTGTCATTTTGTAGTGTTTTCATTAAGTTACTGTGTGTGTTGGTACAAATACTTTATACCTAGCACTCTGAGGTTAAGCCTACTGCTCTGCCAAGCTACCACGGGGGTAAGTAGGGGTTAGCTGAGGGTGATTCTCTTTTACCCTGTCTAGAGTGAGGGTCCTTGCTTGAACAGGGGGTAACCTGACTGTCAACCAAAGACCCCATTTCTAACATTGGTGATCAGCGGTTGGGATTTGGACTTGTATTTGTACTTGACATACAGTGACTAAGTGCGCACTACTGTTTGAGTTCAGACCATTACGTGACCACATACTACTTGTTTGGTGATCTTTTGCTTTTTCTCTAAAGGACTCCTTTTTGTTCTACTTCCATGATTTTGCTGATCCCTTGACGGATTCTTTTTACTTCATTGGGAACTTATTTTCTGCCTTTGGAACTTTGCACTTGTGACCATCATGTCTCAATCTGGAGATGCAACAGCTGGAGCTGTGTTTGAAATAGAGAAACTGAAGGAGTACTCAGTTGCTCAATTGAAACAGTTCTTTAAAGATGTTGACTGTCCCACTGAGAGCTCCACCAGGGAGGGGGAGCTGCAAAAGGCACAAAGGGCCTGGGAGACAGTCAAGGAGGCTGGAGGGCACACAGAGGAGGAGAATGTGGGTGGGGAAGTGCAGAGGATACACAGTGGTGTAGTGGAGGTACCTGTTACGCCTGGGGGAAGGGTCCCCAGGAGGGGTAGCAGGGTGTCATCCAAGGGTCTGACTCCTGAAGAGTTACAGGACAGACAGGCAGAGAAGGCTCACCGGTTGAGGTTCAAGGAGTTGAGGATGCAAAGGGAGAAGGAGTTGGAAGAAAGGAGGAGGGACTTAGAGATCAAAAAGAGGATTTGGGCTTATGAGCTCAAAATGAAGGAGCTGGAAGTCATAAGGGCTGAGTCCAGTTGGAATGGTGGCAGCAACAATTTTATATCTAGTGCTGCTGAAGAAGTGCACATGCCCAGAGATGTGGTGCCCTACTTGAAGGAGGGAGTTAACACACACCAAGAGGTTCAGGGGTATGAGGTAGCTCCAGTGATGCACAGGTTCCCTGAGGTGGATTGGGGAACTGGCATGGGGAGTCATATTCCTACTGGTGGGAGGGACACTCTACTGACTCTAGGTGGGAGTGACAGGGAGAGGGGTTCCCCCCAGGTAGAAGTCCTGGTTATGGAGTGTGAAGACATACCAGAAGAGTGTGGGTTGAGTGTCAGGGACAGTCAGGTACTGTCTCACCAGTCTCAGGAGGGTGATGTGGGGTGCTTTTTCAAAGCAGAGTCACTGGATGGTTGGGTGAAGGGTACTTTGGTTAATTCATGTGAGGGGTTGAGTGATGTAATTGCTGGAGAGCATATGTCTAGTCCTTATTTTCCAGAGCCAACACCAGGTGGAGTGTGAGTTCTCTGACCCCAGGGAGCTTACAATGGAGGCAGACTTCTGGGTGAGTACCAGAGAGTCTGAAGAGGCATTTGGGGGTGCTCCTGAGAGGAGTGGTCTAGGTAGTTCCCAACCAGGTGAGGTAGGGAAGGATTGTAGTGTCCCAGGTATGTCCCAGTGTAGTGAGATGGGTGAGGGACCCAATGTCCAGTCTCAGAGGAGAGGAAATGGGGATGGATTGAGGCCCAAGGTGCCCGAGATCCGGTCCCAGGTCCTGGAGGGTTCCATGAGGGAACACCAGGAGGGGAGCCTAGCCTGTACCATAGGGCCATCTGTTGAGGGTGACCCCACAGTGTCAGGAGAACTTGGGGGGGCAGCTGTAGACAGCGTCCCACCAGTTCAGGTGTCTGCAGTACCACTCCTAGTGAGGGGGTGCAGAAGTCCAGACAGAGGGTTGAGAGGGGGATGCGGACCCCAGTGGAGAACCTGGAGGGTCAGGGGTCAGCTCTGAGAGCAGAGCTCCCCATGAATGACCTTGGTGAGACCATTTCTGGGTTGGGGGGAATCCAGACTGTCAGATGGGCAGAGGTCAGGGGACCTGCGCCAGCCAGACTCTTGTGTGGCCCTTGGGGACGGTGTGTCCCTTAAGGGGGGTAAGTGTGCCCCCCTATAAGTCCTGGTGTGCCAGGCAATGGTTCAACTGCAGGGTGGTGACTCTGGGTTGAATGATCAGGTTCAGGGGGTAAACTCTGACCTGATGGGGGGTAGGTGTGCTCCCAAGGATGTCCTGCTGCGCCAGGCAGTGGTTCAACTGCAGGGTGGTGACTCTGGGTTGGATGACCAGGTTCAGAGGGTAAACTCTGACCTGGTGGGGGGTAGGTATGCCCCCCAGAAAGTCCTGGGTTGCCAGGTGGTGGTCCAGTCTGTGGGTACAGACCCTGGACTGGAGGATCAGGTTCAGGTTGTCCCCCCTGACCTGGAGGAAGGGGCTACTGCTAACAGTGCCCATCCCATGTAGTCTTCTGAGGGGGCCACTCCTAGTTGGGGGGTGCAGGACCCCAGAAGGGAGGGCAGGGGGAGGGAAGCCTCACCCCTGGCCCTAGTCCAACCTGAAGGTACAGACCCCAGGTTGGCGGACCAGTTGCAGGTTAACAGCCCTGCACTGGTGGAAGAATTGTGCAGGACTGCTTCTACAAGCACCCTGACAGTTTTTGACTCTGGGGGTGCCGCTTCTGCAGGGAGGGTATCGAGCCCCAGAGGGGAGCACCAGGGTCAGGTTGTCATCCCTGACCTGGTGGAAGAGAGAGTGGTCAAAGGGTGCCAGGCACCTGGGGTGACCGCCCCCCACTCTCCGCAGTCACAGTGGTTGGAGAGGCCTGAGGTCGGGCTCTCATCCCTGACAGTTGCCCTGGGCCGACGGGGCTTGCTGTCCTGGTGGACAGAGTTGCCCCTGGGGGGGAACGAGAGTCACACCCCAGGGGTCGAGTGGGCAACACCACTATGTTGGCCTTGGTGGTGCTATCTGCCCATTGGGATACATCTGTGAGCAAAGTAAAGTTAGTTGCTGCACAGATGGTGTCTGCAGATGTGGAGAAGGATTCTCCGTGGGTTACCTTAGTGGACCCTGAGAGTATGGACAGAGGGATCCAACTGGAGTCAGGAAGGCGTAGAACTGGAACATACCCCTGCTGTTGTGGGCCTGGGTCCTTGTTCTATCGCCCCAATCAGGGAAGTACATCAAGGTATTGATTGTTCTCCCCTGTCTTTAGGCTGGTAGGGGGTCGTGTTGGACTTTTTTGCTTATGCAGGGTTATCCTCAATCTTTTTGCCTACTGCCTCCTATTTTTTCTGACCTGTTGCTGTTGGCTTTTGAACTCTGAGCACTTTACCACTGCTAACCAGTGTAAAGTGCATATGCTCTCTCTGTAAAATGTGTATGTGATTGGTTTATCCGTGATCGGCATATTTGATTTACTAGTAAGTCCCTAGTAAAGTGCACTAGAGGTGCCAGGGCCTGTAAATCAAATGTTACTAGTGGGCCTGCAGCACTGGTTGTGCCACCCACATAAGTAACCCTGTAATCATGTCTCAGACCTGCCACTGCAGTGTCTGTGTGTGTATTTTTACACTGTAAATTCAACTTGGCAAGTGTACCCACTTGCCAGGCCTAATCCTTCCCTTTTCTTACATGTAAGGCACCCCTAAGGTAGGCCCTAGGTAGCCCCAAGGGCAGGGTGCAATGTATGGATAACGTAGGACATATAGGGGGTCATTACAACATTGGCGGTTAAAGTAGCTTCCCGCCGTGCAGACGACTGCTAATACACCGCCGCGGCCGCGGTAGACCGCCACAGCTATTATGACACACATCTCGGAATCCGCCGAAATTCAGACACCCACACAACACCGCCACACCAAAGGTCAGCGATAAACATGCGGAAACAAATCCACCACCTCCACGCCAACAGAAACACGCCCATGCTATTACGACCCACGAATCCACGCGGCGGTCTTTCAACCGCGATATTCCATTGGCGGTACACACCTACGCGCTCAAAATACACACACAGCTCCAAAACACCGCCACATTGGACAATTCGAAATACACACACCTGATACACATACCAACAACACTCCCACACACCCAACACAATATAAAACACACACCCACATCACCCACAAACCCCTACGACCACAAATTCAGAAAGAAGGCCAGATAGACAGCACAGCAATTGACAACCCCATCACACAGAAGCACACAACACCATCACCCACACAACATCCATGCACAAAACACCACACACCACTACACTCACCAAACTCATCACCACATACACCACCCCACACCTCACCCACACCACCCCATGGCACGCCAAAGACACCCCCGCTTCTCCGAGGAGGAGCTCAGGGTCCTGGTGGAGGAAATCGTCCGGGTAGAGCCACATCTATTTGGCTCACAGGTACAGCACACATCAATAGCCAGGAAGATGGAGTTATGGCGAAGAATAGTGGACAGGGTCAACGCCGTGGGACAGCACCCAAGAAATAGGGAGGACATCAGGAAGAGGTGGAACGACCTACGGGGGAAGGTGCGTTCCACGGTCTCCAGGCACAACATCGCGGTGCAGCGGACTGGCAGCGGACCCCCACCTCCTCCCCCACAACTAACAACATGCGAGGAGCAAGTCTTGACCATCTTGCATCCTGAGGGCCTCCGAGGAGTCGGTGGAGGATGGGACACTGGTAAGTCAAATCTTAACTATCATATCCCCCACCCTACCTTCATGCTATCACACCCCCCCCACCTTGACCCCCTCCCCTATCACTCCAAATCCTCACTAATGTACCCATAACACAAATCCTCACTAATGTACCCATAACACAAACCGCCCATCCCAACACCAAGCCCTGCATGACACAACTAAGCATGGTCACCCCTCACCAAAGCATGCTCACTGCACATACCCAGAACACCCCCCCAACCATCATCACACAAGGCCCCACACAGGAATGCTTGCACTGGGGTTCACACACACCCACACATTGCACACCATTACACACACACATGCAATAATCATGCTCTTATGCCACTGCAGAAACCTGAAGGACCGTCACCACACCAGAGGGACCAGACAACACCACTCCACCCCCAGAAGAGGCCCACAGTGACAACAGCAGCTCTGCCCTACTGGATCTTGATGACCAGCCCGGACCATCGTGGGCCTCAGGACAGTCGGTTCCCCTTGCACAGGCACAGCCCAACACCGACCTTCCACCCTCTGGTAACACCAGCACAGCACCCACCCAGCGGGCCCAAACCTCCCTACCCAGGACAGGTCAATCAGTGGGGTGTCCACCACTACAGGGCACCCAGGGTAACCCACCACCCCAACAACAACAGGGACCTGGGGGCAGTGGTAGTGGGCACACGGTCCAGGGGACGGAGGCACAGGAACATAGGGGAACTGGGATGGCTGCTGTGCGACAGAGGGAGGACAGGCCAAGGGAACCAACTCTCCATGAGGCCCTCTCCTCCATCATGGGAGCCTACCACCACTCCCAGGATACGATGACAACGGTCCTGGACAAGTTGCAGGAGACCCTGCGCCTGCAGGAGGAGCAGTAGTTGGGGTTCAGGGAGGAGCTCAGGACCATTCGGCTCCGCCCTGGGCACCATCGTGGGGATGCTGAAGGACATACAGCAGACCTTGAGGGACACCGTGGCACTCCAATGGGCCCCTGACACTAGCCTGGACGATGAACTGCCCACCACCTCTGCCGGCGCAAGTGGACAGGATGCCCCGCCACAGGACCACCACTCCAGCACCCCACCCCCTGCAGACGGACAACCACCACGCAAGCGGTCCCTGAGATCTAGGAACAGGACAGAGCAAGATGGCAAGACCCCCGCCAGGAAATAAGACCACCCTGATTGTCCTCCCACTGTCCCACTTTGTTACCCTGTCCATATTCGAACTGCCCCAGCTCTACTTCCTATGCGCAGAAGGGCAGTGCACCTGTGAGACTAATAGACTGGACTCTGCCATGGACATTCCTCCACCATCCCCCATCACCATTTTACAACCCCCCTTCATTTTTTGAGCACTTAAATAAACACCCTTGAAACACAAAACAATCTGGAGTCAGTCTATGATTTTGTACTTTGTATTATCAATGACAGTGTCATAATGGCTGTACCATTGTAAGGCTAACGTACCTATGTCACACATCACAAGCCCTTGAAGGATGCAAGCAGTTGACACGTAGGTTACCACACCTGTGAAACCATAATGGAAGGGTACAACTCAGTTAACAAATAGTGATTGAAATCGACCAACAGGATAGAGATAGACGTGTGAAAGTTAATGTAATGTTAAACCAGTAAATGTTCTCACCTGTGTGTCACTGGAAATATTGCTGTATGACTGACTCCCTGTTGTCGTTTTCTTCTTCCTCAGCTTCATCCTCATCACTGTCCACAGGCTCCACAGACTCCACAGCTGCCACAACACCGTCATCTGGATCAACCTCCTGCAGAAAAGGCATCTGGCATCGCAATGCCAAATTATGGAGCATGGAGCAGGCGATGATGATGTTGCACACCTTCTTCGGTGAGTAGAATAGGGATCCACCTGTCATATGGAGGCACCTGAAACTGGCCTTCAGGAGGCCGAAGGTGCGTTCGATCACCCTCCTAGTCCGCCCATGGGCATCATTGTACCGTTCCTCTGCCCTGGTCCTGGGATTCCTCACTGGGGTCAATAGCCAGGAAAGGATGGGGTAACCAGAGTCCCCCAATAGCCATACACGGTGCCTCTGGAGTTGACCCATCATATCAGGGATGCTGCTATTCCGCAGGATGTAGGCGTCATGCACAGAGCCAGGGAACATAGCATTTACCTGCGAGATGTACTGGTCTGCCAAACAGACCATCTGGACATTCATGGAATGATAACTCTTCCTGTTCCTGTACACCTGTTCACTCCTGGGGGGGGGGACCAGAGCTACATGGGTCCCATCAATGGCACCTATGATGTTGGGGATATGTCCAAGGGCATAGAAGTCACCTTTCACTGTAGGCAAATCCTCCACCTGAGGGAAAATGATGTATCTCCTTACGTGTTTCAGCAGGGCAGACAACACTCTGGACAACACGGTGGAAAACATAGGCTGGGACATCCCTGATGCCATGGCCACAGTTGTCTGAAATGACCCACTTGCAAGGAAATGTCGGATGGCGGATCGGTGACATCAGGTCTGGCTCCAACTGGGTACATAGTTCCTGGATAGTGGCACGGTCAAACCGGTAGATGACGATGACATGTCTTTCTTCCATTGTCAACAGGTCCACCAGCGGTCGGTACACCTGAGGATTCCGCCATCTTTTCATATGTCCCAGCTGACGGTGCCTACGAAGGACAACAGCGAAGAACCAGTCACTACTCCTCCAGGTATGTACCCACAGTTACACACAAGACTACACCAGACACAAAACCCTTCCTGTATGTGTGTTGAGTGTAGGCCCAGCTATGTGTGACACAGTAGTAAATGAAGCCATGAAATGGCGGCTGCCTGACCTCTAAACTGGGACAATGGGATTGTGGGGTAACTGCGCTGGCGTTGCACACCGTCGCGGTAGGCGGTCGTAGACCGCGGCGCAATGCTGCATTGGATAACATTGGACCCTATGGGTCCCAGGACCCAATGAACAGGTACGCCGGCGGTGATGATGCGCACCGCCGCGGACATCACCGCCACGGACGTCACCGCCATTTTCTATCTGTTCAATCACTAGATACCTGACCTTCGACAGGAGAGGACCTACTCTGATAATGCTGCTGTGACCTCGGTCTGGAAGCGACGATGGCTGCTGCGTCTGGGGAAAGGGCCCCTGCCTTCACTGCACAGGAGTTGGAGAAACTTGTGGATGGGGTCCTCCCCCAGTACACGCTACTCTACGGTCCTCCAGACCAACAGGTTAGTACACAGGGAGCAGGTTGTATGGGCTAGGCTTGGGTGGAGAGGGCTGGGCGGATGAGGGAAGGGGGCAGAGTACATAGAACAGTTATGCATGGGGATAAATGGGCCACAGGGATAGAGTTGGGAGGGGGCTAATCACAACGACGGTGCAGTAGGTAATGACTGTCCTCTTTCCTTGTGCATGTCATGTAGGTCAGCGTCCACCAGAAGAGGGACCTTTGGCGTGCCATCGCCAAGGAAGTCCGGACCCTGGGGGCCCACCAGAGACGGGGCACCCACTGCCGTAAGAGATGGGAGGACATTTGCCGCTGCAGCAAGAAGACGGCGGAGGCTCAGCTGGGGATGGCCTCCCAACGTGGGAGGGGTGCCTGTCGTACCATGAGCCCCCTGATGTTCCGGATCCTGGTGGTGGCCTACCCGGAGTTGGATGGACATCACAGCAGACACAAGGGGGTGAGTACAACCTCATTCTGCGGACTTTGCGTGCAGTGGAGGGGTCTGGGTGGGGGAGGTGGGCTGTGGGTGTCCCTAGGCCAGGGCGAGTTAGGTAGGCAAGGCCCCTCCGTAATGTAGGCCATGTGGCACTCTACCCCACCTCAGCAGAGTGCCAAGTGGAGGTATAGTTGCCCCTGTGGCATCCATGTGCGCAGATGTCCACCATTGCCATGTAGGCCATAACCCAGAAATTGCGTGTGCAGAGTGCAGGAGCACGGCGTAATGCAGGGGGCTGCTGTGTCTGTCTTGTCCGCCAACGGTAGCGGAATGCCATGCACTAAAACTCTCTTTCTTCTGTCTCCCCCCCTTTTCCTGCTCTCCCTGTCCTTTTGTACATCAGCATCAACAGGCGGAGGTACAGTGGCACCGGAGCACGAGGGAGCTGCATCCCACATGGCCATGGAGGGCCACACCACAGACTCTGAATGCTCCAGTGGGACGGAGGGCGAGGGGAGCTTCACGTCAGCCACCGGATCACCAACCAGCGACACGGACTCGTCCGCCGATGGGAGCTCCCCTGTTGTGGTGGCACCATCTGTGCGCCCCACTTCTACAGGTACAGCTGCCACCTCCCCTACCAGCACCACCCTCCCAGCAGCCCCTCAGCGTTCGCCCGGTGCCCGCTCACCCAGGAGGGTGGGCATCACCTTCGTCCCAGGCACCTCAGGCCCTGCCCCAGTCACCCCTGCTGCCCTCAGTGAGGAGGCCATTGACCTCCTCAGGTCACTCACTGTTGGGCAGTCTACCATTGTGAATGCCATCCAGGGTGTAAAACGAGAGTTGCAACACGGTAATGCATTCCTGGAGGGCATTCATTCTGGTCAGGCTGTCCTTCAGCGAACCCTGCAATCTCTGGCCTCAGCACTGATGGCAGCCATTTTCCCTGTGTCGAGCCTCCCCCTCCAACTTCCTCCACCCAGACCCAATCCCCTGTACCCCAGCCCATCCCAAGCACACCTACAGACCAGCATGCACACAAGTCAACACCCAAAAGTAGCTCAAGCAAACGTAGGCACCACACATCCCACAGGCACTCACACAAGCATCACACCCATACAGACACAGCAACATCCACTGTCTCCACTGTGTCCCCCTCCTCCTCTTCTCCCTCCTCCCTCCCAGTCTCGTCTACACACACACCTGCATGCACCACATCTACAGGCACCAGGAATCGCACCAGGACACCCAGCACCACAAGCCACTCACCTACACTCACCACCTCCACTGCCATTTACACGTCCCCTGTGTCCTCTCCCAGTGTGTCTGTGACGCCCCCTCCCAAAGTACACAAACGCCAGCAATCACTCACCCAACATCCATCCACCTCACGACAGCCTCCTGTACCTGCACCCAAAACAGCTAAAGTAACACCTCCGACAACCACCTCCTCTTCCTCCACTCCCAGACCCCCTCCAGCTACCCATCCCAGTGTTCGTCAGAAACTGTCCCTCTGTAAAATTGACCTTTTTGCCCCCACCCCCCCTCCAATTCATCAGTCCCGTCATTGCGCCTCAGCTAAAAAGCCTCCAATACCAGTGGTGCGTGTTCAGGGATTGTGGAGTGCACCGGCCACTAGGGCAGGCAGTAGGACCCGGAGCCAAGGCACTGGCAGCCCCCCTGTAAAGGCTCTAAAATTGGAGAGTGGACGACGGGACCGTGTTAAGACTCCTGGTGGGACAACAACTGACTTGGGTTCGAAGGGGATTGGTGAGTCAGCTGTGACTCCACCAAAGGTGGGGAAGGTCCAGAGGAAGTCTTGCCAGCCTGTTGTGAGTGTCACGGCGGAGAAGTGCGCCATCATTACTGGCGGTCCAGACACAACTGCCAGCACCGTCGTCACTGGTCCAGAGACCACCGCCAGAGTCACAGCCCAGGAGGGCCCAAGTATCGTCACTGGTCCAGAGACCACCGCCAGAGTCACAGCGAAGGAGGGCTCAAGTATCGTCACTGTTCAGGAGACCACCGCCGGAGTCACAGCCCAGGAGGGCTCAAGTATCGTCACTGGTCCAGAACCACCGCCGGAGTCACAGCCCAGGAGGGCTCAAGTATCGTCACTGGTCCAGAGACCACCGCCAGAGTCACAGCCCAGGAGGGCTCAAGTATCGTCACTGGTCAGGAGACCACTGCCGGAGTCACAGCCCAGGAGGGCCCAAGTATCGTCACTGGTCAGGAGACCACCGCTGGAGTCACAGCCTAGGAGGGCCCAAGTATCATCACTGGTCCAGAGACCACCGCCAGAGTCACAGTCCAGGAGGGCTCAAGTATCGTCACTGGTCAGGAGACCACCGCCGGAGTCACAGCCCAGGAGGGCTCAAGTATCGTCACTGGTCCAGAACCACCGCTGGAGTCACAGCCCAGGAGGGCTCAAGTATCGTCAATGGTCCAGAGACCACCACCAGAGTCACAGCCCAGGAGGGCTCAAGTATCGGCACTGGTCAGGAGACCACTGCCGGAGTCACAGCCCAGGAGGGCCCAAGTATTGTCACTGGTCAGGAGACCACCGCCGGAGTCACAGCCCAGCAGGGCCCAAGTATCGTCACTTGTCCAGAGACCACCGCCAGAGTCACAGCCCAGGAGGGCTCAAGTATCGTCACTGGTCCAGAGACCACTGCCAGAGTCACAGCCCAGGAGGGCTCAAGTATCGTCACTGGTCAGGAGACCACCGCCGGAGTCACAGCCCAGGAGGGCCCAAGTATCGTCACTGGTCCAGAGACCACCGCCAGAGTCACAGCCCAGGAGGGCTCAAGTATCGTCACTGGTCAGGAGACCACCGCCGGAGTCAGTGCCCTGGAGGGCCCCGGCTGCCACAGCCCCGCTGGGCAATGATGGAACGTCATGCCACACACCAATGCCCAGTGTAGAGAACGTCATGCCACACACCAATGCCCAGTGTAGAGATCGTCATGCCACACACCAATGTCGGTATCAGAACCGCCATGTCAAAGCACCGCTGAACAGGGCAAAGACTGCCATGGCAAAGCACTGCTGAACAGTCCAGAACCGCCATGTCAAAGCACCGCTGAACAGGGCAAAGACCGCCATGGCAAAGCACCGCTGAACAGTCCAGAACCGCCATGTCAAAGCACCGCTGAACAGGGCAAAGACCGCCATGGCAAAGCACCGCTGAACAGTCCAGAACCGCCATGTCAAAGCACCACTGAACAGGGCAAAGACCACCATGGCAAAGCACCGCTGAACAGGGCAAAGACCGCCATGGTGAAGACCGCTGAACAGGGCAAAGACCGCTATGGCAAAGCACCGCTGAACAGGGCAAAGACCGCCATGGTGAAGACTGCTGAACAGGGCAAGCACCGTGTAGGAATGAAAAGGCCGCCACATCAGGCATCCTTATCCCATGTGCAGCTGGGACAGTGACAGGACATGAACTTTCACGGGGAGACTCATCCAGTATGGGCACCAGTACCAGTAGAGAACTGCATCTACTTCAGAGACTGTGGCTTTGCACTCCCCTGGATGGCACAGTGGGCAACCCACCCACTGTAGAGACTTGAGAGACTGTGGCTTTGCACTCCCCAGGATGGCACAGTGGGCAACCCACCCACTGTAGAGACTTGAGAGACTGTGGCTTTGCACTCCCCAGGATACATCAATGGGCATGGAGCCCCGTCGTGGATCTGACTTTGCATTCATCTGGCTGAGGTGCCCCCCCTTCCCTTCCCCCTGAGGTGCCTGTAGTATTTCTATCTGATGCCCTGGCAGTGTTCTCTCCGATTATGGTCAGGTGTCGTTTGTGGGCCTTGCCCATGCATTTTTGGACTGTTGGTGCACGGACATTGTTGTGTACATACATGCACTACTTCTCGTATTGTATATAATTATGAGTGATTTTCAAATATATATCTGTATATTTTTGTATGACATGTATATTTGGCACATTATAATGTTTGACCGAATTTCGCATTGTCTTTTCATTCTTCCGGGGGGATTGTGGGTTGTTACTGTGATTTTTGTGAATGTGTATGTTGTAATATGCGATAGTGTGGGTGTTTGGTGGGTGTCCCCTTAACTTTTGCCTCCCCCCGTGTCGTAGGTGCAGTACTCACCGGTGTCTTCTGCGCCTACGTAGCTGTTGTTCGTAGAGGAGCAGAAAGACAAGGGCAGGGAGTATTTGTAATTCCAGCTCCATGGAGTCCTCGTTCCTCGTTGGATGTGTTGAGGTGAGCGTTTTCCCATAGCAAAAGCTGTTTCCGCCGTGTTTTTATCCACGGTGAATCCGCCCCGGAAAAGGTGGCGGATTGGCGGGTTGTAATACTGTGGGCGGTACATTGTCTCCCGCCTCTCTGTTGGCGGTAACCGCCGCGCTGCTTGTCTGTACCGCAGTGGTGGGTGATGTGTTAAAGTGGCTGTCTTAGTTGGCGGTTTCCGCCAGGGTCATAATTCCCTTTTTTTGTCCACCGGCCTGTTTGCGGTATTTCCGCAGCTTTAACACCGTCCGCCAGGGTTGTAATGACCACCATAGTAATGTGGGTTATATGTCCTGACAGTGAAATACTGCCAACTTCGTTTTTCACTGTTGCAAGGCCTGTCTCTCTCATAGGATAACATGGGGGCTACCTTTAAATATGATTAAAGTGTAGATTCCCCTAGAGAGTAGATGGACATGTGGAGTTTGGGGTTCCTGAACTCACAATTTAAAAATACATCTTTTAGTAAAGTTGATTTTAAGATTGTGCGTTTGTAAATGCCACTTTTAAAAAGTGAGCATTTTCTTGCTTAAACCATTCTGTGACTCTGCCTTGTTTGTGGATTCCCTGTCTGGGTCAGGTTGACAGTTGTGTTGTTTTTCACTTGCACTAGACAGTGACACAAAGGGGGCTGGGGTGTAACCTGCATTTCCTGATTAGCCATCTCTGCTAGGAGGGAGGGGTGGAATGGTCACTCTCATCTGAAAGGACTGTGCCTGCCTCTGACAATGCCGGCTCCAACCCCCTGGTGTGTGTCTGAGGCCTTGCCTGGGCAAGGCAGTATTTCACAAGTAGGTGTGAGTCCCCTTTGAAGAAAGGTGACTTCAAAGACTAAAATGGGTATAAGAAGGGCACCCAAACCTGCAGACTTTAGAAACACTTCTGGAACCAAGAGGAACCTCTGACTGGAGAAGAGCTGATAGCTGAGGAAGAAGTGCTGCCCTGCCTGTGACTGTGCTTTGTGGAGCTTTCCTGCAGTGCTGCTTCTGTCAGAGTAAGAGGGCAAAGACTGGACTTTGTGTGCCTTCCATCTTGTGAAGAAATCTCCAAGGGATTGATTTAGAGCTTGCCTCCTGTTGTTTGAAGTCTCAGGGACAGCAAAGATTTCTCTCTGCCAGCACCTGGAGTCTCTGGAGAGACTCCTGCTCTGACAAGTGGTGCCCTATCCAGTCCCTGGGCCCTTGAAAGTAAAGCTGGTGGAAATCCAAGAAAATCGACTTCAGACGACTTCGGACCGACGCCGCTGCTGAATCCGGTAACGCTGCCTGCACCTGACGCCGTGACCTTCGCTGGAACGCGACGCTCTTCGCAGGCCCGATGCCGTTGCAGCCCCGCTGAAGTCCGCGGCTCTGTGGAAGTCGCTGCACCCCGTCGTGACCGACGCCGCTCGAAGCGCGTGGATTCAATGTTTCGCACAGACGCCGCGAACCCCGACTTCGCGCATCGGCTTTATTTTCACTCTTCACCAAAGGTACTGTGCTTGGGGGTCTACACGACTCCGTGTCCGGCGCCGCTGGTGTCGGCTTGTTGGGAACGACTCCGTCACGACGCCGTGTTAACATCTCATCGAAGCATTTTTGTTTCTAAACGCTATTTTTGAGTTTAATCTCTAAAAATTCATAACTTGACTTCTGCATGTCGGATTTTTGTCGTTTTGGTCTTGTTTTGTTTAGATAAATATTTCCTATTTTTCTAGACTGGTGTTGTGCCATTTTGTAGTGTTTTCATTAAGTTACTGTGTGTGTTGGTACAAATACTTTACACCTAGCACTCTGAGGTTAAGCCTACTGCTCTGCCAAGCTACCAAGGGGGTAAGCAGGGGTTAGCTGAGGGTTATTCTCTTTTACCCTGACCAGAGTGAGGGTCCTTGCTTGAACAGGGGGTAACCTGACTGTCAACCAAAGACCCCATTTCTAACATTTACTTAGGTGCCGGCTGAGCTGGATGCCAAAATCCACAGCTATGCACCTTGCAAAAAACAGCTCTGTTTTCTTTGGGAAAATGTGATTTGTCCATATTGTGTTTTGGGGCACTTCCTGTTGCGGGCACTATGCCTACCCACACAAGTGAGGTACCATTTTTATCGGGAGACTTGGGGGAAGGCTGGAAATTGTAGCTACACAGGGCTCCATGAGGCTGGATATTCTCTCCACGACGTCCTGCTGAAACAGATTTGCTGCTAGAGAAAATCTCCACTGGAGCAATGCAATCTGAATCTTTGAGCAGCAATGTACCTTAATCAGATTGACTTGACAGGTTTGTCCCAGTCCTCTGGGGGTTTCTGAAGCCAAAACAATTTTAAGTCACAGGTTGTTCAGGATACAAGGCAGAGCATATTTTGACAGCCAAGGGCCCCAGAAGCTCAGGAACAGCACTTGTGGGTGAATACTCACTCAAGCAGAAGTCACCACCAGGCTCTAGTATAGGTCCAGTTGGAAAAGGTAAACTGGGCTCTTCAGGAAAAGAGGCATTTTGCAGCTTTTGGTAGCCCTGTAGCTTAACAGGAGATCAGCTTAACTGACCCTTGCAGTCCACTTCTTTATCATGGGTACAAGTGGAAGCAGGTCTAGCCTTTCAGGTCTCCTAACAGGTCTCAAAGGCAAGTGCTGTCCTTCGTCATTCTCCCACAGGTCGAGTAGTGCTCTGAAGCGGGCACCCAGAGGTGCCACATTTATGCCTGGCACCAGCTTGTGGGTAGGTGAGAATCCTTGACCCCCCTGACCAGTATGGAAAGATTTCCAGGGGTCAACCTACCCACTTTGAAAAGTTTATGTTAGCCTTACAGTAAACAATTCTCCACTTCACCTCTCTACCTCATCCAACATGGTAAAACCCTTCTCCCTGTGTGCAGAGACTGGGTGCCCACCCTAGAGATGTAGGCAGGGAAATGAGCAACCCCAACTATGTGGTTTCTTCAAACCAGTTCTGGGGCACCTTCTCTCCAACTGGGCTTGGTGCCTGCCTGCCTGACTGGAGGAACATGCAAGAGCCCTGCCCAGGTGTACCCTAACATTTGTCAGTGCCAGGGTAGGGCTCTCTGAAGTTAGTCAAATTCCTGGACACAGCCAAGATGGTCATGCCTTCAAGGGAACCGTAACACATCCCCATACCCAAGGCCTTTGTCCTGTTCTGGGAGCAGATTTCAGTCCTCATCAAGGGGGGCTATTCAGGTTAAAGGTGGGGCTCATGCAAAAAGGCTGCCAGAGGTCTTATACAGGTACATGCAACTTTCTTAGAGTACCTTTTCTTTTAATAAAAAAATCATTTTTACCATGGAATTTATTTTAAATAAATAATAAAAAAGAGTTTTTGAATTTTAGTTCTATCTTCTTTCCAACGGAAATTGGCATTATGAAATGTAATAATGTAATCCAGATGCTACAGTGAAAATAGATTTTGAGGGCTTTTTCATTGTAAGAACACACTTAACATTACAGTTCTACCAGTCGTACTTCTAACTACCATGTACTCTGCCTTTGGACTTATAAGGCATACTTAGGGTTAACTTACTAACATTTAAAAGGAAGGCGTTGACTTGTCAAAAGAGTTTATTTTGACATATAGAATTGCAGTTTAATACTGCCACAACCAGGCTGCAATAGTAGGCCTGCAGTCATGTTTGCACTGTCCCTGTGGTGGACTGCATAATAGATTATGAAGTCCACTAGTGACATTTAACATATAGGCCTGGGTGCACTTTGACCGATACATTAGGGACTTAGAGGTAACTTAAATCAGATAATCAGAAGAGCAAACATGTTTTAGGGGTCAGAGCACATGCACTGGCATCTGAATGTCAGTGCCCCAGTGCACATAGCCTTAATAACATAAGCATCAGTCCACAAAAATAGGTGGTGAACATGAAAAAAGAGGTATTTTCCTACATTCATTTTTCTCCGAAGGTGCACATAATTTATTTAAGGGGAAAGGTGGATTCTAGTTTGGCTTACAGATCCAGCTTACACTCAAACTCAGGCCCTCATTATGAGTGTGACGGTCTGAAGACCATCACGCTGGCGGTGGCAGCCTTGCTCTCGCGAGGCTGGCAGTAAAGACTGCCTTATTATGAGATTGGCGGTTTGGCTGAAGCCAAACTGCTACAACGCTGCCAGTACCACCAGGGCGTAAGACCGCCGGCACTATTTTGAGTTGGCACACTGCCAGGCTTTCCATGGTGCTTGCACCATCACGAAAACCCTGGTGGTAATGCACCCGGTGACAGGAATCTCCATTCCTGTAGAACAGCACATGCACCCTCACACGTCCACACACCTTCAGACTTCCCCCCTTTTCCACACACTTGCACCCTCCCTCATCCGCACACTTGCACACAAACCCCCCTCATCCGCATGCAACCACACAGACACCTCCACTTACTCGCAGACTTGCACACATGCACTCCCACTTGCATGCATCCCAAAACACACACCTACTCACTCGCACCCTGACTCACACCTCTCCCATCCCCTCTGCATACATGCAGACACCCCCTCCACACACATGCAGACACATACCCCCAACTGCACACATAAATCCAGACACGCCCGCTCTCTCGCTCACAAAGACGCACTCAGAAACCCCCATTCACACACATGCATGCCCTCAGACAGATACCCCTCCCCTCCACTTCCATTCGGACACACACACACCCTCCATGCAAAAACACACTCACCCACACCAATACTGCTACACATACACATACAGGCACATACATGCACACAACATTTCTCCCCCCATTTTGGATGGTCCACCTACATGTCTCGATGAGGTGGTCATTCCGGAGAGTATTGGTCTCAGCATTTTCCACTGCCAGCACCGCACCACCGTTCAGGAAACCGCTGTGCCTTATTATGTATCGTAATACAGCAGGCAGTGTCCTGTTGGCATGGCGGTGCTGGTTGTGGAAACGCCTCTCTTCCACCATCAGCCAGGCTGTCAGTGTCGGATTTTCACCCATAAACGGGTGGAAATCCGACTCAACTTGTAATATGGCAGTCTTTGGACCTCCAACACTGACGGTCTTCTGGCATCCGCGACTTCGGGGGTCTTGTAAAAAGACTGCCGCAGTTGTAATGAGGGTCTCAGTGTCTACTGGGCCCAGGCCAAAAGATGAAGGGAGCCAATTATTACAAAGTACGTATCTCTTGTAGATGTTCAACAGATCTATGAGAGCAGGCTACTAAAAGTGTAGTGACACTTTATATTTTTGCTCAAGAACCATTCCTTAATAACCATTGAAGTTGTCTTAGTGTTAAAGTCTCCTGATCTTTCAGAGGTTTCTGCTTGGTTTTTGCCTCTTGGGCACATCAGGGGGCATGATATGGGAGACATGAAGGCAACCCTTTCAATTTGAGTAGGTGTTTGCAATTTGTATGCCCTAGGTCACTCTCCTCTGATCAAGTATCACATCTTTCAGATGAAAGGCTGGCTAAATGGAACTCCTGCTCCACTGACGGTGATATGAACCTAATGGGCGGTGCAAGGGATAGAATGCAGGGGGAAAGGTACGCAATTTAAAACAGCAGGCCTGTTACTTTCAACAAACCTATGAGCTTTTTCGGCAATTTGCACACAGGAGGACCACAACACTGGGGGCATCATACCCCTAAAACATTCTAGAACTGTTTTTTTCGCTTCTTGGAGTTAGGATCAATAAAATAGCCCATTCATGAAAGACTACACCAATCAAAACAGTGAGGTGGAGCCGGGGGTGCAAGTAACATGGACTCGACAAACGACTACAGATCCGCTGCCACCAAATGCCAGTTGGTTTTTGCCTGATCATAGATAAGGGTCTCGCCCAAGCCAAACCAACGAGTGTCATTTTTAGTGTACTGGTATCATCCAACATAGTGTAGAACTCTGTCGGTGAGAAACAACCATAAACACATCACGTCATGGAATTCATGACATAGGCCTCATCCAAAGGAACAAATACCGGGTCGACCGCTATGGCTAAATGAAGGCGAGAATGTGACGCTCCTGATTGGGCTGGGATATCTGACCCAACAATTATAATATTCCAACTTGGGGCATGGGTGTCATCTTCAAGGTTTAATTATCACTCTTCTTTCCCAGTGGAGAGAAATCAATAAAAAATGTATTAGTTTATCAAGGAGTGACACTGAATGTTTAAATGTTTGGTCTGGTAGTACACAGGGAGTTTTAAGTTGAAATATGAAACACTATTTGCATAGGCAATTCACAAGAAGCATGCAGTTCATACAACATTCATAACTTTTCTTTTGCATTTAAGAGATAACGTGCAGTTTTGATACAGAAATAGAATGTCGCTACAAATTCAGTCTGAATCTAAATATTATGCTTTAGCACACAATCCGGACACTTACCAGTGCATCAAAGACGAGAATGTCATATTGTTCACAATGGGAATGCTCCATCATAATGTTAAACAGGGCATCCAATGTATCCTGAAGAAACTAGAACGGCAAAAGCAATATTTTTGTGATCATCATTGCTCAGGCATGTGCTTTGAAATTCTTATGAAAAGAGGATTGTTATACAGTTTGCATGCATCAAAGGAACAGCAGACACACTGCGAATGTGAAATCTTCTAAGTCTCTGCAATACTTCGGAGCTGGGATTGACTTTCCCTGGCTTCTTTTCATCTCTCTTATTTTTTCTCTTTGTTTATGGATTTGCAACTATCTGCTGTGCCATGTTGCTCTGCTTCTGTGGAGTATGAAGGATCAGAGAGACGCTTGTGCCAGCGAGATTCAGTGGCTCTCAGCTTGCATGTACCTCACAAGACTTCGAGAGGGTTTGTACATTTCGGATAGGTGGCAATTGTATCCACAGTGCAGTTAAAGGCACGCGTCAAACTTGCATTCTCTTCCGAAGTCTGCTTTTATACAATGATTCCATTGTTAATGGTTTATGGAACTGTTTAAAGGAATGTTTACTTTAATAATATATTTGACATGGATCGATAACATTGGAAGAGTTATTGAGAGACCGACATTAATAAAAGAAAGGTCACCTAGTAATTGCCTCATAGCCTTCTCGACGTGACACCTAGTCCAAAAATAACATAGCAAGCTGTGGCTATTGGGCCTCAGCCACGGCGTCGATTTTTCTCTGATATCCCAGGAACCGCCCTATTATGGCTCTACAACCTGGGCCAAGTACAACCCATTCAGCAGTTTACGCTCAATAGTAGCAGGCAGTGACAGGCTTCTCAGGGAGGGTCTGTGGGTGGACAATCTATGAACTCAACAATCTCCTTCAGCGTAATAAGTGATTGTCCAACCCAGTGCTTTACTTTAGAAAATAAAAGTACTTTATTACACACAATTAACAGGAAAACTACATAGAAAATACTAGCATGCATAACTAAAGTAGGTGGCACTAAGACTACTGCACCTTGCAATGTCACCCTCCTCTTCCCCTTAACTAGGGGTTCTTTCTCTGATAAGTGTAAGCAGTCTCCCCACATGGTTATACTGTTTGCAGGAAGAATAAAAGCTCAAGTGTGGATTATCCCTGTTCAGGTTAAGCCACACTCAATTCAGAACAATTCACTTTAAAGTCTCACCCACTGCAGGTCTTCATGTTCAAATCACGCCTGTCAGTAAACTGGCAACATGTGCCTTCACTTCCTCTTGCTTCTGGGAGGAGATAAGCTGTTTGCAACAGCAGCTCTGTCAATCCACTCAGGCCATGGTAAGACACAAAAGCGGGGGCCATCATCCGAGGTATCCCAGTACAATTACAGGTACTTGAAGTTTCGGGTGCCTCTGAAGGTGAGGTAGGTACCTCTCGGCTTCTGAACTGCCTCTAGGTCGCTTTGTGAAATGATGCAGGTGAATCACGCCACCTGAGAAGGGATCAAAGTGGCCCAAGTGATAGTTATGGGCACACTCCTTGATCATAGCCAGCAAGGATCACTGCAGACACCCTTTTTGGTCACAGCATCAGTCAGCGGATGATCATGCATGTGCACCATGAGAAAGTCCTGTTTCATGGTTTGTGGTCCAGATGGACCAGGAGGGGTGCCCAAAGAGTTACCCTCATAATGGTGGAAGTCTATTGCCCTCACCAAGAGTTGAGGAGCACATGTACAGTGGTGGCAGCATACCATACAGTGATCAGTGCGAGTTGCTAGGTCCTTTGTAACTGCACTGGAATGCGGCCTACAGGTTCACTCACCTTTTAAAGTTCTGCTGCTCTGTGCTTAACTCACCCTTGGCTTTCATCAGTTAGATGTAAAGTCATACACAGTGCAGGAGTAGCAACTCTGCACTGGAACGATTTGTGTCTAGGAAGGGTAAAATACAGAGATAGAGCAGTGGGGTGCGGCGCGTGCATGGTGAATGCATGTACTCAGTCTATGTAGACCAGAGAGAAACATATTATATGAGAGATTGTAGTGCTGCGCAGTGCATGAGAAGTGAAAACATGTGCTGGGTGTATATGTTCTTGCAAGAACACTACATTAAGGATGAAGTGTTGTGCAGTCCGAGCATGGTGAATGCGTGTACTAGCAATGGGTGTGCTTGCATGCAGTACACACTGGCACAATACAGAAACGTGACAGTACTGACACACAGAGTGAGTGTGTGTGCTGAATGTATGTATGCCTGGCGTGGCACAATACATGGAGCTGGTAGTACTGGACAGTAAATGTGCTGTGTATATACAGTGAGTGCAAGTGTGCCTGTAGTGGTACATTACATGGAAAATACTGGTTTCCATTTTGGGAGACTGAGGCCTGCACGATGAAGACATGAGGAGGAGAGGACCCCACCAGATAGATTTGTGTATTGCTGCATTCCTGTGAGCTGGATGGGACACACTGGAGAAGGGAGAGGGAGTCCCCATGTACACTTCGAAGTGTGCTCTTTGATTCAGTGAGAAATCACAAGGAAGGGGCATGGACACACATCAGGACAGAGATTGGGCTGAAAGGGAATCATAAAGAGTACAGGTGGAAGTCTGGGATTAACCTTTTGATGCACATATCACCATTGCTGACATCCAGTTGTGAACTCTAGTCACTCCCATGGCCTGTATTATGGGACTATCAGCTTCGAAGCCTCTCCTGCCATGCCAGACAGTCTTTCAAGAGGAATAGGAAGAGGAAGAGGAAGAGGAAATGTGTACACTTCAAAAGAAATAGAGCCCCCACATAAAACTTCAAAGACCCAGACCCTAATTCACATTAGGTGTCTGAAAATGGACTACAAAAATGGGAGGTTGAGACCCCAAAAATGTGTCATCTGCCAAGAAAAGAAGCGGACTATGTGAGGAGGGCAAGCTCTGCAAGACTTCTGCCAGTGACCACGATGCATGCCAAGGCAAGCTAGCCTTTCTGCTGGGTGACAGGACATCACTTAGGGACACCAAGACCACCTGCTCTGGTGCCTGAAGCACCAATGCCTGACCTGCCTGAGCATCAAGAACAGTGTGTCCTGTGAGGAACAGGAGAGTGTTGGAGGATGTTGCATCCAGTGGAGAGTCCTATTGAGAGGCCTTGTGGTGCATGGTCTGAGGAGACAGCTGCTGCACCGAACGGTTCTTTGCCCATTTGTAGAATCAGGTCGGTGATCCCTGTATGCTAGGAGATGGATGCCATAAAGATAGTTGTGAGCTTCATTGTGTGAGGGGGAGAATGAAAGCTCTACTGCAATGCTGAGGTGACCCCCATATGCCAGGAGGGGCTGCCATTGACATTATTGCTGTTGACAAGTGGCAAGACCTATTCAGGCCCTGGCAGCAACCCTGTATGCCCATGGTATAGTCTCCATGCAGAGGAGCCCGGAGACATGTCAGTAGGTTTTGCGATAATTCAGTAAGTCAGGAGGTGCTGCTGATACTGAGTGACCTGTGAAATTGGGCCAGTCCTAGAGAACTGAAAAACAGTGACTAGTGGGTTGAAACAAGCATTGAGGACTACCCCAGACTTATACTGTGAACTGCGGAGGATGCCAAGAGTTCATTGCCACATCATTAGAGCCAGATTGTGAGCACCAGGATCATCCCACCTCCCCCTTTGGGGAGCAATGAACTTACCATGCCAAACAGAAGTACAAGAGCTTCTCCAAAGGCTGGTGGAGCCAGCTTCACATGCTCAGTGAGAGGCTACATCTGCCGGATGCAGCCCCTTGTCCAGCATGCAGCCCGACTCGATAGTGCAGGGCTGGAGCATTGTGAGTGCCCAGTCAGGGCACCCGTTGAGACACTAAACGCTTCCTCATTGCTGGAGCATATAAGGCTTTTTACGGGCCTACCTGGGCCTGGGGGACTCACTGCTAAATGCGCTGAGACACCATAGACTCTTTAACTATTTCCTAAAATTCAGAGTGAACACTCGAGTAAGGTCTACTAGCGAGCATTCCCATGGTGTGGTCAACAGTGATTGGGAGTAACCCCAGCCACATAACAAGGAATGGCTGTAACAAAGATTTGCACGTGAAACACTAGATCTCCAACCTCAAGGGGATTGTTTTATTGCTTATGAATGTCATATTACTTATTTGAATGCGGCGAGTTAGAAATAAAATATTTCTTTTTCATAGGAAAATAAGTATTTGACTGGACATTAATTTAGTGACACTACTGTGTGCTCTTTGAGTTATGAGCCATGTTCATTAACCTGTATCTACATTCCACCTCACCCCCTACTCAGGGAGCCTTGGACTGCTCGATCATAGCTACCACTAAGAATCAAGTACAGAAGGGATACTTGGCCCCATTGCTCAGGATCCATAGTAGATTAGGCTACGGGGCTTCAGTAGTAAAATGCCTCAATCACCACAGTTGAGCCCAGTAATCCCTGTGTGCTCTGTAGTTCTATGAAATGGCTTCTGTCAGTCACTTAAGGGGTCTCATTCACCCTTGACAATAGAGATTGTAGTCTCACCCCTTTTATGGCCCATCTACAAACTGAGAGTAATCAGGAATACTCACCAGCAGCTCTTCTCAATAAAATGCCTAATTAAATTTCTAGCGGAGCCTTGCCTCATTTCACTACACTTCAGTATCTAGGTATCATCCCTCTTGCTTCAGGAATGTCAGCAGTACACATTCTCTGACTGGGAAAACAACTTCACCTCCACCTTGTGAATGAACTGGCCAGGGATAATCAAAATGGATGCCAAAGGCATCCGTTTCTCAAAAGCCATGTATCATACAGACCACATAGACAAACACACACAATATTCACTTGAGATGTTAGTGTTAGGATCTGGGATAGCCCATTGATGTGGAACCACACAAGTGGGCTAGTAGACCTCTACTCCAGTGACACAGATAAAAAAGTATTGTCACAACTATTGATTATATTCCACAAAGCTATCCTGGAACTAAATGGAATGGTGGAACACTCATAAAAATTCCTCCATTTTGTTTTAAATATCTTTACCCATTCCATTACTGGCATACTTCATCATCAGATCTTATCCTGGTCTTTACTTATCCAGGATGGATTCAACCTTGTAGGAGGAAGCATTTGAATATTTTTTTGCAGAGAATGATGTGAATATTAAAATACCTCTGGGAAACCATGTTTTCCCTTTATTTTGGGTTCCCAGGTAAGATTAAAAATGAGTTATGAATGTCAATTGATACCAGTGCCCATGCATCCCAGCATGGGCACTAGTATTATTGACATGTTTCATCTATTATCTAAGGTCTCTATGAGTCCTTGTTTTCATCAGGACAAGAGGAAAGCCCTATTATTCTAAGTGTACAGTCCAATCCATACCAGTCTAGTTACGGTTTGTGGGAATAAATCTAAAACATGCAGGTTTACTTAGTCCAGATGACTTGTTGCACCTACTAGTGCCTATTTGCATATTATCATATTTGATCAGGGATAGACCATGACATGCCCCTGTAGCTACACATTAATTAAGGGTGCCACATCGATATAAAACCGATTTCCCACAGTTTGGGTTCCTGGTTGATCACAGTAAGCTGATCAAATGGGACATGAAGTCTCTGCTTTGGAGGTGCCATCATCAGAATGAGATTTGCTGCGCTGGTGTTGAGGAGAGGACGCACAACAGGGCAGCACACATGTGGCAAACAAAATCTTGGGTGGCATGACTCCAGTCACCCCAGCATGAGTGGCATCCAGACTGGCAATGCCCTGAGTAAGTTGTGTAAGAGGGGTCAATAATGCCCAGTATTGGACCTGGCATTCCTGGCATGGTTTACCCCTTAACATTTTACCTTCAGGCCTCCTGTTTTTGTTGACTTTGTTTTTGCTGGCCTTATGACTTTGCACACTTTGCAACTGCTAACTAGTGCTAAAGTGCTTGCGATCTCTCCTTAAAACATGCTAGATTGGCCTATCCTTAATTGGTATATTTAACTTACTTGTAAGTGGTAAGTAAAGTGGCAGTACATGTGTCCAGCACCTGTAAATTAAATACTATTAGTGGACCTGCACCACTAGTTGTGTCACCCACTTAAGTAGTAATTTAAACATGTCTCAGGCCTGCCATTGCAAGATCCTGTGTATGAAGTTTAAACTGTCTTTCCGAGCTGCAAAGTAAAAACTTTTGCCAGGCCCAAACCATCCTTTTTAATGGAAGTAGGACATGTATCTTTACGTTTTACATATTGTGCAGGCGGGGAGAGGGGTGGGTTAATAGCATAAAAAAAACAATTCTTACCTCTGCTCCCACACCACGCCTCTCCGTGGGCGCTTCCAGGCAGACTGGGAGCCTGTGCAGGCTTTCTCCAGCCCAGCAACTTTGTTGCTGGGCTGGAGAGAGCCCTGTGTGCATGTGTGTTTGGCCAGTCTGAGATGGCTGGCCAAACACACATGTGCTCTGAGGGGAGTGTACAGTGCACTCCCCTCTGCTCACCACCCCCAATGTCCCGCTCCTTTCACAAGGAAAGGATAATAAACACAAAGGAAAGGATTTGCAGCTGTTGCTGCTGGAGGGGGTGTGACGCTCCACCGGAGCTGCCCCTGCTGGCCTCTTGATCTGAAGCCTCAGGGACACAACAGACTTCCAACAACCTTGCTCCTGCACTTTGATTCTGCCATCTGTAAGTCTACCCTGCCAAAAGGTGCCACCCTAGTCCTGACCCTCGGTATTAGGCGTATGGTGCTCTGCTAGCCTCTGTTGATCCAGTGCAATGGATGCCTCTATTCTGCTGCAACCCCAAGAAGAACCATCACATCTCTGCTGCTTCGTGGACTGGACCCATCCCAAAGACCTGCATCCCCTCCACAGCTCACAATACCTTTGGAACCGCCACTGCATGATGTATCCTCGGTGCAGAATCTTGCATCCTTCATTGACGGCAGCCTCGACGATGATGCTAGACTGTGCATTGCAGCTTTGAAGCTCCTTGGAACAGACCCATTGTCCTGACTGCGTGCAACATCCTCGATGTCAGACTTGGCATTGCAATCACAGCATGCCTCCTGGAGAGATTCCAGACAATGCAGAACTCAGCTGCAAGACTTGTACACAACCTCCTCAGAAGAATCCACATCACATCCCTTCTCAAAAAACTACACTGCCTCCTAATTCAGAAGAGATGCTAGTTCAAGATGCTGACCCTGGCCTACAAGGCCCTGCACAACCAACAAACACCTGACATTCCACCAACCCACAAGACACCTATGATCAGCATCCCTCTCCCAGACACTCCATGGATCCACCGAGCGAACAGCAGAGGATGCTCCTTCTCACACCTAGCAGCCAATGCTTGGAACAACCTACCCTCTGCACTTCAGGACCGCACCATCACTCCAGCAATTCAGAAGAGAACTAAAGACCTGGATGTTTGAATGATCATTCCTCCAAGCGGCAGCATACATCTCCAGCACCTAAAGACCCTCACAGGTGATTTGTTACGCTCTTTAAATGTTTGATTGATTAAAATATTTGATTGATTTATTGCAAGCTCCATCGACGGGATCCTCAATGACATTGCAGGCCATCACATTGCAGCCTTGCTGCATCTTGGAACTGAGGCATCGCTTCAGCTGCACAACACTTCTTCTACATGGATCCTCGTAACACTTCACAAACCAGGATTTAAGGAGCTTTGTTCATTGGCCCAGCTGGGTCCATAAAAAGCCAGCCCGTGCTCCATCTCAGTCGGCCTGAACTTGTGACTTTGCTCCAGTCGACCAGATATTAACAGTTGAAGTTTTGTGCTTTTTTGGGCTATTTTCACTAAAAAAATTTAAACTGCATATATCCGGCCTGGCTGAATAAACTTTTGTAATTTTGTTCTTGTTTTATTTATTGAAGAAAGTTCTATTTTTCTCACTAAATGTGGGATCCTTTTTATGTGGTGTTTTCACTTTATGACTGTTTGAATTGTTGCACAAATACTTTACAAATTGCATCTAGGTTACGCCTGACTGCTAGGTGCAAAGCTAAAAGAGGGTTGAGCACAGGTTCATCGAGGGTTGGCATGTGCCTCACCCTGACAAGGATTGTGTTTGCAGCCTGGCTTGGGCTCACATCCCAGTCAACGAGCAATCCACCTTCTTACACCAATGACCAGAATAGGATGGAAGTGGAGGTGAGCACTTATGGCAAGCCATGCAGATATGACCTGACGGTGAAGGGCTGTTGCAGTATCTTACGCTCCATTATCCTTGCCTGATCTACAGCAATATGCGCCTTTCTCATGCTCTGCAAAAAGTGCTTCTATTCTAGTATTTGAATGTGAAGCATTTACCAGTGTTCTCTGAAACAGGTGCCTCCAATGGGCTTTCATGTTTATGAAAAAACGCAGCCCATTTTCTGGAGTGTCCCTCTGAGCTTCTCAAAACAGTCCACTACCAAATGATACCAATGCCCCCTTCTGCTTTCGAATCACGCTCTCTTTCTAGATCTTTTCGAGGTTGCTTTCTTTAGGCCTTCTCTATTAGTTTTGCTTCTCTCTTGTTCATCAAGCTAAGCCACAGATGACAGCACTCCTTCTGTGAGGATGAACCTCTAACTATAAAGCCATCACGTCTAACACCAACATGGCGTTTCATGCCAGAGGGGCATGACGGTGGTATGCATTTTTGGTATTAGCTTACTATTCTCCTTTTAGGCGTATACACAATTTAGGGTTTACAAGTCTGTTTGGGGAGCTGATATTCGGTGTTTTGTACGGGGGGTAAATGGAAATAATATTAAGAGAGGATGTGCAACTTCCTCCATCATGATTGTTTGCATGAGCAGGTAATAACTGGGAGGAAATAGTTTGAGGGTCAACAATCCTGGAGGAAGGAGGCGCAGGGATAAGAGAACACATTCAAGGAGTTGAAGATTACAACCTGGGAAGTGTCATGGGATCGAGGGGGGTGGAGGTGAGCCAGCTCAGAATTGTATTAGTAAATAGCATTTTATGAAATCCAGAAATGTCGATGCAAATTTGAACCGACGCAACCCTTGTAATACTACCCTGCCTTTCTGGTTCACTCTGATGTAGTCTTGAAGCACAGTTCCATTCTCCTGTGAGTTAGACACCTACTCCTTTAGCACAGGGTAACTAACAGTTTTTTGTTCAAGGCAAGTACCCGTCTGATGCCAAATTTAGTAGCGCCCTCTGTCTACGCTTGCTTAGCAGCTAACGTTTCTTTAACATACACCCATTTAATGATTTTTAAATATAACGATAAGAAACACTAATCTCAAAAGAATTGTCTTTCAAAGTTAGATTTACATATAAAAATTGTGATTTGTGCTGGAAATGTGAGACTATACTGCTAATCTATTAAGCAGTTCAGTACCTTTCGAAATGTGAGACTGACTTAAAGTGCTCCTACTGGGTGGGCATTGCATCTTTTCAGCATGAGTCAACAGCACAATTGCAGAATAACGTGATTTATTTTAAAAAACAAACAAAAAGATAAAATAGAAGCAATAAAATAAGTATCTACTTCTCTTTATATGTTTCATTAGCAGCCATTACGAATCGTGAGCTTGCTCAGCCAGTCAGAAGGCATTAACTTCTGTGATGTGCCTGCATTCTAAATTCTAGGGCAAGGGCCGGATGCGGGCTGCGTCTTCTAATTAGTCCGTGTTAGGGGAAATTGAGAGGAAGGGTCCTAATATCGGTGCTTCCACCATGCTTCCTGACATTTACAGTTGTTAGGAACCTAGGGCCTCATTAGCGGTCGTGCATTCACCTCGGACCCTAACTGTTCGGTTTTCTGAACACCACTTTCCCCCGCCATCACTTTTAATGTTCACCCATCCCTTTGTATTTGATAACATCCTCAATGTGAACCGCAGCTCTCTAATCAGCGTAGAATACATGCAGGTACATATAATTTAAATAACATCTGTTTCTCACTTCAGAAACAACATTTAGTTGCAAAAGAAAATGAGAACATCTGGCGCGGATCTGAAAGTCATTATTTCTGAATCAGCTCATTGAACGTTTCAGGGCAATAGAAGGTATAAGGCATCAAATAACAGGCCTTCTGGCACCTGCTCTTCCCATGAAGGGAGCTTATCTCCAACTGCCAAAAGCATATCAGTGAAAGCACAATGTGTTTAAAATGTACTAATAAGAGCTCAAAAAGGGCAGTCCATATGCATGGGCTATGCAGTACTTAATTGATGGATGTTGAACCCTAAGACTTTTTTTCCTGCCTCTGTGAGAACACAGCACAGGCTTCATGCCCTCTGCACTACTGCCAGAACCACAAGTCCTTCACTTACAAACAGTTTTCTGAATGGAACTCAAACTTCCCCCTGGGAAAGGTTGTCACCAAGGCAACGCTAGCTGGATAGCCAAAAGAGAACTATGAAGTGTCGCTCATAGGTGGTCACCTTACCTTATGCCAGAGATTTTTCTTCCATTTTTAAGTGGAACATTTCATAAAAACTGTGGCCGTTCAACAGTCTTTGTCAGAAACACGCAATACAGAAGATAGGTACACTCATAAGATTGTGGCTTTGTGGGCATTCACAAACTTTTAGAATGGCTTTTCCACACTCATTTTAATCCTTCGACGGATGGTGTAAGGAGTTATAAGTGTGAAAAAGCGTTGAGCTTTACATATAAAAATATTATGTTTCAAAAACACTACAAAAAAGCTTTTAAGTAAAATATCGGGAAGTGGATGTTCAGCAATGCAAATGCTGGACAAACGTATCGTTAGAGAAAGCAGGCGGATGCCAGGAAAGCTGCACGACTCATGATTTTACCTCCAGTATGACAGAACATTTGGGAATTCAGTAAGAAGTCATGCATATCCAACGTATTGGCAAGTGGAGATGTCCGACCCCTTTGTGAAACGGAAGCTGGTGTTTATTTCATGAGACAAGGTAGGACGCCTCTAAGAACAAGAGTTGCCTCAGTTCTTAAAGGCAAAGGAGTTCGAAGACACTGGCAAGCTGCACATGAAGACCGAACGTTTTCAGAATGTCCCTCACCTGCTTCTCCAGTCCCAGCACACAGTGACCTCCCTGTATATCAAAATTCACAAAGGAGATAGGACAAAGTGTAATGTGCAAACCAGAAATTGTTGTACAAATAAAGTAATACAAACGGAGGTATGCTCAATGCACAAAAAGGGGCCAAGGGTGATTGTTTGTCAGTGAACTTTTACAACACATACTTGTTAACAAAAACCTCAAACACGGGTCCACTATGTTCACAGGGGACTTTAAAACCACCACTAGTGCCACTTATAGTTTTATGTTCTTTCAGGTGCAGGCCCCCCTGGGAAAAATATGTATGCAAAACAATTTCACATTCTAAAATACAATTACGATAAATCTCAAAATATCTATTACAATTAACTACTAAATACATAAACCAAATATTAAAACATTTTCACTGTCAGATCACAGGACAATATACGATTCCGCCTTAGTTCATGTGTGCCCATTTATACTCCTCCCGGCCTTGTATATATATTAGGCCGCAGCACACTCCATTCATTCATTTCAATCTGCTCTTAATATCCTTAAAACCGCAGCATAATTCCCCACGCCCAGGCTCCTGCACTGAGTAGAAGAACATGAAGTGAGCTACCGTCTGGCAGGAACAAGTATACCTGGAAAATTTGGAGATACTTTGGAAGCTGGAGCCACTTATTGCAGAACTCATACCATATTTTAATTTCAAGTTTAATGCCCACGCTTCTTTTCTGGGAGCACGGTTTTGTAAATAAACTGGCAAAGGTTGATGAGCATTTTACATCAAGGAATTTATCTGTTAAACTTCTCGCAAGTGACTCCCAGTAACACTTCTCGTTCATAAAGGACCAGAATTTTGCTCCATTTTTAATAGGTTGAGGATTACTCTACAAGTTAGTCACTCGTATCTAAAATATTGAGCAAGGATTTAACGTAATTGAACAAGGGTAATTTACATACCATGTCAATTTTTTAAATTTAATTAATGCCTTCTTGTAATGGTCTAATTAATTTGAGGACCACATCCTTATCCACTACAATAGGGGTTTGAGATTTGCAATATAAACGATTTTTTTAACATCAGTTCCAAACGTTGTGGAATCAAAGGGCCGTTTTGTGGAAGTCTCCTAAGATATTGCATAAATTTGTTTTCAACTAATGATAGTTATGACAAATTGCCAAAACGCATTACCTCTGTCCCATAGAGTTTAGAACTAACCACTTTTGCTCGATATATCTCCAAGGCTGGGGAAAGTGGGCAATGAAAGGAATCTTTTAGTGCCCTCAATATTGCACATGTTCTGTGCTGTAAACTTACCTGGTATTTGGTGACCTGCACTATCCAATACAATGTATTTATCAGCTGCCCCCCCCCCCCCACGTAATTGAACCCTGTTACAATTTTTCTTCAATCTAGAATGTAAGGCGCACAGCATTCCAGGGTTGCCAGTTGATCTGAAACCTCTGGAATAGCCTGACTCCAGGTTGTGTTGCTCCCGAATAAACTTTGGGATAGAAACTATATCCTGTCTGATCATTATTCTTAACATTTTTGGCGACGAGTTTGCTAAGGACAGGAGCAGACACAACCTGGCTTTCGTAATTGGAGATAGCGAGTTGCGCTGATGACCAGTGGATGTGGCCGCACTGGACTCACCTGTTGCACTGGATTCAACGTGTGAATCGGAGCACTGATATGGTGTCATGCTGAGAGAGGAGAGGAGGAGAGGAGCACCACTGCCAGCTAGTATGCTGCCGCCGTCTTGGGTGCCGGAGCACCGCCATGGCGTCGTTTCCCTCTTGTGCAGAGCTTCAGAAGGAGAGGAGGGGCGCTGCTGGCAGGTACGCGGCTGTTTTGGGTGCCGGAGCTCTGCCATGTTTTGTCACCTCTCTCTGGCAGAGCTCAGGGAGGAGAGGGGTGCCGCCTGCAGGTGCATAGTCTTTTGGCACGCACACGCATGCGCTCACATGGACCTCGTGCGCATGCGCTCGCGCATAATGTACCGCCTGCAGGTACTTGTGCTTGACGGCATCCTGCGTTTACACGCACGTGCACACTTCAAAGAAAAACTATTATACCGGACATCTTATATTATCTGAAACTTCCTTGTTTGACTAGACCGCTCACCTCAGGACAAAAGTGGCCATCTTTGTCCGTAAGAACTCCTCTTGGTTCACAAAGGATCTAGACTGCTCATTATTATTATTATTATTATTATAATTTTTATTTTATTTATTTTTTATGTCATTACTTAACTTGGAAACATTATTACACCAGCCTATTTTTTGCAACAAGCAGGTCAACCTGACACTTGTTGGGAAGATTGGATTGTGATTTTAGAAAACTATATTATAGCTCTTGATGGGCAAGGTTTTTCCCCAGCTAGAAAGAAGGCAATTTTACTAAGTGCTCTTGGCAATGAGGGCCAAAGAGTTTTTAAGTATTTGCCAGTGGCGATGTCTCCTAATGGTCAACCCATGGATGATGTCTGCAAAGAGGCTATAAAAAGATTGGAGAACAGTTTTGTGAAAGAAGTTAATTTAGTTATGGCCAGGTACAAATTTTACACGCAACCTCAGGCTGAACATGAGTCCATTGATGAGTTTGTGGCCAGACTAAGGGAACTTTCCATTAAATGCTGTTTTGGTAATATGACAGAGGAGTTAATCTAAGATCAGCTGATTGTTCAATGCAAGGACAAAAAAATACAACAGAAATTATGGGCAGCGAAGGATCCCACACTCATGGAGGCTATTGGAATGGCAAAGGTAATTGAAGAATCGCAGCGGTGTATGAAGGAACTAAACAAGAGGGACAGGACTACTGATGTATCTTTGGTCAGTTCAGGTCATCACGACTGTGTTGAGAGTAAAGTGTGTGAACTTAAAAGAAAGGACAAGAAAGAATATGGATTTCCAGGAACGTCCAGGAACAAAGGAGAACAAGGTCTTCCCACACCAAGAAATAAAAGGGACTGTGCACGTTGTGGCAGCATTTTCCACGATTCAGAACCTAAGAAATGCTTTGTGACCAACAAGATTTGTAGGAGGTGTGGACAAAAAGGTCATTATGTGAGAGTTTGTAGAGAATCTTACAAAGTAAAGAAATAAGTAAATCCTAGTGTAGGGGTAGTTGAAAATACAGCTGAAGATTTGTTTCTGGACAGAGTTCTTGTAGTAAACGATGATCTCAAAGCTAGGAATGCTCTGTTCACAGGCATTTCTGAGACTAAAGAGAGAATGTTTAGACCTACTGCTACTTTTACTGTGTGTGGGAAGAATGTGGAACTCATGATTGACTCTGGATCCATGTACACCATTATTGCTGAACAGCTTTTTAAGAGGCATTGGCTGGATGTTAAGCTCTTACCTAAAGACATCAATCCGGGTGAGTACCAGGGTGAATCCAAAGATATTTTCGGATACATGGAAGGTGACATACAATATGGCTCTAGGTGTACCAGAGGCAAAGTATTATATTTTAATAGAAGGACTGTCAATTCTGGTTGGATGTATCAGTTTGATTTGAATATTATGTTACATCCTAGACACCCAATCAGGTTTTGATCATAGATGAACTCACTCTAGAAGATGTGTTAGCAGGTGCGAAAAATGTTTTTAATAAGAAATTTGGATGCCTCAGGGGTTATGTCCACAAAGTGAGGGTGAAATTGGACGCTTCTCCTATACAACATAGGTTGAGGAGAGTGCTGTTATCTGTTCGTGAGGGGTGAAAGAGTTTATTCGGAGGAATGCTGGAAGAAGGGGTTATTGAACCAGTTGAGGCTTCGGAGTGGATTTTGCCAGTAGTTATTACTAAAAAATCTGATGGACGCTTGAGATTTTGTGTCGACTTACACTCAGTAAACCAGAAAATAGTAGTTGATATGTTTCCTCTTCCTAACATTAACGAATTGTTGACTTTCGTGAAAGACAGGAGATACTTTTCCAAACAGAGTGCTTATCATCAGATTAGATTGCATGAGAGCTCCAAATCAGCTTTTGTTACCACGGAAGGAACTTTTCAATTCAAACGCTTACTGTTTGGGTTAGCGTCTGCTGCTAGCATTTTTCAACGGGCAATGACTAAGGTCTTGGAGGGAATAGACAATGTCATTTATTTGCAAGATGACATCTTAGTCATGGGGAAAACAAAACATGAACATAATGTTACTTTGAGATCGGTGTTGAGGAAACTAGAAGAGTTTGGTCTTACACTAAATCAGGAGAAATGTATTTTTCTGACTGAGCAAGTAGAGTATTTGGGCTGGGGTCTGTTAGGCCTAAACACTCCATGTTAGATGCCATAAGCAAAGCTCCATTCCCGAAAGATAGGGACCAATTGAGGTCGTTCTTGGGGCTGGTCGAGTACTATGCTAAGTTTGTGGAAAAGTTTGCAGAGAAGATGGGGAGCTTAAAGAATTTTTTGCGTAAAGGCAGTAGATTTGAGTTGGAGGAGGAACAACAATTTTGTTTTGACAACATTAAGAAGGAGATATGTCAAGCTGGGATTTTAACAGTATTTGATAATAATTTCAAATCTGCACTCACAGTGGATGCCAGTGCATCTGGTTTGGGAGTAGTTCTTTCGCAATATCATGATGGAGATGAAAAGACGGTGGCGTTTGCCTCTCGTACCTTAACAGGGGCTGAAAGAAATTACTCAGTCATTGAGCGTGAAGCTTTAACAGCAGCATTGGGTGCTGAATACTTTCGTGTATATTTGTGGAGGTTGCCTTTTGTCATACGGACTGATCATAAACCACTAGTGAGAATCCTGGCTTCAGGAGCAGCGGGAAAAGGATCAGCTAGATTGGCTAGACGGGCAGCCAGACTTCAGGAATATAACTATGCAGTTGAATTTTTGCAAGGTTGCAAGAATGTTCAAGCTGATTTTTTGTCGAGGTTGTCATTAGATTGGGAAGAGGTTGAGGGTTTTGGCATGAGAAATGCAGACAAGGAGGTTGCTGTTGCCACTGTTGGAGATGCAGTAAATAGTGGTACTGGGTCATTTTCGATGGTGCAGTGGAGGGAAGAAATGGACGGAGATGCAGTCATGAAAGATGTAGTCAGATTGATTCAGTGTGGAAAGGTGAGGGAGAGCACTCTTGCATTACCAGTGAGACCTTATTTAAAGGTGCTTGATGAGCTGTCTGTCTGCAGTGATGGAGTGATTATAAAGGGAGATTGTTTTATTCCTCCCGTAGGGTTGAGGTTCTGGATTTTCCAATTAGCGCATGAGGGCCATCTTTGGAAAGATTTGACTACCAGGAGAGTGAGAGAAAACATTTGGTGGCCAGGGATGGATAATCAAATCAAAGAATGGGTACAAAGTTGTGGATTATGTAAAGAAAGTGAAAAAGGTTGGTTCTTGAGAAGAGTGCGGGTGGACACTTAGAGGACCCAGGAAAGCCTTGGCACACGATTTGTCTGGATTTTGTTGGACCGTTAAGTGAATTGTCGTCTGATATGAGATTTGAAATGGTGGTGGTAGATGTGCATTCCAAGTGGTTAGTGGTGGAATTTGTGAGGGACATCACTACAAGAAACACAATTGCAGTCTTGAAAGATATTTTAAAAAAAGAAGGGTCTCCAGTTGTTCTTATTATGGACAATGGGACGCAGCTTACTTCGCATGAGATAGTTCATTTTTTGCAGGTATGGGGAGTCAGACATTCTTGCACCTCATTACATAATACCAGGAGGAATGGGGTAGCTGAGAGAGCCATTAGACTTCTCAAGGGAACTATACAGTTGGCTCTGGCTAATCGTTGTGATGTCAAATAAACCATTTCTGTTATTGTGTGGGCGTATTGCACCACATCACATAATGTCACACATAAAATCCCTTTTGTGATCATGCGGGACGGTTGCCGGGTACTAAATTAGTTCCAGCTTGGATGAGGGACGTGTTGTGTGCTCATGTGGAAGTCCGGAGACATGATAATGTTCAGTCCCTTAAAAAAAAACGAAGTATATGCCAGATTACAGGTGGAGGTAGGAGACTGGGTCAAAGTGAAATCAGGAAGGATGCAGGGACGTTTGACCAGGTTCAGGGGCCCTTTTCAGGTCCAATGAGTTGGTACATTTTTTATAGTTTTGGAAAATGGAGAAAGATGGAACGTTCGGAATGTGACATTATATCAAAAGAATGGTATGTCTAAAGAGAATGTTGATGAAGGTTGTTCAGGAATGATGTCTATGAGTGACGATGACGTGGCTAATGAGAAGAGTACTATTTCTCCAGATGATTGTGTTGAACACAAAGGTGTTGTGGGACGAATGATTGAGTTTGTTCTGGGAAAGAGGATTAGGAAGCCACCTTCTTATTTGAGAGACTTTGTTAGATAGTGTACCTATTATCATTATTTTATTATCTTGTTTTATCAATCCAGTTTCTATTGTGTTGGTTTTTCACTTCGTGTTTTCTTTATTTGTTATTTGTTAGTGAACAGGGGAGGATGTGTTATGATGAGTATTCAATCTAGAATGTAAGGCGCACAGCATTCCAGGGTTGCCAGTTGATCTTGAACCTCTGGAATAGCCTGACGCCAGGTTGTGTTTCTCCCTAATAAACTTTGGGATAGAAACTACATCCTGTCTGACCATTATTCCTAACAAACTAGTTCACTCCCCCGAGAGGGCTTCTCTTCACATGTATCTTGCCTCTGAAAGATCTATGTTGGCTAAAGGCCATGAATTTCATTCTATTCACATCAATTTATTGACCATAATAGTCTCCTAAGCTGGAGAATTTATCTAGGAAGGTTTGCAGGCCACCTGGGATTCTTGATATTAGTACAGTGTTGTCCACAAATACAAGAGCTGGGATCTTCTGGCCACCTTGTAAGGGGAAATCACTTATTATAGTTCCACAGTAAATCAATGACCCACATTAATATAGAGAGTAAACAATATGGGGACCAAAACACATCATTGACGGTCCCCCACCCCTTCAATAGACATTCTGTCAGTCAGCACACCCCTCACTCCCTATCCTACTTGCACATAATTATTATTATACAAGCATATGTTCACTGACAGCAAGGACCTTTGCAACCCCATATTCTTAAGGACAGACCATAGATTTGACCTGTGGATCAGGTCAAATGCGGCCCTAATATCTACAAAGGCCACATAACGGTGCTCATGCTTCAACCAAACAGCATCCAATCCAAAAGGGAGAAACAAAAAACTTGATCAATGATATTAGTAATCTCCCTGAACCACACTTCGGGTGAGATAGGACCTTTGCATCCTGCATCCAATCCACTACTCTAGCCAAAGTCTGCCTGCAAAAAACCTTTTGGTCAGTATCAATAAAACTAATCAGTCTGTTATTGGCTGGACTGTCCCTAGTCCCTTTCTTGACTATGAGAATTATTTAATCTCCTCTCAAAGTGTCAGGAACGTTTGTAGGAGCCACTATCCAATTTGACAAAAAAATTATATAGGACCTCCAGATGGATGGATCAGAGAGATATGTCAGTGGGAATTTTCTAGAAGCCCACCACTTTTCCCATTTTCTTTGAGTCTGTGGGAACTAATGTCCCTTCAGGAGTTAAAAAAAGGTTGATATTGGATTTGGTCACCCTGTAATTTCATCGAGACCCAGGGTTCATAAAAGAAGTATTAGTGTCTGTCTGTTCTGCCATATACAACTCTTTAAAATGCTTTAGCAATGACTCAGGTTGTATGTAAAACTCTTCAAGATTAGGGAGCCCTCTATTGCCGTTGGTGATTTGCCAGAATTCTTTATTCTCTTTACATTTAAGGGTGATGGCCAAGTTCTGCTTTTTTGTTTCCTCCCAATCCCTCTTGCTGGTGGTCTGAGCATGCTTATAATCTCTTCTAGAGGCAGCTATTAAATCTTTATTACCACCGTTAACAGATCTGAATAATTTTGTCTTTGCCTTCCTAGGGAGCATATGGTACCATTGGGCAACGGTAACTTGACAATTTTCAGACCATACTGGATTGAGAAATTATGTTTAAGATAATCAACCATTACACGAAGTATGGGTGCTTAGGCAAGGGTCGTTCCCCTGGGGGGGCAAATTTATGTTAGCCCATTTCTGCCCCCCTTGGGGGTAGATAAGCCTATTTTTATTAGGCCGATCTGCCCCCAAGGGGGGCAGAAACCACTAGGCCCGGGGATTTTTTTTGTATCAATTTCACGCAAGGGGAGGGACCCCTTAGGCAAGGGTCGCTCCCCTGGGGGGGGTAAATTTATTTTAGCCCATTTCTCCTCCCCTTGGTGGCAGATCGGCCTATTTCTATTAGGCCGATCTGCCCACGGGGGGGCAGAAACCACTTAGGCACCAGGGATTGGTGTGTGTGTGTGTGTGTTTTGTTTGGGGGGCAGCCCCCTGGGCAAGGGTCGCTTCCCATGGGGGCACATTACTGTTGGCCATATCTGCCCCCTTTGGGAGCAGATTAGCTTATTTTTGGAAGGCCCATCTGCCCCCAAGGACCAGGGAAGATTATTTTTGTTCAAAATAGGAGGGTGGGGGTATGGCCATAGCCCCACCCCAAATAAATGGGGGCAAAGTTGTTCTGCCCACCAGTGGGCTGATGGGGCAATTACCCCCGATCCACACCCTGGGGGGGGCAGAAGGTCTACTAGATGCCAGGAAATTAAAAAAAAAAAATAGTGGAGTGGTGGCTGCCAACCAGTATGGGCCTGGTTATGCCCCCACCCCAACTGAAGGGGGTAACAGTCTTTCAGCTCTCCCCCGCACACTAAAACAACTTTTTCCACTGCAAGCAAGAGGACATTTGATTATTTTGGGTTTTCGTTTTACATTTGGGCCATGAGAGCTTGGCTAACTCTCAAAATTGTCCCACTTGGAATGGTGAGGGCTGCACTTTATGGACTTTGGGACGCTGCCATGTAGAAAAATCCACAAGACCTAGACACATCTGAAAACTAAACATCTGGGTGATTCCAGGGTGGTGTGCTTCACAGGCACCATGCACCATTTTTACCCACAATGCCCTGCAAACCTCCAACTTTGCTGGAAATCACACATTTTTGTGATGGAACCTTCCAGAATCTTCAGGAATCCACAAAATTCCTACCACCCAGCATTGTCTCATCTATACTGATAAAAATTCTGCTGCACTTGTCAGCCGAAAAATGTTTTTTTTCAAACTGCCCTTTTGGACCTGCTTTGGTTCCCCCTCAATTTTGACATGTTTTTGGCTCTTCCCTGTCACAAGCACTTGGCCCACCTACACAAGTGAGGTACCATTTTTATCGGGAGAGTTGGGGGAACGCTAGGTGGGAGGAAAAAGTGCTTTTTTGGCCAAATTGTGAAGTTTGCAAAGGATTCTGGGTAACAGAACCAGGTGAGAGCTCCAAAAGTCACCCCATCTTGGATTCCCCTAGGTGTCTAGTTTAAAAAAATGCACAGGTTTGGTAGGTTTTCCTAGGTGCCGGCTGAGCTAGAGGCCAAAATCCACAGCTAGGCACTTTGTAAAAAACAGTTCTGTTTTCTTTCTGAAAATGTGATGTGTCCATCTTGTGTTTCCTGTTGTGGGCGCTAGGCCTACCCACGCAAGTGAGGTATCATTTGTATCGGGAGACTTGGGGGAATACAGGATAGCAAAACAAGTGTTATTGCCCCTTGTCTTTCTCTACATTTTTCCTTTCCACATGTAAGACAGTGTGTAAAAAAGACATCTATTTGAGAAATGTCCTGTTATTCACATGCTAGTATGGGGACCCCGGGAATTCAGAGATGTGCAAATAACCAGTGCTTCTCAACACCTTATCTTGTGGCCATTTTGGAAATACAAAGGTTTTCTTGATACCTATTTTTCACTTTTTATATTTCAGCAAATGAATTGCTGTATACCCGGTATAGAATGAAAACCCATTGTAAGGTGCAGCTCATTTATTGGCTCTGGGTACCTATGGTTCTTGATGAACCTACAAGCCCTATATATCCCCGCAACCAGTAGAGTCTAGCTGACAGAACGGTATATTGCTTTCAAAAATCTGACACCGGAGGAAACATTTACAGAGTAAAATGTGGAGAAAAATTGCTGTTTTTTTTACCTTAATTTCAGTATTTTTTTATTTCAGCTGTTATTTTCTGTAGGAAACCCTTGTAGGATCTACACAAATTACCCCTTGCAGAACTCAGAATTTTGTCTACGTTTCAGAAATGTTTAGCTTTCTGGGATTCAGCATTGGTTTCACACCCATTTCGGTCACTAACTGGAAGGAGGCTGAAAGCACCAAAAAATAGTGAAAATAGGGTATGTCCCAGTAAAATGCCAAAATTGTGCTGAAAATTTGGGTTTTGTGATTCAAGTCTGCCTGTTCCTGAAAGCTGGGAAGATGGTGATTTTAGCACCGCAAACCCTTTGTTGATGCCATTCTTGGGGAAAAAACCACAAGCCTTCTTCTGCAGCCCTTTTTTCCCATTTTGTTTTAAAAAACAACATTTTCGCTGTATTTTGGCTAATTCCTTGGTCTCCTTCATGGGAACCCACAAAGTCTAGGTATCTCTAGAATCCCTAGGATGTCGTCAAAAAAGGAGCAAAATTTAGCATGGGTAGCTTGTGTGGAGAAAAAGTTATGGGGGCCTAAGCGCGAACTGCCCCAAATAGCCAAAAAAAGGCTCGGCACAGGAGGGGAAAAGGCCTGGCAGCGAAGGGGTTAAAGATATTATTCATCCCTAGGTTAGGCCCCGGACAGTCCAGAGGGCAGGGTGCAGGACATCTATGCACTTCAAAGCCAAGTCTCTGAAGTCTCCTCCACATCAAAGGCACCACTGGATATAACAAATGGACCACCACCACTTCAGTACAGGTCTGGTCCTGTGGATACTGTGCCAGGAAAAAGGACTTCTGTGCTGCTGAAGGAATGCCACTCTGCTGGACTCCTGCTTTGCTCTGCTGACCTGTTGCCTGCTGCTCACCAGGACTAAGCCTTCCAACATAGAACCCAAAGTGACTTCAAGAGCTAGTTGGTTGTCCTCCTGATCTGAAGTCTCAGGAAAATAAAAGACTTGTATCCACCTGCTTCTGCACCTGGACTTTGCCATCTGTGAGTCGACCCTGCCAAGTGATGCCTCCCTTGGAAGTGGGCCTAAGGTGCATACCAGTGGAACCGATGCATCCTCCCTGCTGAGCAGGGCATCCCGAGCAGAATCGATGCATCTCCTTGGCTGAGAGGAGTATCCTCGAGTGGAATCAATGCATTGTCACTACTGCGTAGATTGGCTCCTTTAGAAAAGAGTGGCATCACCACCACACCCCACATCTTGGGTTCGATGCAGCATCTCCAGAACTGCTCCCGCGCGATGCTTCTCTGGAGCAAAAACTCACATCTCTTATCTATGGCAGTCTCAACAATGATACCAAAGCTCTGCATTGCAGCTTCACCGGCTAATCGGAACCGACGCATCACCTTGGCTGCACAACGTATCACTGACACCGGCCTTCACATCACAAGCCACATTGATGGGATCCTCGATGTCGACACAACAGGACCTTGCACCAGAGCTTTGCCACATCTCGGAACTGCCTCAGCTGTGCGACACACCGTTAGCTTGGATCCATGCAACGCTCAGCAACTGGGATTTAGGGTAGTTTGTTCAGCAGGCCTCACTGGGTCCTTGTAGCCCACTCATGCTCCATCACAGTCGGCATGAACTTGGGACTTTGTCGCAGTCTGGTGCAACCAGACATCCCCAGTTGGCGCTTTATGTTTCTAAGAGCTACTCTACAGTTTATTCTTTACAAATGTATAACTAAAGTTCTACTGATTGGGTTTTCATCATTTTGGTTTTGATTTATATGTTAAATTAAAATATATTTTACTATCCTGGTGTGGGATCCTTTTTGTGTGGTGTTTTCACTGTTTTATTGTTTGAAGTGTTACACAAATTCTTCACACATTGCTTTCAAATTGACTGCTCTGTGCCTACCAGAGGGTGAGCAAAGGTTAATTTGGGTTTGTTTTTGCCTTAACCTGAAAAGAATTGTGGTTGCTGCTTGACCAAGGCTCACTCCCCAGTCAATCAACAACCCAATTTCTCACAGCAGGTGGCCTCTGCTGTTTGGTAAGTGTACCCTAGCATGGGGACACTCCAGTTGGAGTGACCAGGTGCTTTGTAAATCTCACTAACATAACATAACAAGAACTGATTCAACCTCCTTCATCATATTATCAATTACATTAATTGTCAGTTGCCGACAGCATGTCCCGCAGGTTTTTGTTTTTGATTTTCCTGCCTTGCAGGTGCTTTCAACCACTTTTTTCCCATTGAAAATGTACACTGATAATTGCATTTTGGCATGTCAAAGAATCAAGATAATAAAATAGCATCAATCGTATTAAAGGAAATAATTCAGCCTTATTTATGGGGCAGATCCACAAGCTGCACAGATAAAAAAGGTAAAGGATCACAGCAAGTGCTTGGATGTGGAGCCAAGAAGGGTGGGCCAGCTCAACCTCTTCCAGCTGATGACAGGCAAAGATGGGCCTTCCCTTGGCCGGACTTTGTTTGGGCATATCCTGGGTGTGTCCTGGACCACTGGGCAGCTAGAAGCACTTTGCTGTGCTTATTGTGAGTAGTCCCACCTCCTTCCCCCTCAACATGCACAAGTCAAGGAAGCCTGGCACATAAAATCCCTAGCAGCATGGTTTTTCTCCTGCACGGTGGGTAAGCATGTAGGCACTTTGTAGCACTTATTGAGAGTGGCCCACCTCTTTTCTCCACCAGCAAGCACAAGTCAAGAAATCCAGGAACATAAAGTCTGTAGAAGAGTGTTTTCTCTCCTACACAGCACGGCAGCTGGAGGTGCCTTGTAGCACTCGTAGAGAGTGGCCCTGCCTCTTACCCCCACCAGCACGCACAAGTCAAGAAATTGAGGGACACAAAAGGCCCTAGCAGCGTGGTTTCTTTTCTGTGCAGCAGGGCAGCTGGAGGCACAATGCAGCATTTGTTCAGAGTGGTCCCGCTGACTTCCCCTACCAGCATCCACAAGATAAGGAATATAGGGACATGAAGTCCCTAGCATCATAGTTTCTCTCCTTTGCAGAGGGCAGCTGGAGGCAGCTTTTAGCTCTTGTTGAGAGTGGTCCGCCACCTTCCCCTACCAGCACCTGGAAACTCAAATTGGAACTGGAAAAACAAATTCCTTCAGAAACAATAGAGTAATAATAATAATTTGCTGTATGTTTGAAAGACATTAAGAGCACATTTGTTTTTTTTTAATTGCTCAAATGAATTTAGTGAAGTATGCTCCAGTGTGATTTGCACATAATAAAATATATGTGAGGGATGGGATATATAAATGGAAGTGAATCTCAAGTTGTCTACAGTTTTGCCATTTTGACCATCATTATGCACAACAGCCTAGCACCATAATTTGACCAACTTAGAGAAATGGTAAAATGCACACATTTCTGACCAGCATCTGCACATCTATGAGGGACTTAAAATCTACCTACTACCTATGCTGCTACTAAAAGGGTTGACATTATGATGACAAGCTGCCCTTTAAAGACAATTGTGTAATTATGCCCATGCAATACAGGAACAACCCCAAAGTTTCTAATTGGGAAGATAATTATCCAAATAATAATAACCCTAGTTTAGGCATAATTCTAGCTTATTCTTTAAAACATACAAATCCATTTGGACACTTTTGCATTTGAATTTGCTTTCCAAGCTCAGCTGTTGGTAATCATAGCTTCCATGACGTCTATTCGGTAGCCTAATATGTCTTTAGCAATGTTTTAAATGTAACTTTATTTTAAGAAGGAATGTAAGAAAAGAACAGGAAACCTATAGTTAGACAGTAATAGGAGAAGAAAGTGATTTCTAAAAGTCAAAGGCCTGATTTAATAGTCGTTTATTGTGTTTATGCATTTAACATAACATGTTTTAATAAATGCATTAAATATAAAAATTGGACTATAACAAGGCAAACCTTGACAACTTCCTCTCCATCCACGATCTTTAGCTTTTCCAAATTCTCCTGTAAAAGTTCTGGTTTCATACGCCATTTCAAAAGGCCCAGTAATCCCACTGAAAGATAAAATATGCATTAATAATTTCATTACAATTTAAATACTGCCTACATTGTTAAATAATCTAAAAGGAAAACAAAGGCTACCTACCATTTTGAGTCAATTTTGTTGAACAAACAAGTGTTGATATAGAGAAAGCATCTCGGGAGCTTATAGAAAGACCTCCAACACTACTGCTACTCCTGGTTAAAGTAGATCCTTTATGATCCATTTGTTGACGAGAGGAAGGAAAATTCAAGTAAGCATTTACATCCTCCATTTTCTTACTGTCACCCTGTGAAAGGACAATTTCTTTTAAACAACCAATTCAAAGGTAGTTTATGTAAATTTTTTAAAGTCATTAGAATGAATCTATGAACAGTGCTGCTGGTGCGGCATCAAAATTATTTTTCCACATGTTAACTTCTAACCTTACCTGCTTCTTGAACACCAACCAACATTTAAGCCTGACACAACAGAGGTATAATGGTGATTTAGATGCAATCTGTGCTACTGTACAATAGGAGAAGTAAGACAGACATCTAAAACTGATGGGAATTTAAGAAGAATTACCAGCCAATGGAGTACTAGACAATCCGAAGAAAACGTTTTAAACAAATTTCTACAACTGCTGTAAAGAAAAATGGAAGAAACTGGTACTTTCTTCATAGAAAAAAGAGACAAACATCTAAAAGGATCTGCCAGTACACTCAATGCATTTTAGTGAGGCATAGATGGAGTTATTGGAGGGAGTAGTACTGTCATAATATACTTACCCTGACAGGTTATGTGAAAGATTGGTGTTAAATAGTCTGCAATTATCATTACTTGTTATACTGGACATCAATATACAATATGCATGTACGTAGAGCACACTTTCACTCTTAAGTATTGTATCCTGAATAACTGGTGTTGTTTATTATAGAGTACAATAGGCTGAGTGACAATGGGGACAAGCAAAAATCGTACAACTGGATGCATTAGACATCTGCACCACTGAACCAGGCTCTTGTAGGCCTCCGAATCCTTCCGTTGATCTATAAACTAGGGGGGATACTAGTAACAGCTTATTTAACCAAGTCATTTCTAGGACTGGATTTAGGGCCAGATGTAGGTAGGTATCAGATTGAGACTTGCAATTTGCGAGTCATAGCGACTCGCAAATTGCAACTCGCAATCCGAGATGCAGAAAGGTGTCTGAGACACCTTCTGCGACTCGCTATGGGGTCGCAAAGACCCACCTCATGAACATTAATGAGGTGGGTCGCAGTTTGCGACCCCATAGCGAGTCTAGGCACTCACAGGGATGGTGGCCTGCTGGAGACAGAAGACCACCATGTCCTTGACTGCTTTTTTAATAAAGCAGTTTTTTTTTCTTTTTGCAGCCTGTTTTCCTTAAAGGAAAACGAGCTGCAAAAGAAAAACTTCTGAAACCATTTGGTTTCGGTTTTTTCAGAGTAGGCAGTGGTCCATAGGACCACTGCCTGCTCTGAAAAAATATTTTTGTGGGCATTCACAAAGGACCCCTTCCCTTTTGCGAATGGGTTACCATCCACTTCAAGTAACTGCAAGTTGGTTTGCGACCGCTTTCGCGGTCACAAAGCATCTCAGCATCGCATCGCGATGCTGTTGCAAATAGGAAGGGAACACCCCTTCCTATTTGCGAGTTGGAATCACATTTTGCGAGTCGGTACCGACTCCGCAAAATGTGACTCTGCATCGCGTTCAGCCTTTTGCGCCTCGCAAACTGCGCTTTTCGCCGTTTGCGAGGCGCAAAAGGCTTCCTACATCTGGCCCTTAATTTGAAAATGGGATTTAACAATTGTAGTCTCCTGGAACTGAGATCATAACTATTGCTGTTACAGGGGATAATCATTTGTATTCCCATTAAATGGAAGTGAAAATGTGTCCAATAAAAATAAAAATTAAAATGCAATAGTGTGAAAGTGTTCAATAAAAAATAATAATAAAAATATGATCATTAATACGAGAGAATAAAGGTAGGCCTAACTGCTGTTGTTTCTTATTAACTCTGCATAACCTATGCTGCTTACATTGCAGGAAACCTGCTAACGTTAACACATTCTTTACAATAAATGTTTCACTTATAACCTCTGCATGATTTATATATGCAACAAAACTTTAGTTTTAACAATAGAACCAGTATTAGGAGAATGCTCTTGCTAACCTGCTTCAGAATGCCTAAAGTTTATAAAATATATAACTAAATTGCAGCTCGTATCAATGGCACAATAGTGTGGATGTATGTGTTTTAACCTTACGGAAGAAAAAAAAGTATGCACGAGAAATTAGACTGATGTATTCAATCCCTTTCTACCTATGAACGAGTCCACGGTGTAAAATTGCAAAATGAGAAAAAAGAATGACATTTATTGTATAGTGCTGCATTTGGAAAATGTATAAAAGGTGTCAGAGGGAAAGAGTAGTGGGTTCCTCGTATAGTGTAGGGTAGATACAAGAGGGTGCTTCTTAGGCTCCTGGCATTTGGGGCATGATATATTTGCTGATCACTCTGCTGCAGAATAGTCCTTTTGAGTATTGCTAGAGAAAGACAGAGAGAAGGAGAGATGGATAGACTGTTGCAGTGTAGCATGATAGCTGAAGCACATTTTCCGATAGCTGTGGGAAACTGTGCTAGCGATAGAGAACTGAATACTTTTAAAATGTTTTAACAAACGTTCTCAGACTGTTATAATAGGACTAGACTAATAAGCTGCTGACTCATTCTTGTAGAGACTTTTGCTGTATAGAATGGGATGAGTAGGACAGGGACAGATTCAGGACATGCTTCATGCACATGTTCTGTATATGTTAGTGGACTAATATATTAATTTATTAATATATACTTTAAATCCTTTTCCAACTCTCATCATTGAGTGTAAGAATTCAGAAATTATTGAGTAGGATTTATGTTGCAGCTTAATAAAATACCTAACACCCACCAGAAGTTAAATTCAAAACCTACAAATATCAATACAGAATCATTGCAGTCACCCTAAAAGTGTATTAACATTCAACAGTTTCCATGTTTGCTGTAATACAAATTAGACATAAGACAACGGAGCAGCTTACAAAAAAGTGAGAAAAATAACACAGATAAATGTGAACTCATAAGCAAAAGGGTACTGTAACAATTTGAAACCATAAATAAGAACATGCCATTCAAGGTAGGAAACGGTTGAACAATAGAAAACAGAGGGAAGTAGCGGTTGGATTGTGAATAGATATTCAGCTTGAATTGTGGAGATGGGTCATAGAAAATGATAGTGTGGGAAGACTCTTCATATTCAAGATATTGGTATATAACAAACGTCTTATGTTGCTTTTAGCAACACAAAGAAGAAGGCTAGGTCTGTTGTGAAATAGGTAGAAAGTTCCATATCCAGACTTATGCTTTGATGGGAGCTCCTGAAAAGTATTAAGGAGTTACTAACCACTCTGAGTTTAGGTTTTAGAGTCATAGCATGGAATTGCTACTCACGTATTTAAGCCCTCTGAGATTTTGAATCATGTACATAATTCATTACTTTTGAAAAAAGAAGAAATTTAACCAGGATTCTGTCACAGAAAACAAACCTGCATATGAGTCAAGAGAGACATCAGCAAATTCTGCAAAGAAGCAATTATGAAGGTTGAATTTTAGGGAGGTATCTTTATGACTGCTGGAAGAACTTTGCCCTTCCTGCGGAGTCACTCAGGAGTTTTTTGCATTTTTATTTAAATCTAGTTTTGTTGACTGCAGATCTTTGTGCACTTTACCCCTTTTAACCAGTGGTAATGTGTGTGTGTATGCTCTGCCTGATAAACATGCTAAAACTGGTATACACATGATTGGCAAATAGAATCTACTTATAAATCCCTAGAATATGGTACTAGATGTACCCAGGGCCTGTATATTTAATGCTACGTGTGGGCTGCAGCACTCATTGTACCACCCACTACAGTAGCACTATAAAGCGTGTGTAAGTTTAAACTGTTATTTCCATCTGGTAAAATAAATGTTTGTGCCAGGCTTAAATCTTTCTTTAGAACATTTATAAGTCATCCTTAAGGAAGATATAGGGCATGGTGCATGGTATTTAAAAAATAGGGCATGCATATATTTAATGTTTTACATGTCCTGGCAGAGAAAAACCTTCAAAGCTGTTTTTCACTTTAGCAAGGCTGGTTCTCCTATACAAAATAACTGCATTACAGTATAACAACTCATAGTGGTTAACTTCAGTTTGGGAGCAACTAGAAAAATGATTCAAGGATTCATTTTAGTAATAATTTAAAATCCAACTTAATGACCAAAACAAATGTATTTCCTGCCAGTGTCCAGCTGTTATCTGACCCCTGATGGCTCTACTCTGATAAGACATGTCCTGCTTCCAGACAGTGGACAAAGGCCTGGAGAGTGTAGGGGATTGTCCCAGACCAACATTCTCTGATGGTAGGGATGGACAAAGTCCCTATATCCTGAAGATTGAATTGATCCAATACAAAGTCCTCTTAATTCATAGTAACAGTATAACACCAATACAGTGAAAATAGCTTTTAGGTCATTGTCACTGTTAGAACGTTCTTATTATTAAACTTTTACATGTCCTGCTTTTAAATAGCAAACATCCTCCCTTATGGGCATTTAAAATCTACCTAAGGGTGACATTAATATTTAAAAGGGAGGGTTGAGGCCTGTCAAAAAGGGGTCATTTTCACAGGTCAAATTTGCAGTTTAAGCCTGTGTAGCTAGGATACTGGAGACAGGTCAGCAGTCATGTTTTGCATTGTCACTTTAGTGGTGGCAGAATAGGTGCTGCAGTCGACTAATGACTTTTAACTTACAGGCCCCAGGAGCACTTTTTATCTTATACTAGGATGTATAGGTAAGTTAAATACACCAAATAGAAGTCTAGCTAAGGTTAACGTGTTTTCAGTGTCAGAACACACGCACCGGCACACGAGTAACAGACTTTGATTATGCAAAAGTGGCATTTCCCTACAACTGTCCATAGAGTTTTGTTCTTGGGGGTATGGAGCCTTGTCACCTGCCACAGTGGACTATATAAGCCTTTAAATGTGGGATACAGCTAATTTATTTAGTTAAAATTGAATGTAGCACATAACCACCCAAGAGTGTTAAAGCGCTGACAGGTAACAACAACACCTTAAAGTTTGATTGTAAACCTAAACAATTAGGGTATTTGTAATCATGTGCAACGGATTGGGAGGTGGAAGGTAGGGCAAGTAAGGTCAGATAAAGGTGTAAATGAAATCAGAAAGTGATTCAGTGGAAAGGCAACAACAAAGTTGAATTTTAAATGCTTAGAAATTTCTTTATAAGAGAGATTCTAGTTTGTTTTAGAAACAGCCAAGGGTTTCCTCCTGCCTCATTTTGTCAGAGGGGGAGGGAGCTCTAGAGTGTTGTGCCACACCAGAAAACATTTGTTTGGGGCTTGGTATGATTTAAATTACTTATTTTCAAATCAAAGAGAAACTTTGCTCCCCAGTGTTCTTCTGCCACCGGAAATGTAGAGCAGAGAGGAAAGGGTAGACTGGTTGGGTTAACTACAAGGCTTTAATGATCAGGCAAGCATATTTACATTTAATTCTTCCCTCTAAAGAGAGCCAGCGGAGGTCTAAGAGTGGGAAAAGGTTAGAAATGGGGTCTTTGGTTGGCAGTCACGTTACCCCTTGTCCAAGAAAGGACCCTCACTCTAGTCAGGATAAAGGAGAATCACCCTCAGTTAACCCCAGCTCACCCCCTTGTTAGCTTGGCATGAGCAGGCAGGCTTAACTTCAGAAGCAAGGTGTAAAGTATTTGTACCAACACACAGAGTAACTCATTGAAAACACTACAAAATGACACAACTCAGGTTTAGAAAAATAAATATTTATCTAAACAAAACAAGACCAAAATGACAAAAATCCACCATACACAAGTCAAGTTATAAATTTAAAAAGCAAAAGAGTCTTAAATCTTGTAGAAAACAGAGAGAACGTTGTTGGCCTATAAAACTATCTGGGTAGCGTCAAAATAAAGCCGCACGGGTGAGTGTGAGTCGAACTAGGCCAGCGATGTGTTGATTTCTCACTCGCAAGCGAGAGAGTGCATCATTCCTCCTCCGGTCGGGTCAGCGTGTGTTGTTTCTTCTCTCCTGCAAGAGAGCAATGCGTCTATCCGGATGGGCACCTTGGGTCCGGGCAGGCTTTGCATTGATTTCCCACACCCAGCGATGTTGCGATTGAAATCTGGTTGCACGGTGTCAAGAAACCGCACCGCGTGGGGGCTTGCATAATAGCAGCCGCTGCAGGTGTTGTGTGTCATTTCTCCAGCCACGTTGCATCGATCTCCCAGCTGTGATGCAGGTGGAGCACGATTTTAGCCACAAGGTTGGCAGCGCATTGTCTTTCAGCCACAAAGCGGGAGGTGTGTCAAAAGTTTCCCCGTATGGCAGTCTTTGCGTGGATTTCTGTCCTTTCCCACCAGCTGCACCTTTCAAGGGCCTAGAGACAGGTTAGGGCACCACATAGCAGGCAGGACTCTTAACAGAAAGCCCAAGTACTGGCAGAGAGAAGTCTTTGGTGCCCCTGAGACTTCAACAACAGTAGGCAAGCTCAGTTTCAAGCTATTGGAGATTCTTCACCAGTGGGAAGTCACACAAAAGTCAGTCTTTGTCCTCTCTCCGGTAGAAGTAGCTACTGCAGGCCAATCCAGCAAAGCACAGTCACAGGCAAAAGGGCAGTACTCCTCCTCCAGCTTCTTCAGCTCTTCTCCTTACCAGAGGTTCCTCTTGGTTCCTGAAGTAATTTAATTTTCAGGGGGTTGGGTCCTCTTCTTATACTCCTGTCTGCCTTTGAACTAGGCCTACTTCAAAGGAAAATCTCTCTTGTTTGAAAGATCCTGCCTTGCCCAGGCCAGGCCCCAGATACACACCACGGAGTTGGAGACTGTGTTGTGTGAGGGCAGGCGTAAGTTACCACTCCTCCCCTCCCTCCTAGCACAGACGGCTCATCAGGATATGCAGGCTAAACCCCAGCTCCCTTTGCCTCACTGTCTAGAGGGTATTCACAAACAGCCCAACTGTCAAACTGACCCAGACAGGCAATCCACAAACAGGCAGAGTCACAGAATGGTTTAAGCAAGAAACGGCCTACTTTCTAAAAGTGGCATTTTCAAACTAACAATCTAAAAACCAACTTTACTAAAAGATGTATTTTTAAATTGTGAGTTTAGAGACCCCAAACTCCACATTTCTGTCCGCCCCCAAAGGGAATCTGCACTTTAATAATATTTAACGGCAGCCCCAGCTCCCTTTGTGTCTCAGTCTAGAGAGAGGTGCAAACAGCTCAACTGTCAAACTGACCCCGGCAGGGAATCCACAAACAGGCAGAGTCACAGAATAGTTTAAGAAAACAAAAATCCTAGTTTCTAAAAGTGGCATTTCCAAACACACATTCTCAAAACCAACTTCACTAAAAGATGTATTTTTAAATTGTGAGTTCAGAGACCCAAACTCCACATGTCTATCTGCACCCAAAGGGAATCTGCTTTTTAATGATATTTAAAGGCAGCCCCCCATGTTAACCTATGAGAGAGATAGGCCTTGCAACAGTGAAAAAACAAATTTGGCAGTATTTCACTCTCAGGACATAAAACACACATACGTACATGTCCCACCTTTAACATACACTGCACCCTGCCCATGGGGCTACCTATGGCCTACCTTAGGGGTGTCTTACATGTATAAAAAGGGAAGGTTTAGGCCTGGAAAGTGGGTAAACTTGCCAAGTCGAATTGGCAGTTTAAAACTGCACTCACAGACACTGCAGTGGCAGGTCAGAGTCATGTTAACAGGGCTACTAATGTGGGTGGCACAACCAGTGCTGCAGTCCCACTAGTAGCATTTGATTTACAGGCCCTCTGCACCTGTAGTGCACTTTACTAGGGACGAGTAAATAAAATATGCAAATCATGGATACACCAATCACCAATACAATTTAAACAGAGAGCATATACACTTTAGCACTGGTTAGCATTGGTAATTCCCCAGAGTCCTAAAGCCAACACAACAGGTCAGAACAATTAGGAGGCAGGAGGCAAAAAGATTGGAGATGACCCTTCAAAAGGGAAAAAGTTCAACAGAAAACATTATTGAATTTCTTTTTCTTTGTTGTTTGGTGAGTAGTGGAATGAAGAAAGCTTTAATAGATTCTAAAGATATTTTTGTCGCTCCTGTACAAAGTAAATATCTGTAATAAGTATTTGAGTGGACAGTGGCTTGAATTCCAGAACAAAAGCCAGAATGAGGGAGAAGTTTGTCTCATTTTAGGAAGAAAAGAGCTGCTTGGGCTGATCTGCTGGTGTGGTTGATAAAAGAGTTGGTGGAAAGTTTTGAGTCAATCAAGAAGTCTAGTGATTTAATTAATTGATTCATTTTGGGTGAAACATTCAGATTTGAGTTACCCAGTTGATGTCAGTATTAAGATGTATGTCTGAACTGTGCTAGATGAATTCAGCTTTCTCAAGTTTTAGGTTAAGTAATGACCCCCACGTCTGAATTTTTTGTTAGGGACTTACTGCGAGTAATATTGTTGAAATCTATGATTTATATGAACATTGTGTATGTTCTTCATATAGGTGAATAAACACCTCTGAGTCTTCCAGCAATGTTCCAACCGGTTCTCAATACAAGCTGAAAAGATTGTATGCCAGAATGGAACCTTGTGGTACTCCATAGGGGCTGGGAGGATTTTAAAGCATGAATCTCTAATTTTCAATTTATGTTTTCTGCTTTTCGAATATGAACCAAACAACTGACGATGGGCATCAAATTTTGTATTAGACATTTTGAATCATTTTTATGAGTGTTGCAGGTATGTGGTCACCAGCACACAATGTGAGTTTGAGTGTTTTGAGCACATTTTACAGTTGCATTTTTTGTTACTGACATAAAGTGAGCCCAGGTGTTTTCTGAGATGATCAGCTAGTTAGTGTCTGTGTTCAGGTGTAGTTCTGACCTAACTTCTCACAGATTATAGATATTCTGTATGCAAACATTTTACATATGCATTACATTTTCACTTGAACCTCCTAAAAAGGAAGTAGTGAGAGCTTTAATTTGAATCCACGCAATTTGGTAAAATTTTGTATATGTATTAATAAAGCTGTGGCTCTTCTAACATACAAATGAAGATTTTGGAGCAATATGGATCTATTTGTAATATTTCCTTTTAAATAATTTTCTGAGAATTCTTGGGTCAGAAGCGTTCATTCATGTCACACCAGTTGCCTGACTGACATTCTTTTTTGGCGCAACACATATGAGAACCATTGATTGGTTGTGTTTAGGTTAATATCTTTCCTCGAGTAGTGCATGATATGCAGCCATTTCTTTCATGGTATTGTTAAAGTGATTAAGTATTTTGTTTGAGTCATAGATTTAAGTAACAGCTGAGAAGGGCCCATTAGTAGATGATTCAAGTGTGTCAAGGGGGATCCCTTTGAATGACGTCCCTGGGTACATATTTTCTTCTGCTTTTTATTTATGATGCATGTTTAAGATTCTAATTCAAAATGAATTATAGTGTGGCTGTGCTAGTGGATATGAATGGGGTCCTGGATTTTAACTTTCTTATGGGTGGGAAGAGACAGAGTTGTTTTGATTTTTTGCTACATAGGCAGAAGTAAAACAGTTTGGAAAAGAGGCCCTTCTCATTACCCCAGTGGGAGCTGAAAATCCCAATAAATATGTTAATTAGGGAGATAATTTGTTAAAGGGCAATGTATTTGCTTATTCCTTTAAATGTTTTGTGAGGTTGAGATGCTTTGTATGTTGTATGGGTGTATAGGGTTTCATTTGGAGAGATACTTAGAACAGTTTTGGACACTGGACTTTGCAAGTTTTGCCAAGTAAATAAGTTACAATGGATGAGAGAAACACCACCTTCTGTTGTTTGATGTCTTTAAAAAAGTGAATCTGCGAGGAGCAATAAAGCCCACTATGCCAGATCCTTCTTATATAACACAATAGTATCCACAATGTAAGTGTGGTAGGCAATTGTAGACCTTCAACTGTTAGGAAAACATGTCATTATATTTGAGAAGTGTTTAGTTTACTTGTGGTATTGTGGGTTAAATAAAACTGGTAATAATATGGTTCTGTTTTTTAGCCAGCCTGGGTTTTATCTGACGAATAGCAAAGCCACACCAGTGGCTCTTAAATGAAAACTGCAATTGTCTAAAAATTGAAAAAAACCCACACAGACGGGAAGGTGATAGTGAGAAGCAACTAGGTTTTCCTCTAGAGTTATGCCTTAAAAACTGCTGATGGTTTGTTACATATTGTATGTATGTCCCTTACTGACATCACCATTTATTGGGAAATGCAGCAGTAACCTGGGGGCCTTTCTGTAGTATCAAAAATATGGTATACACACAGTTCCAAAACACAAGAGGGTTTCTTTCAAGATAATGGTTCTGAATAAAATGAAAATTCATATATTTGAAGCAAGAGCCCTCACTCACCTTCCGGTGACATGCTTCATCATAGGGCTATGCTCCTCGTCAGGCCGGCGCTGCAATGCCTGACAGGCCCCACGAAGGGGCTCTTTGCCGGAGATCTTTTGAAAATAATACACAGCCGGTCAAGAGTGATATGAGGATTGGTATTAGGGTGTTTAAAAATGACTAGAGGTAAAGAAGGCTATTTATTATGGTACTAATACCTCTGACATGGTTAAAAACAGCAAAAGGGGATATGGTAAAATAATGTCTACACTCCCTAGGTGGCAAGAAAAGATATATAATCACTAAATCCCACAGTGGAGAATAGTAAAGGTAAACACAGGATCCCCTGCGTTACTCTATCTGATAGGTCAACATATTTCTCGCTGTTTAGTAATAAATGATCTTATGCGATTCGTCAGGACCTTGTCACATGCCTAATCCTTTGAGTAATTAGAACCCATACTAGGGAAATCAGAAACCCTCCAATTTATAAAGGTAGGGCCTCATCGGGGAAATCATCAGGTTTGAGAAATCCACTCAGGTTTCTGGGTAGATCTGCCTCCTGCAATTAACCTACATGTCCTGCGAGACCCTGGAACTACCTTTCTGTAGTGCCTTCCAAGATGTGGATTTATTTTCATTCAGGTTATTTGACATGACATCTGCCTCCTTTCCCAAATGTAAATGAAAGGGCAGTCTGTGGGTACAGCCTGCAAGTGCACTATGTGCTGCCCTGACTGACAAGGGTTTTCAGGTCCAAGACACAGGAGAATCAAGGGTCTCTAACAAGTTGTACAGACCTCACCAAGTCACTCCCTAAAAGGAGCCAGCCCTACTCTTTACCCCCACCTAACAGACAGACTTGCTTCGATATTTTGTGACAGCCACAAAAATATATAATGTGCATGCATGCTGTACACGGTTCAAGCAATCAATCAGTTATCCCCAAAAAAGGGAGCATTATCGACTTCATATTAAATACTTTCAAGCTAAGGATGTCCACATTAAACCCTTTGAAGCAAGTCCCCACGCATCCTTTACTCAGGTGCTGGGTATGTTTCCTTAGTGAGCCCCCTAATAGCCTGAACTGCGCTCATTGGGAATAGGCATATTGATAGTACCAGGGTTTATGGCTCACAGCTACTGCTTTATTTTCAGTGACCAACAACATATCTGGGTAATATATATATATATATATATATATAGATAGATATATATTTTTATAATTATATATATATATATACATATATATATATATATGCTTAAAAACTTTGCTAGATAAACAGACATTTGAGGTGAGCGAATCTAGAGTGTCGCTGGTGTTGCAGGGTGCTCCTTACTGGAGCTGCTCTCCAACTAAACTTGGGAACTGCCCAGAGTTCTCCTTTCTTTTTTGCATAAGTTATGCATCACTCTAACCCTGAAAAGGATTTGTTTTGACTTTTACTGGGTGCTCCTTTGTGCCTGGACAAAGCTAAATCTCTCTGATGTGCTCTAATGAGAGTGAAACATATGTCAGGGGTTCATTTTACTCATTCCAGATTGGGTTAGGTGGTATTTTACCAGTCCAAAGCTGTAATACGGTGCCTGGAGTGGTAAATGTCTTTTGTCATTTTACAGCCCAGCAAGGTTGACACTGTATCAAACCTATGCTTAAAGTCTTTGTCCCTATCTAGCGCAGCGTGGGTAGCACGGTGCTGATCCTATGCTTAAAAACTTTGCTAGATAAACAGACATGTGAGGTGAGCAAAGCTAGTGTGTCGCGGGTGTTGCAGGGTGCTCCTTACTGGAGCTGCTCTCCACCTAAACGTAGGAACTACCCAGAGTTCTCTTTTCTTTTTTTGCATAATTTATGCATTACTCTAACCATGAAAGGGATGTGTTTTGACTTATACTGGGTGCTCCCTTGTGTCTGGACAAAGCTAAACCTCTCTGATGAGTTCTAATGAGAGTGAAACACGTGTCAGGGGTTGCTTTTACTCATTCCAGATTGGCTTGCATGGTACTTTAAAAGTCCAAAGCTGTAATACTGTGCCTGCAGTGGTAAATAGATTTTGTCATTTTGTAGCTCGGCAAGGTTGACACTGTGTCAAACAAACCTATGCTTAAAGACTTTGCTGTACAAATGGCAAAAATACATTGTCCCTATCTAGCTCGGCATGGATAGCACTCTGCTGATCCTATGCTTAAAATCTTTGCTAGATAAACAGACATTTGAGGTGAGCAAATCTAGAGTGTTGCTGGTGTTGCAGGGTGCTGCTTACTGGAGCTGCTCTCCACCTAAACTGGGAACTATCGAGAGTTCTCTTTTCTTTTTTGCATAATTTATGCGTCACTCTAACCCTGAAAAGGATTTGTTTTGACTTATACTGGGTGCTCCCATGTGTCTGGGCAATTGTAAACCTCTCTGATGAGCTCTAATGAGAGCGAAACATGTGTCATGGGTTGCTTTTATTCATTCCAGGTTGGCATGGATGGTATTTTACCAGTCCAAAGCTGTAATACTGTGCCTAGAATAGTAGATAGCTTTTGCCATTTTATAGCTCAACAATGTTGACACTGTGTCAAATCTATGTTTAAAGACTTTGCTGTACAAATGGCAAAAGACTTTGGTGGTCATTATGATGTTGGTGGTGTGGCCCGCCATGCCGGCGGTGGCGGGCCACACCGCCACATAGAAAACACCTTGAGGGCCGCCATCGGCAGCCCTCACTCACCGCCAGCCTGCCTCCGTCAAGCAGCCTGGTAGTGGTCGGAAGCATTATCCGACAGGGCAGCGGTGCTGCCCCTCGGCTAATGATCCCTAATTCGCCAGCCTTTTCCAGCCTTTCCTTGCAGGTTATGTTAGTACACAGCTACTGCAAGCGAAATAGGGAGACTTTCCTGGACAAACAACAAGGTTTCTATAGATGTACTAAATGTAAGGCCTGTAAAAATAGCATAAATCGTAAGGATTATGTTTTACCAACTGGAAAAACAGAGAGGATCATGAAATTCCTTAGTTGCAATTCAGATTTTGCGATTTATGTTATTCTGTGCCCATGTGGATTACAATATGTAGGAAGTACCATTTTTCCTTTAAAAAACTGATTTTAGAACATTGGCGGGCTATTAAGAATAATGATCCCGCTGATCCGGAAGCCCGCCACTGCAATGCAAATCATGCAGTTTTGAGCGATAGGATGTCATTTTTTGGAATAGACAGGGTACTTCCTACACCACGAGGTGGGGACAGAGAAAAAAGACTCAGGAAACTAGAATCCCAATACATCATTCGCCTTAATAGTCGTCATCCTTGGGGTCTCAATAAGGATGAAGTACTTTTTGTTCACATTGGCTGACATCCATCATAAATGTACATGAAATATATTACAATTAGATGTAGAAAATAATTAGGGATGAGTGTTATGTATTTTTTTTGGGCCCGTAGTTCAGCATCACAGGAGCATGATACACAATTTTAGGTTTATTAGGGCAATGGATGAATAATTGCTTGATGATATTAATTTTAATAAGGATTATTAATGGGTTCATGTGTTTGTACACAATGACAATATAATACTGTCGGCATATTGGTGATTCACCATGTGGGGAAGTAACATTGTTAGCTATGTGTGTTTAGAAATGTAAATTGGATCCCATGACATTTTCATAGTATTTCTTTTATGTTGATGCACTAGGTTAGAAAGGTTAAGGGCAGCGGAGATTTTTATAATGACTTTGGCTGTTGACAAAGACCGTAATGGTCGAAACGCGTCGCCAGGCTTGACAAGCCCTGTAGATCGGCTTTGAAGATTTAAATAAATTTCGTCATTATTCATCAATTGTTGGGAGTGCCGCTTTTCTACAATTTACTTTGAGATATTAATATATGGGTCCTGCGCCTATAACGGTGCACCAGCTCCGGAAGGCTAGCGCTGGAAGAACAGCAGGAGCAGTTGGAATATATATATATATATATATCTATATATTTATATATATATATATATATATATATATATATATATATATATATATATATTACATTGTGGCAGTCACCACTAGGTAGTCATAGTTAGGACCTAGTTTCCATAGACAGAATATTTTTTGTTTTGCCTATAAACTTGGCGCTGCTTGACAAATCCTCATGGAGTTTTTCAAAACATATACTTTGGTCAGTTTAGCTTCTATTTTGAAAGTTTTTGGGTAGTGCGGCATGCAGGATGAGAAAAAAGAGGGGTACCAAAACACGTTTTTCCCATTCATTTTTCCATAGGGTCTTTAGACATGCCTACAGCCCAAATCACTGGATGAAATTTGGCAAGAAGCTAGATCCTGTTCCACAGATTATGCTTTTTGTGGTTTGGTGTGAATCCCTTCAGTAGTTTTGGAGTAATTTAAGGCCAAAGAATATAGATATCTAGGGACACAGAACCTCCGCGGAGCCATCTGTCCTTGCACTGATATCTAATTGGCTGTCAACACTGTAACAAGGAAGTGTTGGCAGGCTTCCATTAGCCCCATAGACCACCACCTCCGTGGCGCTATGAGTAATTAGAATTTGGGGGCCACATGGCCCCGGCGGGGACCACCACCTTCCCAGGGAAAATTGTGGCCCATATTTATACCTTTTTAGTGCCGCATTTGTGTCATTTTTTTACGCAAAAGCGGTGCAAACGTACAAAATATCATTGTATTTTGTAAGTTTGCGCCGCTTTTGCATCAAACAATGATGCAAATGCGGAGCTAAAAAAGTATAAATACGGGCGTGTATTGTTTGTGTGGGGAAGGCCCGATGGTCCTGTCACTATCTTCCTGTCACTATCTTCCTCTCCCTCTGTCTCTCTCTCTCTCTCACACCCATCCCATACTGGGAGATTGTCATTGCATGGTCTCTCCATGCAATGACTTCAAAGAGTTAGACTAGCAAGATGTGTGGTTTTAATGTTATAGTTGTGTTTTGATGCAAAGCAGAACAGTCTCTTCTGACATACTGGTAAAGCTCTTGGACTGTCACTCACTAGGTTGATGGTTCAAAGCCTAGTATCTCAAGGCAGTGGATCCGTTCATTTACTAGTGTATAGACTGCTAAACCTTTCTAGTAATGGAACATTCCTGTCTCTTTCCTCTCAGAGTATGTGGGCTCAATGTCATAGTTATGTCTGGACAAAGCAAAATAAGGAGTCACCAGTGGCCTAATGGTGAAGTTCTCAGACCCTCACACTCGCACATCCACTCAAACCCTCAGGCACCCACTCACAGACCCACTCAGACATTCATGCACCCACTCAACTACCCACTCAGACACTTGTGAACCCACTCACAGACCCACTCAGACCCAAAAGCACCCATTCACATACCTGCACAGACTCTCACATATCCACTCACTGACCCACTGACACCCTCAGGCACCCACTCACAGACCTGCACACACACTGACACATCCACACTCACACCCAGACAGTGATTCTCACAGCCACTCTCATCCCCAGATACACCCTCTCACACTTATTCTCACACCCAGAGAGGCAGGCTGCGGCCAACTCTTGCCGCGCATGGGCAAAGGCTATGTACAGTGCAAGGTTGGGTGCTTACAAGTGGTTGACCCTGTGGCCAACTGCCGCCATACACGGCCAAAGGCCGTACGTGGTGTTGGTTGGATATACATACAGTAATGAAAATTAATCTATGTTAAAAAAAAACAGAAATTCACTGAAAAAACAAAGGTTACAGGTATGTTATAGTTAGGAAATAGGGTTAAAAAACATAGAAATTCAATGAAAAAAAGGTTAAAGGGACATTATGGTTACATTCTGAATTCACTCGTACAAAACCTTAGAAATTCAGCAGTTATAGTTAGTTATTTCAAGTAACTATAACTTGCGTCCTGTTGCAAGAAAGAAAATGAGAGGGAGAGATACAGTGAGTTTTTTGGGCTTTGCTGTATGATATACTTAGAATGAGACATTTCTGCACATATTGGAAAGAAAAATGTATTTGTCAATTAAAAAAAGTAAGATCACCTTTCAGTATGAGCCTTAAACATTTCCAGTTGAAAAGAAATGAAAGGTGGGAAATGACTATGGATACACCAGGAGTCGAACCCTCAACTCTCAGTGTGAAGGACTGTGATCTTCACTATTAAACAGTGTATTTTTTTCCATTTTTTTCGGTTGCTGTTTATGGGCTATCTGGGATTGCAGGGGAGCCTCAAGGCCTCCCCCACTGTCCCATCCAATGGTTTTATTTTATTTCTTTTCATTTTTGGTTGCCCTTTACATGCTATCTGGGACTGCGGGGAGCCTCAAGGCTCCTGCGGCCCCAGCCGTCTCCTGCCTCCTGCCTCCTGCATGAGCCGGCATTGCTCCAGCAAGCAAGGAGCTGCTTTTAATAGCAGCTCCCTGCTTGCTGGTGCAGTGTTTTTGGCTGTCTTCCCTGCACAAATTTATACATGCAGGGAAGACAGATGAAAACTCAACATTCTGACAGCGTCCCTAGAGTATGGACACAGAGATGATGTAGAAAGAAAGAGAGTTTTGAAGGTGGTCCCAATGTCCTAGCACTACCACAGGCTGAGTTATAAGCAAAAATGTTTTGTAAATGTAATGCTCTGCAAAGCATTATGGGGCGAGTTTTCTTGCCACAAATATTATAGTATATTGACTGCAATGCTCAGAACAGCCCTAGAGGACACCACAAAAAATAGCATTTGGAAGAAACATGGTCATGTAATCACACAGTCAGCCCTTAGAGAGCTTAACCCCACGAAAAAAGAATGGGATAAGGTAATGCAGTGTAACCATATATTTAGCCCCTAGAGAGCATAGTGCATTATAGGCTATAAGGACTATTGAAATGATATTACAAACACGGCCCATAAAACATAACTTCTCCCAACTATAAAACAAAAATGTAATCCATGAGAAAGGTTAAACAGACATTGAATGGTAGAAGGGGTTATTAGTGCGGGGACCCAAAGATGATGTAGACAGAAAGAGCACATTGTTGTGAACGTTTTGGTGGTGGTCCCAATGTCCTAGTACCAACACAGGCTACATTATGAGCCAAATTGTTTTGGAAAATGTGTGCTCTGCAAAGCATTATGGGGCACATTTTTAGTTTGCTGATATGACTGTAATACTTAGAACAGCCACTAGAGAACACCACAATGAAAGAAGCATTTTTAAGAAACATGGTCATGTAACTATATAGTTAACTCCTAAAAGGCATAACCACACAAATAACATAGGACATGGCATAAAATAATGTAGTATTACCATATGTTTAGCCACGAGAGGACATAGTGCATTACACATTTTCATGAATAGCAGGCCTATAGCAATGATATTACAAACAAGGCTCTCAATAACTACTCTCAGCTGTAAAACAAGTTCCAGCCATGAGAACACTTAAAAAAACACTCAATTGAGGGCAAATTTATTATTTTGGGGTCCCCACTAACATAGCGAGGGGTCCCAGAGATGATGTTGACAGAATGAGCATGTTGTGTTGAACATTTTGATGGTGGTTCCATTGTCTTAGGACCACCACAGGCTGAGTTATGGGCAAAAATGTTTTGTAAAAATAGTGCCCTGCAAAGCATTATGGGAACAGTTTCCAGAGTGCAGTGAATATTGTAGGATTGACTTTCCCGCTGTGCTGGGAGAGCCACTTTTACTTTGAGGATTTCTTTTTCATGTAAAGCATTTACCAATTTCAAGTGTTTTAAGGGGAGAGCCACAAGAAATTACTCTGATTAGATAACTGTGAACAATGTGACCAGCGCTTCAATAAGGCCGATCGAGTTCACACAGTTGTGCCGGTTAGTGCTGTCAGCACCATGGCCACCATGCTGCATGAAGGGGAGAGAAAAAGAAAAAAACAAGCATTTGCAATGCAAGGGTCTCACGTTTGCTAGAGTTAGAGCTTTTAGTGCTGTAAGTTCCTAACTGGACATTTCTTGCCACATAAATTGAAAATGAAAAGTAAAACAGTTGACATAAGCAAGCCTATTCAAAGTGCCATGGCTGCCATGAGCATGAGAGCGAAGGACAGACACAAAAGGAAAAAGAAGTTTACTCTCAGTCAAATCTTTTTAGCCCCAAGGAGGTGGCGGTCCCAAGGGCTGCGGAGCACCACATGGACCCCATTGAATTTTTATTTGTGACCCAGGGATGTGGTGGTCCCTGGGGCTGCCGGGGGAGCCAAGCAGCGCCCACTGCATTCAATTATAATTTGTACCCGGAGAGGTGGCGGTCCCCAGGGCTGCGAAGGGAGTCAAGCGGCCTCCTCTCATTTGGTTAGTAATTGTGCCCCGAGGAGGTGGCTGTCTCCAGGGCTGCGGGGGTTGGCCCACACCCCGTTCAAAATGTGATTGTACTTTTCTTTGTGAGACTCAGTTGAGGTTGAGTCCCAAAATGGCTGCCAACACTTCCTGCTTAAAGTGTTGGCAGCCAATCAGAGCTCTGCACGAGATATACAAATTTGGATTTCCTTTAATTTCACAAAAACTACTGAACGGATTAACACCAAGTAACCAGAAGCATAATCTGCGTACTGAAAGCTACCTTTCTGCCAAATATGGTGTAATTCCGTCCAGTGGTTTGGGCTGTAGTCATGTTCAAAGCTCCTATGGGAATTGAAATTGGAAACGCATGTTTTTTGACCCCCACCCCCCTGTTTTTCTCAGCCCCTGCTTGACGGATCACCCTGAAACTTTCCGTGTGCAACACGAATCACCAGGGCACTTTTTTGGAATGGAATTACTCCGAATTTGGCAAAAAGCTAGATTCTGTTCCAAAGATCACACTTTTTGTGATTTGGTGCAGACTCGTTCAGTAGTTTCAGAGAAAGTTAAGGCTAGAAAATATAGATATAGGAAAGCAAATCCTCTGCAGATCCAACTGTCCCTGTGCTGATATCTGATGGGCTCAGAACACTTGAGCAAAGAAGTGTTGGCAGCCAGCAGTCCCAGAAAAAAAGACAAAAAAAAAAAAAGAAAGGGAGCCAGGGTAGAGTTACCCTGATGTCTTAGCCCTGGTGCTTGGGTCAATGAAGGACCCTGCCAGGGATAAAAAGCATTTAAAAAAAAAGAAAAAAAAAAATCCACAGATCCATTTGCAGATTTTTCTGATGTTTTTTTAAAAACGCGGTCTCCCTTATTTGCCCCCGGGTGGGCTAGCTCCTGGGGGCATCATAAAGGAGGGGGCACACAGGTCCCCCCTCCTTGGGCTTTAATAAGCCCCGGGTCTGCCTCCTCCTGGGTGCAAATGTACAAGTAAGAGCGAGGGGCCGCAGGGCAAAAATGTTTTTAAGTAAGTGGAGGTGGCCTAATGACCTCCCCTACAGTCCCGGTGACCACCACTTCCCCGGGTTATCAATTGAATTATTGCGGGGGAGCCTTGTACAATATTTTCATCAAAAATGTTACTGAAAATAGTACAATGATATTATCAATTATATAATCAAAGATGTCCTAGGTACCATAATTTGTGAGAAATTACCAGTGCTTGGCGAGTGCGCGAGTTATAATTATATTAGGGCATGAGTTATAGTTGAGATATCTCTAACTATAACTGGCAAATTTTTAAGGTTTTGTATGTTTAAAATGTGATCCTAACTATAAAGTCCCTGTAACCTTTGTGTTTTTTCAGTGAATATACACTGTGGTTATATTCAGTGGTTCACACTTGCAACTAACCTATTTTATGCTGCTGAAGATTGTAGGTGTTAGGTACACATCATTCACTAAGGAGGTAAAACTCAGGCTCAATTACATGCTAACCCTACAATTTAAGAAACATGCCTAACATGAACAGTAATTCTTTGTGACTGCCTAAGTGGCATGCATGTCGGTAGAAGGTGCAACAGACTAGCAGGTAGTGTAAGAGTATGAATATTGAGGAGGTTCCGGTTAAATAATTGTTTATGTTTTGTGAAAAAGTAACAAACTAATGAGTCCTGAAGAATGTAATGCCATTTACTGGCGTTTGCAAATCAGTTGCTGGACAAGAGCAGTCTTACCTAAGATATATTTCCCTCTGAACAGTTTCAAATTCCCAAAGTCGAGGCTCTGATCAAAAGGAAAAAATATGTTTAGGCAGCCTACCTTTCCCCATGTAATAGTTTGTTCAAACTTTGAACCAAGATGTTCACAACTGACCAAGGCGTCCCGTTGCTGGCATAAGATCTCCCATTAACCCAGCAAGGATACAGCCTGCAAGATTGAATTTTTGGCGCCATATTTCTTCCCTATTCACAAGGTAAAATCCTTAACCTGTACAAATTGTCTACTTGTATAAGACCGCACGTATTCAAAGGTTTGCAACAATGGCTACAGTGTAATTCATAAAGTAGCATATTTATGGCCTTGTTCAATTTTTTACATTTCCCATGCACTAATGTAACGTTTTAAATATATATATATATATATATTCATGGGTGTATTTCCTACATAACTGTATTCTCTTCTCATTTTTCCGTACTTATTGCAACATCTTTCTTATTACATTTGTATCTTTTACTTAAACTTTTAGTCCCATGTTTCCGAGACTTACTGCTGTCTGCTGAGTATGATAAAGAAATCACTGTGTTCATATTCTCTGATGTTTACCTTGTTGGTGAGGCCAAGCTAACAAAAGGGAACACATTCCTGACGATAAGTAGTATTCACTACTCCCTTCATTTGCACAGTAAAGCTGGACCACTGTGACTTTGGACTATTTCATATCTGTTCATTCTTTCTCTATGTCTGCCTTATCTTATCTGTCCTGATGACACCTGCTCATTTTACTCTGGGTCGAACCGTCGTTGACAAATACAACATACACAATAGTATGACACATGGACAGGACACATTAACTATTTTTGACGATGTAATGTTTTTTGTTATGAGAAACATAAATGCACTTTTGACATTGTATTACATTTTTCGACTTTTGTTGTTCTCTGTTCAAGGACACCGTGCACATGGATTCACTATAATGAATGTAAGATGTCCTTTTACTTATTAATGAACAAAATAAATGTCTGAAATCAGTATGGTGGTCTGAAACATGAATAAATGGTGATAGCATTTCCTTTATGGTACAGCACATTATGTACATGTTCCTAGCATATGGCATGTAAAAGATTAGGGTGAATACATTCTTGTGAGGATTACAGGGCTAAAGTACAGGGGTGGCTCCTCCATAAGGGCGGAGGAGCGTCGCTCCCCGCCAGCAGCAGAAACTGCAAAGCTTTCACCACAAAGGAATGCTAAACTTGGTTTATTATTCCTTTGAGGTGAAAGGCGTGGGGCATAGGGGATGACAGCCTCGGAGAGGAGTGCCCAGAGCACTCCCCTCAGAGCGCATGTGTGTTTGGCTGGCCGTTTTGGGCCGACCAACACACATGCGCTGTAGGCTCTCTCCAGCCTGGCAAGGCAGTGCCCTGTGAGCAGCGTCAGGAGCGGCGCAGGGCAGGTTGGGAGCCTGTTCCTGCAACGATCATGAGGGAGAGAGGAGCAGCGTGTCGCGGCAACGGATGAGGTATTTATTAGTAAATGTCCAGCTGTCCCGCTCCCCCCATTCCCCGCGCCACACCCGCCCTGCTCTTTTAAACAGGAGCGAGCCGCGACTGCTAAAGTATGCTTAGACAGACAAGTGACTCTCCGCCCGTACATTTAAGGGTTTTTCTTGTGAATAATGCCTATAAAGGGCAAAGGCACAGAGTGGATCAGGACAGAGAGTGAGTGTGGTGATATTATGAACGTTTTTGCAAGCCTTCAGATCCTGCACTGGAACAACAAGTGACCTGCTCCATTACAGGATCTGAAATTACTAGTAGCCTCCCCGCCTCTCCCAAGGTCCCTTGTTACTGACAAGGATCCTTGCTTTGTTCCAGAATCTCGACCTTCCAATTAGATGCATTTTCCATTTTCGACCGGTGGCAGAATCTGAAAAACAACGCATTTTCTGACTCATGTCAGAGTTTCGGCGTTTGTGCCCTACTCACTGATCCCTGCAGTAAACCTCTGACAATTGCTGGTGAGTTGAGAGAAGAAGATATTGTTAAGCAGGTTGTAAGTCACAAATGGCACTGGCCAACAGCATTCATCTTTTGACCCCAAAACACCACAAGTGTCAAGTGTGCCGCTGGGTGCCTCATGACGGTGATCCCATTCCTCCCTCTAGCAGCGGTCTATGGAGTACCTGAAATGAGTGACAACTGGGTGCAGCCCATGACGGGGACACGTCAAGGAGACGGATGGCACCAACGCAAGTTCATTGTGCTGCTCCGTTTTGTCCAGATGATCAGTGGGCCTGGAGGAGCTCCCCTGCACTGGGAGAAGAGGTAAGGCCACCTGCGTGTCTTGCACACTACTGGACCAGACTTGGTGAGCGACGGCTGTGCTGCCCATCCTGGGGTTAGATCCTGGCCTACTAGGGTCCCACTGTGAAGACCTGACCCGCCCTCTCCTCCCAGGCCTCTCTCATGGCTGAGGGAATGGCAAGTGTGGCTTGGGGTCTTTGCAAAAGCGTTCCTCAACCAATGCCTGAGGATTGATCAATCATTTTGTTTTGCATTGTAGCCCAAACACCCAGGGAAGGATCCTTCACGAGACAGTACAGACCGGAAACCACAGCTGCAGTCCTCATAGTTTATGAACCATTGCCTACAAGAGAGGTCCTTGTTCAATCATCTAAGTGCCCAGTACAGGCTACTGAGAAGTGTGTAGGGGTTGTGATAACAGGAGACACCTTATCTTCAACACCAATAGTCCCATGGCCCTCACCAACTCAATGTGATGGACACTACCCCATCGGTAACTGAGAGACAACAAGGAGAAAATCTACTACACATATGCCTAATTAGAAACTGCGACATAGGCTCAAGATCTCACAAGGAGTGTGTCTACCTCATGATTGCTGGGACATGATAATGCAATCCCCTGAGGAACCATGCTTGTTCAACTTGAGGTAATCCAAATACCCAACTGCTGTGACGAGCTACCCCACCTCAGTCACATTGGATGAAACCTGGGTAACCCTAAGCCTCCTTACTCTAAAGGACACACGCTAACTGCAGCTCTCTATTAGAGATGCATCCATATTAACTGATCCCCAGGGCTCACATGCTACACTGTGTGCACTCTGGAAGGATGCCCAATTACTTCACCATCTCACCAGTGCCTTGGGAAGCCAAACAATGTTAGCAGTCAACATGGTAAAACTGAATCTTAGCAAGTCGCTCTCGAAGATGGCAGTGAATCATCAACCACTAGTACATCAATGGACCACACCTTGGACACACTACATCACTTTGAAGCATAGTGCTCACTCACTCCACTCAATTTGATAAAGTTTTACAAGCTATCCTACACGCTAAAGCCTCACTAGAGACCCCAATAGATGCAGTGTCAGTTGATGTGAGTCTACTAAAGCAGACCACCACAAACTGTCAGACAGGGTTGATGAAACAGAATCTGCTATTGCAGGAATAAAACCAACAGTGAAGGAGTTGGAGGAATAGCTTCAAGGATGGGTGACAAAATATCCATCCTCCACCGCAGAGCGGAAGATGCAAATTCCCCTCCTGACACAATAATATTTGACTAGTCGGCCTCCCAGAATGTTCCGAAGGTCTCAGCATGGAAGTGTTTCTGGAAGACTGGCTAATGACCACTGTGTTGGCAGGCAAAGTAACAAAATGTTTCTCGATAGAGAGTCCCAGGTAAGCCACCTCTGCCAGGTGTCCCGCCATGCCCCATCACAGCATGCCTTCTCATTTATCGGGATTGCGACTTACAACTTCACCAATTTGGTGTAAAGGGCCACTGGCAATACGAGAATGCACAAATCACAGCATATCACGATGGAGGTACAATGTCAACAGAATTCCTATCAGAGAGTTAAACAACGCCTCCACGAACTGAACATTAAATATGCACTGCTCTTTCCAGAAAAGCTAAGAGTTATAGACGGTGAGAAGACTCTTGTGTTTGTCTCACCAGAAGATCTATGGACCTGGTTGCATGCCAAGGGGCTGATACAAACCACAAAGGAAGAGTCAACCACTGGAGATCGGCTTGTACTCAGGTCTTGACGATGCAATCAGTCTATTATCTCAAAGCCACCTTTCAAGTAGTGGTGGAACAAGTGCGAGTGGTGTCAAACATCTCTCAATGCATCATGAACTCATTTACACTAATTTGCACAGATAGTCTGTCGTCCTCTGGTTCTGAAGCTGGAGACTCAACTCCATCATTTCCTGAAGTCCTCCAGGGCTCACAGATCACACTACGATCTACGGATGACTTATGAACCAGATGTTGCTAATCCTGTAGGGGGCCACCCTGCAAATGCTGTATGTTGATAAGCCTGGTCATCTCACTGGTAAGCTGTATGCATAGGTCATACTGAATGGAGTCTGGCATCTCTAGGGTCCTGCCACAGGTAAAACAACCGCTACTCAAACCACATTCCACAGAGTAGGACTCCAACGAGAACATGTTAGGCCCAAAATATATTATTGTTGTTCCAAAGTTCTTGTTTCGGAGCTAGTGGCTGGGAATTTATGAAGTACCTGACATGGGGGAGGCTCTCTGTTATGTTACAGTTCTTTTTTAAAGTTTTTTCCTAGAAGGTCATTGAACACATGTCGATCACTGGGGGATACACAAGGAGGAGGAGGAGGGAGCATCCTTTGGAAACTGTATACCTCACACAAAGATTCTAGATTACCCCACGCCCACAGTTTTGAGGACATCACTTGTATATCAATGAACCAACTTAGGGACATGCTACGAAATACAACCCTCCCCTACTATAATGTGCTGACATGGAATGTGCACTACATTGCTACACTGACCAAACCTTACCGTATTCATGAAACACGCACAATATAGATGTCTTGGGGGTAGCTATGTGGTACTAGAAGGCCAACTTGATGGACAACAATTAACACTTGTTGGAATTTAGGTGCCTAGTTCCCACCAAATAGAATTTTTTGAGACACTCACACTTGCCCTTTTTCACGACCCCATGGCACCGGCCTTCTGGGGCGAGGACTTTAACTGTCTACCTGACATGATATGAAATCATTCTACACCTCAACTATGTGGCGCAATAGATACCAGAACATCCAACTTTTTTCAAACATGGCTCACACAAAGGCGCCTACCCAACATGTGGCACCTAGGACACCCAACAGACCAGGAGTACTCATTCTACTCAGCAGCCCATGACCTTCACACCAGATTAGATTTGATCCTCTGCACTGACGAACTGAAGCCTCTGATCACCCGATCAGAATACCTGCCTGCCCGCTGTTGGACCATTCTCCACTATAAATCACACTGCAATGGGGTAGAGAACGTGTGCATTTCTACTGAGTGTCTTCAAATTGATACTCTATCATACCCTCCTTTCCACAAAAGCCTTATTGCTTGCATCCTACAGTATTATCAATTTAACAAACAATCCACATTTCTACTGGCTGCTGAATGGGACACACATAAAGTAGTTGTGCACTCACTGTGTGACGACCACCTGGGGTGTTCGTCGGACATTACACAAAATAATTGCTCACAAATGAAAGGTTATTATGAGCAGTAGAGAGAGCAGTGGCTGCTTGCGAGAAAGGGGTTGAAAATCTCCATAACTTGTGAGTGCGGCTCAAAGATGCAGAGTCCACATTAAATTAATAAGATTATAAATGCAGACTACATACACTACACGCAGAAGGGACAGATGGAGCAAACTGCTCGCATTGACCAACAGTGCACCCCCATCAGTGTAATACGATGTAACAATGGTTCGAAGGCCACCACGCAAGCTGACATTAACAATTAACAAGGTCTTCAGTGACTATTATTGCTCCCTTTATGGAGCTAAGCATGCTCAATCTACTACCCAAATATCTGGTTTTATGGAAGGAATCCCTCTGCCACACCCATCCCCACTCTAAAGGGCCAATTCCGTACGCCCCAAAGAGGTGAGAAATGCAGAGGCCCAAATGACCCGCAATAAATCCCGGGGCACAGATGGGCTGCCGGTAGAATATTATGCCACATTCTCAGCCTCACTCACTCAACCCCTTTTAGAGGTATTCAAGGAAGCAAAAACATGTGGTCAGCTCCCAGACTCGTAATGTTAAGATTTGATAGTGGGTCTCCCCCAATCCGGTCGAGAACCCCTAGACATCCGATATATCGACCACTCCGCCGCCCGCCAAGATTAGAATGACCCCCTTTGTATTCAAACCAAATGGCTAGAGTCAGGACAGGTCAGATAATCATGGATAGTTTCCCCATATCTAGGTGCACGAGGCAGGGATGTCCACTAGCAACATAGCTTTTTGCTATTGCCATGGAACCACTTGCATGCCTATTGCAGCAACAAGTAAATGCCTGGGAGATTCCAGAACTTAATCTCCACCATATTGTGTCTCTGATGCATTTGTTTTCCTGTGTGAGGTGTGTGTTTCACTGCCAGCACTGATGCAACTTCCTGATGACTTTGGTGCTGTTTCGGGGTAAAAAGTTAACTGGCCCAAGTCATGTAGATACCCCCTAATCCGAACCCCAGAGGTCCACAGCATCAGGAAACTGATGCAAACTGTGCTATGACATATTTAAATATCTGGGTGTGCAAATCTATCACACGGACACAGCTATCAAAGATGGCAATACCGACCGAGCGGTGTGATTGGTGAGGGGGTCACTCCTTCTGGGGATCATTGCCTCTATCTCTAATTGGACAGGTAACTGTTGCCAAGATGCTGCTGCTCTCTCGACTGTTGTACTTTTTTACCGTTCAGCCAATCATACTGCCAAAGGGCTATCTCCATGAATTGAATGGGCTATTGCTGACTTTGATCTTGGGAACAGATCACCAAACAGTGTCTCTAACCACAGCACAGCAACAACTTCTTTAGGGTGGAAAGGGGATGCCTAATTTTGAATTATACTATGCAGCAGCCCAGCTGGGTAATACGTTGGTTGGAAACCACACGAAATGCTGAGTGGTCAGCAATCAGAGCCCCACTCAGCAACGTGAGCTTTACAGATCTCGTCTGTCCTCCCCTAAAGGACTTCAGCCTGATGACAGTAGTACATGTGTACTGGTGACAGTTTGTTCAAGAGTGCAACCCTAATATTCCCTACTCCCCACAAATCCCACTGGACCAACTACCAGAAATGAGGGAAGTAGCCAACCAAAATGACTTGACATGATGGATAGCAGCAGGATTGGACACCTTGGAGACCCTATATCAAAAAGGTACCCTTTTGTTCTTTGCTAATACTCTGGACAAATATTCTCTGGGCGCAGGTCACTTTTTGACTTAGCCTGCCATTCAACATGCTGTGGCAAGCATGTGGGAGAAAGGGGAGATGCAGCCTCCTCAGTCCCCTGACCTAACCATGCTCCTCATAAGAGGCAGAATGCGTACAGCAATAACGATCTTATATGTTGCATTATTGAATATGACCAGAAACAGAGAAAAAACTAACCAGATGGAACATGGTTCTCCCACAACCGTGAACATACAGGACATGGACAATGGGGTTACAAAATGTAAAAGAGGTTTTCAGGAACCCTATATTCTGCTTCATACAATTCAACTACACAGACGCCATACATACCCTTCACCTCAATGGACACATGGTTTGGGAGTGTCTAACTCTGAAATCAACATGGCTAGAGATTACCACCATCACAGCAGATGCCACTGGTCATGCACTGAACCCCACTCCTGAGTCCTGTCTCCTGGGTATCTGACCCAAAACCAAAGGTGATAAACATTTACACAGGTTTATTATCGTCCTGGCATTTGTCCTGCTTAAGAAACAAATCACCTTGCTTTGGAAATCAGCCATGCCCAAAGACAAGGCCAAGTGGTTGACCACACTGTCACAAGAGGAAGCCAGCATGTTACACAAATTACGACCTAAAGGTATTGCTCAGGCTGAGGGCGGAGGGAATTGGGACACCTGCATAGTGAACATTGAGGCCAAAAATAACACTTGCCTGCCCTGAATAATACACATTGCCCACATGATTTCCTTTTAAAAGACTTGTATCACTCGGAAGCCACATGAATAGGTCAACTCAAATAACACAAGTTCTGATACTTATTATTGGTTACCGTTTGCAGATAAACAAGACTTCACGAACACACTGATATATCTATCAGGGGTCCTTCCTTCCCACCTCCCCAACTTACCCCATGCCTCTCAGTCACTACAATCCCACCATCAGCATGATGGAGATGTACCAGGTGATGCACTGAAACCGGTTGGCTATGTTTTACATTATATAATGTTCTTTTAACTGAGAAACCACGTAGACTGTACGAATCATCTCCAATTGTAATTACTATTTGTCAATCAATGAGCTTCCATTTACTGTTGTAAAGCAATAAAAATATTTATTTTAAACTTAAAACATTCAGTTAAAAATATCTTAAACATATTTTAATTTTGGATAGTGAATGTCTACATTCTCTGCACGAATCATTCCAATAATTTCTCTTTTCACTACCTTCGTTGAAACTGCAAACTACAGAAACCAGACTCTCACCAAAGCAACACCCTATTTACTCAAGAACCTGCAGCAAGTAAGTGCCACACCATCCTTGATAGTGTGCAAATCAATGTATTAAAGATCAAAATCTGTATCAAGTTGAAAGTTGAAAGTTTATTTTTTATTGACACGGTTAATTAAAACCATTGCAATTCCAAAATACATAATGACATAAAACTTTGCCTTCTCATTATGTTAATGGAGACCCGTAAAAACATAAAAACTTAAAACTAAAACATGGCATGATAAAGAGTTGTGCATAACTAAAGTCTTCTCCACTGATTCCAAAACTTGGTCTTAAACTTAACTTTAGGACTTTCTTGCTCCCTTACGAACACTATAATAGTAGATGAGTGAAGCTGAGCGAGCATCTTAAATAGTACCTAGGGCTGTTTCCATGCTGGAACAAAGCTTTTGGAGCTTTACTAATCATAAAATGATGGCCCTTGCACGCTCGGCTTCAACTTTGTTCACTAATTCTTTCTGGGCCTGTATCATGAATTTGGTCCCTTAACCAGAAAACTGGATTGAAAGTCCGCTGAGCCAGCTAATAATGGCCGGTCTACATGAGTGTAAGTTCAGTGTCTTAAAAATGTTTTTCAGATAAAATGTCCTGTGGTTTTGCAAATCTGCATCAAGAATTAAATTGCTACTTGTCAGAAATAGCTACAGAAAAGCAGACATGAGGCCATAATGCGATAGCAGAACATCGTACTCTATACATCAGTTGCCTTAAGTGTTGTATTCTAAATATCGTTCACAATGGTATCACCCCGTTGGAGTTATCTAAAAAAAGGTCACCCACAATGGGACAATAGTTTTGTAAACAACATTTAGGACATAATAAGTATTTCATATGCTATTGTTGTGGGTGACATTTTGAAATAAGACCAGTAAAAACCACAATGATAAATCCTATTGAATGTATTCACAACCACAATTTCACATTCTGTATACTATGTGGACCCGATACGTAAAAGATGTAATGGCTGAATTAGAAGAGAGGCTCTTGAACTAATAGAACGCATTGTATAAGCATATTGCATAATTAGATATAATGGTATGGCACAAATCACTATGCCAGTTTCATAAAATAGGCTAAATAGATAAAGAGTTTTACTTTTCAGATAATCTATTAACAGACACACTTATGTGCACAGTGACAGTCTTCATCCCGCTCACACAAAAGATATGTGACCTTCAGCCAGACCATCAAATACCAAAGAATCTGTTGTGAAACAAACACCTAAGATCAACATCTCACATTCTCGTACAGAGAATCCATTTAATGAGTTTATTCTGAAATAAATAATGTCTCAGGGAATTGACAGGGAAGACCTTCTCAGACAGAAGAAGAGAAAACACGAAATGTTTGTGTGCTAAAGTGCATAACATATTGTACAGCAGTACCTGCACTGAAAACGTTATCAGGGCTATGGAACGTATGGTACCACAGGACATAAATCTATGTGAAATAAACCCTATCACCTACAGTGGACAGTGAACTAATCTGCAAAGTCTACTTATTATTTAAAAACTACAAACATTCATGCTACAGATTAAGGAAAGAAATTCAGAACCTGAATGTGTGTGCATAACAAAACATCCATCTTGAACTTGCAATATAACGGGACCACGTCTGCTAAAATGTTTAGCCCAGAGAGGGATGAATGGTCACTGCTTCACAAGTGAAACCAGGCGCAATCTAGGGGTAATTCACTTCTTCAGAGGAGCACAGTTTAGTATACACAGCAGTATTGCCCCTACTTGGTAATTTGAAAAGCACAGTCGAGCAGCACCCCACAGATTGGAAACTGTTCACAGTTTTAATGCCGTAACAGCAGGGCTCCTAATTTGAATGGTAGATTCATGATGTGTTATGCATGTATATTCGTGGGCTCGCTCTCTCTTACACCCACATATGAATAGCTGATCGTACTCTTACTTATGTCTGTTAACGTTAACAGGACTGAATCCCTTTTCCAATTATCTCCTAGATCACTTCTGTATACATGCTGCATATTATGTCAAATTTCATTTCTTTTTGTCCTGTGATCTTGTGATTTCATGGGTCTGCAATGAGTCTAAATGTAACCTGTAAAATCAATGTCATGAGAGACGTCAGGATGACATAGCACTCGACAGGTGGCTATCAAGCCACTGAGGCGGCGAAGGCCTCCTCTTCCCCAGCCCAGGTACCCTGAGGCCTGTAAATTAAATCTTACTAGTGGGCCTGCAGCACTGATAGTGCTACCCACTTAAGTAGCCCTTTAAACATGTCTCGGGCCTGCCACTGCAGCGTCTGTGTGTGAATTTTGACTGCCACTTCGACTTGGCATTTTAAACCCATTGTAAAGACTTAAACACTCATTTTATTACACATAAGTCGCTGCTAACGTAGGCCTTAGGTAGCACATAGTGCAGGGTGCCATGTAACTAAAAGGTAGGACATATACTTGTAAATTTTACAAGTCCTGGTAGTGAAAACCTCCCAAAGTGATTTTTCACTACTGCAAGGGCTACTCCTTTCATAGGTTAACTTTGGGAATTCCTTAATACACTTCTAAATTGTAATGTCTGATTAGAAAGGAATAGCTGAGTCATGTTTCATATCTCTGGAATGTTAATGATAAATCCTCTTTACTGTTAAAGTCAAATTTAATCCTACTATTTTAGAAATGCCACTTTTAGAAAGTGGACATTTCTCTGCTCTGTGTGCCTGCCGCCTCTCTCCAATACACGTCTGGGGTGGGCGACAGCTACACTTTGTGTCTTTGCTCCAGACAGCCACACACACAGGAGGATTAGGTTTTACTGAGTACTCATCTACATTCTGAAGGCTCTCCCTGGGCTGGAATGGCAGGAGGGGCTGACACATACACTGTCCTCACACAAAGGGCTGATTGCCCCCTACTTATAGCCTGGAGCTAGGGCTGAGGAAGAAAGGATGCTTGTGCCCTTCAAGAACCCTTCTTTGAACTCATCCCCACTTCAAAGGCACATTTGGGTATAAGTACTGTGTCTCTGACCCCACCAAATCAGACACCTCTGGACCTACAGCTGGACTCTGTCAGAGGAACTGCTGTGCTGCACCAAGGGCTGTCATTCTGCTAATCTGGTAGGACTACTTTTCTGCTGTGCTGCCCTGCTGCTCTCTGACCTAGTTGAGGGAGAGCTGGAATCTGCACCCCAAAGAGACCTCCAAGTGCTTGTTGGCTTGCTGCCTCTTGCTAGAGATTCAGGGATATCAAAGTCTCTACCCCTGCTCCTTAGCCTGGCTCACTGGAAGTGAACCGAGACACTTGTTCCAGCATGAATTGACACATCATCTCCCCCTTGAGGTAGACCTGACGCATCGCCACTATTGAGGGAATAGAACTGGTGTATCATGTTCAGAACCAGCGTTTTGCCATTGCATCATCACCGCATTGGAACCACATCATCACCCCCACTGCTGAAGGAAGTTCGAACGAACCCCTTCATTGCACTGAGAAAGCCAGTGTATCAGCTTTGAAACCAATGCATCAACACTGCATCAGAGCAACCAGATTGCCACCACTCCTGAAGGAAGATCGATGTATCCCTTCACTGCATGAAGAAACACAGTGCATTAGCTTCAGACGCCACGGATCAGAGCAGCGGTGCTTCGCCTTCAGAACAGATGCATTGCCAGCACTGTGCGACGAAAATCGACACATGTTGTGACTACTACCAGGAATAATGTTTCTTTAATCAGTGGGCCCTGCGTGGGTCCTGTAGCCATCCTGTGCTCCATCGCGTGCAGCCTGAACTCTTGATTTGTCCCGGTCCAGTGCAACCTCATGTAACCCCACAGGGTTATTTGCTTTTAAGCGCTAGAACTCTTTATCCTTTAAAAATTGTAAACTTTACTTCTATTTATTGTATTTTTGTCCTTTTTGGTCTTGATTTATTTATAAAATTATTGGCTTTTTTCTCAGTCTGTGTGGAGTCTTTTGTGGTGTTTTCATTGTGTTACTGTATGTGTGTCTTGCACAAATACATTACACATTGGCTCTTTGGATAAGTCTGACTGCTAAGTGCCAAGCAACCAGAGGGTTAGTACAGGTTCTCTTTTAGTGTGTATCTGACTTACCCTGAATAAGGTGGCAATCTCTACTTGGCCTGGGTGCATACCCCTGCCAATTTCAGACCCCATTTCTAACAGTAGCCATTGATTGAAATTGAGAATTTCTCCACAAATAGGTTGGGTGTGGCCAACCAGCTAAGATGTGGGTTACACACAAATACTCTCTCTCTAACACCTGGCCTATCCATAATAATCCTTTCATTTCTGAGCCCTATATTTCCTCATTCATTATAATTCACATCAATACCCAAAACAAAAGCTGTGTGGTCGAATCCACGGAGAAGATGGCACAGGGACCTGGGGATTAAAGTGAGCTCCCAGTTTAAAGACAAGAAACAACAAAATGAAAAGCAGAGTGTGCATGTTTCAGCCAGCTCTTTCATGAAGTCCTCAGGCACAAGTGAAGGAGTAGATAAACAAGAGTGGAGAAAATACCCACATGGATGGGGACCATGGTGGCCAGTATCCTACACACTCGAGTCGTTGAAGAACAGAGGTGAGGTGGTGGGCGTGAGTAATTGGGTTACTGGTTGACAGGGATGTGAGCCCTATTCAAGCAGCAACCACAGTCCTTTTAAGGGTAAGGCACAAGCAAACACCAAATTACACTTTGCTCCACTCTGGTAGCTTGGCACAGAGCAGCCAATCTTAACTTAGAGGCAATATGTAAAGTACTTCTGCAACAATTCAAAGAGTAAAACAGTGAAAACACCACATGAAAAGTATCCCATACCATGTTAGATAACTGTAGCTCGATTTAATGAATAAAACAAGACAGAAATGACAAAATTCTAATCAGTAGAACTAGAGTAATACATTTTAAAAGATTAAAGTGTAAAATAGCACATAAAAGCACAAAGCTCCACCTGCGGTCACCCTGGACTAGGTCAAAGTCAAAACTTCAGGCCAACCTTGATGGAACTCGGATTGGATACAGTCCCAGATTATTCCCGCTGAACAGTTACGTTCTCAAGTTTTGTACCAAGAGTCGTGTTTGCTTTGGATAAGGTCACAGAGAGCAAGGAGAGCATGATGGACTGTTGTTGGCATGGAGCAAAGAAAAGACAGCCATCACAGATGGGTGGGCTGGGCTTCATGCTGATGGTCACCACATGGTGGTCAATGTGGCTGAGCAAAGAGATGGGCTGACTCCGGCTTGCACTTGATTTTGGTGCAAGCTATGTGATTCTCAGTGTGAATGGGTCTGTTTGCCCACATGTTTGATATATGTGCCCGTGAGCCATACCATGGGGTTCAGGACCTGAGAGGCACCAAGTGGGTGTTAGGAATTCACTGCGGCTGGGTCAAGGAGCCTGTTTGGGAGCCTTTTATATCCCTAAGGCTCAGACTAGGATGTCAGCAGACTTGCTCTTGGAGTCACACAGGGACCCTGGGCTCAAGATGAAGTTGCATGTCTAGTTCTTCTTCCTCAAGCAGCTGGGCAGCTGGGCAGCAGGTCATCACAGCAGGGCAGCAGCCCCTTTAGCTCATCAGTCCAGCAGAGTGGCAGACCTTGTAGCAGAGCAACAGTCATTCTTCCTGGCAGAGTATTCACAGATCCAAAAGTGTACTGAAATCTTGGTGTCTGAGGTCCAGTATTTATAGACAGGGTTGCCTTTGAAGTGGGGAGAAACCTCTAGAGGCATTCCTTTGAAGTGCACAGATGCCCTGACTTCCTGACTCTAGCTCCGGACTAACTACAAGGGGCATGCAGCCCTTTGTGTGAAGGCAGGACAAAGTCTTTTCAAGTGTAAGTGGGGCTGTGCTCAGCTCATTCCCCCACACCCTGTCAATGGCTCATCCAGTCACACTTAAGTTCCCCGGTGTGTGTGGCTGCCTAGGAGGAATACACAAAGCCCCGCTGTCACCCACACCCAGTCATGTGTCCAAGAGACATTCTGCAGGCTCTAAACAGCATTTTTCAGAATTGTTTAAACTTTAACTTCACCATAAGTTAGGGTGTTAAATTGTAATTCCAGAGACATCAAACATGGTTACCTGTTCCCATTTGGAAATTACACTTAGAAAATATATTATCCAATGTTATCCTATTGGAGATGATAGACCTTGCAGTAGTGAAAAATGTATGTAAAGGTTTTTCACTATCAGGACAGGTAAAACTTAAAAGCACACATCCTACTTTTTAAATACATTGTACCTTGCCCTCTGGGCTGTCCAGGGCCAACCTTAGGGGTGACTTATAATTATTCAAAAGGAAGGGTTACACCAGGAAAAAGGTGTATTTCGCCGGGTCTAACTGGCAGGTTTAAAACTGTACAGACACAGGCTGCAATTTTCAGGTATGTGACATAAGTGGGTGGAACAATCAGTGCTTCAAGCCCACTAGTACCATAATAGACAGTGTGATCCAATATTCCCGCAAGAAATGGGTACTTAGAATTCAAATGTAACAAATGTTCAAAGAGGACTCATTTTTAACTCATTATAGCTGAATATCAACATTTAGGCCCTCATTACAACCCTGGCGGTAAATCCCGCTTACTGCTGTGCTGAAGGCCGCCAACTTACCGTGGCCACGGTGGACATCCGCTACAGGTATTACGACCCACATCTCGTAATCCGTCACAATACAGACACCCATACAAGTCTGCCACACCAAAGGTCAGTGATAACTGGCGATAGTAAAACCCACACTGTCACACCAACAGGAATACGCTCACACTATCACGACCCACAAATCAATGCAGTGGTCTTTCAACCGCTGTAATCATTTGGCGTTGCACACCGCTGTGCTCAAAATACACACACATTTACAAAACACAACCTCATTGGACAATTCTAAATACACACACCTAATACACATACACACACCACACCCACACACCCACACCACTATAAAACACACACTCACGTTACCCATAACCCATTACAATGACATTATTGTGAAGAAGCACAGAGAGAGAATAGCCAACACTCATACAACATCCACGCACCTCAAATAACACACACCAACACAACATTTCACACAGCACAACAAACATCACCTCACACATCACCCACACCACATCATGGCACCTCAAAGGCACCGCAGGTTTTCTGAGGAGGAGCTCAGGGTCATGGTGGAGGAAATCATCCGGGTAGATCCACAGCCTTTCGGATCACAGGTGCAGCACACCTCCATTGCTATGAAGGTGGAGCTATGGCGGAGTATTGTCGACAGGGTCAACGCAGTGGGACAGCATCCAAGAACACGGGATGACATTAGGAAGAGGTGGAACGACATACAGGGGAAGGTGCATTCCGTGGTATCGAGACACCAGATTGCTGTACAGAGGACTGGCGGTGGACCCCCACCTCCTTCCCCACAACTAACAACATGGGAGGAGCAGGTCTTGGCAATACTGCATCCTGAGGGCTTGGCAGGAGTAGCAGGAGGACTGGACTCTGGTAAGTCAAATCTTAATTACCATATCCCCCCACACCACCTGCATGCCATCACATGCCCCCACCCTCCCCCTCATCCCATCACTCCAACACCTCACATATGTCCCACACTCACAACCCAGTCATCCCAATACCGAGACCTGCATGCAATACCAAAGCATGGACACCCATTGCCAAAGCATGTCCAGTAGAGACACCCACACAGACCCCAAAACACTAATCACACAATGGCAAACACAACAAGGCAAGCACAGGAGTAGAGGGTAACTCACCCAATGCACAAGATGGCACACACAGATACTAAAACTATGCATTTACACCCCAACAGGACCCATACCCAACGTCACCGGACAGGAGGTGCCAGACATATCCAGTCCCCCCACAGAAGAGGCCCACAGTGACGACAGCAGCTCTGCACGCCTGGATCTGGATGACCAGCCCGGCCCATCAGGGACCTCTGGACAGTCAGTTCCCCTGCCACAGTCACAAGCCACCACAGATCATCCCCCTCAGGAAACACCAGCACAGCACCCACCCAGCGGGCCCATCCCTCTGTCCCTAGGACACATCAATCTGCAGTGTGTCCACCACTACAGGGACCCCTTGTCTGTTGGGCAATTAACCATTTTGAATGCCATCCAGGGTGTAGAGAGGCATTTGCAGCAAACAAATGCATACCTGGAGGGCATTCATTCTGGTGTGGCGGCCCAACAGAGAGCATTTCAGGCTCTGGCATCAGCACTGATGGCAGCCATTGTCCCTGTGTCCAGCCTCCACCCTTCAACATCCACTACCGAGACCCAATCCCCTCTACCTCAGCCTATCCCAAGCACACCTTTAGACCAGCATGCACACTCATCAACACGCAAGAGTGGATATGGCAAACATAAGCACCACACATCCCATAGGCACTCACACAAGCACCATCCCCATGCACACACCAACATCCACTGCCTCCACTGTGTCCCCCTCCTCCACGTCCTCCTCCTCCATCCCAGTCTTGTCTCCACTCACACCTGCATGTACTACATCCTCAGCCACTACCTCCATCACCAGCACGCCCATCACCACACACCGCTCACGTGCACTTACCACCCCCACTACCATGCACACGTCCCCTGTGTCCTCTCCCAGTGTGTCTGTGAGCCCTCCTCCCAAAGTACACAAACGCAGGTACACACCCACCCAACAGCCATCCACCTCACAACAGCCTCCGGCGCATGCACCTTCACCCAAATTCAGCAGACGTACACCTCCTACAACCACTACCTCTTCCTCCACTCCCAAACCCCCTCCATCTTCCCATCCCAGTGTGTCTAAAAAACTTTTCCTGGCTAACATTGACCTCTTCCCTACACCTCCCCCCCCACCGTCCTTCTCCTAGGGCCAGGATGTCCAGGTCCCAGCCCAGCACCTCAGCCACCAAATCCTCCAGCACTGTGGTCTCAGCAAGTTCGGTCACATCGCGGGTGACACTCATCAGGGCTGCCAGTGTGCCACCTAGCGAGGCCAAGGATCAGCCTATTCCGCCACCTGCCAAGATGAAGAAGGGGCCCACATGCCGTAGGGAAAAGACGCACCAACCACCCAGCAAGGCCTCCTCCAAGCCAAAAGGGGACAGTGCCAAGGGACCAGCAGCGACATCCAAGGTGGGGAATGGACACAAGGCGAAGGGGACGTCAGGACAGGGCACAGAGCCTCTGGCTGAGGAGACTGGTGTCACCCCTTCTGGCAAACAGAACAGCAACCTGTACTGTGGTGGACACCACCACCTGCACCGCCACCTGCATGTCTGCTGCCTCAGCAACAATCCCCAGCATCATCCCCAGTGGGCAGCTATATGAGGCTGCAGGAGACATCCTACTGTCTTACTCCACAGGTGCTGACACATTCACTACCGGCAGTATCTCTGCCACAGACACCGCAGCAACCACCGCCACCAGCCCCGCGACGTGCTCAGACAATGCCACCACAGCGGACATGGCTAACATTCCAGTGGATAGTCGTCACAGGCTGCAGAAGACGTCCTGGACCCTGCAGAGCATACATGAGACACGACACCCAGCACTGTTTGTACCAGCAGGTGGCAGGCAAAGTCGCAGCAGGGTGGAGTGTGTCTGCTTCCATGGAGTATCATTCTACCTGTTCCCAGGCAATCTCATGGCACACACACCCAGATGAGGGAATGGGAACTGCCACACTGCATGTGAAGCACTCTGGGCACCAAGCCCACTCCAGAACCAGTGGAGAAAAGCATTCACTAACACAGTCCTTGGCAGGATGAAGCACTCTGGGCACAAAGCCTCCTCCAGAACCAGTGGAGACAAACATCCACTAACACAGTCCTTGGCAGGATGAAGTACTCTGGGCATAAAGCCCCCCTCCAAAACCAATGGAGAAAAGCATCCACTCACCCTATCCTTGGCAGGATGAAGCACTCTGGGCATAAAGCCCCCTCCAGAACCAGTGGAGAAAAGCATCCACTAACACAGTCATTGGTAGGATGATGCACTCTGGGCACCAAACCCCCTCCAGAACCAGTGGAGAAAAGCATCCACAACCCCAATCCTTGGCAGGATGAAGCGCTCTGGGCACAACGCCCCTTCCAGAACCAGTGGAGAAAACATCCACTCACCCTATCCTTGGCAGGATGAAGCACTCTGGGCACAAAGCCTCCTCCAGAACCAGTGGAGAAAAACATCTGCTCACACAGTCCTTGGCAGGATGAAGCACTCTGGGCACCAAGCCCCCTCCAGAACCAGTGGAGAAAAACATCCACTAACACAGTCCTTGGCAGGATGAAGCACTCTAGCTACCAAGTCCCCTCCAGAACCAGAAGAGAAAAGCATCCTCTAGAGAGACTGTGGCTTTGCACTCCCCTGGACCAATCAGTGGGCATACCACCCACTTGAGAGACTTGTTAGACTGTGGCTTTGCACTCCCCAGGATAAAGCAGTGGGCAGCCCACCCACTTGAGAGACTTGAGAGACTGTGGCTTTGCATTCCACAGGATAAAGCAGTGGGCAACCCACCCACTTGAGAGACTTGAGAGACTGTGGCTTTGCACTCCCCAAGATAAAGCAGTGGGCAGCCCACCCACTTGAGAGACTTGAGAGGCTGTGGCTTTGCATTCCCCAGGATAAAGCAGTGGGCAACCCACCCACTTGAGAGACTTGAGAGACTGTGGCTTTGCACTCCCCAGGATAAAGCAGTGGGCAACCCACCCACTTGAGAGACTTGAGAGACTGTGGCTTTGCACTCCCCAGGATAAAGCAGTGGGCAACCCACCCACTTGAGAGACTGTGGCCTTGCACTCCCCAGGACCAAACTGTTGGCATAGAGCCCCCTCGTGGAGCAGTGGCGTCGTCCATTCCTCCGGCTGAGGTGCCCCCCCTGAGGTGCCTGTTTATTTTCGATCTGATGCCCCAGCGGTGTTTTCTCCGTTTCAAGTCAGGTATCATGTGTGGGCTTCGCCCATGCATTTTGGGACCACTGGTCCACGGACAATGATTGGAACAGTATCTAGACTTGTGTAGTTGCTGTACATATTTGTATATAAAGTTATCTTGGCCTATCTGATTTTTCAATGATTACACTTGTTACAATCATTTCATTTTGTTCTTGCTTTCTTCCAGGGGGTGACGGGGTGTAAATGTACTGTTGATGCATATATTTGTGTGTCTGTTGTTGAGGGTGGGGGGGGTGTTGCTTGTTGTGTGTGTGTATGTCACATCCATCTTTCCTCCCCCCCTCCCCTGTGTGCTAGGTGCAGTACTCACCGTGGTCGTCGCTGGCGTCTTTGCTGCTCCTGGTACAAGAGGAGGTAAACAACCATGGGCAGGACCTGTAACTGGGGCTCCATGGCGTCCTGGTTCCTCGTTGGGTGTCGAGAGGTGAGTAGTTTCCGTTCCAAATCCTGTTTCCGCCGTGCTTTTGATGGTGTTGGTACCGCCCTGGAGAAGGTTGCGGATAGGCCTTTTGTAATACAGTGGGCAGTACATTGTGTTCTGCCTGTCTGTTGGCGGTTACCGCTGCAGTGATTGTTTCTACCTCTGTGACGTTCAGAGTGTTAAAGTGGCTGTCAATGTTGCGGTTTCCGCTATGGTCGTGATTCCATTTTGTTACTGCCGGCCTGTTGGCAGTATTACCGCCACTTTAACACCGACCGCCAGGGTTATAATGAGGGCCTAAATGTTCTAGTCCAAGCATGGACCAATTCAGTGTTTGAATAAATCCACCTACTGCGTGATATAATATGGATGTCAATTTTATATGATCATCAAGTTTATACAAGACATTAGAGCAGCAACAACAACACTGATTAATCATGTATACAAGCACAGGTAACCTACTCCAGTCCCACTAACTCGACATCTAGGGGACACATGAAGGGCACCAAACCCCCTGACTACTAATACAAACATCAGTTAATAATTAACCAGTCCTGTCTGATGCCACACAGGCAATCAGGACCCTTCATGAAATATTTCAGTAGAATTGTGATGAGCTTTGTCATGAGGGTCTATGGTCGACATTACGGTCTCCCGTGGTTCAAACAGTCCCTGAGACCATCCTCATTACTTACAACAATTGTTGAGGCCAAGAGCTGATTCTCAGGGAGGCCCATCCATGCATATACCACCTGCGGACATTTGGCTGCCTGACAATAAATCAGTCCAGATGACCACTTTGTCTGTTCAGAATTTGGGAGTCTAAGTGGACAGTGATGTTTTACTCTGTAGTCATGTTAACAGGTTCTCCTCTATCTGCTTTGGCCTTATGAATTCAATTTGTAGAATTGTATCTGTTTGCCGAACCATTTTCACCCAATAGTGGTATAAAGCACTATTTTGAGCAGACAGGATTATGGCAATGCTTTGTTTATAGCTGTGTCTAGTTACCTTATTCATTGTGTGCATTGCATACAGGCTGTAGCAGCAAAAACTGCACTTTCATTGCCACATCACTCTTGTACATCAGCTGTTCTTAAATCTCTACATTGGGTCCCTGAGGCCAAGAATCCAGTTTAAATCTCTTAGTATTGTGCAGAGAGCCTCCCATCTTGTTGGACCGTGTTCTCACCAACACAAACTACAACATTATACTCCGCCTAAGTCTTTAAGTTCAGCCACTCCCAGCTCCAGAAGGTTCCTATTGTCAAGAAAACTCAAATTGGTAGCATAGATTTTCCAGTGCAGGCAGGTAGTCTTACGGACTGTCTGCATCTCACACTTTGTTCCACCAAACACTCTTTATGCTTGCAGAATAGCATTGACAACTTGGCTCTGTAAAACATAGCATCCTTTCTCATGATTAGATATTTGTCCTGATTGCAGGTACCAGGATTACTTCTTTGGTGAGTTCACAGTTTATACATATATCAATACAAATAAATAAATAAATAAATAAATACATAAATATATAACTACATCTGCAGACTACTACAAGCTATCAGGGGCAGCTGGATGACTCACCTGCCCCAGGGAATCGAAAGCACAGTGTAACAACAGTAAACCAAAAGAAAGTTTTCCACATAAGATATTACCATGAAAAGGAAAATATCATGACCTTGGCACACAAACAGAGGAAGCTCATGCACCAAGGGCCATGGGTGCACCTATCCAAGATATGGCAGTGGCTACTTTAAAAAAGAGGTGAGACATCAAACAAACTAAAAACGTCCTCCAGTCCAGATGGCCAGTGCTTTTGCTTGTTTTTCATCTGGGATAGAAAGATGCAGGTGATACATACATTTATATATGCAAGATACATACTCAACCTGTCAGAGGTTGGTGAGAAAATAGGAGGCCCAGACAATTTCTATAGCAGATGGTAAAACATTTGCAGAGACATAGGGCCTCTTCGAGTTAATATCACAGAAGCCAATACAGAAGCGCTTCAGTAGCTGAAGAAACTGAGTACAACGGACAAAGCCAGGAGAAAGGAAGAGGAATCACCAGATGTAGTAAGTAGGATCACTACTCCGGATACACAGGGGAGATATACATGACAAGATGTATACATTTTGCTGACCACAGTAAAACAGGTGTGAGTGGGCACCTGTTTTGGGAAACGTTCTTAGGTAAGGAAGGATTATGAACTTTTGTGTATGGTCATGAAGAAAATTCACATTTTGTTTTGTTTTAGTTGGTTACAGTTTTTTTTAGATTTTTTTGCATGAGAAGAGGGAAAGTGGGAAAGATTGCTTGAAAAGTATAAGGCAAGACATTATATTTTGAGAAAAGTGAAAGTCCCTCCCTGAAATAATGAGGTTCTCAGGGCTCAAAGAGCATAATCATGAAAGATCCTGTAAGGTAAATACTGTTTTGCTTAAATCTGAAGGACCTCAACACCGCTGCCAAGCATTTGGCAATCATTAATGTCACAGAGCGACATATGTCTCCTAAAGGAGACCAATTCTTAGAAGCAGGATTGGGGTAGGATCAAATGGATCCCCATCCAGCATTTATATTCAAGTTCTAACATGAAGGCAGGGAAGGTTATATTATGGTCAACCAATATGCCAGGTAAGATTACGAGGGTGTTGTCAGATATGACGGGTATGTCGATTGAATGTTTCTGAAACAGGAAAACAAACAGTCACTGTAGCTTCAATAAATGTCCCCCAAAAACAACCACAAGAATTAACCCAAGACGGCAATAGCTTAGCATCATCAGCAAGGGAAATGACTATCGAAGGAGATCTAAATTCATTCACGGACAGTGCCCAGGGCTGCTCAGCCCAGTGATGCAGAAATTCCAAAAGTCCTTCAAAGAGTTATTCTTAACTATAAAGATGGTGTCTTCTGGTGTTGGAGGGCATACAACAATACATAGAGGACATTTCAATAGGGAATAGCACTGTCAGACCATCACTCTTAGACTAAGCATAGCTCCACTGTCAGCACACAGGAGAACATGAAGATTAAATATTAATCTATTCCATGAAGCAGCTCTTAAAAGAGACATAGCAGATGCTGTCTGGGACTTTATTTGTAGAAATAAAGAGGACATGCCTATTTCCAGACTAAGGGACATAATGAAGGTGGCCTGAGGGGTCAATTTATAGAAGTATCAGCATGTTTTAATTGTTTGAAAGCAGAGAAGAGGGAGAGCCTAAAATCTCAACTAAAAGGACTAGAGGCAGTCCGTAAACTAGCACAGTCAACTAGAATTTGGTAATAGGTAACGGTGCTGAGTAAATAGATACACAGCCTTGTGCTAGACAAAGAAGACTATGCAATTTCTCCCATCAAGCAAAAATGCTATTTCGTGGTAACAATGGCTCGTAGAGTCAAGGAAGTTAGGAAAGCAGAGGTAGACATAGCGACTACCAATAAGGATATTGTGCCACAGGTAACTGATTTTTTCAAGCAATATACAAAGCCGACCTATGGCTTGATTTAGAACTTGGCGGATGGGTTACTCTGTTACAACGGTGACGAATATTCTGCCCACCAAAATCTAAATCCCATAGAATATAATGACATTTAGATTTCTGTGTATGGGATATCCATCACCATTGCGACAGAGTAACCCGTCCTCCCAGTTCTAAATCAGGCCCCTAGTCAAGGCCCACATGATGTAGCAATATGAGAGCACACCCTACCTCAATACTTGAGCCGATCAAGGTGGAGTGGCTTGAAAATCCCCATTGCAGTTGAAGAGATTCTAAATGACTGAAAGTCAGGAAGAACCCCAGCCCTAACTGATATAAAGCCCTCTTGTACAAAGTGTTTATGGGGCAAGAGTACTGATATCAACATGCCTCTTTATTCCATCTTTAATCATACACAATTCTCTTGATGAATCACTAATGTAAGTCACTGTTTCAGTTATCCCAAAACTTACAAAGTCTGTGCAGTTGATACCACCTGATTGCTTTATTGAATTTGGATGATAAGCTATTTACAGGCATACCAGAGGACCAAATAACTCAACTGATGCCTTTTTTTGTTGCCCATAACCAGTCAGGATTTATAAAGGAAAGACAAAGTGGAGATAACACAAAAAGGGGAATGTAAAAATATGATCCTGCTGGCAGTGAATGCCAAAGAAGCATTCAGCCATGTTAAGTGGTCCTACATGCACACCATGCTTCTAACCCTAATATTTGGTCCACCCTTTTGGAAATAGATGTTAGTGAGCTGCCAGCAGTCCAAAAGTGAGTATCAAAGTCAATGGCATGAAGCCTAGGCCTATCTCAATCAATAAGGTGCCCAATACCGATGTCCCTCTTACCACACCCGTTTTCTTAACAATGGAGGCATTTGATGACGATGCCCACAATACAAGAGTGGAAAACGGGTGAGGCTAGAGAAAGGTGTGTTTACACTAACAATGTTTGCGGACAATGTCATGATCTCTGTTACAGAACCATTACACTTGATTCTACTCTATGTGTCAGAGATTGAGAGGTATCATGATATATAAGGTTTTGTAATAAATAGCTATGTCAGAAGTGTTAACACTTCAAGTCCAGTAAGACCAGATAGTGGCCTTATGTCATCACTTCTCCTGTTGGCGTACATTAAATGCATTGGCATAATATCCTCTACTGCCCAGAATATTTTGCTTAACTGCTTCCTACTACTGAGGAAGGTATAGGCAAACATGTAAAAATAACACAGGGTCTGTGCAACTGCTATGGGACACTAGCCGTACAGAAGATGACAATTTTTCCAACATTCTATAGCCATTCAGACAATCCCTTTTTGAATTTAACTGAAGCATCTCATAACATTTAAGACTATAATCAATTAGGTGATGTATTAGAAATGTTATTGCTACTTTTGATGTCACAGTAATCATCTATATATGATAATCTTTACATTTTATTTGAAAAACTAGTAGATTAATTGTAACGTGGTGTATAGAAAGCCTATTTTAATGTGCATTAATCGTAGAATAGAACAATTCCATTTCATGTGATTCTTTATGGTTTGGATTAATATTTTGAATTAAATACTAATAGATTTCTGAAGAGAAATGTTTTAAATATTACATGCAAAAGTCAATAGATGCAGATCTGCACTATAGTTAATGCAAAGTATTAACAGAGTTATTTTGTTTTATATCTTCTGTAACATTGACACTGACAAAGATTGTTAATGCTAAATTAATAATATTTTTGAATGCTATATGTGCATTGCCTGTTATAAATGAATGTGCCATAAATTCATTTTACTTAGCCTAAGTGAGGTGTGCAAGGCCATATTTTCTGACTGTAAAGAAAAATGTTTAGTCATTCTTGCTTACATGTCAACCTTTTCAGATTTTGTTCCCATTAAATCCTAGCTTGGAAAGAGATGTCCTATTGTTTTGCGTATAGTGAGCCTGAGAAAGTAACCTTGAGTCCAGAACATTGAAAAACTGTGGAAGTAGACTGTATACATTTGTGTCAACCCAATGGGAATCTTTCCTGATGTTGCAGTTCCATATCACATGCTTTGATTGGACAATTATACCTTCTGAGTCATGTGGAGTGATGGATGAGTGAATCACCTTGCACTATGAACATTAATATATTGTTCCTCACTTGGATCGGTGGAAGTCTCTCTTTAAACACCACTTGTGCAACCTGCTTGCCTCATTTGCCCCAGAAATAGTTCTGGATCCCCTTTTAATTTGAGAGGTACAGATCTCTCTACCCTTATTCATTTCAATGCTTTGCTGAGACTTAGATATTTGTCCCTTGACCCCAAGAAGAAGGCTCTTGACCAAGCTTCTGGATGGTGAAGCCTTCCCTTTTTAGCCACTTTTTACCAGCTTTATTTAGTCACCTTTTGCACCAGATGTATTTTTTCCAAATTCTTTTTGCCCTTTTGATTTTTACTTCTTATCTGTGTGCTTTAGCCCAGACCATGTTAACTTGTGACATGCTAATCTATATGGTTTCCCCCTGCCCTAGCTAGCTAAGCTTAGATGACTTTAAATTGCCTTTATGCTTAAAAGAACTGAACAGCAATTGTTTCCTACCCATCAGATTATCTTGTTGATGTTTTGTACTTTCATTATCGAGTGCTTAGTTCTTTTGATGTTAGTTTGTTTGAATCTTTTTCGTCACCCTGGTTAACCCATGGTGATTCTGTATCTTTATTATTTTGCTTTGAGAATTGTCTACATAACTTTGTGTCTGAGCATGTAATAAACCCCTTTAACTCTATTTCAGACTGGAGTTTTCCTTGTGTGGTTACATATGGAATACTGCTGTTTTAAATTGCGTTGTTTGAAGAGATTTTGGTTGAACTATTTCTCCATCCCTTCATGCTGGGTTAAAATAGTTACTGACCTTGTTTAAAGTATAACCAAAAAATTATTTATCAGGTCTCATCTGTTGAAGGATAAGACAGATAAGACAGATCGGCTAACAAATATATACACACCCTGAAAGACTCTGGTGGTCTGCTGCTCCCTAACTTAGGGTATTACTTTTGTGCAGAGAAGCAGTTTTTTTAGGCTGCATTATAATGTTGGTGCATTAGTGGGGAATCCAATTGCTAGTAAAGAAAAATAGAAGCTGTTGTGTTTATTTGTTTTCTAATACATTGGTACTATTAGATGTGTGGGACAGACTCAATGCAAAGGGAAGTTTCATGTTCCTTCCATCTCAATTTACATCAAACCTGTTCCAATGTGGTCTTTATGCCAGGGAGGAGAGGAAAGGAATTGAGGATGCGTTTAAACTACAAGTACATTATGGTTGGCTCTCTTTTCCACAAAGGAGTGACTAAGTGCTTGGAGAGGCAAAAAATTTAATATGGATTGAATGACCAGGAATTTTTCACCACTACCCAATCTGCCATTGGAGCTCACTCACTTCAGAAAGTTGATGTTGAGGGGGATCACAGTAAATATCTTCTTTCTGACCATTCCAAACTAATTCTCTCAAAATCTATCACAACAAAACCCTAGGTAAGAAGAGTTTGGAGACAGACTTGCATTGATCGATCACAGACAAGTAATGGGGAACAATCTTCCACATGGCACACAAGGTAATCCAACACAACAAACAGAGGGAAACACTTTGGTAGGTAGCAATGTATTGGTATCACACATCAGTGAAGTTACATGAGCTGGACATTGACAAAAGTGATAGATGTTGGAGAGGCAGCAAAAGTGAAGGTACTATGGTACGTTTACTGGGGCACTGTAGTAATATTGAGGATTATTGGGATATGGTTTTAGGGATTATTGAAGACATATTTTAAATATATTGCCATAAACTTATAGCTCACTGCCAAGGGCTATACTGGTTGTTAAAGACCCTGAACAGGAGTTATAAGCCGGATCTGCTGGCAAGGGCCTATAACAAGGGAGAGGGCCATTAACAACCAGTATATATCAAGGCAGAAGGGTTTTAAAGCTTTTAGAACATTACACTCACTAAGGGTAGCATGTTCTAAATTAAAAAGGAAGAAACATAAAGACAAACATTGGAATGTTGGAGCAGAAGGTTTATACCAGCTGTTATAAACCCAGAGTTACTCCATTGTCTTCAGTGGAGCTATCAACATTCCAATGTTCCTAATGAGCCTGGATTGTACACCAAAGATAGATGTCCTTTAGGTCAAATGGGGGACACAAGTGGTGATGGCCAAGGGTGTGGTGCTCCAAACGATCTTCATGCAATGGGGAAGAGAAGCATATCCCACTTAGCATTGTTGATATACAGATTATGGGACTGTCTAGCAATGGAAAAGATAATGTTGGCATTGGAATACAGATCAAAGGACCACAAATCAATCTGGGAATTTAGAGGATAGACCTGCCCCAAATACCTTAAGATTGTGCACACCTACCAGGGTATCCCACATAGATGCATTAGGCATGATCAGGCCAGGCAAAGTTATAGACCTATGGAATTATGAAGAAACTCAAGGGTTATGACCTGGCATGGTGATCCCCGGGGACAAGGTACAAAATACTGGACATTCCACTCAATTCATGGGAGTTGGGCTGGCCTAAAAGGGAGGGTTTGGTGAGGGTTAAGGAACACGTTGCATGTAACTTGATGACTGATTCTACCGACCTCACTGTTCACTGGGTTTAGGCATTAGTGCAGGTATTGTGAGATTTCAGTCAGATTTTAGCAGGCATTTTTACATACACACAGACAAAAAATGTATGCACACTCTGTTTGAAAGCTCTTAAAATATTGTGTTTTCTCTGAGGTCCTCCTACCAAACCTCACTCCCCCTCTTTTCCACTGGCCCTTAGGCACCTCTCATGCACCCAGCTTGTTGTATAATGTATTTAAACATTATATGACAGCCAGATTGTTGGAAAATCCTAAGCCACCCCCCCTTCAATCTCACTGACCAAGCTATGCCCCTGGGCATTAGTATATGTCAGCTTTCTCTCAAGATAGAATAAAAATTGGTAATCCTAAAAGAAGAAAATGTTAAATAACTGCAGCGTTTGCTGCTAAGAATTACTGTCAAATCATCATGTAAAAAAATTATTTCACTGAAAAGAGATTTATTAAGAAAATATGGGGTATTGCAATAGGAATATGGATACAGACATTTTGCAATAGAAATTGTGGGTGAAGTTAAAACGTAGCATACTGGCCCAAAATACTGAAACCTCAATGCCTGTCCCTTATGAAGTTCCTTGAAGAAACACGACCATTGAGCAAAAACCTCACCACTAATGTATTGGTTTTAATAAAGGAAGACCTAGGTTATATTAAATACATTGCTAAACATGAAACCTGGTGATCATGTTTCTAGAAATGGCTTTGGGACATGACAAAATGTTTGCATTAAAAGAAAAACTATTTGCTTGCTTGTCTCCAGATAGCAGGTATATGTAACAGCCAGGGTACTATTTATTATTATCCCAAATGCATGTTCCCACCCTCCCCTCCATCACATCCTGATTTCTGCAACCCAATATAAGCTGATTGCATCATCTACATGCAGCATATCGTATTTGAGGTGTTTCCAAACAAATACAGTGGTTTCTGTAAAAACTCAATGGTTTCTTGAGCCAGTTCAATGATGTACAAGATAACCAAAAGAGAACAGATCAGGCCTCCTGTGGAATTCCAAAGCCGAGGTAAAACAAACCCTTATGTTTTTGGGAGAGGGGAAATACACCATCAGAAAGACCTTAGTTGCACATCAGGACTACATATTCTGTAGACCATTCTTGGATATTGTTGACACATACACAAGGAAAATATAACTTGGAAGAAATTAAAAACACTGTTAGCTGGGTATTAATGTAAATAAGATGTTCTTGTCTGTGTGGAAAGAAACAAGGATCCATAAGGAATTAATTGTTCCATGTCCATGACACATTACATCTAATGTAAAGTTACTTAGATAAGAAACTTGCAAGTAAAAGTTGTAGGGAGGCTTATCATGCAGATGGTTTGGGAATCTGGTGTAGGGAACTGTCAACATCAGGGCAGTGCGTGCTCTATGGGCGACTAAAATGCAAAAAAAAACCAGTCTTTATGCAAGAGCATACTTCATGCATTGTGTTTATATGCAGTTTGTTAACCTTTTGCAATGCAGAGATTTACCTTGAAACCACTATTAATGATGTTTGCAAATAATGTTGATTTGCAAAGTATTGCTGCAGGCTTACAGAGTGTATCAGGGTGTGGTCCCTTTCTAGGACCTTCTAGAAGCTTTCCCTGCAGCATGACTGGGTGTGGTTTGTGGGCTGGGCCAGACTCTATATAAGGGAGCCAGCCCAGCTCCACGTGCTCACTATTCAGAGGTCCCGGTGCAGAGCAGCAGCAATTTCCTGAGCTCCTGTTTGGGAGGCCTACCTTGATCTTCCAGGCCTTTGCCCTTCATTGTATTGGTGATCCTTGATCAGGGCGGTAAGGCGGAGGTCGGGCTGGGCCCCCGATCCTGTTTTCGAAGGTATTAGAGTTTGTGGGCCTAGTTTTCATGTTGGAAGATTTTTCCTTGTGCGTGTGAATGTGCTCGGCAAGAGGCACAACTCATTCCTTGCATTTAACTCTTAACATTCATTGTGCGCAACCATTTCTTGGCATTTGCATGGTGGCATTCGAATTGGCAAGGCTTGTGATTCATTCCTTGCATTTAACTCTTGATATTCATTGTGCGCAACCATTTCTTGGAATTTGCATGGTGGCATTTGAATTGGCAAGACGCGCGATTCATTTCTTGCATTTAACTCTTGATATTCATTGTGCGCAACCATTTCTTGGCATTTGCATGGTGGCATTCGAATCGGCAAGACGCGTGATTCATTCCTTGCATTTAACTCTTAATATTCATTTTGCGCAACCATTTCTTGGCTTTTACATGGTGGTATTTCAATCGGCAAGACATGAGATTCATTTCCCGCATTTAAATCTTGATGTTAAGATCACTTACAGTGTGCGCGAACATTTCATGGCATTTGCATGTACTTGTTGGAATCGGCAGTGTGCGCGATTAATTTCTCGCATTTAAATCTTGATGTTCAGATCGCTTGCAGTGTGCACAATCATTTATTGGCATTTGCATGTACTTGTTGGAATCAGCAGTGTGCGCGATTCATTTCCCGCATTTAAATCTTGATGTTCAGATCGCTTACAATGTGCGCAATCATTTCATGGCAATCAAAACTTTGATGTGTAGTGTTTCCGGAAGTGCACACAATTATCCAGGGCCCTTGAATTTTCTGCAGAGGTGTTAAATTCAAGACGTTACATTTTATGTGCATGATAAGTCCTTAGTACAATTCCTGTTGTTTTCCAGGGAATGTTTGGATTGCCTTTTGTCCTCATGTAATGAGGCAGTGTTTGTTCTGAGACATTGTTCTAGAAGGTTCTTGTATTCCTAGACAGTATGTAATAACTCATGAAAAGTCCATATGAAACATTATATTAACCATTCTTGATTCTTTTCCAGGTACCTAGATTTCTTGAGGCCTAGTTAGAGTCTAGTTCTAGGCCATTCATGTTTCTTCAGTCTGAGTGTTATTTCATGTTCCGAGTATCATTGAACTCTAGATTCAACAGAGTGTTATTTCATGTTCCGAGTATCATTGAACTCTAGATTCAACAGTGTTATTTCATGTTCCGAGTATCATTGAACTCAAGATTCAACAGAGTGTTATTTCATGTTCCGAATATCATTGAACTCTAGATTCAACAGAGTGTTATTTCATGTTCCGAATATCATTGAACCCTATATTCAACAGAGTGTTATTTCATGTTTTGAGTATCATTGAGCCCTAGATTTCATCAGAGAGTTTTTATGAACCTCAATGTGATTATAACTTGATACTGTGTTGTTTAACCTTTGTTTCCTACAGGTCTCCTTCCCAGCTGTTCCTCTCCTAATCCCCTTTCCCCCACTTGGACTCTCTTAGACTTTGTGATACTTCTATCAGAGTTTTGGAGCTGTCTTGTGGTTGACCTGTTGGGAATGTGCGCAGACCCCGAGGATTTGGTCTCCCTGACAGGAACATAGTTAAAAAGCTAATGGAGATAGAGGCCACAGTATTGATAAGACATCTATCTGAGCTACAACACAACTTGATGAGGTTGACAACATCTAGGTAAAACAATACTTTCCATGTTCCCCAACAGGAGTTGTATTATCCACTGTTTGGTAACTTGGCTAAGCACTAAAACTACCCTTCAAACATACCTATGGTGTGTGCAATGTAGTACCATGAAAACAAAAAGCCAGTCTAGATATAACAACCTTAAAGGTCTTCAACCAAATCTTTAGTTAAAACTGAAACAATGTATTAACCAGTAACTACAACAACTAGAAAAATGTAAAGTATAGATCAAAAGGTAAAAGAAAAGTGTAAGCAATTCCATTACAAACAATCATGTTGATAAAAATCAATGGTTAAAAATGAATATTTCAGAAATATGTCTAATGGACTCATTTAGATCACTCCAACACGCACTTTTAGACATGGAGAAATCACTGACTGACCACTAGTGGAGCAATCGCTGGTGATGGTCCATCCGCCACATGGTAGCTACTTTTTCAAGGATTGGGAAGTCCACCACACACACTTTTATGACCCGGGTCCCCCATGCGCAGGAGTGATGTATGCATGTTAAGCAGCATGTTATTAACAGATGAAATAATAAAGGATGGGCCTCAATATTGTCATTAAAAATAGGTGACCTGATGAAAATCTTTGAGCAGGAATGCAGCTGGTTTGAAATTTCCAGTCTGAAAGTCTCTGACATCTCAGATCTGTCATGCCGTAGTAAAGTTTATGTGGGTTACTGAGGTGCAGGCTGCTAGACTTTCACTAGAGAATTGACTTTGAAGAGGCATCAGCAGCAATACAAAATAAAATTCATACATCCATTTCAGCTAAAACATGGAACCTTTTGTTAGATAACTACTCCATCCACTTTAATTACTATGGAAAACAACATTTATCCGTGAAATGATCTTGGTTTCTTCTTATAAGTGGCAACACAAGACCAATCATCTACAAAGATCATGGTTAGTCATCTTCTATATTTTCATCTTAAAATACATAACAATATAACATTTTGGAGAGATGCATTTTGCAAAGTTTTAATGAGAGTACATCTACAGAGCTGTCCCTGCACACAATATATGCCACAGTTTAAAAAATATGGAATGAACAGAAGGGGTGAAGTTGGGTTCTTGTGAAAAAGACTGCCCACTACAGTGACCCTACCGTCAGCAATCAATTAATATTTACTTAGTCCCAGATTTTTATGTTCTGATGTATCATGGATTCCCCACATCTGTCATTACTGTCTATCAAAGCCCACAATTCCCCAGATCTAATGCATTCTCCCGACATAAAACACCACATTCAAAGGAATACCCATTCATCCAACTAAGGAAGTTATTTCACTTATGAGATTCTTGTTGAAGGTAAGCTGTAAACCAGAAATACACCTGTGCTAATCCAGCATGATTTTTTGCCTTGCTCTAGCAAGACAGGATGCTACAATGTTCATTAACATTTGTATTATTTGACAGGGCCATTGGCCAGTATGACCCACAAACTCTGCTATTTCAATTTCTTTTAATAAAAAGTACCACATATTCTAATTACAAAAATAAATAATGAATCATAGCATGCTTGGCACAGAGGCAAGCACGGTTAAGCAGGTCATTAAAATAAAAAATAAAAATATCCTGTGGGCAGCCAGAGGGAGACATTACTTCAAGATACTTCTTTTTGAGGTCAATAAAGTGTCAACTGTTATTACTTACATTTACTACTAACCTGAGTTCTCTCCAGGTATCAATTGCTTTACGATACAGCTGAATAACTGATCTCATCATCATTAGCACAAACTAGCCAGGGATCCTTTCTACTTCTGGTAGTTAAGTCTACTCCAAAAATATATACTGTCCAACTTTCATATAAATCCAAATTGTTTTATGATCTCTCTCATGTATGGGAACATTCTCCCAGGCTAATGAATTTTAAAATTAGCAGTTTCTGAGAAAGACTGAATTTACATAATTTCCAAAACAGAGTACCTGGTATGTGCTCCAGTGACACTGATTTTCTAATGCTCACCTTGTCATACCAAATATTGAATTCACTTTGCAACAAGAAAAAAATAGATGTCTGAAACAGAATAAAATTTTCCTCACAGATGTCAAGTGAAACTGCACATCACTTCAACGTTTATCTTAGTAACATTTCTATGTTGCGCATAGCTTAGCTGATTTCAAAGTCTTTTTGTTGTGTCTATATTTCTCCTTATTGGAGGCCAGTACACTATTTAAAAGATCAGCTAGAATGTAACCCCATAAAACCGAAAGGAAGAATAGTGTTTATAAAAGAAGCATTTCTCATATAATTGTAAGTGGGTCTGGAGCAGAAGAAATCTTCTCCACAAGAGATATGTCACTGTAAATTGGTACCAATGAACAAAGTTATTCAATGTATTAATTGGTAAATGTGAGAATGTAATATAAATGGCAAAACTAATTATCAAAATACTTGTGAATAAATATCTCATTACCTTTATCACAACTAAATCATGACAACCGTCTTGCAGAGTTGTTCCATCTTCCTTCATTAGTTTTATGTAGGACATGGCAAAGCTTCTCTCGCCCTTATCTTTAGCTATTAGGAATAAATATTTCAAAATGTATGACATTTTTGACAACTGACATGCTCCAAGTTTATTGCTGTATTGAACAAATACATGGATAATTGCAAAAAAGATAAATTCAAGGGAAGACATTAACTATTGTTTAAACCAAAAGCATATCGTGGAATGAATCAATCTTTCAGACAAATCTATGCACAATGCAATGGCTCTCTAAGCATCTTGTTACCCTGCATAAAATGTTTTACACTGTCATCTTTAAAAAGTAAACTTAGGGAAAAATAGGCTGTTTGTATTGACTTTATTCATCTCAAAGACACAAGGCAAGTCAGTTGTAAGTTATGCATTTCAAGATGCCTGACTGGACTAACGTTTCACTGGTAACTAAAGCAAACAGTATGTAAAAGCTTTACTATTGACCCTGAATTTGCAATGGATCTGCAAAGATTTTATAATCCCAGTGACAAACTTCATCACCGGCATCAGCCCACACGACTGCCCTGTCTTGAATAAAACAATATACTAAAAAAAACTTCCCCTTTCTTGTTAACAAGTGCAGAGATGTGATTTAAATGTTTAAATCTATTTGCCAAATCTCATACTGGGATACACCGGTTCTTTCATGAAGGCAAAAACAAGCAACTTTTTGTTGCTGGTATTAGGTTATTGATAATCTTTATGAGTGAACTCGAGCAACTGAAATTAATGCAAAATCTGGTTCCTTCTATTGATTGCTGTAGCACTTCACATGAAAATGTAAACACTGTTAGAGTTGTGCTTGGCCCACAGACTTCATTATATAGCAAGGTAGTCATTGCTGCATATCTATATAACTTTGAAACACCTTCCAGAGTTATAATTCTTTTTATATTGTAGGTACATGTAAAATGTATTGTTAACAGTGTATGGCGGGATGTGCAAGTGATCCAACTTCTAAGTGTTTGTTGTCAAACTGAATTGATGGCATCTCTTGGGGTAGGACAACATTTTAGGCACCATTGTAATGCAGGGTGTTTACAGAGATGTGTATTTGGATGTTGAGGGTCTGGAAAGATTCAAGGAGGAAAAGTAGGTTTAGAGGCATATGTGAAGAGTGAGACAAAGAGTACTTTGGAGGCAGAAAGCAAAATGACTTAAAGGTCTAGGAGACATGCATCATTCGAAGATACGTTTATGGAACATTTCAATATAAATCATTAGGAACAGAAGTCCTACTTAGGCTAACCAGTGAAATGTTTATACACATTGTAAGTAACTTAGGACAATTACTACTATAAAGGTTATCAGCATATTTAGTATTTTAAAGAGCGCTGAATTAAATTCTACTTACATTCTTGAGAAGACCTGTGTCTGAACATGAAGCGCAGGTGTATTCTTTGCATTTCTTCTATTGAAATGGCCACCTTTAAAAAAATAATCTAAATATTAGTCCTAAAATGTTTATCCTTTAACACACTTAAAATAGAATCCTGCAATAGTCAGCACTCCTTAAGAACACGCTGTTAAATACAACAATAATGGTCACCACTGACCTTGAAGACACATTAGGAAATGCTGAGTAATCATGGGGAATACATGAATGCACAACATCTTCGCTATCTGTTTAATATACTTAATCGGCTAACTTTAGTTGTCAGTTACATTTGTGGTAATTACCAAGAGGTGTGATAATATTTCGTTCACAACTGCCAGCAATTTAAAAAAATATATGAACGGAGTAGAATTGGAAAAATGGCTAGCATTCTGTCTGCTGCAAAGCCATTCCACCCATCTTTATAGGAGCGGCCAAAATGTTAAAAATAATTCATGAGACATTTAGGGCCAGATGTATCAAGCGTTTTTGCATTCGCAAATGGTGCGAATGGCAGTTTGCGAATGCAAAAATGCCTTTCATTATGTATGAAAGGCATTCGCTATGCAATTTTAAGGAATCGCTAAAATAACTATTCCTTAAAATTGTGACCCCATTCAGAGAATCGCAAATTGCGATTCTCTAAATAAGAAATCGCAAATAAGGAATCCTTATTTACGATTTCTTAAGCACATATATCAAGCTTTTCCTTAATGCGAATTGGGCATTAAGGAATCACAATTACCACCAAATACAATTTGGTGGTAACCATGTGCAAATTTTAAAAATGCATTAAAAATGCATTTTTTAAATTGACATGGAACGCACACCTGCCCCTTTGGCATGTGTGCACCTTACATGTCCTAAAATAATTTTTGGGGGTGCAGCAGAGGGGGCCTTAGGCCCCCAGCACACTGGGGTTTGCATTTCCCAAACTGCAAATTCCAGTTATGAATTTGCAATTTGGGAAATGCAAACAATTCGCAAATATGGGCCTACAGGCCAATAGGTGTGAATGTGGTCAGAATCGCTATTTGCGAATCGGTAATAGTATTTGCGATTTATTTTAAATTTCCTAGAAATCGCTCTTAGAGAATCTCAAAATGGATTCTTGATACTTCTGGCCCTTACTCTTTTCAAAACTACCTATTACTACATATTATAAATTTGCTGACATTAAAAATCTTACTTTAAAAATCTGAATATATTGCACAAACTATTGATTGTGATGGTTATGAATGCATCTTTCACTTGGAAGTTTGGCAATAATGATTTCAACGTTAATGGCTGCAATTCAGAATCGGTGGCTATTGCATCCCTGGTGTAACTTTAAGATATTACCCACTGTGAAATACCACCATTTCTAGAAGGCCAAAATACTGACACAGTTAAAAAACATTCTTGGATAACAGCTGGTTTACAGCCAACCACTAGTAATAAAACTACCACCTGGAATAAACACATTATCAGTGGCTTTGTCAAAAAGCTCTCTAAAATGTCTATTAATCACGAACAAATTCTGATCTTAATTAATAATCAAAAATAATCAGCTGCCACTACTAAATTACAATGCAATGTTTTTTTTCTAAAGGGTTACTGTAACTGTCTTTTTAGTTCACACTTATATTTCTGACCCATGGGAAATCGGGCAGCTAGGCTCAGAGGAAGCATAACCATAGTGTTGATGTGAGCTCCACAAGGATCTAAACCATCGTACTGACAAAACAAAAATTGTTTCTTTGAGGATTCCCTTGCTCTCGCTTGGTAGCTTGGTGTAAGCAACAACGTCTCCCTCATCGAAAATGGGTGTGGTATTTGTAGGAAGCTGGCCTGGTGTGTGTTGAGCACCTATAGTGTTATCACCTTATATCAGGTCCAGGTATCCCCCTTTTAGTGAGGTGTAGACAGTGTCTAGGAAGCCAGGGTTCTCTAGAGGTAGCTGTGGATGAGCAGCCAAGACTTATCTAGGACACATGCAAAGCTTAGGCAATACCAGTACAGACACACAGTACTTACACACATGAAAGAACCACAAAGTGTTACAAACATAAAGGCATTTTATTATAGTAAAACAAATACTAAAATACTGTGTAGGCAATACTTCGCTAGGATGTGAGTAAACACACTACTATATAAACATTAGAAGTCAGTGCTTAGCATACAAAAACAATAGTAAACATAAAAAAAAATAGAAAATAGTGAAGGCAACGGGGGGAAACCATATACTAAGTAAGTTTAATGGAAAAGTGGTCCCCCACCCAAAGAAGTGGAATCTGTAAAGGGGAGCTGGAGGAACTAGAAACCCCAAAAGATAAGTACCAGGGTGCCCCCAGTGACCAGGAGAAAAGAGGTAAGTACCTGTTTTTTCCCCAAAACCCAGGTACACTTTGAAAAAGGACTGTGCAAGACCCAAGCAAGACTGGAAGAAACCAAAGGTGGATCCTGACATAAGAGGACCTGAAAATGAAGGGGACCAAGTCCAGTTTGAGTTCTAGTGTCTGGTTGGGGCAGGAGCCACTAACCACCCTTCTGGAGATGCAGGACCAGGTCGACGATGAAGACAAGAAGCCAGCTGTGCAGCACTGGAGCCGAAGAAGAGTTCCAGAAGTGATGCAGATGATGTCTCATGTCGGAAGAAGAGTTGCAGTCATTCAAAGGTGTGGAAAAAATACCAACAGGCCTTGGCAAAGGCAAAAGTCGCAGATGAAGAGTAGCAGAGCTGCGGGGGGACGAGCAAGGTCCAGGGGGACTCAACCCAAGGAGGGGAGTCACAGGTGACCCTCAGCAAAGAGGAGAGTTGAAAGACCAGGATGCAGCCTCCACAGGGTACTCTCAGGCAGCAGGCACAGGAGTTGTAGTGAGGCCCACTCAGCACACCTAGAGAGGAGTCCTACATCACTGGAGCAGCAGACAGGAGACTGCGTTTTACAGGGAAGATTGCTGGAGGCCAAGGCTACAGGGAGCCTGAAGATCCCTTGGAATGAGATCCGACAAGTCTTGGTAGCAGCAAGAGTTGTGGTTCACAGGGGTACTGTCCTGTAAGGAGAGGAAAGGGCTCACCATCTCCCAAGTTAGACTGGTAGAGGGGAACAAGAAGACCACTCCAGACCACCACCACCTGTGTTTCAGGATCCATGCAGTTTTGCAGGAGAGAGGATCCACACAACTGGATGTTGTTGCAGTTGGTGCATGTGAATGCAAGGGAGTGACTCCTTCACTCCAAGAGAGATTCCTTCTTGTGCATGCCTAAAACTCATCACCCTCAGAGGATGCACAACCAGAGAAATGTTGCAGTTGCTGGAAGGAGCCAGAGAAACAACGTTGCAGAGCGGAGTAATCGCTGGAGTTGCAGATTGTCTGTTCATGGAGGGTCCAGTTGCAGTCCCCGTGGCCAGAAGATTGAGCAAACGATGCAGAGGAGTCCTGCTGGAATCTTGCACGTCAGTTCTAAGGATCCATCCTCCAGACAGTCCCTAAATAGCCCTAAAAGAGGGTTTGGTCACCTAGCAGGGTGACCACCTATCAGGAGGGGGCTGTGGCATCACCTGCCTGACCTGGCCACTTAGATGCTCCTATGGGCCTCCGCCCACCTTGGATTCAAGATGGAAGAATCAAGTGGCCACCAGGAGGAGCTCTGGGCACCACCTCTGGGGTGGTGATGGACAGGGGAGTGGACACTCTTCTTTCCATTGTCCAGTTTCATGCCAGAGCAGGGACCGGGGGTCCCTGGACTGGTGCATACCAGTTTATGCAAAGAGGGCACCAAATGTGCCCTTCAAAACATACTGCTGGCTTGGGGAGGCTACCCTTCGAAGCAATGTAATACCTATTTCCAAAGTAAGAGGGTGTTGCCTCACTCTCCCAACGGATATTCCTTTGTTCTGCCTTCCTCTGCTTGAGCAGGATAAGCAGCAGGAGGGCAAAAATATGTCTGTGGGGTGGCAGAAGTGCGAGCTGCCCAGAAAACCACAGAAAACTGGAAGGAGCAATGAGAGGGTCCTCTAAGGAGCCCCCCTAGAGTACACGGAATCATACATTCAATACTGGCAACAGTTTTGGGGTACGATTCTGACATGTTTGATACCATACATGCCCAGGTTCTGAGTTACCATTATGTAGCTGGACACAGGTAAGTGACTTGTGGCCGGTACAAGGGTAAAATGGCTTCCCTCCACTTACGAAGTACAGTGCAATGGAGCTTGAGTTCGTGGGGGCACCTCCGCTCATGCATTGGTGCCCTCACACACAGGTACTTGCACCCTGCCCTCTGGATTAGGTGGGCCTGCCATAGGGGTGACTTACAATGACCTGGTGCAGTGACCTGTAGTGAAAGGGTGCATGCACCTTTTCACGCAGGCTGCAATGGCAGGCCTGCAGACACATTTTGCATGGGCTCCCATGGGTGGCATAATACATGATGGAGCCCATGAGGAACCCCTGCCGCCTCAATGCTCTGGGTACCTAGGTACCATACACTAGGAACTTACATGAGGGCACCAGTATGGCAATTGTGGGGTGTACTAAGTAAGGAACAACCAAATTTAGAGGGAGAGAGCACAGTAACTGGGATCCTGGTTAGCAGGATCCTAGTGAACACAGTCAAAACACACTGACAGCAGGCAAAAAGTGGGGGTAACCATGCCAAAAAAGAGGGGAGTTTCCTACAGTACTTGTTTAATAACAAAATAAAACAATAAAACTGTTAAGAAATGAACTTGAAGATTCAAACCAAATTGGTTAATAGCGTTATTAAACAACGGTATTATAAGGAACATGTCATAGAAATGAAAACGGTATAAAAGCTTTAAATGAATAGTGCCATAGCAAAATATTAGAAAATATTAGAAAATAGTTTAAAATGTTTTCCAGCAGGAAATGCAACCAGAGGTTGTTTTGCCCTTGAGTCAAATGTATTAATGTTCTGACAGCACTATTACCTTGAAGAAAAGTTCTCACATGTACAGGACTTGCTGGTCATACTCCAGTGAACTGCTGTTATTACAATAGGTTTCCCGCAACCAAACATTCAGGTTCACAAGAAACATCCAGTTCAAACTGTAACTATCCACAGAAAGGAACAGCTGCTTTGGACCTCTTTAACTTTTAAATAATGTTGGTGCAAGCTGAAGAAATGCTGAATTGCAGATTGCTGGCCAGGATACAGCCTTATCCCATCATGAACTTCATGCCTATTGGCAATGTATGAGACAATGGTGTAGCTTCACAAACCAGGCTTCGCGTCCTAATACTTCTATCAGGACATTTGAATGATTTTGGCTCCTTGAGCAACCATTTCAAGACAGTCAAAAAACAGGATAACACAATGTAATTGCTAGAAGAAAAGGCTGCAGTTCCAAAAGTAACAGTTCTTTGCCTTTAAAAAAGGAAAGCTAACCCCAGACAACACAACTGGCCAGTCAGATTCTATTATTGTGAATCACTGGGGAATTTCGTTTCTGCTGCCTGGTTAGAATCAGTCTTTTTTTTAATTCCACACCTCAATCTACCCTTGGCTCAATAATTATTCTGTCAAAGCTTGATTTTTTCCTTTCCTGTTTGAATCACATCTAACTGAAGTCTCACTGGTATTCTTTTAAGCATGGTAGTAAGCTTGTAGTATAAGACATTAAGAGTTTTTTTGTTTTTACGTTTGGCAAAATTGGGAAATTTGTCAAAAATAGCCAGAATCCCTGCCCACCAAAAGAGTGTGCACATAGCTGATTACTCTACAAAGTCTGGGACATCTGCCTATTTTTGGCAAATGTCCTGCATCGTCCAAACTCTTAACAACCCCCTAGGTTTAGTTTTGATTTGATCACCAAGCAATTAATTGAATTGAAGAGGGCTTTGATTTCGAGGTGAAAGAACAGGTTCTGTTTATTTTCCTGAATTTCTTTAATTTAGTATCTTTAATTCACCACCGTAAAAGGAACATGTCACCGATTGTATAATAAATGTTATTCCACTTTTCATATTCCAATTATCTAATCTAAGACATTAGTGGGGAAAATGATATCCATGTCCAACTTCGCCCCACCAAAACCACCACTGCCATGACCGTCTAGATTTTGGCAAGCACCACAGAGTTGCTCTGTGATGTAAATAAATCCATACTAGGAGGCAACCTTCTGAGAAGATCAGCAGTAAAGGCAACTGTTTTCTTACAAAGGAAAGACATGGTATTATGGGTGAGCCATTGTCAGTGCCTTGGTGTATATCACAGAACATGGCAGAAGAGGCAACACTACCTAAAGACAGATATAAAGAATATAAAAACATACATTTGCTAAACAGCGTCATGTCCTACTAGTTCAAATTTACTTTTGATGTTTGATTGTCTTACATGCTAGTCTAACATATCTACCCATTTCAAAAAGTGTCTTTCCTCTGAATAAAATCCCAACCCTGCTGGTGAAATTGGGAACACAGTCTAGCAACTCAGCTTTTCTTTCGTGTTCTATTAATCAAATTAATTTGTTGTTGTAGCCCTTCTCATTAACTGTATGTTATAGGAAAGAAAGTGTTAGGCAACCCAAGATAAAGGGCCATGAAAACATAGTTCCCAGAAATGGAATTCTATTGTCCTAGCAATGGGTGAAATAAGCAGTGGCAGCTCCTCCACTATGGAGTGTCACCTCCGTGTCCCCCCACCAGCAGCAGAAGCTGCAAAGCTTTTACAATGAAGGGATAACAAAATGTTTATTATCCCTTCGTTGTGAAAGCGGCGGAGCCATGAGGTGACGAGCACCCAAGGGAGTGCACTGTGCTCTCGCCTCAGAGCGCGTGTGTGTTTGGCCGGCCGTCTCAGGCCGGCCAAACACACATGCGCATTAGGCTCTCTCCAGCCCGGCACTGTGTTGCTGGGCTGGAGAGAGCCTGCACAGGCTCCCAGTCAGCCTGGAAATGCACAGTCAGGGCACTCCCAGCCAATCCTGACACTGCTCTGAGCAGCGTTCGGCTTGACCGGAGGGCAGGTTGGGAGCCTATGCCTGCACTGCAAGACTAAGGAGCAGAGGTGCAGAAGAAGCGAAGTGGAGGTAAGTTTTTAATTTTTTTTTTAAAGTTTATTAAAATTCTCCCAGTGCGCACCACCCGCTGTAGCCCCCGCCAGCAACGACTGGATATAAGCAAGATGAATGGTAATACCCTAGGCATTTTCCTTCCTAACACAATCTATGATGGCAGTGAGAAAACACAAATCTGAGACCTTGTGATTAAAGAGAAATATGTGATGCTGTAGCACAATACACACTTTCTGAACAACATCCAAACATACCATGCATTAATTACCATATTACTGTTCTAAAAGGTATACAAGACGTCAGAAGATAAAGATCACAAAATCACAGCATCCACCCTGTCATAACTTGAAGAAATTGGACCATATCTTTCCAGACTCAAAGCCACTACTATCCTGATGAACAGAGAGCAAACTTCATAGTGTTATTTACTGACTTCAAAGCAGGAAATGATTTGCTACCAAACATACATAGCTGTTTCTCCTCCCTATCCAGTCACTCCTGCACTGGAATTTGGCAATGTATATACCTGAGTGCACATAACAGTTAAATACAAATGGTGGACAGGGGATCAGGGTAGCGGATGCTCTACTCTTAAATGTATGCCCCATCAGAATTCAAGATCCTGACTCTGCTCAAGAAAAATTCTGAAACATTTATAATCACAGTGAAGTCGGGCCTTTGACTACCCCCTTCCTTGAAGTGTGGGGCTCCAAAGTATGTTAAGGGACAGAAGAAAACAGTACACAAATAATCTTATGCTGATCCAGAAAAATTAGGTACATGCTGAACTTAATTTTGGGAAGTAGCATTTTTTGAATGATCTGCCTTTCTTAAATGCAACCTCTGTACAAAGTGGCTTTCAGCCGCTGCATTCAAATTTTTTAAATAAGTAACAATATAAATGCATACATAAATGAGCAAATCATACAACAATGGATCAACCTCAATCCCAATCTATGCTGTCAGTAGGTATCTTAGTGCAACATTTGTGATCACACAGGGATACGGTAGTATTGAAAACTGGAAACTCTTCCTAGGCTCAAGAACCTGTGATAAACATGATGAAAATGCACATTTAAGAGTCTTTGATATCTGGAACTACTAGAAAATCCCTAGAAAAATTGTGTGTGGTGCAATCTCCATCCTGGACTGAGAATCAATTATAAATTGGTTGATTATCTTGAAAAACATTTTACTTTGCCTGGATGAAACATGGATACTGCTGACTTCATTTGGCAACCCTTAAATATTCCAAAGAATTTATAAAACAGATTAATTGTGCGATGATTGTTGACTGAAAGACCAGGGTCCACTCTTCCTCAGATGAGAACCAGCTAATCTCAAGGTTCCAATCTGGTGATGGGAGTGCCACATTATGCTGCATGTCGAGGTTGAAGGAATACTTTGTTTCCAAACTGTGTGTTTGTCCTAAGTGCAACTAAAACCTGTGCTTTGAGATCCCTGTACAGGATAACCTAGAGCCACAACTAAGTCCCATCAGCCCAGTCTTCACAGTTAATCTCACTGTAGAACCCAGGTCTGTGACTGTTATTCACACCCCCAGTCTACCATACATATAAGAGGAACGGTACAGTACATCTTACAAAAGCACACCAAGCCATCATCTCTTCCTTTCATTCTTATAACGCTACCTAATGCAAGAACCCCTACACTCCCAGACCTCCCTCTCTCTTTTCCCATGTCACATGCCTCTCCATAACCATTCAGAGTAACTAATTCTATTTAGCTCTCTCCATGGCTTATCATGCTGAACGTACCCCCCCATTTTGGTATCAGAATAAAATGTAAGTTGCCAGGCAGTATGCATGCTGGAGCATTTCCATACATCGCAGGAATAAATGCTGATTGAGGTTGATGGATCTTTGGACCCTACAACAGGGTGTGGTAGAACTAGAAAAACAATCTTAACATAAATCAATTATATTACACACCATGACCAATGTGGCCTAGAAGGAAAACTTCAGTCAAAAATAAAGTTAAGGAATTTATTACAAACTCAAGCTCAAAGTCATGTAAACAATTGGCAAGAAAAGATTATAAAGGTACAAAATAACCAAGGGTTGCCAAGGCAACTAAATAAGTTCAGGTGTGATTTTGAAGTGAACTTGTTTGGTAACTTTTAAACTTGCTTTTGCAATTCTCACTTCCTGATTCCTTGAGAAACCCACCATAAGTAGCCGTTTAGGAGCTGTTGGCGCTCTAGTGGTTCAATCTTACTTACTTAAGGCTGCATAGGGCTTGGATGTGTAGCAGGCATGGATGTGTAGCGGGCACTTCGCTGGTGCACCAAAGGTAAGCCCATCTGCGCCCACCCACGACCCGACCTCGACCATGGCCAGCCATGCTGCCCTTTCTTCTTCTGGTAACACTTTGTCCACAAATTTCGTACACTCTTTGAATATTTACAAACATTGTTATGAGAGTCTTTCATCTGATCAATTCAAAGGGACATTATCATGTTGTTTTTTTGTAAAATTATTCTTAGTTACTGTTATTGGAAGGATGGCGAGCCCCTTAATCCAACTTCAGGAAATCCCCCGAAGCCTGGACTAATTAACGCTCAATCTTTTAGTAAACATGATCAAAATATTTTTTTCGATTAACAACTTGATTTTTTTATTTATACTGAGACTTGGCTAAAGGATTGGTCTAATACTGAACTTGTCCATACCCTACCGCCAGAATACTTGATTGCCAGGAAAGACTGCTTTGTCTTTCAGGGGGGCTGTTTAGATGTTGTTTTAAAAAATTGTTATCAATGTAATACTTATGAGCAGAAAGTGTAGGCTTTTGTTTTAAATGTACTTCTTCTCAATCTTTGACGGGGGTCTCATTTATTGGACCCCCTAGCCCTAGTGCCAAATTTCTCACTTCACTGGGGGATGCTCTAGCCACACACACCCCACGTTTCACAAATTTCTCCTTGCTTGGAGATTTTAATTTTCATTTAGAGCATGAGAATGATCCTGAAGCAGCGAATTTCCTTGACACTATTAGTTTGCTTGGACTACAACAAATACCCACCCATCAAGCAGGCCACATTCTTTATGGTATTTATACTAATAATGCCCTTCTTACTGTTAATGCCCCACTGCTACAAAGCTGGTCAGACCACTATTGGCCTTCATCACACTGTACCCTCTTGATCCACTCTCCTCATCACTCCTTCTCACTACTGTCCTCTTCTGCTTTGCCCTTAGTGCCTTTTTTCTTTTTATTCTCCCTGTTTTAATAACGTATACATATTTATTCAATGTTTATGTATGGTTAACTCTTTTTGCTACTTCATTTGTTCTCTGTAATGTTGAAGTTCTTGATCTGACTTCTTTATTTGTACCGCGTGCTGATATTATCGGTGCGAGTGAGCGTCATAAGAATGCATATATAAATAAAATAAATATTTTATCAATCATTCACAGATGCATAACAACAGTTATTGGCAGTGGAATGATCATTCTTCCTGGGTCTATCAGCAGTATGAGGAAATCGATGCATTGCCACCATCCTGCTCCTTTATAACATCCAGCACTCAAAGATGTGTTGCATTAATAATAACATGGTGCGGTGATCCAGCACAAGAAACAACAGGCTTTCCCCCTACAGGAGCAGAATAATGATCTAGAAGTGGCTAGTTAAATTGAGAAGAGATTTGCCTGGGAAAATAGCTAAATGGCTCCAATATGTCCATCAGAAGAAAAATTCTGTTCTTGAGCCACCATAAACCATGAAGGAGGGCATAAAAACAATGTGTTTTATTTTGCATTTAAAAATATGCTTGGAGTACTCAAGTGATGCTTTAAAAGCCAGAAATACGGCAATTTAAATAAAGAAACAAGGAATCTGCCACTTTTCTTAGGAAATAAAGCAGGTGGCTTTCGATTGCAGATGGGAATCTAAATATCCAAATAAGAGGCAGGGGCTAAAATGCTGTCTCTAAATCATGCTTACTTGGAAGATCTGTGTTAAGCTAATTTTATTCTGGCTGAAAAATGGAAGAAAGAGAGTAGTAGAAAAACAGAGAAATATACATAGTTTTATTCAAGAAAACTAATACTTCATAGGAACTTTATAAAAAACAGTATAACAGCAGAAGCCAAGCATTTCACATCTCTAGGTAGAATTTATAGACCATAAGCATTTTTATCCCAACAGAATTGCAAAGCAGACACATTTTCAAGCCTGGGGAACTGGGAAATAAAATATGCTGAAAAGTTATATAAGCACTCTCGGCATTTAGGAGGCCTAAGAGAATACAACCGAAAGCACCGATATCAGCATAAGAAGAAAATTGCACTTTAGCTGAGTGCCTTTACTAACTTATCTGAATAAGTTGCCCTGGCAATAAACATGAGCATCAAGTTCTCACAGATACAGCACAGGAATTTGTGATATATGTTTTACTCGTTGATGATTTATAAAGGCAGACCAAAATAAAAGATGACCGTTATTTCATGAGAACATTTATAGTGTTTATTGTGTATGCACCGAACTGTGGCGTTGTAATAAAAAGTGTCTTCAGTTTTCTCACCAAATTAACTTTAATCAGTTTATCTATTACATTTTCTCTTAGGTGAAAATCTTCAAAAATCATATCCTTAACCACATTCAGTGTTCTTTCACTCTTGATTCTTGCAAAGAATAACGTAGTGATGCAAAGGAAGTTTATATACGATGTCACGCTCAGGAAGTGTGAAGAAAGTTCTGAACCAGCGCTTAATTTGAGTCTGTGGTTGCCGGTAACATCCAGCACTTGTTTTTCCTAGAGACATTGACCGAAAGCAAAAGAGGGAAAAACCCCCACAGGAGAAAGATGGGGGAAGAGATACACGGATAAAACATCACAAAGGGAGAAATGAGAAGCTTGAAGAGAAAAATAAAGGGACAGTGAATCTCTGGTAGTTGATTAAAGAGACATGAGGTGGATTTAAGACTACACTTCGGCGGGCCAACGTTTATTAGCACCGGCCGCAGTCGTCTGACCAAAGCTTTGGACAACTGCTCTAATTCTTTTACAAATTAAAGTGCTGTTCACACCCACATAACTTTGACCCACAAATACTTTACATAGACGTTTGGCCAGTTTCATGTAACATTCCGAATGTAATGAAAACACCAAAAAGCTAACAAAACATTAAAGAAAAATAATATTATGATTTCATGCAGAAATTGAACTTCATGTAGATTGCTTACAACAAATCTGCTGGTAAAGAATCAACTTACAAAACGCAGGCCTCGTTTTATGATGCTAGTTCCTCCCACTTTTAATATTAAAGGTGGACTACAATGTGGTTCAAGGTCCTAACTTGTTAGTAGAGTTTATACTCTCTCCTTAAATGAAGCAATCCCTCTTTTCAGTCAGCCCAGAAATCAGAATGATCTAGAATAAAAGGAGTAATCCAGGGCCTCCTTAAACATTCCACTGCCATCTTGATGAGCCCGTATTAGTTTGGATGGCATCCTTCATCAAAGATAAACATAATTGACCCTAGATCTAAAATTTGTTTAGAAAAACAACATATAGCTTCACTCCAGGGTTAAAACTAACTTCTCCTACACACTAGCCATTTTTCTTGTCTCCTGTAGGAGACTGGTACATTGGCCCATAGCTTTGTAGAGTCAGACCAGGTGGCAGGTATATTTTTCTCCTTTTAGTTTTTGATTCTGTTATCTCAACAGCGCTTGTAGGCCAGAACTGTGATTCTAGATGTAACTTTGGCTTTTGGCTATACCTTAGCTAACATTGCAGTATCTCAGCTTGTCTTACATGCTTCCTTCTCTGTTACTAGAATGGGCTTTGCAGCAGCAGATTACTCTTCCTGTGCACTAATCTTTCTGATTAGAGTGTTGGGCCACTAAAGCCCGACGTTGTGAAGTTGTTATTGGTTGGATGTATTTACATTTCTCATTGGAACACTTTCATGGGAGCCAGTTACTGACTCTCCAAGCATGAGTTCTGTTAACCATTATTTAGTGTGTATGTTATGGGGCCTTTACCCCAGTACATATTAAATTCCCTCTCCACCCCAAGCCACAGATTTCTCACCTTTTGGCAACTGTTTTTCATAGTACCTCTGCAAGCCGGAAGGTGGCGTTGTGTGGCTCTACACTGATACCTGTTGCTTTCAACACTGTCTGCACCTCCAAACATGGAGGCCCAAAAGAAAATTGGTCATATCAGTGCGCAGATTCCTACACCTGGGGTCATATAAAGAAGTAGAGTCCAATCACAGAAAGTGGAGGATGGGAGGGTCAGTGAGGAATACATGGCTAGATAGAGTCTCTACCAGAAAGAGTGTAACCAAAGATAAGTAAATAGTTCTTCTTTTAAAGACTGCTAGCCACATATTCCTCACAGTTTGAACAAATACCAAAGCAGTACCGATCTGGATGTGGGTCTGTTAATAAGAGACTAAAACCAGAAAGTCTTGCAGGACCGAACGATGCCCCTCTTAGCAATCCTGACTGTCCAGATTATAGTGTTTTGTGAAGTTATGGAGGGATTCCCATGTAGGTGCCTGGCAGATCTCTAGGATAGGGAGCCCACGTGCTAACAAAGAAGTATCAGCTTTGGCCATAGTGGAGTGGGTGCTCAAGCCTTCCAAGGGTTGATTCTTTGCCAGTGCAGAGCAGCTCTTCGTGTAGAGCATGATCCAGCACAAGATGGTATGCTTCTGCATAGCCTTGCCCTTTTTTGCTCCACCAAATCCCACAAAGAGCTGATCATTCACCCAGTGGTCTTTAGTATGATAGGTGTGGATGCGGAGTGCTCTTTTGTGGTCCAATCGATGGAGTCTCTCATACTCAACCTTAGTCGAATGAGGGGGAGCACAGAATGCGAGCAGGTTGATGGTTTGACTGACATTGAACAGTGTCACAATTTTTAGTAAAAAGGAGGCCAAGTTTACAGAACCAGCTTATCAGGGATGAATGGTGTGTATGGTGGATGAACATACAGAGCCTGAAGCTCACTTATTCATTGTGTAGAGGTGATGGCAATCTGGAACAGAATTTTAATGGTTGGAAGACTTAACAGACAGCTGTGGAGTGTCTCAAATGGAGTAGACATTAAGTAAGAAAGGACAGGATTGAGGTCCCATTCGGGCATGACAAAGGAAAAAGGAAAAAACGTGCTGAAGTCTTTTCAGAAATTGCATCACAACTGGCAATTTAAACAAGAAGAGCTGATCAGGCAACCGTAAAAAGGCAGAGAGGGCTGAAAGATATACTTTAACTATGTCCAGAGCAAGGCCTTTATGTGTTGGAGACAGTACAATTAACAAAACATCAGACATTTGTACGTAGAGGTAGTCAACCTGGCGACTACTTCACCAAACCATAAATTTGTGCCAACAACTGGAGTGTACAATTTTCATCAAGGGACCACAATAGCATCAATCACCCCTTGTGGAGGTCAAAGGTATTCAGCTCTCGCAGCTCAATCTCCACACATGAAGGTGGAGGTTGAGATGGCCCAGATGCAGGACCCTTCCCTGTTTCTGTGACAGCAAGCCCTACCAGAGGGGCAGTAGTATCCAATGGCCTATGCCCAAACCCAGGAGTTCTAGATACCAAACTCTCTGTGCCCAAAACAGAGCCACTAGGATGGTTTGAGCTCTACCAGTTGTGAACTTCTCGAGAACTCAGGGCATGAGCGTTACTTGTCTAAGGCTGAGCTCGTCTGCCCTGGCATTCAATGATCCTGTCAGGGGGTTCGCCACCAGGAAGTTTCCTTGATGGTCCAGCAAAATCAAGAGGTGCAAGTCCTCCTGACACACAGTCCATTACTTGTTTGTTGCAATACCGCATGGTGGTGGCATTGTCTGTGAGATCCTGCCCCAGACTCCCTTTGATGGATGGCAGGAAGGCTTTCATCGCCAAGCGGATAACCCTCAGCTCCAGACGTTTAATGTGGAGTAGGGACTCTGAAAGAGTCCAGAGGCTCCTGATCTGCCCCTCTCTCAGATGGCCAACCTATCCCAGAAGCAATGCATCAATCACCAAAGTGAGCTCAGGGATGGGAAGGAATAGGGGCCTGTTGCTGACCTAATTCCTGTTCAGCTACCACCAATGCAGATCCTTCCAAATCTTCCAGATCTTCCAAAATCTGAACATGGTCAGAGAGGTCACAACGGGACTTCAGATCCCACTGCAAATTGGGATTAAAGTCTGAATGTCCTGGACTCTTTTTCTGGGGGAAAGACATGACCTGAACTATGTCCAGAATGGTTCAGATAAAGGTGAGCATCAGAGGATTCAGTTGTGAATTCAGTACATTGATTTGCGAGCCCCAAGGATGGAAAGAGCTTCATCATAGTCTGGAGGTGGGGGAAATCTGCATTCAACAGCTAGTTGTCAAGGTAGGGAAGGACTGGCACCCTGACCTCCAAAAGTGGGCAGCCACGACCACCATTACTTTTGTGAACACCCAAGGGGGCACTGGCGAGACCAAAAGGGGAGCACGGTGATCTAAAAATGCTCCTCCTCCACCATGAATCACAGGTAGCGCTGATGGGCCATCATTACAGGAACATGGAAATAGGCATCCTGCAGAGAGCAGACAAGACCTGGGCCAGGGGGAGCATTTTGACCTTCTCCTTCCATATGAAGAATAGGGTACAGCTCTAGGATAGTCCGAAGACCTCTGACCTTTTTGGGCACAGGAAAGTAGAGGGAATAGCAAACACGCCCTATTCTGAGTACCATCTCTACAGCCCCTCTGGCCAAAAGGGCTTGCACTTCATGCCAAAAAAGTAAAGAGATGGTACTCAGACAGTCTCTGGGATGATGGTGGGAGGTGCAGCAGGGACGAAAAGAAGGGTAGGGCATAATCTTTTCAGATAATCTGCAGTATCCACTTGTCCAATGTGATCTCCTACTAACCCATAGAGAATTATTGAATCTGGCTCCTACAGGGTGGTTGTGAAACTGTTAGGGTGCACTGAAGAGTCTTGGCGGTTGGGGCTGTGGGAGTTTGGGGTAGCGAACTGAGCGGCATGCTCATCTTGGATGCGGGGGCAGTGGACCCCATAGCTTTTCCCATGAAACTGCTGGGTTCCCTGCTTGCTGGTGTGGGACATGCTAGTGGTAAGAAAGTCTGAGCCCACAAAAGGAAAGCTGAAAATGCTGCTTGTGTAGTCCTATGCTCCTTAAAGTGTTCAAGAGCACAATCAGCCTTGTCATCAAATAGGCAAGTCTCATCAATCAATCAATCAATCAATCAATCAAACAAATTTGTAGAGTGCGCTACTCACCCGTGAGGGTCTCAAGGCACTGGGAGGGGGAAATCAAGGGGGGGTGGGGCAGGGAGGGTCATTGATTGAACAACCATGTCTTGAGGTTCTTTCTGAAGACCAGGAGGTCTTTGGTTTTGCGAAGGTCGGTGGGGAGGGAGTTCCAGGTTTTGGGGGCGAGGTAGGAGAAGGACCTGCCTCCTGTGGTGGTGCGTTGGATGCAGGGGACTGTGGCTAGGGCGAGGTCGGATGATCGGAGGTTGCGTGTGGGAGTGTGGAAGTTCACTCTTTCGTTGAGGTAGGTTGGGCTGGTGTTGTGAAGGGATTTGTGTGCGTGGATGAGGATCTTGAATGTGATTCTCTTGTCTATGGGGAGCCAGTGACGGGATTTGAGGTGTGGGGAGATTCGTTCGTGGCGGGGAGGCCAAGGATGAGGCGTGCGGCTGTGTTCTGGATTCCCTTGGGTTTGCGTTTGAGTTTGAGTGTGGTGCCGGTGTAGAGGGCGTTACTGTAGTCCAGTCTGCTGCTGATGAGTGCGTGTGTAACTGTCTTCCTGGTTTCTGGGGGAATCCATTTGAAGGATTGTTTTAGAGTGCGGAGTGTATGAAAGCAGGAGGAGGTTAGAGCATTGATTTGCTGTGTCATGGAGAGGGAGGGTCTAGGATGATGCTGAGGTTGCGTGCGTGGTTTGCGGGGGTAGGTGCGGGGCCTAGGGTGGTGGGCCACCAGGAGTCGTCCCATGTGGTTTTGTTGGGGCCGAAGATGATGATCTCGGTTTTGTTTGAGTTGAGCTTGAGGTGGTTAGTGATCATCCAGTTGACGGTGTTGAGGAGAGCAGTGTGTAGGTTGGTTTTGGCGGTGGTGGAGTTACGGATGAGGGAGAGGATGAGTTGGGTGTCATCTGCATAGGAGAGGATAGTGATTCCGGGTGCTCGGAGGATGTTGGCTAGGGGGATCATGTAGATGTTGAAGAGTGTGGGGCTGAGGGAGGACCCTTGGGGGACTCCGCAAGTGATCTTGGTAGTGTTGGAGTGGAAGGGTGGAAGGCTGACTCTCTTGGTCCGGTCGGTGAGGAAGTAGGTGAGCCAGTCTAAGGCTTTGTGGCCATCAAATGGCATGTCAATCAGGGAGGACTGGATATCACCCAAGAAACAAGCTGAACCCATGCATGGCAACACATGTGACTAAAGCCCATCGAAAGATGACAGCAGTGTCCAAGCAAAAATGAATAGTGAAATTGACTGCATCACAACCATCCTGAATGGCCTGTGACAGAAAAAGGCAAAAGTCAAAGTCATCAAAGAGGTCTTGGGCCAATGAGTTGCAAAGGGCATGAGTGTAGGGGCCTAGCAAGAAGCATTAATGGACCATAGGGCCACAACGGAGGATGAGAGAAGGTGTTTTCTGAGTGTCTTCACTCACTCTGATTACCTATTGAGGTTGGTCTGGCTGGTGGAGACCTGTAGCATGAGGCTCTGGGGAGAAAGATAGTGCGAAGGCTGGGGTGCCTGGGGCACAGCAATGACATCTGGCAATTTACAGGTTAGCGAGAGGGCAGGAACAAGTCTAAGTCCCAGCTCCTAGTGGAGTTTCTGTCAAGGCTTCATTAAAAAGGTATGAGAGGCTGGTCAGGCTACTAGGATTTTGATTTTCACCTACATAGCAGAGAACTGAAGGTCAAGGACTTCGGCCACTCTGCGAATAACCATGGTGTAGGACTCAGATTTGTCCAAGACCAGGCCAAAAGGAGACTAAAAGGATTGACTTTACAGAGGTGTCCAGTCCACTAGCATATTACAAGTCCTCACACCAATTATCATCAGCATAGTGCTGCGAGAATTCATAATTGTGAGAAGTGTTACCAGCCGTGTGGTAAGGCGAGTGCTGAAACGTTTTTAGTATTTGTTTGGGAATCTCTGTCAAATTGGGCCCGATGTTGAGCCAGCATCAGAAAGAACAATTGGGGCCACCTATTTGGATGGTGAAGTCACCATTGATGTCAACGTACCCAGCCTGGATTGAGTACATGCACCATGGGTGGCGTTGGTGGTACCATAGCCAAGGATGGAAGTGGCTCAGAGGATCCAGCTGGCGCTGAGGACAAACACGGCAGCAGTAATCCAGGGGGTAGGCCTCTTGGCTCTGTAGGGCATGTAGGTACACCAGAGAGAATTAGTAGAGATCCGAAGAGCCAGAGCGTATGGGAGCTAATATCCTTGGATTTGGTGTGGCTAAGGGCTCCAGAAACCTGGGTTGGTGCTGAAGCATTTGCAGAATCAGCTATGAAATCAACCAACTTTGGGAGTGAAAACTAGACCTTTAGTGCCGCCCAGGTGCTTCATCAGCATCAAGGGAATGGCACAAAGAAGTGGAAATCTGCTTCAACGTCTTACATTTTTTGCGCTTATTTGAGGATTTGGAACACAAAGCAGACCGGCCTCCAAAGTAGCTCTGGCAGCTCAGGAGCGGGACAGGGAATTAGCTTTCAACTTGTAGTTCCTGCTTGAAGCAAACCAAATGCTGCCATGGCTCTACTCCATACACTTGTTCATCTGTCACACTTGAGAGGAGTGAGAAGCTATAAAAGAGAGCCCTCAGTGTCCTAAAATACATCAGACCACTACAATCAAGGAGGGTTACCCTTCTTTGCTGTGACCCCTCTACGCTGAAAGATCATTAGTGGGATCCTGTCATATCTTAGATCTTTTTGTAGGATCCTCACCACAGGTATCACTTGTGGCATGCTTCATCATCGGATCCTCACCCATTGAACCTAGTGTGAATGGGTGAGCGTCAGAGCTTCACACTAGGTTCAATGGGTGAGGATCCGATGATGAAGCATGCCACAAGTGATACCTGTGTCAAACAGTTTGTTAGCGGAGCACTTAACTAAGAATGAGGGATTTAAGTGGGAATTAAAATTGCCTTCTGCGTCCTCTCCTGATTTAACCTGATGTCCTTTGGCAAGGTTAAAAACAAGATGATGCATCTGGGTATAATGACTCAAAACATCCATGGGTCAACATGTTTCAGCCCTAATTGGGAAGGGTATGCCCAGACATAGTCAGGGTCACTGGATTCAGGCTAGCCTGGCTGATGAAGGGTGATACTCTGAAACCGGTCCCAGGATATTTGTTTCTGGTCCAGGAAGGACCTGGCTTGCCAGTTCAGGCTGGACTGTTCCCATGAGGAACAGGGTCAAGACTGATTTGCGTATGGCTGGGTCCAAAGTAGGGGGGGGCTGATGTGGGCAAAACAAATGCCAGATCTTTGTGACCTGGGGTGAATGGCAGCATTGTTCAGCATTCCGTCCACTAGTTGTTCTTTTTTATAGAAGAATATCGTTACCAGCTTCAAAGTTATGTTTCTTGCACCTTCCTGCTCTTATTTGCTCACAACTGATGGGAATCTGATTACATGGACTATAATGCAGATAGAGGGAGATAGATGATGACATTATGCTTGCTAAACGTTAAGCAATAAAATGCATCTTTTAGTGAAGATTAATTTAGGGATACATTTTGAAAAAAGCATGGGGTGGTCACATGTTGAACCCTGACACCCTGTAACTATATTCAACAAGGAAAGGATTTGAAAAGTTTTGAATAATGTCTTCTTGTAGAATGAGCATAAAGTCTGTGAGGGGCGTTAGCTCTCCTAGGCCATCTGTATTTGAAACATAGGAAGCTACCCAACTGACACAGCAGCTTAGTTGTTTTGTTTCCTGGAATAGGAACAAACTAAGTCACAAACAGGTGTTCGGGAGCTTGGTACAGTTTGAGATCCGTCCAAATAGACTTTTAGAGTTGTTTTTTTAAGAACTACTGACCCTTTTCAAAAGATCCACATTGGTATTACATTGAGGGAAAATCGCTGTGCAACAAGTCTTACCCTTTTCTCTCGTTAGCAATAGGTCTCTTACACACACAGGCAAGAAAGGAGATGCAGGATAATTTTAAGTACATTTATTGAAAATACTGCAATCTGCGCTATGACAAGTAACAAAATCAGGATTGTGAAGATAAGCAATGATCAAATATGAACAAACCCTGCATATTGCAATGAACATGAATATACAAATTCCTCCCTAAAACATATTTGAAACCCTAAAGAGATCAAGGTATTATAAACCTAATCAGCCCATTCCATGTCAATGAGAAGTGCCCCAACCCTGTTACCTTAGGACAAGGTCGGCCTCCAGTCTACAAGTCAGGCTTCGTAGAGACACAAAGGCTGAGGTTTGCTGTAAAGTGATGTCCAGTATAGATGGAATATCCTGGGTGGAACCCTCTCTACTGGCCTTGGTCTCACAAGGTGTTTTTATAAGGCACATGTTATTGTTAATGAAGATATCCTGACATCGGTATGTACGTAAACACTAGATTGTGTGAGCATACTTGTATCAGCAATATCATAACAAATGCATGACATGTTCACATTCTGTTTTTTTGTTAACATAAATTAAAATAACATGATGACAATCTAATACTTACACTACTGATAATGACCCTTTTACGGCATGCCAACTGATTATGAAATATAAACATTTAGTCTACAATGCAAGCAGTGCTGAAATGAAATTGAATAATGAAACAGACCATGTTATCTAGGTAAAAGGCCACAGGCCTGCAAGCCGAAGCTAAGCGAAACTCCTGTACCCAGGCAAATTAAAATAGACCCACAACACTAGGCTAGTGTGAAATGGGCAGAAACTGACCATCAACCTCATCAAATTCAAACATCATAATTAAAATAATAAACAAATTTGTCCCGCCATTCCCTCAGAATTCGAATCCAACCAAGCCAACTAAGTTCGCCATTTCAACTCAACTAAAAAAAGTGTGCCTCTGCTATCTGAGAGAAAAAAATTAAAGCATTCTTTAAAAAGACATTTCAGTTTTACCATTTGGACCAAAGAAGCCTGTAGCCTGAAACAGTGCAATCTATTTCTTAAATTTACTATGGTGCTGTGCAATTTCAAAGGTCATGTCACAAAACAACTGAAAAGTAAACTTATTCTTCACTGTAAAAGACTTTGCCTTCATGGCTTTCGACAACAAGCCTATAGTTTGCAAAGGTTACCAAAATAGTGTGAGGATACTTAGGGGGTGATTATGGCCCCGGCGGTGAGTGGTAATGGGGCCAACAGGTTGGCGGTACATACCGCCACATTATGAGTGTGGCGGGTTGGCTGCAGCCAACCCACAACTTCTACACTCAGACCGCCATGGTGGTAGCAGGTGCCGGGCCGGAGATATCAATCTCCAGGCCGGCAGCCGCTACAGTACCGCCGGCGGCATTTTGAGCCAGCCTACTGCCATGGCGGTAGGCCCTACCAGTGACAGTGAATTCCTTCCCCGTCACTGGTAGGAGGCTCACCCACCACCCAAAATATTCCCCAAACACCCCCATCCCTCCTCCATCCTTGCTCCCCACTTCCAATTTCCCACTCCCCCATACACGCACACACCCACAGACACGCACCACGCATACACCCACTCCCTCACACTGGCATGCACGCCTTCATACAGGCATACATTTAGTCATGCTCGCACACATCCGTACACACATTCACACTGACTTGCAGACACGCATTCACATTTCCATTCTTACAAGCATTCACACACGTGCATACACCCACACAAACAACTACACACACAGATGCATTCATGCACACACTCACCCATTCATACATACAACAACCCCCACACACACACAAAACACCCCCACCCCCTCCCCTGTCGGAAGCCTAACTTACCTTCATCCAGGTCGTCTTCCGTCAGGGAACGGGAGGGGGCGCTACTACTGCCAGCGCCCACCAGCAGAACACCGCCAGGCCGTATCATATGTCATGATACATCTGGCAGTGGTCTACTGGTGTGGCAGTGCTTTTGGTAGCAGCGCCACCTTACCACCATCCACCAATATGGCCACAGCCAGATTTCCACCCTTCTTGCAGTGGAAGTCCAGCTGTGGTCATAAACTGGTGGACGGATGGTAGCTGCAGTGGCGGTCTTCACCGCGGCGGTAGGCGGTTTATACCGCCAATGTCATAATGTGAGCCTTAGTGTTGTGTGGAATATGTGAAGGCACTCAATGTGCCTGTACGACAGTCAAATCCTGAGAAAGTGTTTGGAGAACATAGGATCTTATCAAAGATTCAACAAAACAATCGCCCCCATACTGTCCTTCTTTCTTTCAGGTACCCTAACAATCCTCAGAATCAGCCTGCTTCAATGATTTGCCATTTGCTCCTGTTTTTCATGAAGGAGCCTGCCCTCTTTCTCGAAATGTGAAGACTGTGATGAAACTGCCTCTATTCTGTCCTTGCAGTTAGAAATTTGTTGTTTTTGCACATCACATCTGTCTAGGAATTGAGTCATTGGCCCTCCATTCTCCTCAGACGTTTTTTAATCTCATTGGCCAAAGTCTACCTGCTGTTGTCTCATAGAATTAATTTCACCAGAAAAAGAATCACAACTAACTTTTGAACTCCCACATTATTTGCACATGGACATACCAATGTGCTTTGAACCTCTGTAATAGCTTTTCCTGAGATTCTCAATTTCTGACACTGGCAAAATATGAGATTTATCCTCCTGAGGTGCTATTATCTAGTCCGAGGAGTGATTACGCTAATCCGAGACCTGTAGAGTCTGAGGTACGTAAAGGGAGGATGATGACTCAGATACAACAGTTTGGGCAGATAATTCAATTTCACTTAGTCCTCTGGTGGTTCTCTTCTGAGTAAAGAAGCTCTATAATTTGGTGCCGCTGGATTCAATCTAGCTTGGTTTACGAGGAGTGATACCCCGAAACCGGTCCCAGCAACCTTGTTTCCATTCCAGGGAGGGCCGAGCAGTTAGGCTGGACTGTTCCCATGGGGACTAGGTTCAAGACTAATTTGCATATGGCTGGGTCCAAACTGGGGTGGCATGGTGAGCAAAAGAACAATTGATTTAACCCAGATCTGTGTCAGGGGGAGAGTGTTTGAAAGGTTTCAGCACTCCGTTCATCAAGCTGCTGAACTTGTACTGGACTCTCTTTATCAATTGCTATTTCCTGCTTGTACCACCAGAGCACAACGGCTTTCACAAGCTCCTGGCATGCTTGCTTAATTCCTCAACCTGAGCCTCCACTTGCCACCTTTAGGGCTTTGGAGTCCTCAGGAACTCCACTATTCAAACTAGACACACCACAGATACTATACACAGCTCCATGTTCAGAAAGGGAGTGAGGCATGCTGGAACCAGAACCTACATGACGCCATCGGGCAGCTGGACCTTCAAAGTTGAAAAATTGTCATGAATAGGAGGAGAGTCTTGGCAGCAAGTAAAATGCAACTTGGATGTTTAGCAGAAGACTTCTCCCTGGATAACATTATCCTGAAAGATTATACAGAGCTCTTCATAGAAAATAACTTGAAGGTCACTGATCATTCTAGCAGAGTTAATTGCAATCAAAGAGGCAGATGTTGCTTTAGATTTCTTTCCTGGTCATTGCTTTCTACCAGTGCATATGATTGCAAGTTGTTCTTCCTAATGCTCACATGGAGACTGGCTCTCAAGTTCAACAATGACAAGGGAAGAATGGCTAATCAGCCTAATGTACTCTATTAGAAAATATAGAATTTTAGGAATATGTTCTGTATGAAGAGAGAAGATCCAAGAACTGAAATGAGTGTGGCCAAAATGAGGCAATGAGCTAATGATGAAGATGTAGCTGATCATAAAAAACAACAGTTTGCAAATATACAGTTTCCAATGTCCTGTGTACCTTTGAGGGAACTCCATTAGCCTTGCTGATCCCAGGAGAAATAAGTCATAGTTTTCCATCATTCTTTATCCTGCAATATTCAAAGGACTAAAGCCATGAAAGTGATGCATCAGGTACTTTGTAGAGCCTTTAGAATACGTCAGGTCATGAAAAGGGTTTATTTAATATTTGGCAAGCTGCCCAACCTCTGAAAAAGCCAAGTCAGCTGTATTTACATACCTGGACACTGAAAAAACTAGCTCACAAAGGTGCCAAAATCAGCCTGGATTCATCTCAGATATCTTTGACGGTGAGAGACAAGCAAAACAGTATGAGACTTCATAAAGTAAAAACCATTATATACATCATGCCAATAACATTTTAGCTTACTTCTTGTTCGACAAGGTGATACTGTGATTAGCCCTAGTTCTACCAGGCATGAGGTCAGCACATAATTACTGAGGAGAGGGTCCTTCAGTGATAGAATGGAGTGAGGCAAACCACCAGTTCAACATGATGGTTTCAGAAGTTAACGTAGGAGCTGATAAAAACCAAGGAGGTGCTGATGAGATGGAGAACAGTGGCATGCTTCTAAATACAGAGAACCCATTGGTAAAGGAGCAAACTAACTTAATCAGCACAAAAGGGTAAATGGAAAACAGGATAAAGACCAAGAGGTTCAGAAGATAAGCAAGGCTGGGAACCAAGATGGGTAAAAATAATTAAGAGTAAGGATTGTAAGTGCCAAGCAAAGAATTAACAGAAGTGAAGTAAGCAGAAACAACTGGGAGATGTTGCAAGGCACTTGCCTAATGCCTGCACTTTCCTTTTATAGTCTCTGACCCCTAAGACCCCAGACATCCCACATACACTGTAAAGGTGAGAACTAGCTTAGCATTATCTCATTCTTCCCATTCTGCATATGTGCCCAGCCTGACTTTATTTTAACTTAAAGGAGGGTCTAAAACCTTCACGCCTTTGTAAAGGTACTGTGCCAGCACATCTATCATTACCAATTATATAAAAGATAAGTAAAGAGCTTTGGCTCCATGCAAAGGATATTTCCCTCTCACCTCTTTTTATTGGCTGTTGGGTTTACTTTTCTGCATTTTAACAGGTGTTTCCATTATAATATACTAGGGACTATTTTACTTCTGAAAATCATCACAGTCTTTGACACAACAAATCTTTTTCTCAGAGAAGAATTGAATTAAAAAAGCAATCCTTTAAAAAAAAGACATAGCTCTGGCTTTAAAGTGGTAAACAGCATTTGAGCATGAAATGCATACAAACACCATTTGTGCATGTTTGTGTTTGCACATGCTAGCATACTAAAGCTAGGTCTAGTGGTGTTCTTGTCAAAGTGATGGTTTGCTTGTGAGAGACATTTCATATTTTGTCTACTACACACTAACCATGGCTTTACAAGAAGTCACACAAAGAAAATAAACAATACAAAAATGAAATATCAGTGTTCTGGAGCTGGATGGTTGTCATATGGACTTTAGGGCAATGGTTGTCAGCAGCAGAGTGAGCTAAGGCTCTGTCTGGATCTCAGGAGTTCTGCAATATCAGAACGAGGGGGAAGAGCACAGTGTGTTTAAACATTTACCACATATATGCAAGATGGCAAATTTATAGAGAAGTACTAAAATGTCAGGCTCTAGATATACACAATTATGTTAAACGGAGAATGTGGGCATTACCTACTGCACTAAGCAGATAAATAAACTCTGGCCCAAATCAAAGTCTTCAGGTTAGGAAGTATTCAAGTAGAGTCTCTTTCCTTGATTTTGAGAGATTATCAGTGTAATTTAGACATTGCAGACAGTCTGCTGGACTGGCAAGGTGCCAGAGGTCATTAGGTTGAAGCCTACAAGACAGCACAGTTGTTTGGTTGTGAAATAAATGTTGGGGGCTTAAGAAAGCTGACCTAGGAATTAATTCCACTCATTGCTTTCCATTGGCTTTGCCTTTTGTCTTTGATATTTCCATACTTTCTATTGGCTGGCTTTATTTATATTAGGCTGTCCAGCTTGTGTTCACCCTTCCAATGGAGGATAGTATGTTTACCACCTCTGCGAGTGGATCCTTGTATTCTTCTGCAAGTGCTTGCTTTGCAGCATTTCATTGTTTCTTATTAGTGAATCACTAAAGGACACTACATCTTTATCTCTCTCCCATGTACTCTTCTGTGCCCCACTCCATAGCCTTTTATCACACCTATGGCTCTCTTTCACTCCTGTGATTCTCTGATGGCCCCTCACCTCCAGTCCTCATATTCCTCTGTTTAGACCTTATTTTCTCTGTGCCCTCGTGTTGCCTTAACCCTTCACCTAACCTTTTTTTGCAAGGAAAATGTTGTTCTAAAAAAACGTTTCAGAGCTAGTGTTTTCGTATTGTTACCCCCTTAGCTCTCTGCCAAAAAATATCTCACTCAACTAAAAAGTAAATGTGGAATTATTTTGTTTTGGTGGAAAGTTAAGCCAGTACAAGCCTTGCTGGAGGTTAATGAGGAGAGAACTGCCTGCCTCCATACTTCTTGAAAAAGTCCTGCATTAGTCTCCATTTTATGTGAAGAGCTATGGGCACAAATGTATAGCCATATTGGCATGTTTGTTTATATATACTTTTAATATGTTAAAATAAGTTCACATGCTTTCTTTGTAGTGCTGAGCAGAGAAGAGGTAAGCTGAGATATGGCTAAACTGGGTTTGAGTCCTATCTCCAGGTTAATCATTTTTAGTATTCTACACTTTGCTTTGTGTATCTGAAAAAAAATTCTTCCAGCATAAACTCTAAACAGCGAACCCCTTTGAGCAAGCCTCTTTCTTGATTAGTATTTTGCATATGCACTGGAAGTAGAGGTTGGGGGTGCTGTAGCAGCCCCAAGTAACCCATGCTTGAATTCAGAAGGTGATGAGTAATAAAGTGCCTTTAAATGTTGACTTTATCTCGTCACACTCGTTCACTTTCAGCATTTAAATGGCAAGCTGATGCTTATACATTTAACACGGAGACTGGTGTTTACTTTTCATTCCTTGACAACAGGATGGAAGGATTTTCGAAAGTGAAGTATGTTACAATTACAATCTTGCTGTAGTACAGGAGTGAAATGAAGGCTGTGGGGTGTTATGTGCAAATTATAATTACTCACTGACACTCGATTTACACATTCCAGTTTTATCCATAAAATTGCATGAGTATGCACTGGTTATTTCAATGAAACACATGCTGTCTCCAAATGGTGGTGCAATACCAGACCGTGCTTTATTAAAATATTTGTGCTAGTATGCTCCAAAATGCACCACTGGCTACATACAACAGCCATACGATTCTCTTTGGAACAGGCGCAGTTCTTCAGTTCTTTTGCTACACTTGCTATGCTACACATGTGATGCTTGGATATTCTGAAGGAGGGTCTGTTTTGGGTGCATAAAAAAATGTTTTGAAGAACAAGGGTGGAATTTGGGACTAATAGTAATTTAAGACATATTGGTGGTGTTTGTAACCACATCTTGCAAAATATGAGGAAATAAGCAATCTTGAGTCAACCTATGGTAAGCAGCAGCCAGGATCAAAGTCCTTTTACTGAATACAGCAGGTCTTGCAGACAGTGCATGTGCGTTGCCTAGACTCGACCGCAATACTACAAGGCAGAGAAGGCTGTTGGTTAAATACTGAATTCAGCAGGTCTTGCAGACAGTGCATGTGCGTTGCCTAGACTCGACCTCAATACTACATGGCAGAGAATGCTGTTGGTTAAATAGCTAATAACGGTTTTGCGGATTGAGTATTTGAGTATTGAGGTCGAGTCTAGGCAACGCACATGCACTGTCTGCAAGACCTGCTGTATTCAGTAAAGGACTTTGATCATGGCTGCTGCTTACCATAGGTTGACTCCAGTGTTGCTCTTCTTTGCTGTCTCAGAACTGGTTCGTGCAGCTGATTTCTCACTTTCATTCTTCGCTGAGGAGCACCGGCCAAGTACAGTTTCCTTACGCCTTGATTGTTTATCTGTTGTTTGGGGGAAATCTTTTTTAATTATTTACTGCCTCGGCTCATGTCCTGAGGTACATATTCTTGCCCTTGTTTTTGAAATACTGCTTTTCTTCCTCTACACCGACGGGAGTTCGTTTGCATGCATTGTGCAATTGTCATTTTGTTTCTGTTTCGTTAACAATTCCAATGTATTTAAAAACTTTTTTAGGGGGCAGGAGAACCGACGCCGAGACTCAAACGCGGCTCCCCAGTTCCAACGTCAGCAGCGGTGGATGTTACGCCACATATTCTCTCTAAATATTGCAGGTTTTATTTCTTTTGAGGATGTGGTTATTTTTGGGCTCTGCATTAGGAACGTAGGTGACCCGGAACAACAGTACATGTGTTACCTTTGCTCAGGGTGTGCCACGTAGCTTTGTTAAGGCCGTTTTTTACTGCTTTTCTGAATTCTTTGTTATTGAAGGTTGTCCTAACTCTTTTACAAAGAGGTGTTTATTATTAATATGAAATGCACTAAACTGTTCTGCAGAGCAGTTGTATTGAACACAAGAGCTGCATAATTATCTCTTATTTTGCCGTCCCTCTTTGCATAATTTAGTCAACCATTCCACATAAGTTGATCCTCCGCTGCCACATAATTCTAGTTGCCCTTCATAATGATTCACCTACTTGACTCTATGTCCTCACTTGCATTTAACACAGCATTACATCACCTGTTCATGTCATACCCTTAAGCCTAACAGCGCGTCTTTTTTTTTTATATTGGAGAGTTTTGCTTTTACTTTTAATAAAAGTGTATTTTGATATTGTCATTTTGATTTGGAAGAAGAATTTTAAGGAAGTCTATGAGTTGCTTATTTTGTTTGACTAAAGGCTGAGATGGGCTGAATGCTTGAGAATTGTTTTTTTTTTTTAGGATCAGTGCCTCTTTCATGGTTGATGGGGGATGCCTCACGTGGGCTTTCCCTGATCTCTTGTGCATTGACAGGACGCAAATATGTGATGCGGGTGAGAGGAAAGTGCGGATCATTTAAACCCAGGGCTGAGAAGGAGGTTCTTCGCAGGCCAATTTCCTTTCGAAACCTCCATGGAGACATCCTTTTCCAGTGCAGTATCTTCTTTTTGTGTACACAAAAACTGTGCATCTTTCCAAATCTGCCCATCCGAGGATGACTTAGGTAAATCTTGCCCACACCAGATCCCAAACTTGCCCATAATTTAAATGAAAAAAAACACTAGATAGGAATTTCATGTAACGCAATTGAGCTATTTTCCTGTGACCGCCTTAAGGAGGTTCTGGCTTCATCACACGTTCTACTGATGTGGCAATAAGGGGACTTCGAGGAAGGGAGGAAGTAATGCAGGAATTGTTTTGCATTAGACTGTCTTCAGCTATAGCGAGGCTAGTTTTATGTTTCTATGGATAGCATGCCTATGTTAAGCACATGATACAAATGGAGCAGTGTTTATGTTCAGTCTGTGTGTGTGCGTTGCTTACAGCCAGAATCTGTCTGCAATAAGCATATGGTGTAAAAGGTGCAATCTATACAGTGTGTCTGTTCTTCATACAATATAAATCATTAAGGGGGTCATTCCGAACCCGGCCGGCGGCGGCGGATTTGCAGGGGTGCGACGGGTGCAGTTGCAGCCGTCGCAATTTTCAGTGTCTGCAAAGCAGACACTGAAAATCATTATGGGGCCCTGTAAGGGGGCCCCATCACTGCCCATGCCAGTGGCATGGGCAGTGCAGGGGCCCCACAACAGCCGTTCCCGCCAGCCTCTTACACCGCCAGGAACAGGCTGGCGGGAAGGGGGTCGGAATCCCCATGGCAGCGCTGCAAGCAGCGCCGTCATGGAGGATTCCCTGGGCCAGGGGTAAACCGGCGGGAAAACGCCGGTTGCCCTTTTCTGACCGCGGCTTTACCACCGCGGTCAGAATTGCCCATGAAGCACCGCCAGCCTGTTGGCGGTGCTTCCGCGGCCCTCTGCCCTGGCGGTTTCAAACCGCCAGGGTCAGAATGAGGGCCTAAATGTCTACAGTCTGCTTGTAGCAGGCGCATAATGCATATAATTCAGTGTTTACAGCTGGTGTGCCTGGCTGACAGCTGCTATAGGTGTATAGTTTACATTCTGTCTGTGCAGCTGCCTGGTTTCCAGAGCACATGATTCAAACTGTAGATAATTTAGTGTGGTTGTCCACAATAAGCAAGTGTTTGCAAGGGTGCAAGGGTTTACATTCTGACCTGATTGCACTACCAGCTGAGATCAAATATGCTAATAAAAAAGCTTCATGAAGTGGTGTTATTTCATGTAATTCCATTTACCGTGCTGAGCGAGCGTGGAGGTTAGACCAGTAATGAGGAGTCAATGTAACAATTCCAATACAACCCACATAATTCCACTCCACACCACATACATCCTCTACACTCTAAACCAAAACCCATAGGTAAAAGACACTGGGCATGATTTGGAGTTTGGTGGATGGGTTTACTGCATCACAAACGTGACGAATACCCCGCCCGCAGTTTTACAATTTCCATAGGATATAAGGAATCGTAGTACGGCAGATGGTATACCCACCATGTTAGTGACGGAGTAGCCTCATCCTCCAAACTCTAAATCAGGCCCATTGCCATTTACAACGCCAATAGCTCTAACTCTCGCAAATTCAAGACCTACTGCATTGCAAATGCTTGTTTCTTTACTGTTAGAAGTACTGACATAATAAGCACAGTTTGCTGCTTGGTTAAACAATCTGGCCTGGCTGAAGGTGTGACACTTGCTTTGGGCCACATTAGTTGATGAACTAGGATGAACTAAGCGTATTTACATTTCTCAAAAGCAACCTCCATTTCACTACCATGTGTCACTGTAAGATTTTTAACGTCAGTTACCTGACGGAAGTTTGTAACAAACAATAATATTGAAATGTGTTATATATACTTTGAATCGTAGCTTCTGGGTTTTTTCGTGTGTATAATGGGTTTATGGTCCTGATTTTTTTTAGTGCACAATGTATTGACTTTGGAAGGATGAAGACCTTAAATGAATAGGACCCGTAGTTCAAGCAAAAGATATGCATGCCATTTTATATGCGAACATAAGTGTTACTATAAATGAGTGATGTAAAATGTGGTTGTAGAAAATGTCCATTTTAGAATGCAGAGCAACCTTTAATGGGGATGCTTATAATTACAGCCTCTTTTACTCCCTTGGCTCCATCAGTCAAAACCTCAGGTACATGCTTGTCGGCCGCCCTTGATGCCTCAATGTGACATTTCTCGAAAGCAGTTGCATTTTTACGATAACTTTGTGCCCATTTGTTCAGGATATAGGGATGGCTGTCTCTTTGGGCCAAATTGGTGCCATTTCTCGTTCTCTCCTCTGACCTGCCCAGGCTTACTGTATTTCACAAGCTAGTGGTCATACAATAAAGCCCGACTGTTATTTTTAATGTTTAGCACGTCCAGGGCTAGTTACTCCTCCATGCCGCATAATTCTAGTAGCCCAGACAATCCACAACTCACTGAAGAAGAGGCGACGCTCCCCAAGGTAAGAGGAATACCCCTCATAGATCCACTTATGACTTGTTTACCATTAGACTCTCTTCAAGCTGTTGAAGCTAACAGTACCCCAACTGCCCCTGTCTTCCCAGGCCATACATGCTCATGAGGAATATGCTCGTCTTTTCAAAGTTCACAGTGCATAGAGGTGGAGTTGGTAACAAACATGCTGTTGGTATTCCTCCAGGAAAGTTTTGACTTGTGCAGAAAGTAAGGGCGTTCAATGTCTTTGGCCGCTTGTGGCACAACAATGCCCTGTCAAGCCCTTAGTAATAAATACACTCTCGAAGGCAAATCTCTGCCCTCACTCACCACTCTGTTGTCTGTGTTGCTTCTTCCCTACTACCCCACCCTCCATTTGTCTAGGTTACCCTCACTCAAAAAAGTGCTATAATGAGGCTGTGTTTCATGATTTTTTTTTAGCTTCCCCGTCCCACGTCATAACTTTTAGTCATGCTGCACTGTCACCAAGTTGCTCTACAACAGAGATAAAAGACTGTTGAAGTCAACAGCTCCAAAGAGGCGAGACCCATTGCCAGGTTTTGAAATATTAACATAACTCTTCCCCCGACTTGAAATAGAACAGATGGGAACTACAAGTTTGGTGGTGCAGCCCTTTGTCCATTTCTGCCATCTAATGTCCTATCCTGCCATAGTCTGTGTTCTTCCCCCTCGCTTTAAGGAGGAAGGGAGATTCTGACAGCAGAGCCACAAAAACTTTTAATTAGGGTCTTTAACAATAAAAGCAATTTTATCAACCAATTATTTTCCTGAAACAATATGCTTTACATTTCTGTGTTTCTTTTTTACAATTGCAGAATCCAGTGTTATTATTGCATTAGTTACCTTAGGTAGACCTTGCTCAAGAAAGTCTGTTTTTTAGATATTCAAGTGGAGCAGGCTGGGACCTAAAATGCTGAGACCCCCCACTCTGGAGTGTTTCATACTTTGCTGTAAATACGTTTTCTCTGAAATAGAAATGCTAAAATTCGAGTTGTTGAGTTCTCCTCTTACCCTTCTTACCATTACCCTTTAAAAAGCAAGTATTGTTGCATGTGAATCCTGAGTACTCATGCCGCACCGCCCATGCAGTGTCATGCTGTACAAGCTTGGTTTCATTAATACACGTGTCAGGAGAGTTTGTATTGCGCACATGTGCAGCCATCATAATGCTCAATACATTGTTCATTGCACTTTGTGTATTTTTCGGAATACTTCCGTTCTCCTTTGCTTTGAAAAACAATCAAGACATTGTTTTTTTTAATTAGAGAACGCTGTAGGGCCTCCCTTAATTTTCAGTGCCAATGCACAGCCAGGCAGACAATGTTGCTGTTGGAAAGTTGGAAAGCTTTGCTGTTGCATACTTAAAGATGAAAAAGTGCTATGAATTTTTACACTCTGGGTCATAACCACCACAACAATATATATACATATATATATATAGGATACTAGCATAGATGCAGAGATGGATCTCAGATTATGGAGGATTGGCCACATACCTGCGGTAAAATCAACCAACATTAATTTTTCTACTAGGTTCGTGATCAACTGCTACCATATGGCTCAAGAAACTTGGGGACCCTCCAACAATATAAAGAGAAGCTAGAAACATAGGTGTAGTTTAGACCTATTCTTGATACTATGTCAAGAACATCACTAATACTAACAATATAATAGCCAGTGGTCGTCAGCCAAAGATTGCTGAATCCTCTTCCACTCACATAAGACATTTCTGCTACATGGCATGTCCATCACCCTATACAATACCAGACGATAAACCAGCCATCAGCAACTGAACATGCATGGACAGCTAGCTACACAGTTTTACCGCTTCTTTCAATAGCACAATCACATTCAGACACATGATGATAGTAACAAACCTCATCTCTGCACATCTCCATCACCATTTCTCTCTCGAACCATGGCTACTCAGGACCAACAGCTTTAAACAAAATATCAGGTTGGACAACCCACTGCAGTAAACAGCTAAGTAGATTATGATCATAAGAAAAACATAAAGGGGCCTGCAGAGGTGCTTAAAGCTAACTGCCTGCTAAACTCCATATCTGTGCATATCGTTCTCCCAACTCATCATCCATCATCCACAACACAATAACTGCAGCATGGTGGTCATTGCACGTGACATGGAAACACTTCCCACCTAGCATCAAAAAACAAAGAAAATGTCTTTCCAAGAGCATTACATACATGGTCTAGCTTGCTGCCCACGAAGACAAGTGTTTTGGTGCCAAACATAAAGGTAGCAAACGCTATATCAATGCTGCAATACAAAACAATACATACAAAGGTGGGAATGTGGTGCTATTAGACTGTCCATGAGTGCCATAGATGTGTATTGAGAGTAATAATCATAGTTTGAACACGTAAGAGCAGCACTCAAAAGCAGGTAAGCATTTCCAAAATGCATTATTGCAACAGACACATTTTTATGCATACAGGGACTGTGCTCCTGACACACACGCTTAGTAACTGAAATAGGCTTATGTTTAAAAATTACTTCTGTTTAATAAGCATACCAAACTCACAAAATCAGAAGGCATTGGACCTAGTGTTAGGGAACACATATAAAGAACCAACCTTATGGGCCCTAAACAGCACTTTATTTAAAAGGCTGGACATGTAGTTTTATATTTTGCATGTCCTGGTAGTAAAAACAAATGAATTTGTTTTTCACTACTACAAGACCTACCTCTGCCATTCTATAATACTGGGTTACCTTATTACATTTAAAAAGTGCTAACTTTCATTTGGGAGCAGGTAGGAGTGATGGGTGTGTTGTCTAAAGAATTGTAATTTGAAACCCTCTTTAATGGTAAAGTCAGATTTTAAGTCACAATTCTGAAAATGCTACATCTAGAATGTTGGCATTTTCTTGCCCTACTCATTTGGTGCCTGCAACCTGTATCCTGATTCACATGACTAGGTGTAGCTGGCATTACTCCCAGACAGTGATACAAAGTAGGAATACACATTGGCAGGATTGACCATCTCTGACTTATTGAGGGAAAGGAACACACCACACTTGCACATCACAAAGGCTCTGCCTAAACACACCTACAAGGGGTTGTAAACTAGCCTTTTGTGCCCCCAGGTACGCTGGGGCCAGAGCCGGGAGGGAGGAAATTCCAGGCACCTGTGTAGGAGAAGGACTCTAGAAGTTTCTCACATTTCAAAGTGGGCATCAGGTACAAATAATCCCTCTCAGACCCTACTCTTTAGTACACATCTGGACTTGTAGAAGACTCAGAAGAAGGGCAGCTGTGCTGCGCTGCTGCAAGAAGGACTGCTACTCTGATGCCCTGCTGCCTGAGTGAAAAGGACTAGACCTGCATCTTAAAACCAGGACCACTAGAGTGACTCCAAGGGCTAGTTGGCTGGCTTCCTGATCAGAGCTTCAGGGACTGAAAAGGCAAAACCTGAACCCTGCAACTGGACTCTGTCTGCTGTGAGTCTCGTCATCCAAGTGGTGTCATCCCAGTCCTCGACCCTTGGAAGTGGGCATGAAGATGCTCTGCCAGCCTAGCTGTTGTCTTTTGGGCAGAACCAATATAGTGTGATGCACATCCTCGCAGCTCATTATTGGAACAACAGCTGCAAGAAACATCCCCAACACAGTACCCCATAGCTCTTTGGAACTGCTGCCCGCAATGCGTCCTTGATGCAAGACCTTTCTTTGCAACCCCACTGTTCCTTGGAACCCATGCTGTGGATGCATCCTCGACACAGGACCTCGCATCACAGCCCCGCAGCTCCTTGGAACCACTGTAGCATGACACATCCTTGACACAGGACCTGGCAACAATCCACAAACAGGATTTAAGGTACTTTGTTCAGTAGGCCTCACTTGGACCCTGTATCCGACCTTCACTCCAACGCAGTTGGCCTGAACTTGAGAATGTTTCCAAGTCCAGTGCCATCATATAACCCCAGTTGGTGCTCTGCGCTTTAAAGCACTGTTTTTGGTTAACTATTCAACATTGCATATCTCCTGTTCTAAAAATTGGAATGTTGTCGAATTGGTCTCAAATCTCAAATAATGTTATATAATATGCTCTATCTTTCTAGTTTGGTGTGAAATTTTTCTTGTTTTGTTCTTTCACTTTATTACTGTTTTAAGGGCTGAAGAAATACTTCACAAATTCCCTTTGAATTACGCCTTACTACTTTTGTGCCAAGCTACCAGACTGTTAAGCACAGGGTAATTTGGGGTTTGCTTGTGTTTCGGTTTACTTGTGTTTCACCTTGACAAGAATTGTGGTTGTTGCTTGAGTAGAGTTTCCCCCTTCAGCCAGTTACCCAATTTCCTAAAGCTTGCCATAAAATCGCAAAGTGTATCAGAATGCGAGTAAAATTGTATTCAATCCTATGCATTCATATGACTACATTCAATGCAGATATAGAGATAGTGTCCATAAATTGGCAGAATAACCCTCTGCTTTACTCTGTGTTACAGCACCCTTCTTTGAGGCCAGCAGTAGGCAACCTTCCTGCTAATGAAGAATTAATCCGCTCAAGCATCATGGATGTCATTTCAGCAGAGAAGAAGCCACAGTCATAGTGCCATTGTCACATCTAAGTCTATATTTGTAGACAGGTCAGAGTTTTATTTGCACAGGAACAGATAACAGGTCATACCATGGCTGTCACAGACCTACCTCAAAAACTGCATCTCTTACCAGGCTTGATGCTGTTAGGAAAAATATTTCTCTTGCACTGCTGCCAGATTGAAGGCAAGGAGCTTTTCTAACTGTAACACACAGGCAACACGTACTACTAAACTGTGCTCCCTTCATTTGGGCTTTGGATTTTTTTATGAACCACAGATTGTTATGAGTGGGGCATCTGCTTAAAGAGCTAAACTACATACAGTTTAGATGAAATGCAATGTACCTGACCTTGCACAAGTATTAAAAGACAGATTCAAATCTCCCCAGGACTCAACACCATCAACACCCCTATTACCAGCCACTTTCACATATCCTTTCAACTGGCAATTATTGTCCCATATAGGAGAACCCTGTGTCAAGTGAAGCCAATGCTCTACCACTAGCCTTTCATTAATAGTGGAATTACAAAAGAATACTGCAAACTTGTAGGGACCACCTAATAGGCTTCAAATCATACTATATCTGATAAAGAAAAAAACTCCAAGAAAAGGATGCCTTCTTCCTGCCAGTAGAGCCTAAAAAGATTACATCTGACACATTCAGTAATGTTGACAACAAAGTGGCCCCTAAATCCTGAGCCAGAGTCCTGAAAGTAAAGATGAGTAGTAAAATAACTATCCTCAGAAGTTTCACATGCTGGAGCATTTTCATCCTTTGCCGGAATCAATGCTCATCGAGGTCATCAATTCTTTGGACCCTGCAAAGAATGTGGTAGAAACATTAACACAAGCTCAGTAGAAAACTAATTAAGTTACACAGTATGACCAATGTGGCCATACCAGGAAAACTCCAGTCAAGAATAAAGTTATGAGATTTATTTCAAACTGAAGCTCAAAGTCATGTACACAATTCACAAGACAAAATCATAAAGATACAAAATCACCAAGGGTTGCCAAAGGTGACAAAATAAGTCCAGACAAACTAACATTAACAAAACTGAACATTCAACAATGACAATGCAAAGCATCAACAAGATTATCTGAGAGACAGAAAATAATTGTTGCTGAGTTCTAATAAGCATCAAGTCAGTTCAATTTAGCTAGGCACAAGGAAACCTTACAATTAGCCAAAATCAGGGAAATATATGTGTGGGGTAGGCAAAAGACAAAAGGAATAAAAAGGGCAAAAATAATTTGGAAACAGGTAATCTCAGGCAACAGGTAACAAGGGTAGGCAAAAGACAGGTGAAAAAGGGAAAGCATCAGCATGTTAGAAGCTCAATCAAGAGTCTTCTGCAGGGGTCATAAAGAAAATCTCTACACCTCAGCAAGGCATTTCAAAGGGGCAAAGTTAGAGAGGAAGATACCTCTCCAAGGGTCTCATCATGTGGGGTTCTGAATACGCAAAGGTTCTGTCTGGATTGAGATAGGAATCTCCCTGAATAAAATCTGATCTAAACCCAACTGGTCGTCAATATATCAAAGTTTATACAGCAATCTGATTTATTCAGGACAACAGTTCATTTGATGTTGAAGGGGAATCATCCAATAGAAATTCACCACAACTCTAAATTGAAACAATCTCATTTCTTCCCAGGTCTGTCATGAGAATATCATCCATCCATGTGCCTCCACAGGAAGTTTGAAACAAATGTTTAAACTGCTAGTCCACAATCCAGGACGTTCCACATCTAAGGTCAAATTTGTACAACTGTCTATGTCTTCTCTATGTCTTCTCATGTACAAAACAAGTTTTCTCATGGGAACGAAGTATGAAAGAAAGTTCATGTTATGGGAATGACTTAGCACTTTCTACACAGTCATGAAATACAGGGTCTATCAGGCCTCACTTAGGGAAACCCAAGTGAGTTAACACTGCACATTAATACATCAAATAATTCACATTTTATATGCAACTGTTAATTCTTCATTAGTGTTAGAAATGGGGTCTCTGGTTGACAGTCAGGTTACCCCCTGTTCAAGCAAGGACCCTCACTCTAGTTAGGATAAAAGAGAATCACCCTCAGCTAACCCCTGCTTACCCCCTTGGTAGCTTGGCAGAGCAGTAGGCTTAACCTCAGAGTGCTGGGCGTAAAGTATTTGTACCAACACACACAGTAACTTAATGAAAACACTACAAAATGACACAACACCAGTTTAGAAAAATAGGAAATATTTATCTAGACAAAACAAGACCAAAACGACAAAAATCCAACATACACAAGTCAAGTTATGATTTTTTAAAGGTTTAAAATAAAAAGAGTCTTTAGGTAGTTGTAACAACACCCTAGCGCTGCTAGCGTGTAAATGTACCTGGTTTGCGTCAAAAATAACCCCGCACGGGCGGTGTGCGTCGAAAGTAACCCTGCACGGCTGTGTGTGTCGAAAACAACTCGGCACGGCGGTGCGTGTTGAAAAAGCCAGCCACACGACGATCCGAAAGTCCCGCGGCGCAGGGTGCGATCTCTCAGCCTCCGTCAGCGATGCTGCGCGTCGTTTCTCCTGCTCCGGGCGTCGGTCTTTCGGTCGCGTTTCCTGCGGCGTCGTTTCTCAGCTGCGGAACCGGCGTCGCGTCGTTTTCTCAGCCGCGATCGGATTCGCGTCGATCTTTTCTCCGCACGGCGCTCGGTGCGTGTATTTTTGTCCTTAGGCTGCCAGCCTCTCCTTTCAGGGTCCCAGGGACTGGAAGGGCACCACAGAGCAGAGTAGGGGTCTCTCCAGAGACTCCAGGTGCTGGCAGGAAGAAGTCTTTGCTATCCCTGAGACTTCAACAACAGGAGGCAAGCTCTACATCAAGCCCTTGGAGATTTCTTCTTCAAGATGGAAGGCACACAAAGTCCAGTCTTTGCCCTCTTACTCTGGCAGAAGCAGCACTGCAGGAAAGCTCCACAAAGCACAGTCACAGGCAGGGCAGCACGTTTTCCTCAGCTATCAGCTCTTCTCCAGGCAGAGGTTCCTCTTGGTTCCAGAAGTGTTTCTAAAGTTTGTAAGTTTGGGTGCCCTTCTTATACCCATTTTAGTCTTTGAAGTCACCTTTCTTCAAAGGGGACTCACACCTTCTTGTGAAATCCTGCCTTGCCCAGGCAAGGCCTCAGACACACACCAGGGGGTTGGAGACAGCATTGTCAGAGGCAGGCACAGTCCTTTCAGATGAGAGTGACCACTCCACCCCTCCCTCCTAGCAGAGATGGCTAATCAGGAAATGCAGATCACACCCCAGCTCCCTTTGTGTCACTGTCTGGTGCGAGGTGAAAAACAACCCAGCTGTCAAACTGACCCAGACAGGGAATCCAGAAACAAGGCAGAGTCACAGAATGGTTTAAGCAAGAAAATGCTCACTTTCTAAAAGTGGCATTTCCAAACTCACAATCTTAAAATCAACTTTACTAAAAGATGTATTTTTAAATTGTGAGTTCAGGGATCCCAAACTCCACATGTCCATCTACTCTCTAGGGGAATCTACACTTTAATCATATTTAAAGGTAGCCCCCATATTATCCTATGAGAGAGACAGACCTTGCAACAGTGAAAACGAAATTGGCAGTTTTTCACTGTTAGGACATATAAACCACATTACTATATGTCCTACCTTATCCATACACTGCACCCTGCCCTTGGGGCTACCTAGGGCCTACCTTAGGGGTGCCTTACATGTAAGGAAAGGGAAGGTTTAGACCTGGCAAGTGGGTACACTTGCCAAGTCGAATTTACAGTGTAAAATTACACATACAGACACTGCAGTGGCAGGTCTGAGACATGATTACAGAGCTACTTATGTGGGTGGCACAACCAGTGCTGCAGGCCCACTAGTAGCATTTGATTTACAGGCCCTGGCACCTCTAGTGCACCTTACTAGGGACTTACTAGTAATTCAAATATGCCAATCATGGATAAACCACTTACATACAATTTAAACAGGAGCACTTGCACTTTAGCACTGGTTAGCAGTGGTAAAGTGCCCAGAGTAACAAAAACAGTAAAATCAGAGTCCAGCACACATCAACAACCTGGGGAACAGAGGCAAAAAGTTAAGGGAGACCACGCCAAGGATGAAAAGTCTAACAATTAGCATTCAGATTTCAATAACTTTAAATGGAATAACTCTGTTAAAATATTTCAGTCAATATAATGTGGAACTGCATTTCTCTATTCTTACACAAATACACGTATATTTCCATCATTAATCATTAGAAATTCAATATTGTTTCAATACATACTATTAGTCTATAGTCTAAATTACATTATAATAACAGATTAATCCTTCAAACATTTACTAAAACATTGATACCACCAGGGTTTCTGAACTCAGTATAAAGGAATGCACATTTAAAATTACTTCTCAGTGTATCTTTCTACAGTCCACACTTTTGTTAACATAATGCATAAACGGTCACATGTAGATGGCTTCTGTGACATGAAGGACAGCCCAAATGTTTCTGATATATAACACAAATCTCCTGTAGCTGCACTGAATAGCATTATCTTGAAATGTCTTCTACCTACCCTGTTCTTGCAACTGACATTGTTGGTCAGTTCTCATAAAGACAACAATCCTCTTCTTCCAGTTAATTGAAAATCACCAACCAACTCACCTATAAACACTAACATAGAAACCCACACCCATTTCCTGAACTCAATTCCCAATTTCAAAATCCAGTCTTTGACATTGTGACATGGACGAGAAAAAAATCTAGCACTACAGCATTGATAAAATATGATGTCCAACATCATGTAAGTTCAAAATCTGCCTCTTAAACGTCTTATGTTAACCAGCTCACATGAGACCACAACAACTTTGTGAAGTATACCAAGACCCACTGTTACATCATGCCAGCACCTCAACATGGACAGGCACACAACAAACTTTTAATAAGCCAACATTTATCAGTCCTTCAAATCCCCGAGCAACCTAAGTTACCAAGTTGGCAATGACAAAGAAAGAGCTAAACACAATGACCATAAGTGCCCTAACTATTCCACAGCTGCTGCCTTTTTTCAAATACATTAAAAGTTGGAAGCATAATTATTATACCTTTTCCATCCGCACACATACAATCTTGGGGTGCAGTCATTACACTGAAGTGTCTACTACAATGTGTGAAACCTCTGGACAAAGTGCTATTATCCACACTGTGCTCTAAACTTTTCAATTGTTGTTAAAAATCTGATTTGAACACATAAAACAAATATATTGACAGGGTAATGCTTATACTATGCATTCATTCTATATCTGTTCAGTCGTAAGTCATGCCACAAATTAATTGCAGATTAATTATTGTGACAATACTGGCAAAAACTAGAACATCTATATGTGCCATTAAGGGTCATTTTATTCAGCATAGGCTTTTTACTCCTAACCGGCAATTGCATTTACTCTTTTCCTAAGGATCTGAGTTTCTTAGAGGAAATAAGTGTATTCAAGAACATTTTTCTCAAGCAAAAACAGTTTTGGGAACTTCCTTGCAAAAATGTAAGAAATCTTTCTGTAGGAAGACAATGCGTTCCAGTAATCTGCTTAACAAAGCATATTTTATTGGATTCTTGGAATTCATATGAACTTCACAGCCTCAGTCTCAAAGGGCTATTGTGTTTTAATACAACAGAAACTACCTTTCAGAACTTACAACAAAATGGAAAACATTCATGACATACCTTTATTGTTTCCATCCAGCGTGGTTGTTTGATCTGATAGTAGAGCACTGATCTGTATTCGCTCACAGGTTTGTCTCCGGCTCCCACGCAGATCGCATTCTGACCAACAAAAGAAAAATCATACTTTTTATCTTCTCCTTTTACTGTCTTGCCTAAATGCTTCCCTATTTACTCACAGCAACTGAGCTAACTCTTCCAAAAAGCACATCATGAAATCTGTAAAGCACTAAAAAAGAATGCAAGCAGAGTACAGTATGAGCCTCTGTTAAAAGAAACACAAGTCTCAAGCATTATACAAATTGCTACTCCCAGATGCCCCACAAACAACTTCGTCTCCTCCTTCCAAAGGAACCTGCTCACCATAAAAGCAGAGACAGTAACCCCCCTCAGACCTGTGTCACGTTACCTCTATTCCACTGCTAGTTTACTGCACACTTCCAAAATATTGGTGTTGTGGAGGTTTGTGGTGTAGGGAGCACATTACGACTGTGGAACCAGCTGCTCTTATGTGGCATTCAACCAAAGTCTCTTTCATGGTAACCACCACCTCAGCCATACCAGTCAGATCATTAAGGGAGCCAGTTATAGCTGTGGACATGAGCAAGTAGTCCATGGGGCCTGAGAAAATGTGCCTAGATAGAACCTTGTACCACCTTTACCAAGACAGGGAAACATAGATTAGCTCTGCCCTCCGAGAGGCTTTGGACAAGTGTCAGCTATAGAGATATTTACTTTAATGTCCAGAGGACGGAACTGAGGGGGGCAATATAGGGCTAGAAGGCCGAAGAGACCTCTATGGTCCTGAGATAAGGATTCAACATTTTAGAGTCTACAGCATGGACCCAAGCACAGTTTTGAAAGCTGTACCCAGAACATGGAGCTAATTACTTTCCACAAAAAGCGGACTTTCAGAGTCTGGCGATTTTGTTTGGATTGGCTAAATTGCCTCATTAATGGTTGCTTGGTATGCATTTTAAAAACCATCTTAAAACAACACAAAAGAGGAAACAGCCTCAAACAGAACAATAAACAAGATTGAATGGCTGTTGCATTGGGTACGTAAATAAGTAATGGCCAGACAAAAGCATTTTCAAAAATAATATTTATTGAACCAAAATATAAAGAGGGTTGAAAATACTTAAATAGGAATGAATTCGGTAACCTTTCAATAGCGATGCATGAATCGGGAGCTATAGGTAAGAAGGCCTGCCGAGGTGCTGCTCTCCTGGGTTTTGGTGTGCCTGTGGGGAGGAGGGGTGTGATCCAGATGGGACCCCAACAGCCTAATGGGTCCCAGTACCTAGGGGCAAGCTCTCCCCCGACGGAGTCTTGGAGCAACGTGGTTTTGCTATGGCTGCGTATTCACTCCGCAGCATCATCAAGAATGTGGCCCAGGCATGACAATTGAGACCGGGTGCGCGTGATGACTTAGATGAAGCTGCGCAGATCCCCAGGATAAATGTTTGGGGCTGCAGAGGCCGACAATGGGACAGTCGCTTGGGTGCCGCTCCCCAATGTAGAGGGTGCACCACAGTGGCCCTGAGCCCAGCAGCGTTTGGAGCAAGGGCCCTGGGGTCAGGAGGCCCCAGGTGTGGTCCCTTCAAGATTCTGTGGAATGCATGTGGCCCCCAAGGGAGCACACTCTTGGATTGGACTGCATGCTTCAGCTTGGACCCAGCAGAGGTCGACCACTAAGGTGCTGCCAGCGCTTTCAAAGTGAGCATGTGGGGCCCCACCATGGGTGGTTGCCCCATGAAGACATCAGACCCACACCACCCTGGGGTCCGACTGCTTGTGCTGCCCCCTAGGGCTGGCCATCTGGGGCAAGCAGGTCGGATCCCCATCACCCTCTTGTTAGGAGTGTAGGAAAGTGGCATAGTGGGGGAAGCAGATCACAGACCAGAAACTTGCTCGCAACACTACAACCTCGCAGATGGTCTTGAGGAAGGAAGCCATGGGCCCCAACAGAGAGGCCCAGGGCCAACCAAAATGATAAGTACACCGCCCCAGTGGGGCAAGCATGTGTCAGGTCAGGCAGAAAGTACAGTAAACCAGCCCCCCAAAGTGTGGACAATACCACCATCACTTTGCAGGCCAATAAGGACTCGAAAACAGCATTGGAGGTCAAGATTGGTGAAGTGGGGTCAATGTGTCCCTGCTGTGACAATAATCTGCAGTTTGTTGGATTCCCAGAGGAGGCAGAGGACACCTCCCCAGAGTTTTCTATAACAATGGATTCGGTCCTGGATTGATGAGGCTTGTCTGTCCCCTGCTTTGTCATTGAGAAGGTCCATGTATCACTGGCACAGGACATCCCCTCACCCTATTATAGCCAGAATACTGAATTACAAAGACAGTGGGGTGATCCTCAGGGAGATGGGCCACATTTCATATGATGTTGGCCGTATTATGATTTTCCTAGATTACACTTGTCAGGTTCAAACCCAGTGAAAATCCTACAATCAAGTGAAGCAGAAACTCTACAACCTCAATCTCTACTACATGCTCCTCTATCCTGCATGGCTGCGGGTGATTTACAATCAAATTCACACTTCTTCAAAACCCGGAGGAGCCATGAACATAGTTTAAGGAGCACGGTCATCTTACCTCTCATCGGCCCGGTTGGCAATCGGACACCCCTTCATGCACGGGATGGAAAGAAAAATTAACCCCTCTCAAGAGCAATGCCAGAAGTTCTCCAGGTGGTGAAAACAGAGGTCTCTACAGCCTCAGAGTGGGGACATTGGAAAAGAAGTGAGGCTACGGGGTCGCAACCCATTTTGATGCTCCCGGGGACTAAGACTATTGATCACTGGTTGGGGGCTGAGTCTGAACCGTATTATAGGACTGTACACAACACACCAGCACTATTATCTCCTGTGCACTAAATTTCTGTTCCACCTCTAGTAGGGACGAGCTAAACTTATGGTCTTTGCTGCTTAACTATATCACTCCCAAGATTGCTCTGGTTTTAATTATGGGGTTGGGTTGACAGAGGCTTCTTTAGGAGGGACGTATAGGCAGGGGGAGTTGAGGGGCTAGGGTTTGTTTTAATTGTTGGACTAATTTGCCCCTTTATGTTATTTTCTTGCTCTCGTCCTCCTGGACCTCTCAGCCGCATTCAACACCGTCTGCCACCACACCCTATGCGCATGTCTCAGCAATGCAGGAATCTGCGACAGAGCCCTGGACTGGATCACTTCCTTTCTCACCGGCAGAACTAAGAGAGTCCGCCTACCTCCATTCCGCTCTGAAGCCACCAAAATCATCTGCGGCGTACTCCAGGGTTTGTCCCTCAGCCCGAACCTCTTCAACATTTACATGGCTCCGCTCACTAACATTGCCCGATCTCACAACCTCAACATCATCTCATACGCCGATGACACCCAGCTGATCCTCTCCCTCACCAAGGACACCGGCAAGACCAACCTCCATGAAGGAATGAAGGCCATCGCTGAATAGATGAAGAACAGCTGCCTTAAACTGAATTCTGACAAGACTGAGGTCCTCATCTTCGGCTCCACCCCCTCCGCATAGGATGACTCCTGGTGGTCTGCCACACTGGGAACTGCTCCGACACCCACCAACCATGCACGCAACCTGGGATTCATTCTGGACTCGTCACTATCTTCGACCCAGCAAGTCAATGCCATCTCCTCCTCCTGCTTCAACACCCCTGCATGCTCCGAAAGATCTACAAATGGATCCCCACGGAAACCAGAAGAACAGTCACCCAAGCCCTCGTAAGCAACAAACTGGACTACTGAAATGCCCTCCATGCAGGCACCAAGGCCAAACTCCAGAAAATGCTGCAACTCATCCAGAAAGTCGCCGCACGCCTGGACATCCCCCACCACTGCCAAATCACAGGCCACCTGAGAGACCTGCATTGGCTCCCTGTCAACAAGAGAATCACCTTCAAACTCCTCACCCACACTCACAAGGCACTGCACAACACCAAACAAGAATACCTCAACAGACGGCTCTCCTTCTACACCCTGACCGACAGCTCAACCGACCTCACCCTCACCGCCATCCCATGGATCCGTAGAACAACCACCGGAGGCAGATGATTCCCGCACCTCACTGCCAAGACATGGAACACTCTTCCCACCTACCAGCATCAGACCAAGGACCTCCTTACCTTCAGAAGACTTCTCAAGACTTGGCTGTTTGAGCAGTAGCAGCCCACCCCCAGTGCCTTGAGACCCTCACGGGTGAGTAGTGCGCTTTACAAATTCCCTGATTGATTGATTGATATCAGACCATGCTCCAATGACGGTGCACTTCAGTGGCGCTGCTGGTGGGATTCAGCCCCTATGATATTTGAACGCATTGTTGCTCAAGGAGAAACACTTTGGGGGTCATTCTGACCCCGGCGGTCATGGACCGCCGGGGCCAGGGTTGGCGGGAGCACCGCCAACAGGCTGGCGGTGCCCCGCAGGGCATTCTGACCGCGGCGGTTTGGCCGCGGTCAGATGCGGAAAACCGGCAGTCTCCCGCCGGTTTTCCGCTGCCCAAATGAATCCTCCATGGCGGCGCAGCTCGCTGCGCCGCCATGGAGGATTCTGACACCCCATACCGCCATCCTGTTCCTGGCGGTTCGCCCGCCAGGAACAGGATGGCGGTATGGGGTGTTGTGGGGCCCCTGGGGGCCCCTGCAGTGCCCATGCCAATGGCATGGGCACTGCAGGGGCCCCCGTAAGAGGGCCCCACTTTGTATTTCAGTGTCTGCTTTGCAGACACTGAAATACGCGACGGGTGCCACTGCACCCGTCGCACCTTCCCACTCCGCCGGCTCAGAGGTTGTTTTGCACTTGGCTGGAGGGTGACCTTTTGGCGGTCGCCCGCCAGCCCAGTGCAAAACCCAAAATACCCTCAGCGGTCTTTCGACCGCGGAGCGGTATTTTGGAGGGGGAAGTCTGGCGGGCGGCCTCTGCCGCCCGCCAGACTTAGAATCACCCCCTTTATCTCCTACTTGGAACTCAATGCATTTCTAGATGTCAAGAAGCACATGTAGACTCTCCTGGGGTGCTTGTAAGGCTTCCAAGCAGGGGGGTGCCTGTACTTATATTCGGGCTATGACTGTGAACAGCTGGAGCAGATTACAGAGCTTGGGGTATACATATTATCACAAGAGCAAAAGGTGCGGGGGCTCCTGATGGAGTCAATTATGCCTTGACTGCCACTGGATAGGCCCTCCCTATGCCAGCTGAGTCTATTGGAGGCTCGCAAATGCTGGATGGCCTCCACTCAACAGCTTAATAAATGGGGGGGGGGGGTGGTAAATCCGGTTAGCTAACAATGACATTGAAACTAGAATGGTTCCCCCAGTATTGGCTGGAATTGGGGTGCTGGTGGGGAGGGCCACAGAGAAAGCATCAGCCTTTGCTCAGTACTGTGAGGGCCTGTATGCAGAACATGAAAGGTTGCCATGTGGCATGGCTGCTCCCCTTGTCATGGATATATTACTGCCCAGTCAGTCGCGGGCTGACAGAGACAATCTGGAGCAGACATTCATGCTTGAGGATGTGGGGAGGCACTCACTGGCCTTAATCTGGGGAAAACTCCAGGACCAGATGAGTTCCCGGTGGAGTATTATTGATGGCTTCTACCAGTGATCCTTTACCCTATTGTGGGTATGTTTGAGGAACCATTCCCAAAAGGACACATTCTTGCAGCGATAGATCTTATGAAACTAACAGTGTTGCACAAACTAGGCCGTGCGCCAGACCGGTGTGCATATTATCGACCCATCTCCCTCATTAACACAGAGGTCAAGCTTTATGCAGAGCTGTTGGGGAATAAGCTCCTGAAGGTCATGGCCCACTTGGTCCACCCAGACCAATGTGGATTTATTCCACACCATAAGCACCAGATAGTGTATTAGGCGGATGTAGCTAGAATTGGGCCAAATTTGAAAACTTGGCGGGTGGGCAGCACCTAGGCTTATTGACTTTAGAACATTAAACTGGACATTTGTGGAAGAGACTCTCCTTCAGTTGAACTTAGGCCACAAATACTGGGCCTATGTCAATGTTTTTTATGCCACCCATTAAGTCCAAGTTAGGGTAAATGGTGTGTTCACCCCCAGGTTTCCTATTTGATGGGGCACCAGGCAGGGCTGTCCTCTATGCCCCCTCTTCTTCGCATTGGCCATTGAAATCTTGGCAGCTTGGGTGCCCTGTGATGTGCAGGAGTGTGGTTTTGATTGGGGCCTTGCAACGGAGGACAGGATTGCCTTGTATTTGGACAATGTCCTTCTTTTTCTTTCCCAGCCTGCCCTGATGGGGCCCAGACTAATTCATATCTAGACAACCTTCGGCTTGGCATCTGGCTTGTGGGTTAACTTGGACAAGTCTCTCTTGTAGTTCCCCTGCAGGATGACCATCAGGACAAGGCCTGGCATCCTGGGCTTCCCATACATCCGCTTAGCTTTCTATATTTGGGAGTACACATCTTGTGGGAGCTGGGACTCAGTTGGACACTGAGGGCCTGATTGAGATCTTGGTGGACGAGTAGCTCCGTCATAGTGATGATGGATATCCAGTCCGTCAAAATATAAATCCCATAAGATATTATGGGATATCTATTTTGGCTGGCCGGATATCCATCATCGTTGCGATGGAGTCACTCGTTCGCCAAGATCTCAAACATGCCCTGAATCTTCATCCACTGTTGTGCAGAGCTTGTGAGGACATGACCTTGTCCTACAAGCTGCCCCTTAACCTTAGAGGCAGCATAGCATTGTTCAAAATGATGATACTCCCTCTGTTCCTGTAAGTCCTTCAGAATTTTCTCCATAATATTCTGCAGACCTGATTTAACACTCTGGCTTTGTCAATACGGTGATTCCTCTGGGATAACACACCCTCCAGAGTTGCATTTGGTAAATGCATCAATGCCACATATGATGAAGGGCTCGTTATGGCAGATATCCGCTTGTATTACTGGTGGTGGCTAGTGATGAATGACTGGCTATATGGTGACTGGGAGGATCCGGCCTACTGGGGAGAAATTGAGCTCTTTGGTTTACAAAAACATAACATAAATTATATATGGGGCCATGCTCCCTGAAATGCTCTCGGACCCCACAAAAGAGGTACTTAGAACCTGGAGGTCAGCGTTGCTCTGGATGGGCTGGGATCGACAATTCAGACTGGAGATCCCTTTATGGACAGGCTGGTGGCTAGCATGGGTAGCCAGCCTTGAAGGGTTCTGAGGATAGGACCAGCTTAGCATTACACAACTAGGAGATGCATGGGACAAGGGTCATATTTGCTACTTTCAAAACCTTCAGTCGGAGTTCCAACAGAATACTACACACTTCTTTTGGTACCTCTAGCTCAGACATGCTCTTTCAGATTATCACGACTTCCAGGTTGTCCCAGACTTTAATCCACTGGAAGTGCGGGTACTTATGGGTCCCTTGGGAAAGGGGAATATCACAAATCCATAAATCGTTGGTTGTGCATTACCTGGACCTGCTGGGTCCCTTGAGGGCACACTGGGAAGGTCCCCTGGAGGAGGTGGGCTGTACGGCACCCGAGTGTTGGTCATCTTGCCTCGACTCCAGCCTATCCTGTTTAAATACCTTCACCAGTTGTGATTTAAGCCTTACCAACTCTGGGGGGGGGAGGGGTCTCCATTACCTGCATATTTGCAGTGCCTGGTGTCTATAGAGGATTTTTTCCATATATGTGGGATTGCTCCATTGTACAGCGATACTGGTCAGAAATATTCCTAATCCTATCCAGGGCGGTGGGATCTCCTGTGGAGGCTAGTCCTAGAATTGGTCTGTTGGGTATTTTGGAAGATACAGAGGGTCCTCAGGGGGAAAGGATGCTGGTTGGCCTGGGCACAGTGATGGTTAAGAGAGGCATAAAAAACACTGGACATCACCAGTTCTCCGCCCTTGGCAGCTTGGAAGGTGGTCCGTGAAACTGGAGGAACTATCTACACCACGAGTGGGTGTCCCCACAAATATGATAACATTTGGCACCAGTGGTGGGCTCATTATGGCTTGGAGGGAGTTGGTGGACCCAAGTAGTGGCGGAGGTTGTGTATTTACATATATGAGATGGACTGGGTCCATGGGGTGCTGTGTAACAATATGTTTATAATGTGCTTGCTTTGCGATAGTCATATTTTCTGTGTTGAAAACCAGTAAATATGTACTATAGTGGCTCCAAACATATAAAAACATATCCAAGAAATGGATTCTGCTGTGCATGTAAATTTAAAGTATCAAATATAATATAATGATAGGAATGTAAACTCAGCAAACAGTAAGAGGCATTGAGTCACGACAATTGGCAATAAGAATTGGGCACGCAACAAAACAGGAATTGAAATCCCAAACTAACTGTGGGAAAGGGATTGTCCTATAGAAAAACTATGAGACCCAGAATGCACGTTAAGGAACCACTACGGATGATGGGAGTGCCCAAATTAAATGAATTGATAATTGCGAAACATATACAGCGATTCTAATTTGGCTTTGCATGAACTTTAATGTTTGTGCTTAGAAAACGTAATATGTGAAATAAATGGTTTCTTACAGCAAATAACACTGGGGAAACAAATTAAAAATTAATGATGGGGAGCACACAGACAGGAAACATTGTTTCGTAGTAAAATGGAAAGAGGACAACTTGCAAATATGTACAATGGTGAGCGTGGCACAAAAAGTATTCCTGTGATCAAGGTCGCAAGACCGAAATGCGTCAGGGGTATTTCTTTGTCTTTGACGTACTAAAGTTAAAATCACCTATAACATCACCAATAGTGCATTCAAAGTCTTTCTTGAATGCCGAGAAGGGAAAGAAATGTGAAGGTGACGGTGTTGACCCAGCCGAAGGAATGCGCACCACCGCTATCAGAGAGAAAGGCGCCTGAATGCTGCAAAGTCTTCAAAGTAGTCAATATATTACCCAATGGCAGTCACCACTAGGTAGTTATAGTTAGGACCTAGTTTCTATAGTTAAAGTGTTTTCAGTTGTACTAATAACTATGGTGCTGTTTCATGAATCAGACACAAAATTTTCCAAGAAAATACAATGCTAATTTCAGCATCTGTTTTGGGGTGATCCGTCAAGCTGGACCAAGAAAAAGTGGGGGTCCCAAAATGCTTTTTCCCCATGTATTTTTTCTTGGGATTTTGAAAAGGAATAGCACCCAAACCACTGACAGAATTATACCAAATTTGGTGGAAAGGTAGCTCATGGTCCAGAAGATGCGTTGTGTTATTTGATGTAAATCTGTTCAGTAGTTTTTAGGGAATGAAAGAAAAAACAAATTTGTATATGTAGGAACGTGAAGGCTTCGCAAGCCCTCGTGATCTAGTGCTGAGATCTGATTGGCTGCCAACACTTCAACCAGGAAGTGTCAGCAGCCCTGATAGGACCTCAGTTTCAGCCAAGCCCATGTAAAAAACATTAAAAAAAAGAAAAGAGGCCAGAGAATCCCCCCCAACAGAAAAGCATTTAATTTTAACATTTTCGGCTGGAGTCAAAGATCCACAGAGCCGCTGAAAAATGTTTAAAAAAACCAAGCATGGGCTCCTGCTCTTGTTTGATTGAAGCCCCAGGGGCTAAGTCCTTGGTATTAAAATGTTGAAGGGGGGGCCACCTGCCCCCGTACCTCTAGGGACCACCAACTCCCCGGGTCATAATTACAAATGAAATGCGGGGGATGTGCCCAGCCCCCCCTGCAGCCCCAGGGACCACTACTACCCACGGCTCAATTTAAATAATAAAGGGGGTCTTTTACAGACTCCCGGCCCCGGTGACCACCACCTACCTGAGGTGAAAATGGAGATGTGTGTGGAGGGGGGGACAATTCGGCTCCCCTGCAGCCCCAGGGACTGCCACCTCCTGGGCAGTTCATGTTGGACCGTTCCCATGGGGAGCAAAGTCAAGACTGATTTGCATATGGCTGGGTCTAAACTGGGGTGGCATGGTGGCCAAAAAAAGGATAGATTTTGCCCAGATCTCTGACTGGGAGTGTGTTTGACATTGTTCAGCATTTCATTCTTCACCTGTTCTTTATGCCTTTTAGAACGTTGGCATTTTCTGCCCTGTAGCTTGTCTTGGGTCTCATGACTGGATGTAATTGACATACACTGTGAATTCTTCCCAGACAGTCACACAAAAGAGGAATTAGGTGTGCTTGAATGGGCCATTTGCTGGCAGGATGGGGGTCGAGCTGAGCACAACCCTACTTGCAAATGAATAGGGAGTGCTCTGGCTTCGTACAAAATAATCAATCACCTCCACATTGTCACTGCAGCTAGCTTGGAGCCAGGGCAGAGGAATCTGGAAATTCCATGCACTTCAAAGCCTCTGTCTAGAAGCTTCACCCACCACCTAGAAGGAGGGCACCAGTATATAAACATAGGACCTCAGATAGCAACATTTCAGTACACTCCTGCACTAGTGGCTACTCTGGCAGGAAGAAGGACTGCTTTGCTGCTGAAAGGACTGCCTCTATGCTGCACTGCTGATTTGCTACTGCCTTGCTGAAATGCTGCCTTTCCTTCTCTGCTGTTTCTTGCCTGCGGAAGAAGGAATGGACTTGCAACTTGAGCTCAGGATCACCAGAGTGACTCCAAAGGGCTAGTTTGCTGACCTCCTTATCTGTGCCTCATGGATATAAAGGGCTCCCTTCACCTTGAACCCATACCTGAACCCAGACTGAGGGAGTCCTGACCCTCCAAGTGGTGTCCTATCAGTCCTAGAATCCTTGAATGTGGTGCTGGAGGTAACTAGACAGAGAAAACTCAAACGCGGAGAATTTTTGACTAACAACTGCTCTGAAAACTAGGAGGGGACCAACATCAACCTACTCACCTATCTGCCCAAGGTGCACCACTGGTCAGATTGACTTTGTGGCTTCTCCTGCTACATCTTCTACACAGTAGCAAATCCTGCTCAGCGGCCTTCGCCAAATGGGTGGTGGACCTTCTGGAACTGTCTTTGGCTACTGTCCTCTGCCATGTCCTGCTGGAGATTTTCATTGTCCATTTCAGAGACTAAGGGCCTGATTACAGCCTTGGCAGATGGGATACTTTACCATAAACATGACGGCTATCCCGTCCACCACTTCCTGTATCCAAACCGTACTCCGTAGCAGTCAGACATATTTTTTTACTTTGACACAATCTTATGCAATGATATGGCCGCAGTTGGAGCTTTGATCTTCTACGCACAGTATTCTTTTTTGCTAATATTTTACAAATTCTGAACTCCAGTTCTACTGAATGGATTTTTATTGTTATAGTGTCACAAAATGTATAAAAATGTACTCTATTTTTCTATATTTGTGGGGGGGGGGGGGTTCTTGTGTTGCGTTTTCACTTTAATACTGTTTGTGTGCTGCATAAATATTTTACACATTGCCTCTAAGTTGAGCCTGAATGGCTTTTGTGCCAAGCCACTGAGGGTTGAGCACAGGTTGATTTAGTGACTATCTGGTTTACCTTGCCTGGGATTGTGGCTGTTGCCTGACCAGGGCCCACACCCAGTCAACCAACAACCCAATTTCTCCCAGGAGGTTTAGGACATGCATCTGCATCCATCTGCTTCTCACCTCATGACAGTCATGAAGCTGAGAGGAATATTCCAGAAGACAGACACCCCTAACCACTCCTAGGGTGCCATATCACCTCTCCACCCCTTTCCTAACTCTCCAGCACAGCATGATGGGTATTCCAAAAAGGTGTCATCAAGGAGCCACTGGCTACATCAGCTCTTGGGGTCTCAGCTCTACCCCTTACTGACATTACTTCCACTGGGCACTCACCTTTGTTCAGTGGGAATGGACGGGCCCATCCCTGGTGCAGTGTGACAGCTGGGTGATTGATCCAGGTAATTCCACCTCACCCTTCCTTACCCAGGAGCAAGGAGTAGCGCTATTTACCCCTTTTGTGTGGGGGCGGCCTTTGTTCCTGGTGCTGTAGAAAATATCATTACTGTGCACAGCAGGCCTGGGCTCTGATATTGAGCTGAGCCAGGAAAATATGAACACTCTGGATGACCTACAAGATGTACAGTTATCATTTTGGAAGTTACATATTTGGTTTTCTAGCACAGGTTACACTCTAATATAAGACGTCAAGGGTCCCTGCAGGCCAAGGAGAACTACACTCTAAGGCAGTTCCCGTCTTATGTGTGTAATGGAGTGTCATTATAAAGTTACAGTTAAAGCACTAAAGCACTGACTTCCCTAATAAGAGTATGCTACTCTCATGAGGCCTATCCCAGATGAATACCTATCCCTGCAGAGTCCCCAGTGTGCCAAACTACCTGTGCACTCTTACATGGCTCGCACAACAGTAGTCTCCCACGCAGAGCCCGCACATGTGTGCACATGTGTGTGCACACGTGTTCACGTGTAACCAGCCGAGTACCCCTTACCCTTACTGCATCACAGAGGCCTTATTTTATGAGGCGGACACTGGCGGTCATCACGGGCAGTCCATTTACTGTGTGATTACTGTGGATGAGACACCGGTAGTGAGGCTCACACACAGTAAAAAGTCAAAAAAGCAGGTGATCAGAAAAGCAAAAAATATATGGCATACTTCTGGGGCAGAACTCACTGCAACAGGCTTTAACGCCATTGGCAGCTAAGCAGGATTAAAGGACAAACAGCATAGCATGGACTATATGCATTTTCAAGAATTGGACTCAATTTTTATTTGCCTGTTTTCAAAGGAAATACCAATAGTCTTTCTTGCTGTTCTTTGATATTTTATATGTAATCATATTTTTGCGCTACAATTGACTTTTCGCACAGTGTGCTCATTATATACACTGAGAGAATATGAATATACTTTCACACTATGTTATGCAACCATTACCTTTAGAAATGTTATAGCGTGCTTAAAATTGGTTATGTCTTGTATCTTCCTTGTTTCTCACGTTCTTTCAGTTTAATACATATTTTGGCCATTGACAAAATAATTAGTTTCTTGTTATATTGATACCTACAGGGACATCGTTGATTATTTCTGTATTTGAAGTACTGCCATCATTAAAGTAAGGCTATGCCATGCACAACGGCTACTATGCCTGGATCAGCAACTGTTGTGCAAATGATCACCACCAAAAACTATGAATGGCCAACATTATGTGTAATATAATCATATTTACGTCAAGAATTACCACCTCTATACCACAGAAGGCAATTATTATTCTAGGACTTACTTTTTCAGATTGAGTGTGAGGCCAATTTTGCTGAGCAGGGTTATGCAGGCAGTTGTTGATCTCTGTGCAGCTTGATTGTAACGTGACTTGACTAACCAATCGCAGGGATACGGGAACACCTGGTGCTTGTGTATACTCAAAAAGGCTGCTACAGGTGCTAAACACTTTGTAAATATTCAAGGGGCAGATTTCAGGCCAAAAGTAGGAACCTGCACTGATAATGGCTGCTGGCTACTTTGAATCGTTTCCTGTGTAATGGGTGGAGAGCGATGTGAAAATTTGCATCCTGGAGGTCGAGGGTTGACATATAATCTCCCTGTTTTAAGAGTAAGAGAATATGCTGCAATGTTACCATGCTTAATTAATACTTTTTGAGACAGCTGTTGAGATTTCTCAGGTCTAGAATTGGTCACCAGTCCTTCAATTTCTTGTGGACCAAGAAGAAAAGGGAATAGAATATCTTCCCTTGTTGTGATGGAGGAACTCTTTCTATTGCCCCTTTCTTGTGCGTGGTTTTGACCTCCAACTTGAGAAGTTGTAGATGTTTCAGAGTAGAGGTTGGAGGTGGGGTTAAAGGTGGTGTTTGGATGAACTCTAATGTATGGCCGAATTGAATAAGGTCTAAGACCCATTGGTCTGTCGTTATCTCTTGCCAGTGTTGAACATAGGTGGATATTCTTCCTCCTAGTCTGAATGGGGAGGAAAGAGGAGTAGCCGGGGCCCGTAAGCGGTCTTTGACTTCGGCCAGAGTCCTTTCCCTGGCGTCCCTCTCTGCCTCGTAATGTGGACCTATTATAAGCTGCTTGTGGTGGTTGCACTTGTGAGTGCTGGGGACGAAATTGCTGGGAGATAGATGAATATGAGGGATAACGATACTGTTGGTGACCTCCCCTGTAGGAGTGAAGTCCTCTTCCTCTGGCACCCTGAAAGGGCAATATCCCATATAGAAGTGTCCCCAACGATTACCTGTGTCCATTTTTATGGCTTCTAGTGCTTCAATGACATGTTTGCCAATAAGGGCTCCGCCATCGAAGGCAGACCCAGTATTTTGTTTTGGTCCCTTTGGCCTAAAAAAGGTAGCTTTGAGCCAGCCTTGCCTCCTCAGTGCATCAGCTTCTGCTAGTTGTCTGAATGCAGTAGTGGCAATGTCCATGGCACAATCTATCACCACAAATGATGTTAGCCACCCCCCTTGTAAAACTTTCTTGGCCTCTGTTTAATGTCCTCTGTGAGCTGGTCCAGATATGGAGCGATATCGGACCACATTTGGCGATCAAATTGTCCGAGAATAGCTAGAGAATTATGTGCTCTTACCATAAGTGCAGACATAGATCAAAAGAGCTTGCCAATATTATCAAGGCACCTACCCCTCCTTGTCCGAAGGTGCTGAGATTGGTGCTGAGGGGTTCTTGGATATGCACTGGGATGCGTGTGTTATAACTGAATCAGGCTTTGAGTGGCCAGTGAGACATGCAGGAGCATCTTCTGGAGCCTTGTATTTCGTATTCGTATTTAAGCGTGGTAGAACTGCAGTCATTGTAGCCAGATTCTTCTTTACTTTTAAGCCCTCATCCGATATGTAGTCCACAATGGGCATGGCTATCACACTCTTCTGAAAGAGCTCTTTAAAATCATAAAGAAACCAGTCCGTCTGCTGGTTGGGCATGGGGTAGCTCAAACCTCTCTGCTGCTTGTTCTCAATCAATCAATATTTGTAAACCACGGCTACTCACCCGTGAGGGTCTCAAGGCGCTTGGGGGGAGGGCTTATCTGAAGAGCCACGTCTTGAGGTTCTTCCTGAAGATGGTGAGCGACAGGCTTTGCCTGACTTGCAGGGGGAGGTTGTTCCAGCTCTTTGCTGCAGTGTAGGTGAAAGATCGTCCTCCGGCGGTGGTTTTGCAGAATGAAACGCAGTGGTTCAGGTAGGCTGGTCCTGCGTTGTGTATGGCCTTGTACTTGTGGGTGAGAAGCTTGAAGATGATTCGCTTCTCGACCCGTAGCCAGTGGAGGGTCCAGAAGGTTTTGGAATCCCCCAATGAGCGGGCAAAGGAGATGATGATGTATGCAATAAATAATCATCCCATTCCGTGTGGGTGTTGTGGAGCTCCCCCTCTTCTCTGTCATTATCGGAAGATGCTGGGTCCCTGGAGGAGAGCTGCTTGTGGAGTATGTCTTCTTGAATCAGGCAGTCACAATGGTCTTTGCTGTGGCGAAGATGGCTATCCAGATGAAGATTTTGCTGGTGGGGAAGCTTGTGCAATAGCAGACAAAGTTGGTGGAAAATGCCTTCTGCAATCTGTGAGCAAGATCTATAGGTCTGTAACTAATGAGGAAGGCACACACACAATTTCCCCCTGGTATTGTTTGTGGTATTGCTCTTGAGGGGAGCAATATCCCTGTTCCTTATATTCACCCCCATCATACTCATCGTCCTGGCACTTGACATGCAGGTCAGGTGGGCTGTGCACACCCCCGAAGGGCTCCTCCTCATCCAAATCTTATTCATCCAACTGGTGGGCCGGTATCAATGGTGGCACCTTCCTTGGAGAGGTATGAATCAAATGTCTTATCAGTGCTTGTTTTTAAATGTTTTCTCTCATTGACAGGGGCATCAGCGAGGTAATTGATAAGGACGTAAGCAACAATGCAGGAAAAGCTGTGTCTTCTGTCGATGGGAGAGTAGTTGTTGACGATAGGGGAGCCGTCGTCGATGGAGGAAACATCTTCACTGCCATCAACAACGAGGTTAGGGTAATCTTCAGCATTGATGGTCTAGAAATTAGAATCATCAACGTGGAAGTCGTGTTCAAGAAAGACAAGGTCGTAGACAATTTAGAAATGGTGTTCATGGTAGGTGTTGTAGAGTCTGCCCTATATGTCTTTATCGTCGACGGCACAGGGGAAGATAGTTTCCCCGATGGTTTCCGGACGGAGTTATGAACCTGAGGAGGTGGTGTAGGTGGTTCATACCTAGATTTTTCCATTTATTTTTGTGGAGATAGATGGTCCCTTTTTCTCCCTTGGCCTGGAAGAAATCTTTAGATTTTGAAGGACGGCATTCCCTGTAAGACTCAAGACAGGTCTTTCTGAGGCTTGTTTAGGCTGTCCTAGAGAACAGTGAGAAATGTTCTCTCTCTCCTTGTGATCTTATTCAGGACAATGAAGAGTCTTAATAATCATCATCAGACACCAGCTCCTTCCTAGTTTTAAGTTTTTGAGCCATATCAGCAGCCACCCTTCACAGTCCTTCAGTGTTCTAGTGGAAAGATATGACAAAATGATATTAAGGATAAATCTGTATGTTCTCTGAGGTAAAAATGGTTTAAGATTCCTTGGAAAAGTTTACAACAGGCAAAACTGAGCAAAGAGCAAAGTTCAGTGGAGACTCCCTAACACAACATGTCGTAGAAAATCTGAGGGACTTGAGCTTCTCAAAGGATTGCTCTAGAGGGAAAGGCTACCTGATTGTTCAAACCTATGTTTGATCTCTTTTTAACAATGACTATGATTTGTTAGAAAATTGAAGGGTGTAGGGCCTTTCTAGTCTATGTTTAAGATTGCATTGCTATTATGAGGTACAGTGGGACTCCCTTCTTGATGACGGGGAATGACTCAAGCATGTGTATCTATGAAAGTTTCAATATTAGAGTGAGGCCGCTCTTATCTTGGGCAACTGAGAATAGTTGAGTGAGGGACTTCAGGAAGTCTACAAATATGTATCTACTCATTTCAAACACAATTTCTCCATAAACAAATCACTCTGAAACACATGTTCAACCTCCCACCTCCATATACTGAATCTCTATCGACCCCTCTCCCTCACATGCACACACAAACAGACAGGCAGACCTATTACAATGTCACATGTACCTGCCATGCCCTCTTACCTCTCGCCCACTGTACTTCTTATTCCCTTTTGCAGACTGGTCTACTCCCAGAGCCACAGGTATGGTTAATGTGAAATAGGGGCACAGGAGAGCATTTTCTATGGTCTGAACTCCTTGTAGGGGCATTTAAATATAGTGTGAATCACATTGCCAATCACAAGGCTACTTATAGTAGGAAGCATGGAAAATGTCTGCAGTTCATTTCTACCAGTCTACAAAACTTCCCGGGAGAGTGTTAAGGCCATACAGGAAATTTCAGTGCTTAGAGCTGTCATTATGAGCACAAGGCAAGTCTATGCACAGAAACACAAAGGACGTTAGAGGCTAATGGGACAAAGCTCTGCCCTAGCAACTAGTGTCTTACTGCCCATAAAAAAGCATGAACTGAACATTGGTGATAAGGCATTCGCCAAACATGCTAGATTAGAATTGATTAGCTGCTACCATCTGTGCAGCATCTCCTGAAGTTGGGACGAGGCAGAACTGAAGAGTGCCAGCCTACAGTGTCTAATAACTGTGTGGCTCCTCTTTGTCATTGGAGATGCTCTGGCTCAGGGTTGATAATCAGGCAGCACTGCTCCTTTGTAATCTGTAGGTAAGTCATGATGAGCATATGAGTACTCTGGGACACACACAGATATATTCATATATTTGTTCCACAGCATTGATCCACTCAAAAAGATAATGATAAGGTTGTGATTCTCCCTCTTCACCTGCTATTAAGTTGATGTTGCACCAACCATGGTAGTCTTGAAACATTCTACCTTTTTAAGAGGTAATTGATAATTTTACTCTTGTGGTCAATTTTGTAATATTAAACAATAATAAAGTATCTTATATGTACTGCTGCACCACCTGCTGTTCAATTATTAAACTCTACAAAAGTTGAACCTAGTATACAATGCAACAGCATCAGCCTTTGTGCTTTGTCTGTGTGGACTGTTTATCTGGGGGAATGAAATGGGGGCACAGCTAAAGGCACATTTTAAATGCTCACTCTGACATCAACTTGTCCATGTAATTTATTAAAAACATAACTGAAAACATTTATGAAATTCAGGAGCAAGGCTTCAGGATAGTTCTTCCCTAACGTTTCTTGTATTTCTACACCTGTTGAAAAAATACCATTAGCACACAAAATCTGCGTGGTATTTTGAGGTTTCAGGCAGCTGCGGTAAAGAGGAGATGCTCACAGAACCAATAGAATGGGTAGCTGAGCTGTGGTGTCGCCTTACATATTAATTATGAGAATGTGTAATACAAATACCAATTTATTTTGGTAAACATACATCACACATTCATCATCATGACTATGAGCCACCGGAAATCCTCCAGTTTGACAAAACCTGCAGTGTGACACTGATGGAAATATATGTGGCAAATCACTGTCTCGGTTAAAAGTAAACAAAATTAAGGAAAGGACAATCCAGTTATTAACAAAGCCTTAAAAATGGCACACAGTGGGTATTAGTGGTGTGGATGCTTTCACTTCCCAGCTTGAATCTATTGAAATTTGTGAATGTCTATTACCAGGTTCTTTCTACCTACTTAATCTATATGTTCTCACCTTAATCATCAATATTATGTAATTTGTTAAATATTACACCTACATTGTTCTTTCAAATTACTGTCATGCTTATTGCTGGCCACATTTTGTCATGTGTAGAGAAACTGAGTCAAAAAATGTCATCCATCCAAAGCAGGCGCGGACCGTCCTTTAGGGCGTAGGGGCCACAGCCCCCCATCTTCTGCTCCTAATGAAAAGTGCCCGTCAGGCTAAACAAAGGTCAGCCTGACAGACACTCTTCATGTTCAGGCAGCCAGGAGCAGACATGAGCGTTTTGCGCAAACTCCTGGCTGCCTGAGCTGAACTTTGCTGGGCTGAAGAGGTCACAGCTCCTGTGGGCGTGACCTCCTCGGCTAAGCAAAGGTACCTCGAGGCCCTACCTAAGGGAAGCATCACCCATTGACTTTGGACTGGGCACTTCAGGTTTAAGCCCTGAAGCGCCCAGGGCGAGTGTCAATCAGTGACACCTCGTCACAGAGTGGGGTGGGGTCAGCAGTCTCACTGACCCCATCCCACTCTGTGACAAACCCTCCTGGGAACTCTAAGGCTGAAGGTAAGGTAAGTATGTGTGTGTGATCTTTTTAAATGAATGTTTGGTGCATGCGTGAATGTTTGAATGTTGATGAGTGCTGTTAATGAATGTGCATGCATGCGTGTGTGTGTGAAACAATGAGTGTGAGTGTGCTTACTGCCCGCCCCCCTCCCTCCTAAAACTGCCGACCGCCACTGGTCCAAAGGTCAGGCAATAAACATAAAGAGAAACAAAAATGAACATTTCAGGAAACAGAAATGAAATCAAGTCAGATCTTGATATGGTCACATAAGTAAGGATACAACTGCTCAAACTCTATATACGACAAAACAATTTTAAAAATGAGTTAAGAGCAAGCATAGCCACAATAAAGTGCAAATGTGCAACTCATTTATATGGTTAACAACATTGAAGCACATCATGAGGGGATGAAGAATCTAAGGTGAAACATTTTGAAAGTTGAGAATATGAGAGAAGTATTGGCAAGGAAGTGGAGCTAAGACATCAGGACTGAAGAAGGGCAGGTGGTTTTCTTCATGGTGGAATAAAGAGATGCAAAACCTTTGAAATGGAGCATAATCAGATGTGAAGCATGGGTAATAAAGAGGATAAAACAGTTAAAAATGAAAAAATATGGGGCAGTAAACATGTTTCCACATGTGGTTCCCGACTGAGATGGCATGGCGAGCAAATATTGCAGTCCAGAGTAATTACCAGTGGCTGGGATTAATTCAATCAATCCACCTATAGTTTCTTGGTTATCCTCAGTGCAAACACCCTAAGTATGATGATTATGCCGACACAAAGCTCCATTGCTCACGATGAAATGAGAATCAAGCTGCAACACACTGAGTAGGCCCAAAGAAAAACAACTGGTCTTGGGTTTCTGTGCTCCCGTTCAGAGTGGCCTGGCAATTTTATCAGTACTGTTCCTATTAGAGCATTACCAAGGCTGATGTGCACTGATTCCGATCTGAAGTGGCATAGTGGGCACAAGTGCAATGGATTAGAATGCAGTCCAAAGTGATTACCAGTAGTAAAATGAATTCAAGCAACCAACCCACCACTTTCTTATTGTCCTCAACATGTGTAGAAGCAGATGTAAAAATGTGTTAAGTTTGTGTTTAACAAATTGAATGATGTAAAAAGTCTGGAAACATATGGTCAAAACAGAACTAGTACTTGATATTTCATGTAATGTCAACCATTTAACAAAAATGAGTGGCAAATAATATTAAATAGGCAATAGACACTAAAGATCTTTCAAGGTAAAACCATTTGAGTTTTACACTTTCACCATGGTCATTTGTTTAGCAATCATTCTTTCAGTATCCATACTACTGCCTAATTGTCGAAATATGGCATTTGGCAAAAGACAACAGACATGATCTGCACAGGAAGTATCTGCTCAAGGAGCATGGGTTGATTGTAGACTGGATTCAGGTTTCTTGCAAAGAAGAGAAGAAGGCTAATGCTCCTTGCTAAATATTTTAGAAACTACTGTATCAGTTGTTTTCTTTGATAAGGAAGAATATGTACAGAAGGTGATTGTTTCAAGGTACTTGGATGCAGAAAGTCCGGAAGTTTAGCCGATGTGAATGATAGATTGAATTGAATTTAAATGTCATTTGTAGAGTGCTTGCAACAGCTGATGAGGCTTTGAAGTTATATGTTGGTAGCGACTTAAAGCTGCTCTACTCCCAATCCTCTTTGGGGTCACAAGGACAAAAAATTCCAAAGTTCAATGAATTTGATCAAGTGTTGTAGAATTAATGAGTTAATAACATAAATTGAGTGCATTGGTTTCAGCCATCAAAATGAGACCTCAATATGATAGCTGTGGGATGAATAAAAATCTTAAGCTTTTAAGTTATAGAATTATGCTTTTAGAATAGTCAGGAAGAGTCATGTGCTTTGAAGTATTGGAATTGCTGGATTCCCTCATGAAATATTTGTATTATTTGGTTCTCTAGTGAAATATCTTTACTATTCTGAGATATCTGCATGGTACTGTGAAACTTGGAACCAATAACTGATTTAGAAGAACAGAAGATCCCGAGCACTGAAGGGGCTGTCTTTGCAAGCCATGGGCACCAAAGAATTTGAGTCAAGATTTAAAAACTAGATTAAAAAAAAAAACACATTAGGCAATTATCTATTTGTGAATAGTTAAGTATTGTAGCTGAAAGAGTTAACCATTTCAAATCTACATGTCTGGAGTAGTGCATTTAACTACAAAATTATGGGAAGAGAGATCACAATCTTCCTCTGAGATGCAACTGTCCTCCCATACAACAAACAACTTTTGCCACATAGCTTTTACAACTCAGCAGCTTTACTACAGAAACTTTATCACACAGTAAATTACCATGTAGTTATTTATACATAGTTCTTTACCACGCTGGTATTTTGTTTTTGAGATAGCAAACCTTTTCTGTCATTTTTTAAGTGATTATGATGTGAATAGATGTAAAGGGAGGGAAGGATGAGTTTAGGGTTTGGGGTGAGTTGAGGTAAAGTGATTTAGGAGTTATTTTAGGGTTTAGGGGTGGTTAGAACTAATAAAAGGTAAGGGTAAATTTGAGGCTTAGGGATGGGTTGCGATAAAGGGATGTTAGAGTGAATTTAGGGATCAGGTGGTAGGAGGCAAAGGGAGGTGAGTGTAAATGTAAGGTTTAGGGATGGTTAGAGGTAAACGGAGGCAAGGTGGTAGAGGTACAGGTATTTTGGATTCAGAAGAAGGAAGAGGTAATAGGTGGGCAGGAGTAAAAAATGAAAAGTATTTATATGTACATAGAGAGAGAGTGTGAGAGAGAGATACTCACTGAAGAAAACAAAGGTTAAAGTGACATGTAGTTAGGTGAGATTACCAGCTGAAATATTTTAAACTAAAAAACAAATCAATGAAATTCAAGTAACTATAACTCATGTCCTTGTCATGCACTGCTTATGGCCTTGTATATTACAACATTTATGAAATATTCTGTGACATCATTGATAACATCACTATGACAGCTGAACTGACACATGGCAGGGGCATGAGTTATAGTTACCTCACTAAATATAACTCATGAGTGTCTGTGTTTTTTCAGTTTCAAATGTTACTTTTAAGCTGACATTTTCACCCGAATATACTGTTGTTGCTGTCAACCAATCAAAGTGTGAGCTTGCACAGCACTACAAGAGGGCTGGCAGGAAAAGAGGACAAGAAGCCCTCCTGATCAATCAAATTGCCATAGTATTTGAAAATGCATGATAGAAGAACTCTTGCAAGTGTCTCACAAATCCAACCATTCAGATATACAAATATTTTGAACCTTAATTTCTAGAAAACTACTGAACAGATTTACAACTCATCACAAAAATCACTTTGTCTGGATCAAGATTTAGTTTTCTGCAAAATTTGGTGTAATTCTATTGAGCCTTTTAAGCTGCAGCACTTTTCAAAAATCCTTAAGGAAACTGCATGAGAAAACTGCATTTTGGGACCCCATTATTTCTTGCTCCAACTAAACAGATCAGTGTTAGAAATTGAGTTACTAGTTGACTGGAGTGGGAGCCCTGGTCAAGCAGCATCACAATCTTAGTCAGGTTAAGGCACATACAAAACTCAAATTATCCTGCGTTCATCCCCTGGTAGCTTGGCACAGACATGTCATGCACAATTTAGCGTATATGGGTAAAGTATTTGTGCAACCTTTCAAAAGGTAAAACATCAAAACGACAGAACAAAATTAACTGCAAGATAGCACATACAAGCATGAAGCACAAACTTTCTGGTCACCTACGATGTCTAAATCAAAAGTTTAAGCTGACTGCGATGGGGTGCTGGTCAGACACAGTCCTAGATTAGTTCCACTGAAGTTATACGTCTGGAAGTTTCACAGTTCACAGTTGCAAAGAGCCCAAAAGCTTGATTTATGAGGCTGTGAGCCACACCAAGGGTTCAGGACCTGAGAGGCACCACTTGGGGGTCATAAACATGCTGCATCTAGGTCCAGGCACAGGTTGAGAAGCCTTTTATATGCCTGAGGTTCAGATCAGGAGGCCAGCAGACTAGCCATTTGAGTCACTCAGGTGTACCTGGTTAAAGATGAATTTTGCAGGTTAAGTTCTTCTTACCCAGTCAATAGAGCAGCAGGCAGCAGTCCAGAAGAGTGGCGGTCCTTATAGCAGCACAGCAGACCTTCTTCCTCCACAGGTCCAGAAGTTTAATGAAGAGTTTGTTTCTGTGGTCACTGTTGTACCCTGGTGCCCTGGTTCTGAAAGGCGTGACAGGCTTCTATAAAGTGTCTTTGAAGTGCATGGAATTCCCTACCTTCCCTGCCCTGGCTCCAAGCTGGCTGAAGTGACAATCCAGGGTTGTTAAGCCTTTGGTGTGGAGACTGGACACAGCCTATTCAGGTGTAAATGAGGCTGGGCCTAGATCCTCCCTCCCATCCTACTCGTGTTGGCCGACCAAGTCACACAATACATAAAGAATAAGTTACTTACATTCTTTCTGGTAGAAACTCTATCTAACCACAGACTCAAAATGGTGGGACACAGTTAAGTTGTGCTTGGACTTCTTGCACTTTTTTTTCAATTTCCTTGAGGACTTAGATTGTGAAGAAGAAAAGTCACAGGATCAGTCGTGAGGGCCTGGACCGAGACACTCATAAACCCAATCACAGACCCCACGCACCCACTGACAGACCCACTCAGACAAGCAAGGACCCACTCAGCGACTCACCCACCCACCCTCAGACCCACTCAGACACTGACACACCCACTCACAGAGACATACTCACACCCACTTACACACTCACAAACACCCTCTCACTTCTATTCTCACAACCAGAGAGACACTCTCACTCCCACTCTCTCACCCACATAGACCCTCTCACACCCACTCTCAAACCCAGAGAGACAGGCCCTGCTGACAACCCCCCTCCACACACGGCCTTTGGCCATGCGTGGTGAAAGGATGGAGCTATTGGGGTTGGTCGCAGGGCCTGGCCCTGCGGCCAACCCGATCACGCACGTCCAAAGGCTGTGCGTGGATGGTGGTTGAATTAACATATAGTAGATAAAATTACTTTGTTAAAACAACCATAGAAATTCACTTAAAAATCAAAGCTTACAGAGAGCTTCAAGTTAGGTTCTGAATTTACTCATACCATTGAAATTCAGCAGTTATAGTTAGAGGTATTTCATGTAACTATAACTCACGCCCTAAGGTACTAGAACTCACACCCTCGCCATGCACTGCTTATTACCCCAGATATTACATCACTCATGTCAACTTTTACAACAAATGAGATATTTTAGGAAAAATAGAAGAAAAAAAATGTATTTGACAATTAAAAAGAAACGGACCACCTTTCAGTATGTACCTTAAACATTTCAAGTTAAAAATAAATTAAAGCAGGCAAACAACCATAGACACACATAGACTAGAACCCTTAACATTTATTGTGAGGGTCAGAGACCTTAACCAATAGTCCACGGACAATTTTTTGTTTTTAACTTAGAGGACCACGGGGAAGCCTTAAGTCCTAGCCAATCCTATCCCTCTTCTGACTCCTGCGGGAGCCGGCCTTGCTCCCACAATCAGGGAGCTGCCTGAAATATTAGCTCCTTGCTTGCGGGAGCAATGTTTCCTTGCACGAATATTTGCCTGCAGGGAAACAAATTATTACTCCGCTTTCTGCAAGCCGGAGACGTTTGACAGCTCCTACGTGCAGAAAGCGTGGTTTATTTGTTTTTGCTTGGTGGGATCTGTTAGCTCCCAGGAAATAAAAGCAAACAGTTTTGTCTCGGGGGTAGGCACACCAGGACATAGCAGGAGCCAAATCTGGAGAGTAGCAATCTCCAGGACCATCATTGGCTCCTCAAGAGGGGGCCACACAGCCCACTCCAATGTGAACTAGCCCCGGGGAGGTGGTGGTCCCTAGGGCCAGTGGTCCGTGATGGACCCCCTTCCTATTTTAAATTCAACCCGCGGAGGTGGAGGTCCCCAACTTAATTATATTTAAAGCCCTGGGGAGGTAGTGGTCCTCAGGGATGCGGGGGTGCGTAGCCCCCACATTCATCTCACGTTAAAGCCCCAGGGAGGTGGCAGTTCCTGGGGCTGCGGGGGGCGTCACGTGCCCCCCACATTCATTTTCCATTAAAGCCCAAGAAAGATGGCAGTGCCCGGGGATGCGGGTGGCATGCTGCCCCCTGCATTTGTTTTACTTAAAAGTTCCGGGGATGTGGTGGTCCCTGGGACCACCGGGTTTACTTGACCCCTGCATTCATTTTATGTTAAGGCCCCGGGGAGGTGGCAGTCCCTGAGGCTGTGGTGGGCGCAAAGACCCACCACATTAATTTTACTTGAAAGCCCCAGTGAGGTAGTGAGCTCTGCATCTTCAAGGGGCCACATGACCCCTTTGCATTCATTTTACGTTAAAACCCCAGGGAAGTGGTGGTCCTGAGCTGCGGGGGCCTGCAGCCCCACACACTAATTTTACTTTAAAGCCCCAGGGAGGTGGCGGTCCCCGGGGCTTCAGCAAGCCCAGAAGGGGGGGTCATGCGCCCTCCCCTTATTTTTTACATGCCCTGGGACATGGCCCATCCAGGAGGTTAATTAAAAACAGGGGGGGGGCAGCAGACAGTGATAGGATGAGTTGGGTGTCATCGGCATAGGAGATGATGTTGAAGTTGTGCAATCTGACGATGTCAGCGAGGGGCATCATGTAGAAAGTGTGGGTCTGAGAGACAGGCCCTGGGGAATGCCACAGATATTATGCTTGGTGTGTGATGTGTAGGGGGGAGGCGAACATTCTGGGTGCCTTCTGTGATAAAGGATGCCATCCATCTGAGCATGTCGCTGGTTATTCCTATCTGGTGCAGGCAGTGGATAAATGTGTGGTGTGAAACTATGTTGAAGGCGGCGGACAGCTATCAAACAGCTCCTACTTGCAGAAAGCAGAGTTTTCATCTGTTTCCCTGCATGTAAATATGCTTGATAGCAGTTCCTTGCTTGTGGGAGCAATACCGCTCCTGCAGGATGTATGGAGCTGGCTAAGGCTTTGGGTGCCTTCCAGCTCCCCTCACGGTCCTGTCACTCTCCCTGTCTCTTCCATCTCATAATGGGATGGAAGAGAGAGAGAGAGAGAAAGATTGTTATTGCAATGGTCTATCCATGCAATAACTTCAAAGTGTGACAGTAGCAAGATTTTTCATTGTAATGTTATAGTTATGTTTTGATACCCAGCAGAACACAGTCACTTGTGGCCTAATGGTGAAGCTCTTGGACTATTGATCAGAAGGTTGATGGGTAAAATTCCGGCTTCTCATGGTTGTATGTCTGTTTATTTACTCATGTTTTGAATCTTAAACATTCCTAGAGATGGAACATTGATGTCTTTTTCCCATCAAAATCTTTGCGTTGCATGTCATAGCTATGTCTGGACACTACACTGTATGCAGCCATCTGTGGCCTAGAGGCTAAGGTCTCCAATCCTCGCCCTGAAGGTTAAGGGTTCTAGTCTATGTTTGTTAGTAGTAATTTCCTTGCTTTACTTTCTTTTAAATTTCAAATATTTAAGGTACGTACCAAAAGGTCCTCAAATTCTTTTTACTTGACAAATGCATCTTTCTTTTCAATTTGTTAGAAAATATCTCACTCTGAGTATATCATTCGTCAAAGCCTAAAAAATGCCCCCCCTCTCGCTCTCTCTCTCTCTCTCTCCCAGCCCATAATGGGTTGGAAAAGAGAGAGAGATTGTTAGTTCAGTTGCCTCTCCATATAATGACATTGGGTTGAGTGAGTATAGGGGGTTGGCCGCAAGGGCTTGCGGCCAACCAATGCTGTGCACTAGTGAAGGCTCTGTGCTAAGTGAGGTTAGGTGGTTAGAGGGGTTTGGTTGTAGGGCCTGGCCACAGGCCAGACCATGCGACCAAACCACACCATGCACAGCCAAAGGTTGAGCGTGGCAGTGGTTAGATTAATGTATAGTAATAAAAAACATAAAAACTTCACTGAAAAAAACAGATGTTGCAGGGACGTTATAGTTAGGAAATAGGACTTAAAAAATATAGGGGGTCATTCTAACTCTGGCGGGCGGCGGAGGCCGCCCGCCAGAGTTCCCCCCCTCCAGAATACCGCACCGCGGTCAGTAGACCGCTGCGGTTATTCTGTGTTTCCCGCTGGGCTGGCGGGCGACCGCCAGAAGGCCGCCCGCCAGCCCAGCGGGAAACCCCCTCCCCACGAGGAAGCCGGCTCCGAATGGAGCCGGCGGAGTGGGAAGGTGCGACGGGTGCAGTTGCACCCGTCGCGAATTTCAGTGTCTGCAAAGCAGACACTGAAATTATTTGTGGGGCCCTCTTACGGGGGCCCCACGACACCCCATACCGCCATCCTGTTCCTGGCGGGCGAACCGCCAGGAACAGGATGGCGGTATGGGGTGTCAGAATCCCCATGGCGGCGCAGCAAGCTGCGCCGCCATGGAAGATTCATGAGGGCAGCGGAAAACCGGCGGGAGCCAAACCGCCGCGGTCAGAATGCCCTGCGGGGCACCGCCAGCCTGTTGGCGGTGCTCCCGCCGACCCTGGCCCCGGCGGTCCTTGACCACCGGGGTCAGAATCACCCCCATAGAAATTTAGTTTAAAAAAATAAGTTTACAAGAACCTGATAATAGGTTATGAATTTACTTGCACAAAACCATAGAAATTCAGCAGTTAGAGTTTTTTCAAGTAACTATAACTTGCGTCCTAAAGCAACTATAACTTGGGCTCATGCCATGCACTGCTATTTACCCCAGATATTACAGCACTGATGACAACTTCTATAAAGTCACTAAAAATAAAATGAAACATCAGCTGTCAAATTATTGAAGGAAAAACTGTACTTGAAATAACTATAGCTGCTGAATTTCAATGGTTTTGTGCGAGAAA